>NC_051271.1:3155000-4355000 GCF_015220745.1 Sebastes umbrosus
AAGAGAGCAAGAGAGAAAGAGAGAGGAAGAGAGAGAGAGAGACAGAGAGAGAAAGAGAGAAAGAGAGAGGAAGAGAGATAGAGAGACAGAGAGAGATAGAGAGCTAGAGAGAGAGAGCTAGAGAGAGAGAGAGAGAGAGGGGGAGAGGGAGAGTGAGAGAGAGAGAGAGAGAGAGTGAGAAAGAGAGAAAGAGAAAGAGAGAGGAAGAGAGAGAGAGAGACAGAGAGAGATAGAGAGCTAGAGAGAGAGAGCTAGAGAGAGAGAGCTAGAGAGAGAGAGAGGGGGGAGAGGGAGAGTGAGAGAGAGAGAGAGAGAGAGTGAGAAAGAGAGAAAGAGAAAGAGAGAGGAAGAGAGAGAGAGAGACAGAGAGAGATAGAGAGCTAGAGAGAGAGAGCTAGAGAGAGAGAGAGGGGGGAGAGGGAGAGTGAGAGAGAGAGAGAGAGAGAGACAGAGAGAGATAGAGAGAGAGAGAGAGAGAGAGAGAGAGAGAGGTGGGAATCAGGATCAATGGTGAGCTTGTGTGTGTTGAGAAAGTGAGTGGAAGAGAGAGGAATGGGAAGCGGTAGAAAGTGAGCGAGAAAAGACTGTAAGAAAAGACAGAAAGAAAAACAGCAAGTGTGAGATAGAGAGGATGAGAGGATGAGGGAGCGCAACAGAGAGAAGGAGGAGATGGATTGTGAGGGCAGAAAACATCCACTCAGTTCAGCACCACGGACAGCGACCATGCAGAGACTCTCTCACTCTCTGGTACCTTTTAATGTTTTCATTCACTTCATAAACCTTAAAAATGAACTCATGCAACTCTGAGCAGTCAGCAGGGCATGAATGTCTACATGATGCGAAGAAAGCAAGCAACAACCCCCTCCTTTAAGCTTCAGCTGCTTTGTTATTATTGTAATTCACACCCACCTCCCCCAAACGCTTCCCCCAACTAGAGCTCCATGATTACTTTGATACATTATCTTGAAATAAATAATTAAGGTACTCAGATTTTTCATAAATGTTACAAACATTTTTAATTGAAGAAAAAAAAATTCAACATACAAATCTACACAGCACATACCAGTCAGTATGGCTTACATCCAGGCATGCAAGTCACTACAATAATATAAACAGGAAGGCAATATACATATTAAAAAGCTTTTAAAAGTCAACATGTTTAGTCCACTATAGGTCTACCTCAGGGGATTTACAGCCGATTAGACTGTCATCAGGCTATTAAATAGGTGTTATCCGTCGCTATAAGCCCCATAGATGTGGGTCAATAGGGACCTACTAAACCCACTAGTAGGTTTTATCATCTACTCATGTGGTAGATGACCGAAATAAGGTATTATAGAAGACAACAGCGACCTCTAGAGACCGTATTAATTATGACAGGAGCAGAAGTTCGCATCCCATGTGGAACCAACAATGTGTAGTTGTCTTTGTGCTCGTAGTTATCTTAACCCAAAACACAATGTTTTTCCCTAAACTTAAAAAAGTTTTTTTTGTTGTCTAAACCTAAAGAAGTTGTAGTTTTGTTGCTTAAACCTAAAGAAGTTGTAGTTTAGTTGTCTAAACCTAAAGAAGTTGTAGTTTTGTTGCTTAAACCTAAAGAAGTTGTAGTTTAGTTGTCTAAACCTAAAGAAGTTGTAGTTTAGTTGTCTAAACCTAAAGAAGTTGTAGTTTTGTTGCCTAAACTTAAAGAAATTGTATTTTATTGTCTACACCTAAAGAAGTTGTAGATTCGTTACATTAACTTGTTGCCTAATAAAAAAATATTTTTGTTTTTGTTCAAAACGAAAGGTGTTGCTTTTAAGTTTCACTTTCACAACGTAGTAGGTGTAGTAGGCCCCTGATGACCCACATCTATGGTGGTTATAGCGACTAATAACGCCTATTTAATGGCATGAAAACAGTCAAATAGGGTGTTATTTAACCAACAGGCAAAACAGGTGCGGCCTCACCTATATAGCAGCAGCAACCAATGGGAGGCAATCACATGACCTGCATAATAACATGACAGGTGAAACTAATTGAAAATGATGAAAACAACAAAAAACATGAGATAAGAAAAAGATTTTTATATACATCATAAAAGGAAGGTTTTAACATAGGCTGTAAGACAAACACAGAACAAATATACATATATATTTTAGCCAACGTGTTGCATGTATATCCTCAATGAGACCAGGATACTTTATGTATCCAGTCGATGGATCCAAAAAGCTTCCCTCTGGTTTAGTTTCTGTATCCTGTCTGTCTCCTCCCCGACCAACGGTTTAATGTGTTCAATGCCCTCTACGAACAATAAGGAATCATTAGCATTGCACTCACTAGAGTGTCTAGCCATGATGGGGTAATCGGGATTACCCCATCTAGACACTTTAGTGGGTGCAATGTTAATGAAGTGTCTAGCCATGATGTTGTAATCGGGATTCCTAATTCTAATTCTATGCTCTGCGAGGGGGCGACCCCTAAGGCGTCTTTGAGTATGGCCTATGTAGAAAAAGCCCTCCTCACATGGACAAAAGAGGCGGTTTGTGACAAAAGTAGTTGCAGAATCGAGGAAGTCTTGTTGATAAATCGTCCTCAAGTGGTGCAGACAACAAATGAAAAGAACAAAGGCACTCCGTCTTCAGGTGAAAAAATATATATTCATTTTATTTTCTGAGCATAGGCAATAAAACAGACCAACGTGTATCGACTCTATAGGTCTTCATCAGGGTCTGACAAACAACTAATCACTCAGGATTATATACCAGCTGTGGGTGGCATTCATAAGGCCTTGTATATAACCAATAGAGGGCGCTAAAGTGTTATCAAGGGCCACATGCATGTATATAGTATGTCAAAGAGATATATAATATCAATACAAAATTTACATCAGGTGGAAAAAAAAATCCTGAAAATACTCAATGAATACTAATAAGTAATTGAAAACTGAAAAAAGGAAAACTATTTAAAATAAACTAACAAAATAAATATCCACGCCTCAAATATATGGAGCGACCTTCACATACCATTCAATGAATTTCAGTGAAGAAATAAGTATGTAAAAGGAAATAGGCTAACAATTATATGAACATGTACCCGAAGTACCTGCAGTACTGCAGTCAAATATAATACTTGCACTAAAAGGACAAAACTCAATAACAAGATAGATCAAAACAAATGCTACTATATTGTAAATATTGTAAAAAGTTGGCATAAGTAAGGAATAAATCGGCATATCCCAATTTGTCAGGTCGCGGACTATTGCATAATGCTCAGATAAAGTAGCAGTAAAAATGTTGATCTATAAAAAAAAAATGCTTTAGCGGGAAGAAAAAAATATTTTGTGCTTCAGTCAGTCGCTATAGAAAGGCCCTGCAAATGTGATAATGCAGTTGCGAAATGCAGTTTCAGGACGTTTTGGAAGTGCTAACACCGGCCGCTCTCGCCTGAGCTCCAGCACCGACACTGCACCGAGCTGCACTGTGATTATTTCTCTAACGGAACTTTTCTCTGGTTTTCTCTTGGATTGAAAGTTGTGCTCCCCGTCGTCCGGACCCGTTAGAGGCCGGCATACCTTTAAAACGGGATCGGCTGCTTTCCGGGAATTTATCTCCGGCAGGAGACGGTAAAGAAGAGAGCGAGAGAGAGACAGTGTTGTGTTAATTCTGCCGGTAGGATTTTGTGTATGTGTGTGACAACAGCGAGCACGAAGCCACCAGCAACGCTACAGCTGCTAAACTAGCACAAACAGACACGGTTTGTCAGACACTCACTAACGTTATGCCGGGCAGACAGAGTAACGTTAAGCCAGGCGAACATACACAGCTGACAACCTCGCAGCTAAACTAAATGATGCGGTGGAGACTTTTACTGGGAAAGTGGCTGCATGTGTCCTCCACAACACACGTACTAATCTTGTCGGTTAACGGTTAATAATCGGTTAACGAGGGTCGGTTATCAGTTAGAAAAAACAATTAGCATCTCCACTTCTAACGGAACAGGACATGACACTCCTGTAGTGTCTGGATGCTGAACCTCATCTTCTGAATCTCCAGCATCATAAGATCACTATCTGAAATATTGACTTCCCCTCGGCTTCGCGCATCACTTGGCCCAGCAGCCTCATCATCGCTGCTGCTGTTGCCTATGGAGAAAATGTTTTCCTGACTAGAGCTCGTTGAGCTTTGAGGCAGTGGGAATAATGCTCAACAGCAAACACTAGCAGCAGTTACTTATTGGATGAAAAAGATTATTTTAGTCCTCTCTCCTACTTCTCTGTGTGACCCGGGTCATTTTGGTTCATTTATTCCCCTTCTATTGAAGCAACGGCTGCCAAAATAGCCTGTAATCAAGCTAATACGATAAAGAAAATGTCTTTCTATTCTTCTCATTTTAAGCCCTCTTTCTGCTGGCAGTTACGGACCTCTGCCTAATGGCAAAACCATCACTGAAAATGACTGTAATTAAGATCTTCTATTTGTCAAAGACCTAACATCCATTTTGAGGCCTTCAGTCCCTTATTCTTACTCAAAGTCACTGTCTGTCTGCGCTCAACATGTGACTCTAAAGCCGGTTGTGTCCGATCGAACAGCTTCAACTCTAAAAAAAGAAAGTTAAAATGTATTGTCCCATGGTCCAAACCCATCTATATTACATCTCTGTAGAGGTGTTGGCAGGTCTGTTGACACCAATAACCCCACTGTTAATTCAACAGGTGAGTTTTTTTTTTGTCTTCAAAACCAATTTTCTCTGTTTGTCGAATGTAACTGCCAACTTCTTGGCATTTCAACACTCTGCGTCTTCTTCTTTGCCAACTTGAATTTTAAGCCGCTCAGCAATGACGGGCGAGTGAGTTATGAGCAAACACAGGCAGTCGAAACATATTATACTCCACAGCCAGTAAAGCAAATGACACATCTGGGGATTGTGCCAGAGATCTGGCTAGTGCTGTATTTCCTATATACTGTTTGCCAATAGATGTTGATGGAAGGGAGATGGACTACTCATTGCAAATTGATTCGGGGATTTAATCAGCTTCTGTCAAGACAAAAGTGGATACTACGCTTTTTATTGTGCAGTATCTACACGATCACGCGTCTAATAAACACGTATGACATATCACGGGAAGCCCAGCAATTGTGGTCAGTTAAAAAACACTGTGATCATTGTGGAACCATCTAATAAGTGTTAGATTGGAAGTCGCAAAATTAGCATTCGGCAAATCCCTTCAACTCAGAGTGAACCACAAATCATCCCCGAATCAGTACTGCATACAACACAAGTTAAATATGATTACATCACACCATCATGCCTTATATTTTGCACAAATCCTCTAGACATTGAGGTTCGTTTTTTTCGAAATAGTAAATAAAAGCAACCCTTTGCCCTTTCAATACTGCAGCCAGCCAAAAAAAATGCCTCTTACATCTCTGACTTTTGCCTTTCAAATTTATTTATCCATCTGGAACTTCAATTCACGGTTGACTTGTTTCCTGTAAGAAACACGGGGCAACAAACTGCATGATGAACCCCCAGCATACAGTAGTACTAGCACACTCAGGCACACTCAGGTCTCTGCCCTTCTTGATCTCACACACAGCCGCTAACATAAACACACAGAGAAGCATAGCGGAGGTGACAGCACGGTTTATCAAAATCTTATTGGATTTCACCTTGTCCCTTACCACCGCAAACAGAACAAGGAAGGTCAAGCAGCCTCCAAGACGCTGGTGAGCAATCCCACCCAGGAGGCAGAGCGGTCATTGTGCACTACTGTCACGTCCCCGCTGTCCGCTCAATGACCACTTCCCTTTTTTTTTCACGTCAGGTCCTCATGCATGCCAGTGATGGGCCACAGGGAATAGAAGAGGGTAGACCACTGAAATATGGCGAGCAGCATGACACGGTAGAACACACCCTGATTGATTCCTATTCTAAGCATTCTGCACACATGCTTGTCCACAGCAAACTCACAAGTAGGAGAAAAGCAGAATAAGCTAAAAGCAAGCGGTGGCAACGGCTGTGAAGGTGCACATGCAGAAAGAAGATGTCGCAAAACATCTCAGTGCCACTAGAATAACGCTATAGAAGCTCTATAGTTGAAGACACCAACGTCATTTTTAGTTGACATGGAAGCTGCAGTATCAGACGCTAGGAGCAGTTAACATTTTCAGTAGGGCTGTCAGAGTTAACAACGCGTTAACGCAAATTTGTTTCAATGACACTAATTTCTTTAACGCATTAACTTGTGATTTTGAGATTGAAGCAGTAACTCTCCTGACAGTGAACCTGAGACAGTGAACGCAGCATCGTGGCTGCTACTCTCCTGACGGTGAACTGTGGACTCAGTTGTCTGTTGTGCTCATACACTGCAGCTGGCGCACCGCTGAGGCACAAATCTCGGCGGTTAACGGTTAACAATCGGTTAACGAGGGTCGGTTATCGGTTAAGAAAAGTTTTAAAAATTAGCATCCCAAATTTAGACCAAGATATATAGTCAAGCTTAAATTAATAAGCTCCATATTAATAAAAGGTTGATATTTAAAAACTAAAAGAAAGACGCATAAAACACAATGATGAAAAAACATGACATGAAAGCACTACATTACTTTCACGATACCACGATAAAATTGTAAATCCAGTAATTTATGGAGACGATTTCATGATCTGAAAAGCTGGCCATCACTTAACTTTGCTCTACACGCACATGTACATCCGGTCACGACCCGTCAAGTGCTGATCACACGTAAAGAAAGACCCCCAGAGGAGACGTCTTCATCAAAGTGAGGACACGCTGCAGTTTGTCCTCCACTAGGTCACCCTGCTCCACTCTGTCAGTCTGAGACTTCAGCTAGACGAGGCTTTTATCACTGAGGCCACTTCAAAACGTCACCTTGACGCAACCAAGCGTTTACTGAATGTGAGGTTTTACAAGAGTCGCCTGTTGTTGATAAGTGACTATAAAGCCTCTTTCCCACTGGACAAAAAGAACTCAGCATAATCAGCATTCATTCATTCCCGGGACAAATGACTCTGCAGTAGTCGCAGGTATTTATGGGCTCCAGCTCCGATCGGCAGTGATGGAAACATGACACCCGGGTGGACACGCTCATTTTTTTCCCCTTTTCCAGCGCAATGCTTTGTGACGTTGAAACGAATATATAATAAATAAATTCAACAGTGATTTGGACAATTATTATAATTTATTAACATAATAAACACACAATTAATATGCTCTCCTCACAGCCACCAGACTCCACTCAGACAACAGTCATTTTACCTCACTGATCATCAAAACACACTTCATTCAGACTCGACAGAAACAAAACTGATTAAAACCGTCTTTGTTAGTCTTTCCACTGTTCAAACAATCACCAGCTCTGGTTTGAGACATGGAAACAATGACTGAATAACAAATAGATTATTATTAAAAAAAGAAGTAGCACTGTAACATTTTCACTGTTTACTAACCCTGTTTTCCGGCGTGACACACCAAAACCAAAAAAACAGAAAGGCATACTCGTCTACTGGCAACGGAGAAGGAGTCTATCACCGATTTCAGCGAGTTTTCCCGTGTTGAATGAAAATGGTAGAAGTATGTTGTTTGTGTGGAGAAACTGTTAAGCTAAAATTCTTTACAAACAAACTGAACACCAGCCTGTAAAACTGAGTGGATTTTCTTACCTAGCAGGGTGCAGCGCACGCCATGTTGACAGATGTTGGATGTGGTTTGCCTGATGGGCCTTTGAACAGCCTCAGCGGGGGGGATCTTCGCAGATGAGCCTGTTCCTCCTCCATTTCAGCTCACTGGTGGTTTCTGCGTCAGTCGGATTGACCTTGATGTCGGAGTGAAGTGTCCTCAGCAAATGGGCCTTTTCATGTCACAACAAAAGGAAAAGAAACTTGAATGAGGTCACACAGACATGGGTCAAAGACTGCACATACGTGGGGGTTTATAGCGACAGGTAAAAGGAAAAAAAGTTACTTCCTCAAAGCGTAACCTTTCTGGCATTTAACATATCACCCCAGGGCTATTTAGTGATTCCAAACTGCACTGAGAACTTTTTTGCAGTAAAAATGAGATTCGCTTCATGTGAAGTGATCAGTCAAAAAATACACTTTCACCAATGCAGTTTTGACTGAAAATCAATAACTACCACAAAGACAATTTAATCACCCCAAAAACGCTTATGTACACACATCCGTGCTTTAAAGGTCATCCTCGGATACTGCACGCAAACCACAGATGAGAGGCCCAGCCAGTATGCACTATTCCTGTCACAGAGAAGCAAGACAGATATTTAGTCTTACACGTCTCTTGTAATGGTTAAGGAGTTGGAGTATGAAAGCCACCATGTAAAGCTACATGAAATGATGGTGCAGAGTAGTTTCAGTAGTCATCCTGACTTCTCATTTCTCTGTTTTATTTAAGCTGTGGAAGACAGAAGGCAGCGAGAGATGAGAGCTGAGAGCTGAAAACGAATCAGAGAGAATGAGATCATTTAGACGGATTGAGTACTACACTCCCCAGAAAATAGCTTTGATTTATTTTGAATTGGTACATGTGTAACATTTTCTCTGATCTTAAACTTCTTCAATATGATTCAAGTGCAGTATTTAAGTAATTCCCCAGTAAACCAGTGTCGATTGTGTGTTTGAAACGGTTAACCCGTCTTTACCGACTCGGCTTCACGACCCAGGTCGAGAGGTGGGTCAGACCAGGGTCGATTTCAATGTGAACGGTACGCACCAGGGTCGCTAACAACCGGGGCGGGACTAATCTATTTGGTTGCAAATGGGGGCGCAAAGTCATGACGCAACTGTTACAGGTCGCCGTAGCTCAAAGAAACGGTGCAACGGCAGCAGGAATGTTTTCAGATACATGGAGGTAAATAACGGACGAGAACAACATGGATTTGTGGTAAGACTTTATCCTTATAGCCCCATCATTTATTTTACCTTTAACTCTGCAATAACAGTACAATAATTGAGTGCATTAATTCAGCTGTGCAATAAACTGACATCAACACTGCATTTATTTATACAGTACATTTAATATTCGTATTTATTTATAATATTTGTGCATTAATGATCAATCCTATTTTTCAGCATTATTATTTGCACTGTTGTTATACATATTTCTTATTTATATTTCCTTATGATTTCTTTCTATATTTCTATTCTTGATTGGGAGCAAAATGTAACTCAGTTTCATATCAATCAATAAAGCATTTCTGATTCTGATATTTATTTATAGTTTCCTTGCCGGAGAGAAGGAAGTTCATCCCCAAAGTGGCCGCTGTATTTATACCCTCCACCTTAAAGGAGTGTGCTTCATTGAGCTGCGAGTGTGACTACAAACGGAGTTTACTCCACCAAGAAGTGAGAGGGTGTAGGGTCCGGATTGGGATTGGGCCTTTGAGGTGCGGGAGCTGCTGGCCATTCGCGATGAGGAAGACAGCGGTAGATGAGCAGGACGGTGAGGGACAACGTAGATGAGCGGGACGGTGAGGGACAACGTAGATGAGCAGGACGGTGAGGGACAACGTAGATGAGCGGGACGGTGAGGGACAACTTAGCTTATACGAACATAACAAGGCTCCTGAATGAGAGAGGCATCACCCGTACACAGAAACACAAACACACCGTGCATGCAAGCTGAACACCTCAGGCAAACAGCCAGCTGTGAGCACATCTGTTTTAAACCATGTTTGCACATTTGTGACGTTTCCTTTTTTAACTTTTTAATTTTCCAAATAAACCTGCAAAGAGATATCTGTCGCCTCACCTGTTCCATCTGTTACAAAGTACCTAACCCGGCTCATTAAATTATTGAGCAATTAGAAAACTGCATGATATTTAAACTAATTTTATTACAATTGGACAAACTGTTACATTATCCAACAGTTACCACACACCCAGCTGGACAGCTTTAGTAGGTCGACTATATGGAGTAAATCTTTGCCGGGATGGTGGAGTGAATGAAATATACCTTTCAGTCTTCATGTTTCTGTAATCCTTTTTCTAAATATAGCCTATATTATCACATTACATAGCACAAAGTATTCTGATATATGATAAATGTGTACAGTAGATAGACAGAGGAAAAAGAGGTTTATGAGTGTTGATTGATAGATGCTGTAAATCTGTATGTTTTTCATACGTTACAGCTCCACGTAACATAGTTAAACATTTTACAAAGGTACAGATACTGTATGCACTGTTATATCCAAAATATGCATCATTCTGTGACATTTTTGCACACATTGAAGATGCCACTATCATCCCTTTTCTGTATTAAGACGTGTAAACCCCCCGCCCATTTCCAGCACCTGATCTTATTGGTATGCATGGCTCCCTGGTTGTGACCAACTGTCAAATCTGAATTGTCATGACCAGGGATTAACCCGGGTTGACTGGCTTGTTTTGAATTGACAAAACAAAGGTTGAACAAGAGCCAGATAACCCTGGTCCAACCCTGGTCATTGGTGTGAAAGAGGTATAAGAAATACCCCCAATGAAATCCCCCAAAATGGATCAGGCTGAAATGTCCCTTTCAAGTACGATTTCACATATTATACTTATTGATTATATAAGACTTTGAAATGCTTAGACCACAACCTCCCTTCATGCCCTTAGCTGTAATATATTTCTTATTTTTCATCATCATGCCCTCCGTCTCTCCCCATCATCACAGCTCCTACATCTCTCATCTCTAATCCTCTCATCAACATGCAGACTGAGGAAGAAATTATAGTTCTGCTGAAAAGACACACTGACATACGCAGATCTAGATGGACAGCAGAAGAGGATTTTGTTTTTTAAAAGCACCACAGTGATGACAAGACGTTACATGAAAGCAAACAAACAAAAACAGTCATTTGTGCAAGTAAAACCAAAAAGGAAACACGACTCAAACAAACTTTTCTGTGATGATAAAGTCTCATTTTGATGTTAAAGCACACAGACATATGAAGTATTTGCATGAATTAATATAAAGTGTGTGTGCATGTAAGCTTTTTGGCCACCAGAGACAGACAGGTGGGATGTGTTCACCTTCTGGAGCATTCTGCTATCTTTGTATAATTTTACAGTATCTGCATCAAAATGACAGCAAGTCTATGACATGTTCACATTAAATACTGATGTGCAAAGACTGCTCTAACTAGTCCTACACTGCCTGATTTAGGTACTGACTTCTTGGCCCTGTAAGCTGCAAACTTTTGCATAAAAAAAACAAATCACTCATGCAGTGAGCTGGCTTCAGACTAAAACAACACCACACCTTGAAGTTAACGTCAAAGCTGTGCCAGTAACGTGACCTCTAAACTGTAAAGTAGTAGGTTAATCCTGCTGTGCACATTGTAGCATATGTATGTAAAGTAGTTGGCTACCCTGATAACCTTTCAAGATAATAAACATCGCATTTGTTTCACTGTCTTACCCTGTTTTCTTGTTGAAGTAACGCCAGGTAGCTCACTAACAATCTGAAGCATCTTCCTGAACACCTGTAGGTGGAAGTACCCGGATGCTCCGCGCTCGGACTCGTCTAGTTAAGGAGACATTGAACAGGTGTTGCGTTCAATACTATTTCCTACCTGAACCTGAACCTGAACTAACCAGAACCACCGAGAGGGGGCGCTACCGTACCTGTGCATTTATATATGATATTTAAACTTGATAAACTGCTGCTGCAACCTGACCCCCTCCACAAAGAGGACGTGAAGTGGAGCCATGGTGGGAGCTCACGGTAGTTTGAGACTCAGTTAAAACCCTCTGAGACCCACAATAGACCCGTTATAGTCTTTGTTTTAGGGGGTCCAGGGGGTCTTTAGGGGGAGATAGCAGGTCAACAGTAGATGTCACATAGAAGTGGTGTACATCATCTGAAAGCTGAGAACCTGGAGATGCAGCTCAGCACTGTGTGTCAAATTGTTCTAGCCATGAATCTGAAATAAACATAAATTAATTAGTTAAAATGAATTTTGAAAGTGTACAAGGGTTTAGAACATTATGATAGAAGTACATGATGGTCATCCTCATGCTCTGTTATGTCTCATAAAGCATTTTTGGGGTTGATATCATTTGTTACACAGATTTGGTGCTGCATTTTTTTTTTTTTTACCACTCTAGAATTGATAAAAATGATTAATAATCCCTCCAAAATACCACATTAAGACACCGAGACCTTGAGGAACACCATACAAGAAGCCATGCTGTGATTTGGGATCAAAAACTTTTGACATTTGGAGATTTCTGCAAGAATCGCATTTTTTTGGCGATTGGATGGCGAGCACTTCTGTTGTGTAAACTGCTCAGAAACCCCCTTATTGTCAATCTAGCTAGGAAAATATTGAAAAAATCAAATACTACTATTATGTTTTGTGATACTGTATCGATTCTCAAAAACACTGTATCAATTTTTAATTAACAGTTTACATGCAAAGATTAACTCAGTCAATACTTTATTTAATTTGCAAAGACATGTGCCCTTCTCAAATTAGTGCTATGATGTTGGATGTTACAGGGACTGTGATAAATGCAAATGCAGATCCCACTGTTCCGATTGCATAAAAGAGGTAACATTTGTTTTGCATATGACGGTGTTATTTATACAGTTTTCCTAAAATTAGATAAAAAAATTGCAATATATTGCCTTACTTATAGTATCGCAGTATATCATAACCCCTTCATCATGATATGAATCGTATCGCCAAATTTTTGCCAATACTGCTCTAGATTTAATGTTGTGGTCTATTGCAAGAACAGACATCTTGCTTTGGTATGTTGTAGAAACACCAGTGAAACCCCTGGATCTCTCATTTTTAGTCACATTTAATTGTATAAATCATTAGTATTTTTTGTATTAGTTATATATGAGCCAATGTTTCCCTGATTTGTGTGCCTTAAGGTGTTGTCTGTGTTTTTTTTTCCTTTAACTATTTATGCTTCTTTGTGTTTGCGTGTCTCCATTTTTGTTCTGTTTTGCTTTTAGTTCCTAGTATTGTCTGTTTGTGTTGATATATATCAGAAATGAGGCATGATACACATCCCACAGAAGTCTGTACCACTGACATGCACATGCTTCCTAATACAAATATTTGAAACAGAGTTATATATGAGTTTTCATAAAGCCTTACAAAGTTGGTGTTTAGTATTATGGATGATTCTTAAAACATCTGTTGACAGTCGTATCATTAGTTTTCATTACTGTGATTTCCGATGTCTCTCGGTGTGCTTTATACGCCGTCTGGTTCAATACCTTATCATCAGCCTTGATTTAGCATTTATTAGACAAGCTACATGTTTGTAAAACACTTAAAATATTCATGTCTGAAGCCGAGTGTTATCATCAATGAATATATATCCACATAAAAACATCAACTTTGATTGACACTGTAGGAGAGTCCACCAGAAAACTGACTCTTTACTGCACCTCACTTTGACTTCTCTTACTAGTCTCTATCATAAAGAGGCAAAGCTTGAAACTCCAACCTCCTTCCCTCTCTGTGGACCAATCTCTCTCTCTTTTTTCTCATTCTCCCTCTCTCTCTCTCTCTCTCTCTCTCTCTCTTTTCTCATTCTCCCTCTCTCCCCCTCTCCCTCCGTCTCGTCTGTCTAATGACTCTACAGTGAGACCATTAGGTGGATAATTAAATGTGAGACTCATGCAGCTCCCTGGTGCTCTCCAGGCCCTGATGGTACATGTTTGTCTATGTGTGTCTGTTCTTTGTCCATCTGTCTATCTGTGTGTTCCTCCTGAGCCCGGTTGCTCTTTATACAGCAGGGGAGGACTCTGCTGCAGAAGGGACAGCAAGCGCTCAGAGCTGTCCTCCCATTAGAATTAAAAGCATATTCTGCATAATCACCACATGGGGTCCAGCGTAGGTTTGGACCATCTGAAAATTACTAGTCAGTTATACTGATTAAGGGTTTTTAGTAATTTAATGAACACAGGCAGAAAGCGTAAGATTGTCAGCTCAAGAGGAGAACTCTGCAGGGATTAGGTTACTGGAGATCAATCAAAACACACGGCCAAAGTTTCCATCCAAATGTAGTGAAAGTTTTAACCAAATATGAAGAAAATTGGCAAAATTAAAGTGTGTTTCCATCCAGCCATCCTGGTTGTTTTCAAAAATGCCTCAACGGCGCTCAGCTATAAAGTCATCGTCTTAAACAAACCCCATATTAGATTAACGCTTGTGATTGGCTCGGTATGTCTCAGGCCGCTGGAAATCGGTCCAAAGCGGAGGTTGCCACCAGCCCAAACTACCTCCAGTGGTATCTGGTAATGTAGTTTTGAGAATTAGAAATGTAAGTGCACTAACCCTTTAAAAGGACTTCACTGTAACATGGCACAACAAACTTCCAAAGACTTCCAATTCGTAAGTGTTGAGAAAGTCTAACTTGTTTCCCCTTCCTTTCTGAATACTGACAGGGTGCTCTTGAGCAAAGCACTAAACACTCCATCTGCTGCAGTGGAGCAACTTGGCTGGAGGATTGCTGTTGTGCTGGCCCATAGATATGGGGGTGTGAGGCACAAAGGTTCAGATAAAGTACATGTGGGTTGGAAAAATAAGAGGTTTCAAATGGACTGAGAATGCATCACAAATTTATGAGCTTTGAGCCTTGAGATACAAAATGTACAGTATGTGTTTATATATATGTGTGTGTGTGTGTGTGTGTGTGTGTGTGTGTGTGTGTGTGCTCAAAGATTTGTGTCAGTGATTTGTGGCGGATTCCTCGGGGGGAAACTGTACAGCCATTCAAAGTAAGGCAAGAGGTCTGATGATAAGAGAGTGTTTGCTGCCTCAGTTGTTGCTGCTTAGCGGGTTATGATAATGTGATAATGTATCAGCGAGGCAGATAATCATTTCTCTGATGCAGTGATCCCTTTATGTATCCTCACTTATCAATCTTGTTATGTTCTATAGATAGATAGATAGATAGATAGATAGATCAACAAGACACATTAAACACACTGTGATGCTTAAATGGACACTTGTACAACATTTTGCCCACACAGATTCCACGTAGCTCCACAAAGTCTTTCCAACTGCAGACTCATCAACACCTACAGATTTGGCCTACCTGGACACATGCACACGCAATGTGCACGTGCACGAACAAACACACACACAGACACTCAAAACACACACGGTTAAATGGTGCTTTGCAGTAATGCTGGCGGGCCAAGTGGTGAGGTTGCTCTGCACTCAGCAGCACTTTTTTACTGACTGTCAGCCAATAGCTAAGCATTTCTGTGTGTGTGTGTGTGTGTGTGTGTGTGTGTGTGTGTGTGTGTGTGTGTGTGTGTGTGTGTGTGTGTGTGTGCACACACTTGTATGTGTTGTTGGACATCTGTCTCATTATACAGTACACATGTGAGTTGACAGCTAAACATGTATGTGTTGTTGGCACATGTATTATTCATCATGCCACATGTTGTTTGTATGTGGCTGTGTTAGTTTGCACACATAATGCTTCTCTTTGTCCAATTTGGAGGAGCTGGACCTTCTCCAAGGCCGGCTCCCTGGCTGTGCAGCCCAGATTAGTGGCCCCTGACTGGGCTGCGATGGCAGAGAGAGCTGCCTCATCATCCGGGAGGCTCCAGGGAAGCTGTGGACCTCTGAGCTCTCCTACTGTAAAAAAGCCTGACATTGTATAAACAGCGAAGTGTCTATCTCTCCATCGGCAAGCCTGAAGATTTATGCTCTTTTGTGCTTGTGATGATACTTTAATGGCCAATTATAATGAGAGCACAGGGCTTTGGCCTGATTTTTGCTGAGACATCTTGACAGTTGACACTGTGCACAACACAAGGCCACAGAGCCTTGTGTTCACTGTGCTCATCTGTCTGCCTCCCGGCTCTGCTGTAAAGCCACAATTTGGTCCGATGGCCCTGCGCTGAGGCTGAATGCTTGAGAATTTGATTTTTCTAGAAGCCTTCTACAAAAGTCAAGGATCCAGGAGTCATTTCTGGGCAGATAACAAAATGCGTCTTTAGTGACCAATCAACACGTTCTCATCCCAACTCTTCACATACTGACACTTTGTCAGACCCCTCGGCGTCACTTTTTCCGTCACACTAAACACGTGCTTTATGTTGTGAAGTAAACAAAAACACTTGTTTAGGATTAGGCAACACAACCACCATAGGGACACGAACAGCGGTCTCCTGGATAAAAGCTTTGTGTTTGTTGTTGTATTATTTTAAGCCAACCCGTTCTCACTCCCAACTCGTCAAATACAGATGTTTGGTCAGTACCCCCAGCATCGGAAATCTGACACATAGAGGCACCCTTTAGTGACCATATGTCACCGGTAGTGATATTCGACGGTCGGAGCAAGTGACATAGTATTAATAGCGTGAGAGTCTGTTCAGGGCGGTGGATGGATCAAACAAACAACAAGACTTTCAGCCAAGAGACCGATGTTCGTGTTCCGTGTAAAACTAAAAGTAACGTTGACTTATTTTGTCACGTCAGTCTTTAGTCACTGAGACTCTTCGGTATCGTCGGTCTCGTGAATCACGTCTCTAGTCTCTAGTCACTGAGGTTAACGTCAACCACGACCGTTTCCTAACCCTGCCTAAACCTAACTTCCTGTGAATGCAGAAGTTTATTTTGAAAGGACACTATGCATGTAACGAGCGTATATTAACATGTTATGTATGTTTACGGTTCACTCTCCTGCAGTCGTATCAGAGCTGGACTGAATTACTGCTAATGCAAACCAAGCATATCCTACTGCTGCTAGTTAACATTAAAAAACATTCAACTGTATTCTAATAAATATGGGAAATATGTATTTTTCCATAATCGTTCATCAAAAATGTGTCTATAAAACGAGATTTGGTCGTTTTTTGACCGCGGATCAAATTGAAAGTGTCCTCCAAACAGCACTTAGTGAAAGCTGGCCTCACCAATGTGAGATGTTGTTTCCTCTCCCAACACGTCGGTAGCATTTAGCATAAATGATCCCAGAACAGCTGGACCAAGTGTGAGCACGCTGCGGTCATTTTACTTGATTGCACATTAGAGGATTCTGGGCATTGATGTCCGCAAAATTCAAGCAGTCACCTCTCGTTGCCATTTGGGACCAACAGCATGTGCAGTTTGTCCATGCAGCTCGTGCTCATTTTCATACTGAAAAGGCCAACGCTTCCTTTTGTCTCATTGAGAGACTCCGGTTCAAATGCAATCTGTCAGCTTTATCCAAATCCTGTTGTTTACTTGAGGGAAACAGAGTTGTATATATTAGATGTGCTCCTTTCTACATCCTCATCTGTTTTTAAGAAGTAAACTAAACTTTCTGGCTGTCTCCCTCTTTCCACACAAATGTTCTCTTATCTCCTCTAACCTTTTACTCTCTTTCTTTCAGCTTCCTCGCCCTCTCTTTCTCTGGTCTCTCAGTGCTGTAAATGAGCCGACAGAGAGCCTGAAGCGAGGGGGACTAAGCTCCAAACACCAATCTGGTCTCAGCTCAAATGTCAGCCACTCTACACACACACACACACACACACAGAAACTTTCTCCTGTCACCCTCCGCTCTTCTACCTTTCTCCTCCCTTCCTCTCTCACCCTCCTCTTCTCTATCTCTCTCTTGACATTTAACAGTCTGCACTTGTCTGCTCTGTAATTCATTGTCATCTCCAGCTATCCAGCTATCTAAAAGGAGGTTAAGGATGGGAGTTAAAATAGACAGGACGGGGTCGGGAACCAGTGGCGTTTGTTGGCGTGTTCATGCAGCTGCTGCTGCAGCGCTCCTGGACGGTTGCTGATTAGTCGTTATGGGACTGAAGCCAAGACAGCAGTGAGCACGTTGCCTCTGTGTGATGCTGTCACCGTTTGGGACAGTCACACTCACAAAAGCATCTAAATAATATTAGGTACGAGTTTCTGTACTGATACAAAATGATAACCTTTCTTACGTATCCCTTTTTCCTTATTTAACAAAATAAACCAGCCACGTTTACAGATGTTATGAGCAGCTGTACAAGAACTTTGGCGAAAATAAAAATGTCTAAAATTTGAATCAGAAACTAGATCATGAGACTAGAATTAGTAAATAAGATTACTAGGGCTGTCCTCAACCAAAAAAAAATCTGTAAAGTTTCTTCACAAAGACTCACACAAAAGCACCACTTTAAATCTGGTGTTTACAGAGATGTGCTCAGAAGTTTCTTGGTATTAAGTCATTCAGCATGAAAAAAGCCTAAAAGAAATGACTAATTGATTAAAGAAATCAACCAGTTAGTTGATGAATCAACTAAGAGGGGGCAGTCCTAAAGATTACGAATTTCACAGGAAATTTGATGCCAGTTTTCGATACAAAACTTTTTTTTTTATACTCTGTGCTATGGAAACAATTTAAACTTAATTCAAAACTCCTTTTTGAAGGTTTGATGCCAAGCTCAGGAATGAATGGAACATTTTGGTACTAAAGACACTGAAAAACTTTCTACAATGTTGTCATTAAAAAAAAAAGCTAATCAAATAGTAACTAAAGTATCTACGTAACTGAATACCACCGAGGATAAATGAAATTGAAATAAAGACTGTGTGATTTTAGTGAACGGACGGTTTGGCCCCTCCTCCACTGCGTGATTTTGTGCATTCTCGCTCAGTAGATTCTATTAGAGCCTTAAGAAGATCTTCTATGCAAGACTGTATTGTACCATTTTGCCGCTCTGCATTTGGGCAATCAGCTTTTTCTGTAAAGGCCACAAATCAGTGGAACGCCCTGCCTGACGATGTGAGAACCTGCAGCTCTATCAGCACTTTCAAAACCAACTTAAAACGTCTGTTGAAAGCTGCTCAGCTCCGTACTCACTGATCTCTAATTCTTCTCCACGGTCTTCATGACTTGCTTTTACTTGACAAGCATACTTTGTGATGTACTATTGTGTGTAGCTGTGTATTGTGCGTTTTGTATGTTCTTTCTTGTATGACTGTAGTATGTTTCTTTGTTTTGACCTGCCAAGAAACTACAGATGCAAATTAGTTTAAAGCTATAATCTGGTACAGTGCATCAAATGGTGACATTTATGTTTTAAACTGTACATGATCCCTTTAAATAAAAATAAATTAATTCGTTAAATTAAATTACTTAACAGATTACAAGATTTAACTGGAATTAAAGGTGCTCGTGTGGATGTCTCCGATTATCGAAGTCAATCAGAAAATCTCCAAATCATCTCTAAAAAATCCAAAGTAAATATTTATTCCCCCACAAAATGTTAGTCTTAATATCTGGTCTTGCTTCGTGTAATGTGTTTCTTGGCAACAACTTTTTTGATGTTATTGTCCCTAAAGAAATATTTAGGTTTATTAAAGAGTAAAGTGTGTTTTGGGGCAGCTTGGCCTTTATTAGCATATCTCTTAGGATACACAAAGCATAGTGGAGATGTAAAAACAATACGTGTGAAATATTTTGATGATTGAAAACCAAAGTCATAATGGCATTATATAATAAAATGCGGCACATTTTAATTTTGCAGTTCAAAGGCTTTATGACACTATTCCATTATCATCACATTATGTGTTGAAATGTCCAGTGTAATGTGTGAACTCTGTGGTCCACATATTCCATTAAAGTGAAAAGAGTCTAATGAAGGGAAAAACGGAGCTCAAAATGTAATGATTGCCGTCCTGTGATGTTCTTAATGGAATGCCTGATGGCTGCTATTTTGCTGTTTAGCTATTATTGTAATTTACTTTCAGCTAGATGGCTAAAATTGTAAAATGCATGTGTGACTCTACATGTAAATGCAGCCTTATCCTTTCAGGACCAGCCTTGTATAAAGGTGCAGTGGCGTGGTGGAGCAGGGTGGGTCTCGGGGTGGGCGTCGGCACTGTATAATGGGGGGATGGAGGCCCCGTTGGCAGGCCAACTCCTGTGGATTCGCCATCTGGTGGCCCTGGCAAACAAGGGCAACAGTATGACCTAGACTGTACAGACCGACATACAAAACATGGCTAGCTGTAGAGAGATGAGGTGACGGGTACAGGAGCGAGAGGGATGATAGCAATGAGGCTCACACAGTGACTGAAAATAACGACAAGAGTAAAAGACATGGGCGGATATGATATGGTATATATATATATAAGTGAAGGATCATAAGAGTAGAGAATGTGATGATGATTTTGAGGAACTGAGTGTGATTTATCTGGCATAATTAAGGAGAAGAAATGGTTAGTTCCATCCATAGATGTATAAAATATGGACGTAGTCTCCGTGACGTCACCCATAGGTTTCTGAAGAGCCGTTGTGAAGCTCAAAGTGGGCGGCTCTGACCGATGCCATCTTGGCAGTGACGACAACGCCTAACTAACTCCAGACTACTGGGAAAGAGGTGGCTCATGGGTGGAGCTGAGGAGGGCCAGAGCAGACAGCTAGCAGCTAGCGACCTGGTATGCTACCCACCTGTCACTCAAAGGGTCCACGCCCTCAATTATGCCTAAATTTAAGCCTTAATAATAAGGCTGTTAATTGATTGAAATAGTTAACCCTGATTAACTGCAAATTAATCACACATTTTTTATCAGTTAAAGGAAGATTTGTCAAGTACTTAATACTCTTATCATCATTGGAGAGGATAAATATGCTGCTTTAAGTAAATGTATGTATATATGTATTATTCTAAATCAATTAACAACACAAAACAATGACAGATATTGTCCAGAAACCCTCACAGGTACTGCATTTAGCATAACAAATATACTCAAATCATAACATGGCAAACTGCAGCCCAACAGGCAACAACAGCTGTCAGTGTGTCAGTGTGCTGACTTGACTATGACTTGCCCCCAAACTGCATGTGATTATCATAAAGTGGGCATGTCTGTAAAGGGGAGACTCGTGGGTACCCATAGAACCCATTTACATTCACATATCTGGAGGTCAGAGGTCAAGGGACCCCTTTGAAAATGGCCATGCAACATGTTTATTTCTGCTGTAAAGTTTTAAATTTAACATGGAGGTCTACGGGGATTGACTCAGTTTAGGAGCCTCAAGTGGCCAATTCGAGGAACTGCAGTTTGTGGCACTTCCACATTGAAAGGGGAACTTATAGGCATCTCTTTTTTTGTTGTTTTGACAAAGTATGACAAGTTGATCATCTCTGATGTCCTCGGCTCCAAGGTTATAGTAGTTTTGAATTTAGATCATTTTAGATTAGTTTTAGTTTTCAAAGTGTTTGCTAGTCTTAGTTTAGTTTCAGTTTTTCAGAAAGGTTTAGTTTTAGTTTTCAGTAGTTTTAGTTTGTGTTTGTTAGGACTAGATATAATGTCTCAGAAGTTTATGGTATATGGAAAACATGGCTGGAGAACTGTGAACTGTTTAATGTTTAATCTTTGCGCTACTCTATTTGTGAAGCAATTGCGGCATAGCATCATCACCTGGAAGATCAAGTCCGTTCAGTTTCTGTGGTTCAATTTGACGAGAGTTGACGGAAATTCATGCCGCTTCCTTTATTCTATAGTGATATATTACAGATAAAAAAAACTAAAACTGAAATGAATTTATTAGTTTTTAACCAGGAAATATAGTTGTAGTTTATTTTTTCTTAAAGGATATTTTTTATTTAGTTTCAGTTTACTAAAACATATTTCTCACTGTTTTCTTTTTAGTTTCAGTTTATTATAATAACCCTGCTCGGCTGAGCAAATAGTAGAAAATAGTCCAGCGGGAGAGTGTAAAGATGAACTTCTCGCTCCACTGATGACAGATTAGTAGTTTAGCTCAGTAAAAACATCTTCATCTGCTCATTGGTGGTTTACTCGAAGCATCCATCAAGAGCCACGAGTGACCGAACTAGAAGAAAAATGTCAGTGTGTGTTTGATAGATAGAGAGAGAGAGAGGATCAAAGACCTGTGTGTGTGTGAGTGTATGTGTGTGTGTGTGTGTGTACGTGTGTGTGTGTGTTGCAGAAACACAATGTTGCGGCTGGTGGCTGTCAAGTGCAGAGCAGCGTGCCCATGGTGTGACATCATTACTCTGTCGAGGATGTGTCTGATGGACATGTCTGGCCTCTGTGTGTGTGTGTGTGTGTGCGTGTGTGTGTGTGTGTGTGTGTGTGTGTGTGCGTTGATTGAAAGTCTCTTTGCTTTCTCTTCCTTTCAGCAGATGTAACCAGACTGCAGCGCTCTACTGACCCCTGCTGGTCAGCATCAGTACTGTCACACAGCTCTCACGTCGCCCCTCAGTATTCACAGCATGTACAAAATATTAGATATGAATCTTCCTCATATTGAGCCCCTTTGTAGAATCCATATCCCAATTATATTACATTTGTAAATGATCTCTCTGTATCGTCAGCTCCTTTTTATCTAGATGTCTTCCTTTATGATCGGCAGTCCCTGTTATGTTGTGCATTTACTTTATGTGCACTTTCATTCAAATCATCTTAAGGGCAATCAGATAAATTTAACATTTTAAAGGGACCCAATAATCTTCACCCTTTTGCGGTGTAGACTTTTATGTCTTTTTTATCTGTCTCCATCACCCTGCTGTACACCCAAGCAAAGAAACATGACTTTCATTGCCTCAAAATCACATAATATAATGTCAATAGAGAGTTCTCTGACCTTCATTTCTTCCTCTCGGTGCCTGATAGGGTTGGAGGTGGAGGTGGAGGATGTGGTGAAATGGTTTATGGCCGTCATCAAACTCTCTGTCTGTATGATGTGCTCTCCTGCTGCTATTTGCTGTTGGAGTTTCATTTGAGCAAACAGAGTGAATGTAGGAGTCGCAAATTGTGCAAAATGGGAGCTCTTCTCTTCTGCAGCCCCGTTTGATGATTTAGACTGAAAATGTGTTTTTTTACATTTACATTTTGCATAGTGCAACTTATGTACTGTGCTTATACACGCATAATATACTCCTGGGTGAAAGTCCAGTGTTGTTAGACCCACCTGCCCACGCCGACCTCCTCCCTACACAGACATCACCTGTCCTGGCTCACAATTACGTGAACTACATATGAATTGATTATGTGGCTTATTTAGGAAATATAGTCCATTACTTTTCGTTGACTTGCCCTAAACTGCATGTGACTATCATAAAGAGGGCATGTCTGTAAAGGGGAGACTCGTGGGTACCCATAGAATCTTTATTTTTGCTGTGATATCCTCGATCATGTCTGGACATCAGTGGTCTGTATGAAAACAGACGAAACTGAAGCACATGAACTTGTCCATCAGTAAACCAAAGACTGATTCATGAAATGTTTTAGTGTGTGAGGTTGACAGTCCACACGCCACTCACTGCCCTCCTTAACATCTCTGTTCTGATGAATTATTCAACTCTCAGGCCTGGCAGGGGATCATGTGTGTGTGTGTGTGTGTGTGTGTGTGTGTGTGTGTGTGTGTGCATGTCTTCCTCTGTGCAGTATACCTGCATTTCTTCATCCCCTCCATCTTCTCTCCTCATCTCCACTCTGACCCAGCCTCTGTCTGTGTGTCATTTAGATGACATGAATATGCATGCTATTGAAATGAGGGTCATTTCAGCACTGTTTGTGACCCGCATGGGAGCCGTTGCCATGGAGACGGGCATTTTATGCTGATTGAGCCATCAAATAAACTGACATACACATTTCTTTTTTTTTTTTTCAAAAAACTGCAAATTAGTTGGGCTAAGAATTTGACCTTTAAAGAACAAAATGACACCATCTGTTGGTGTTGGAGAGTCTGAGTTCATTTAGTAAAGGGAGGGAGGGTAACCTTAAAGGGACTCTTGTTTACAGTTACACCTGTGGTCGTTGAGTCAAGACAGTCAGCGTCCTGTTGCTCGATGCACTACCGACACACACGAGATTGAACATGATTGACAGGCATCATGTTGATTAATGTTGGCAGCATTAGCAGCTAAAAGCACAATATCACTCTATATATTCACATGCTTGGCAGTAATGTTAGCTTACCAAACAAAGGTCCAACCATGAATTGAAGGCCCGGCCAAACCTAGTGTTAACTTTTCCTGCTTTAGCGTCCGACCATTGCCTCCTCGGCCAGAGTCGCTAACATTACTCGCTTTGGCGTTAACCCCCGTCACTCCACTCAGCAGCAGGGAAACAACACGGGAAACCTCTGTTGGTCTGGAGGAGCTGCAGCATTTATTTCTGCACAAACTGCAACTTTCACTGAACATTCACTTGATATTCTCAGAGCTAAATTAACTCTCTTCTGCTCCGTCGCTCTCTCTCTCTCTTGCTTCACCACTCACCTCCCACGTGCACACACACTCCCACAACTCTAGTTTTCCTCCGACATCGGTCATATCAGCGGTCACATCAGCTCTGAGTCCACTTCCCTTGATGGACTGTGTCTGTGGGTCCATCCTCACCTGCAGTCACATTCACAACCACTCATTTTACGGCCGTTTAAAGCTGAAGGCACCATCAGTGTACGATGCAAGGATATGAGCCGGTGATGTATGTGTGCAGTGAGTGAAGGCAAAGTCTCATTGACAGAGACGGATAGGCTCTTATCCATCATTATGTCCGGGGGCGGGGGGTAATACATGATATTATATTGATTCTTGAGGCTAAATTATGATTTCACTTGAGCCCATTTTGCAGGGAGGTCAGAGGTCAGCCTCCAGTGGAGCCGGAGTTGGTTCAGTTTTTATTCAAGGATGCTTCAACAGGGTCGATGCTCCAGTCCTCTGGTTGAGTGCTGCTAACACATCAATACTGTGTTGAAGACCTTCCAATGCAGCTGTTGTGACAGCTGCTTTTGAATAGTCTGTCTACACTGGACGTATTTCATTCTTGTTTTTCTGTCGTCCATCTGACAGAACAGATTTACTTGCATTTTAACTACTGCAGCTGTCTAGTGAAGTGAAGTCAAGTTTTTTTATGTTCTCCCAACCCAGACGGCAGAAAAAAAAAATCTGCTAACCCACGGGATATGTTGAATGTCGACGTTTCTGAACCAACAATTTGTTTTATGAATACGTCATATATCAGCCTCGTATCACGATTACAGAAAATCTGCCACGCTTTATTTTTCATCAGCGATTTGATCAAAAATACTGAAGGTCCTGGTTCAAAACTATTAAGTTTATAAGCTTAGATAATTGATAGGAAAACAAAAGTTTAACTGGAGACTAGGGATGCACCGATATCGATACCACATTGGATATCGGGCCGATACTCACTCAAATAGCTGGTATGTTTATATACTATATGGATTATTTACTGGAATTTTTATTCCTGTTTAAAATTTGACCAATTTTTTGCTGCATTAAAAAGGTGATTTATTATTTTAATTATAAATAAAAATAAAAATAAAAATAAAAATAAAGATAATGATAATGATAATGATAATGATAATAATAATAATAAATACAAATTATGTTATTTTTTAAGATTTTTTACTAAGTTTCTGGTGTACGATTTATTATTTTAATAATAAATACAAATTCAATTTGTATAAAAAAAATAAAAAATATATATTTATTTGTTACATTTTGATTTACAAAGTTAGGAAACTAATGTTTAAGTCCAGCCTGATGTTGCTTCACACATAAAAGAATGAACCCAGTCTCTTCCACACAGTGAGGCATACAGCTCATTAATTAAATACTGGTATCGGATCGGTACTCTGCATCGGCTGATACCCAAAGCCCAGGTATTGCTATCGGTATTGAGACTTAAAAAGTCAGATAGGTGGATCTCTACTGGAGACTTGACGTGACGTGGAGCGATCTGCTCGTCTTTTCTTTTAATTCAACAAAGCTGCAGTTAATGTGAGGCTGAGGATTTAACCTAGTCAAAGACATATGACACATGTGTACCCATACTGTTGCATCTTGGGTTTCTTGTTTGGATGAGCATGGAACAGTTTCTGTTTTCAAAAGTAAACGATGATGGATTGCATCAATGATTTACCAGTATAAGGCATCAGGGCCCACTGGTCTTCCAAATTATCATCCATATCATCAAAAATGGAAGTATTTGACAGTGTTTAATGACTTTCTCTGGTTGTGATGTTTCATTTCAAACCCGTCCTTCTATCATGCTTCTCTCTGTGGAGTGCAGGTGTTTTCCTACCGGGGACGGTGCTGTCACATTTATGAATGTTGGGAGGAATCTGCAGTGCCGAGACGTATTGTTGGTCTCGCTGTTTTCTTGTCTTGGTTGAATTTCAGAGAGCTGTTTTGTAGCAAGAACTTCAAAAGTCATATTCTTTCCTTTTCTTGCTCTCACTCCCCTCTGCCTCCTCAGACTCGGTCAGAGGTTTGTGAGAGGAGAGATGAGCAGAGTCAGTTGAGGTAAACACACAATGAGATGGGATGTTTGCTCACAGAATATTTATCATACATCTCTGTAGTCAAATACATCCGTCCTGCTCTCAGCCTCTCCCTCTTCCATTTGCACTCACTCAGAGTTTAAAGTCCCTCAACACCTGAAGAAAGATGCCGCCGTGGCAGAGGTGTTAACTCACACAGACGGCACACAGTCACGCGCACAGCCGGCAGAGTTAACGGGCCCGTTAACTCTGAACGGCAGCGCTGCATCGAGACATTATACGACTCCTTTCCACCTGTTTAAGCAGAGTTTTATGAGCTCTGTCATGAAGCTAGATGGGATATCCAGACCATTACACACAGTCTACAGACCACAGACACACACACATACGACAGTACCTCTTTTGAATAGTTACACCTGTACCTGTTTTGTTTTTCCCGATGCTGCAGAATAGGCTGCATAACAATAGATGCACGTACAGCTGGAGGTCACCTTGGCAACAGCCAAGAGGCCAATGATTGTCATTGTAAAAAAAAAAGTGACACACACACTCACATAAACATATGAGGCTACATGGAGAACATTCATCAACCCTCTCATGGTGGGAATGCTGATTGCTTTGCAAATCTCCACCAAACACCACACAGGGACCTGAGCATTCACGGCAGGCCGACCACTGAGACTGACTGTGGATCTAAGAGGGAGAGACGGAGGGGCTGCTTTGCGGCTGCTAAATCTGCACAAACCTGTGATAAGACAAGTGATTTCATGCTACTTGAGTTTGGTGTCATTGCTCTTACCCGCCAAACTGACCAAATTGAAAGGTGTTCAGATTAACTCACAAAGAGTCTTGCAGTGATGGAACCGTCAGTATCTTTGGTGATAAAACCAACCTGGTCTCACGGGAAGGCGAATAAATTTCCACGATATTACACAGACATTCCGCATGTCATGAGGACACAGTTTAGCCTTTTCGTGTGTCATTTGAACGCCACGCACATGTCCAGAGATAAGTTTAGGCAGGAAAAACACTTAGTTAGGTTAAGGGAAAACATCATGGCGGGGCTTAAAAATAAGTAAGTAAACTATAAAACAAATATGGAAACAACATAACACAACTACAGAATATGTCACAATAAAAAAAAACACGTGAAAAACGTCACTAACGCAACTTATAAAAGAAAACACCAGTCAACGACAGTCTCGAACACGAGTCTCCTGGTTAAGAGTCCAGTGTTTGTTGGACACATCCACCTGCCCACCCACCCGCCCCTCACAAGTGGTCTTTCTCTGTTTTTATACTACGTCACTAACTCTTACCGTAGCATTTACTCGTGGATGCGTTTACATTGCAGTCAGTACAGGATATACATGGCGTACAAATAACACGCAGAAATCAAGAAAGGCGTACTAATTGCACGCTAAACGCCTTGCGCATTATCGTGGCATTTATACGCCTTTTCGTGCAAACGGGCAGAGACTGATTTGGCTCTTCAAATGTTTTTGTGGGAATTATTATGATTATCATTATTAAAAAATGTGTTTGTCCACCTAACAGTATTTATTTACCACAGATACAATTCACATATTTATGAGATTATACACCTGAAAGACAAGAAAGAACTACAAAGAAAGATATTGACATACATGACACACCACTTTTTATCCTCTGCGAACAAGTGGTGGAGGCTTTCCTCATCTTCTTTAAAAATGTGCTCTGATGTTGGTCTATAATGACCAGTATTTGTGATATTCAACATATATTTATTAACTTTACTCAGAGCAAAAAGATAAGTTTAAGTGCCTGCCTTGCCAATAAATAGACTTTCCAGTTAAACCTGAATGACTAAAGTCTGTAGAAAATTAAAAATAATGTTAATTAATGTCCTATAATGTCCCCCTTTGTGACACTGTTTGTGAACTAATAAATTTGTCAATATCTAATCTTCTGATTTTGCTTACAGTCTGCTGCCATCATGTGGCACACATAATCACTACAGCAAGATTTAACCAACCACAGACATAGATGCCTCCACCTGTTTCACAGTCTACTGCAGGCCTGCAGCTCAACTTTGTCACTGCATCATGTAATGAATGGCGTTGTGATTATTAAAGATTTAGTTATTGGAGATATGCAACACTTCCCACAGCAGATATGGTTCTCAGAGCTTCCACATCTCCTGTCGTGTTCAGCGAACGGCAGGTTTTCAACATCTGGGGAACTTTGAGAAATAAAGTAAAGCTTTATTCAGTCACACCTAGAGTAAATACAAGTTAACAGACGCTGTAATGTGCACACAGACTGCAGGACAGCAGAAGCTCCACCCAAGCAAACTAGTTCAACAAACCACAACTGAAATGTCACCCTACTGATGAAATGCTGAATGAACTATTACCTAATCATCATGACATTACAGGACAAACTTCCTGTTTAGCTGAGATGGAATGAAGTCCTCGGCATGTCCGACTCAGAAAAGTAAAGTTAATTATTTCCTTGTTTCACAGTATAAATGTACTATAGTACAATCTGGTTAACTATCAGCAGGGCTGTCAGGAGGGTTATTGATTTCATATTGTATCTATTTTGTTTTTGGTGAATAAACTCCATAATTTCCAAATTCCCAATCACCTTTTTTAACAGTAGTTACATGTAACCAGCTCAGCATGATCACCTTTGGGTTAACTTTTGTTTAGTTGAAGGGACTCTATGTAAGAATCAGAAATTGCTTGTTAACAGCCACACCTGTGGCCGTTAAGTTAACGAAAGTCAGCGTCCTGTTGCTCGGGCTCACGCTTGTGCTCTCTCTACATAGACATGAACGAGCATCGCTCAACACAGTGAGGCGACACACGTCAGCTAAAAGCACAATATCACTCTATATTTCAGCTGCTTGGCAGTAATGTTAGCTGACCAGACCAAGGTCTCTCCATGAATCAATGCTGATCCTAGTGTTGGCTTTTCCTGCTTCAGCCTCCCGACCGCGGTCAGAAGGAACAGGGGAGACACCCGAGCCCCGGTCGGAGACGATAAACTAACTCTTCTGCAGAGACGATAACGTAACTCGTTGTGGAGCCCCGTCTATTCACTCAGCAGCAGGAAACGACACGGGAAACCTCTGTTGGTCTGGAGGAGCTGCAGCATTTATTTCTGCACTTCAAATATGTTTTTGTATGCATTTAATTACATACATTAGGCCTACATACAACATACATTTCCAATAAATATAATATAAATGTAAATATAAATGCAGAATTAATGACAGTATTGCACAGTTGAATTATTGCGCAAATGATTGCACAGTTAAGTCAGTATTGCATATATATTTTTGTTAAGTCAGTGTTGTATATTAACAGTTAAAAGATTCAGCTGATAGTAATGCTGTTACTTTAGACCTAAATATTGCTTTCAGTTCATATTTTTGTTCCTATATATGTAAGTTCTTTGCACCTTGTGTCTATTTCAGTGTGAACACGTGTGACTGTGTGCGAGTGGTCAGCAGTGACAGAAAGTGTTTCAGTGGTAGCTGCGGTCAGACTGCTTCCTGTGAGCTGACAGCAGGAATTTGTCACTTCTCTTTGCAGACTGTATACGAGTTCAGCTCTGCAGGCAGAACAAACACACACACCCGGTGAGTAGCACGAGGTTTCCTTCTCTACAGCGAGGCACCGACAGCAACAGGTTGTCATTTTGAATTATGGTTTGGTTGGCCTGAGCTGTCGATACAGACTTTCCTCCTGCTGCAACATACTGGATCCAATTGCACTTTCCATGAAATACACTCCAGTCCAGGTGAAGCGTTATTGATTTCATCTGTCAAATCTAGTTGTGAAAAATGAAAGCGAGAAGACAGGTTAAAGCACTTCTATGTGGTGCTTTTGGACTGCAAAATGTCAGGAACGTGTTGCTGTGGATATGACCGATAACAGAAAAGAGTTATGACACCGGAGTCGGCTTAAAATGTGCTCATTTGTATAGCCTTTTAGATGCTTACAGACATCATTTCCTTCAATGCCTGTACTTCAACATGTAGCTGGGACTTGGTTTTATCATTTGTAAACCTACACATGTAACACCTTTATACCTTTTTTACCTTTCTTTCAGCTCCTTTGCCATGGAGGCTACGGCCAAGTTCGACTACAAAGCTGAAGCTGGTGATGACCTGAGCTTCGGAAAAGGAGAGCAGTTGAAGGTAAGGAACAAAAACACACACATGCTTTAAAAAACACTCCTTCAGTTTCTACATAATTCCTACTTTGTGTTTTCAACAACATAGTTCTTGCCCTTCAAGTTATGAATAGCTCTCAGTGTAAAAAGCATTCAAATTGTGGACTGCTGGCACCATTTACATGTAAATCACACATTACTGGAAACTCACTACACTCATGCTGCGTGAGAACAACAGAATTTGCATAGCCGTGACTGTGCAGATAGTTTTGATAGTTTGAGCAGCAGGCAAAGGCGAGGAGAAAGTACATCTCTATGTTTTGACCACACAGCTAAATATAAAGTATCAACGCGGTCTCACGACAGTACATGAAATAGTCACACAATTTAATCTATTTGATTTGTGTACATATGATACGACTTTCCCTTTTTTATTCCTGATGCTCAGCACGACTTTCATCAATGTATTTTTTATGCGTTTTCCTACGAATGTCCTGTATCACGTGACGCACTTGTCAATTTCCGCTCCAGTCATTTCAAAATAAAACTACTTAGTTAGGTTTGGGAAAAGATTGACTTGTTTAGGCTTAAGGTAAGTGTCCACAGGATCAGTCCTTTCCATGCTTCCCATTCATTGTCCATGTAAGCAGCCATGCAATGCATTCTGGTAGCATGGCGGCGCGATTCAAGAAAGCTCTGCTCCTGGCCGGAGGACGAGCCGCTGCTGCCGGGCGCGGAGCTCTCCACCTCCCTGATGGAGATCCGACTGCAGGTCGAAGGCGGCACCAAAGTCTGATCTGGGTCTGTCCGCAGCGGGAGGCCCCACTCGAGTCTCAGCTAAAGGAGTTTCTGGTGAACCTGCATGATGTCGTCTGTTGAAGAGCATTAACAATATCTATATAGAAATGGTCAATCTTCTCTCTGACGGTCTCGCTTACTCATGTAGGTCATATAGAGGCATCAGTACTACATTGAGACGGTTTCATAACCAGTTAAAAGCTCCTCACAGTAAGTTGTAGTGATGTTTCTTATGTGATTGTGTCCCACTGTGTCAGATTCTGCAGACCTCTGGAAACTGGTACAAAGCAGAACTGAATGGATGTGAGGGGTTTGTACCCAAAAACTTCATCACCATACATCTGCCCAGGTAAAACTCACATAAAGCTAAAGAGAAAAATATACAGAGATATAATGTCTATTTTTTAAATAACACAGAACAGAGGATGAAGTCATCTTTAAGGAAACATTTTTTTAGATATGTGTATAAATGTGGATAAATCTTTACTCAAGTATTTTTCCAGACTTTTAGCGACGTCATTCCTTTTATACTTTGGTTTATCTTTGCCTTTATACTCAACCTATAATAATAATAATATTAATAATGCACCTCTTTCACCCTGTGTTTTAGACCTGATCTACATGCAGATGTTTCTTAAACTGTCTTCATGTTCTTTCCTTTCCTTCTCTCTCCCATGAATATTTAATCATTTATCCTCCTTCCATCACCGTCATGACTTTGTTATTCCCTGAACTCACTATTCCTGACTTTAAACCCCTGAAACCTCATCGTGATCTTCTTTTTCACCTCCTCCAATGTCTCCAGCTGGTACGAGGAGGACTCCAGTCGCAGTGATGCCCAGGAGAAGCTGCTGCAGCAGCCTACTGGGGCCTTCATCATACGGGGGAGCCAGAATTCAGCTCAGGGCCGCTTTGCCATCTCCGTCAGGTACTTTCAGTGTGTCTATGTGCAGCAAGAGCCAAATGTTGGTTACTATTTACCAGCTAACACAGTGATTATTGACTGCTAACAACCACAGAGATAACTTGTACTGTTATGCCTTTGGTATATTGCAGGCAAATGTGATATTGTGCTACTTCTAAGATACCAGCATTAGTACAGAATATGATAAGCCTACAGGTATCCAGTTTAAAACTCAGATTATTAGTTATTTTTTGTAGTTTTTCCTGCTCGCTATAAAACTTTTTCTAATTTCTCAGCAGACATTTCTCTCATTCTGTGTCACCGTCACATCATTATGGGTCAGAATGAGACATTATTATTTTTCTTGTTATTATTATTTGATTTTATTATTATTTTATCATGCATAAATAATGTGCCCAGCCCAAATGGGCTTACAAGACACCATTATTTAGAAAATAAAGAAAAGACAAAGGCAGAAAACAGAGTAGCAGCATAAATTACAAATAACACTAAACAAATAAACCATCCTGACGTTATTTTAAAGCTTGAGAAATAAAAGTAGCCAACTTATAAGCATTCAAATCAAATAGCCGTTCCATTTCATCATCATCCGAGCACCAAAACATTTCTTGATTTTGAACAGACATTTCATTTAAAATAGAAGTTCATAACTCATCATGGTATGGACAATACAAAAGAAAATGTGATTTCTTAACTCGCATACTTCGCACAACCTGTTGTGCTCCTGGATGTTTTTAAATTTACCGACTTCCAGGGCCAGAGGAAGGATTCCTGTTCTTAACTGTGCAACTAAATACTTTTGACTCCTCGATAAATTTGCTATAATATAAGATTTAGTGCCATAATTGTGCTTTATTTAAATATAAGTTTTGGTTTTAACAATATATCTTTCGACCATTTTTTTTTCAAAATATAGCAAGTAACTTTCTTCTAAATGTGTTCATTCTGTGTACATACAGTATATTGTAATTCAGCTTCCTCAAAAATAGCATGAAGTTGTGACGCACATGGAGCATTATGCAATTTACTCCAAAGAAAAACCTTCTTATTGATCCTGTATTTTGACATTTTAAGCAAACTATTCCAGTCTTATCATTTCACATTTTCTCATTATTGTACCAGGAATCCATCCCATAACAGCCAAAGTAGGAACAAACTTATGAACACTTAAAAACCAGTGTGCAGCTCTGCATGGAGTCTGCTATTCTACAATCTTTGAAGCCCCGTATGCCTGGGGCATAATTTAATTTGGGGGAGACACATGCATCATAAAATTTTGAATAAGTACCCAAGATATTTACATGTTTTGAACTTGTTGACAACATAACCTAATGCTCTCCCAGCTGAACCTGCCAAGATTAGTACTTCTATTTTCTATGTATAACTATTTGACCACACCACCTCCTCCTGCAGGTGTTAATTCTTTCTGAGAAACTTTTAAGCTTCCAACAATGTGACAATGATTGTGGATGGGTGCCTCTCATAGTATCTGCTCACTGATCTTGACTGAAAAGATTAAATCTGCAGCTTCATGCTTCTCCAGTGACACACCCTGATGGTCACGATGAGCGGTACGCAGACTGATCTGTACAAATGTGATGCTTCATTACAAGCAAGACATTAAAACTCTGGACTTTCTCCAACTGTGACTTGAGGCCTTTTTCATGTCAGTGTTTACTAAATATGATGATACACGCGTTATACATATTATACACCGTTTAGTATTCAGAATGGGTGAAAAGACTGTCAGTGTTCACCCTTCTGTAATACAGGTTTCATTTCCTCAACCTCTCATATTTCCACAGAGACAGACAGATATAGAAATGTATAAATATGCTGAACCCTTTATGACACATGAGAAATAAAAGCCTCCTCTTGTGTTTGACTCCACTGTAGACAAGAGGCAGATGTGCAGCACTTCAAGGTGCTGCGGGACAGCAGGGGGCAGTATTACCTCTGGTCAGAAAAGTTCCCCTCTCTCAACCAGATGGTGGAGTATTACAAGAACAACTCCATCTCCAAACACAGTCAGGTGTTCCTACAAGAGATGAAACAACAGCCTGTAGGAGACCTACTCACGGGACCTAACGTGAGTGATGGAGTTGACCTATAGAACAAATGTATACTCTCATTGTAAGGTACTGTAAAAAGGGTTTGAATAGAAAGATACGAATGAAGAGTCATATTTCACTTCGGAATATAATGATATAAATACAGTGAACAGAAGTATATACAAATTGGTAACACTTTATTATAACCATCATTTATAAATAGTAACATGAAAGTGAATTAAACTTAGTTATTTTACTTTTAACAAATGATGAAATGATAATTAATAATGTTTACTAATTATTAGTAATGCTATAATTTATGTTATTTTATCATTAGTCTGTGCAAATATGAAATAATTACTTTATAAATTATATATTGTATCATAAGAGACGATAACATTACATTCTGATGACATTTTATACTATATTAACAATGTGTTAATAATTACGAAATTATTATTATTATATTAATTATTATTAGGTACATCTATCTATTTATCTAATATCTTTATAATTAACAAATATATATATATATATATATATATATATATATAACATGTTATATTATGTGTTACAATATGCTATAACATTTAATAAACATTTAATAAAATAACAAAAATTATACCACAGCAAAATTAAACCATACATTTGTTGTGTCTCAGCAGCGCCGAGGACCTCTCCCTGCTCCTCCACTCTCCAGCTCCCCGCCTACACCTGAACCTCGAACACGACAGGTAATCAACAGCACCGTGTGTTTGTCCTCCTGTACATGCACTGATGGGTACTGAATATGTATGTTGTCTGTCTGAATGACTTTGTACATACTGTGTGTCCCTGTCCATTATAATAAAAGTAAATAATAATAATAATAATAATAATAATAATAATAATAATAATAATAATAATAATAATAATAATAATAATAATAATAATAATATTTATTATTATTATTTTTAATATTTTTTTTGTTAATAATTTCCAATGCATATCTTTAAAATCAATTTTTTATCACAAAAAAAATCACTCTCATATTGTACCCCAAAAAATATTTTTTGACACTTGGTTCATGGACTGAGTTTGTGCATCTGTCTGTCTGTCTGTCTTTGTCTTTTCCTGTCTGTCCTCGTCCACGCTGCAGGTCAGAGCTCTGTACTGCTTCAACGCTGAAGAGACGGACGAGCTGCAGTTCAACGCCGGCGACGTCATCACGGTCCTGGAGAACTCTGACGAGGCCTGGTGGAGAGGTCAGCTTAGAGGCAAAACAGGCCTGTTCCCATCCAACTTCACCAAACCCATCTGAGAGCAACACAAACACAAATATGTCACGTTGTAGTCACGTTGTTATCCAAACATATGTCTAATGCTAATTGCATGGCCATGTACTGTAGTTACATGTTTCAGTAATGATAAACAAAAACATATTTATTTATAAATGGTTACAATATATGGTTTTAATAAAAACAGTGATGAGCTTTTCATTTTGAGAGTTGACAATACATCTTAAAACAATATTCATACACTATCTTGACCTGTCCTGTTTCAGTACGTTTAGTGCATTTACTCAAGTACTTTACTTAAGTACAGTTTAGAGGTACTTGCACTTTAGTATTTCCATTATATGCTACTTTAAACATCTATTCCACTACATCTCAGAGAGAAATATTGTACTTTTTACTGCACTGCATTTAGTTCATTGCTACTTCAGGTTTTACATTTGATCCGTTTATAAAACATGATGCAATGTTGTAGATTAAACTACCTAACAGTATATTAATTTGTAATCCACCTTGACAACATTAAAATGCAGTTTATAAACGTTAATGCATCAGTAATAATGCTCTGATAATATACGTATGATACATGGTGCCGTTTTGCATGACGAATATTTTTACTTTTGATACTTTGAAGCATCTAGAATCAATCTGTCTGTAATAATAATGTGATGAATGACAATATGAAAAGATGTCAAAATATCTCATAACATTAATAGAAGACACAATCAACGAACACGTAACATTTCAGTGAGATATACGTAGACTTGTTTTCAGACATCACATCTTGAATATCTTAAATGAAAACTTTTAAGCATTACAGGTTAATTATGACACACAACACTTCCTAATACGAGTGAAATATAACCCTAAATGAGTTTTCACAGCTAATTTCCAGATCTCTTTATCTTTAAATGCCTAGCCATCAGCAGATTTGTTTTTCTTATTACAAGCAAAGTCACCTTTTATTCATTGTTTTTTGTTTTTTTACTTTGTGGCCTTTTGGGCTGTACAGAGAAGAGTCACCTGGACCTGCAGCTCCTCTACGGAGCTTTATAGTTTCATAGAGTTTCAGCTCTTTGTTTATCTGTCCGGCCCACAACTTCTCTGTTCTGGTTCACTCTCACTGCTCTTATAGCGTCGCCTCGACGAAAGACAACCCACCGTACAATACCTGGCACCAAACGGCAGACAGACACATTGAACTGGTGAACATGGTGGAGCATTTAGCAGCTAATTAGACAGATGTGTCCCTCAGGAGATGGTAACAAACTCTGTTGTCCACAACCTGTTTGCTCCCAACAAGTGGTGAAAAACAGTTACTGCAAGTAAAAGCACTTTGCAGCTAATACTTCTTTCTTTAAAAGAACATTTGTATTGCAGATTATCGGTGAATGCAGTCTACATTGGTACATAAAAGCAATGTTATTTTTCCATTTTTCTTACACTGACGTTATAATGGCATAAAAGAATGTACAATTCAAATTATTGGCGAAGTGTATACACATCAATTGGCTCATAGACTTATGTTAGGAAACAGAGCACAAACCAGGAGAGCAATACGAGAGAGACTAACAACAACAACTAAGTAGACATATATACAGCTATCACTATTACAGGTTTATTACTGTTGATCATTCATCCCACACCCTCCCCCTCCCTCAGACCTCTTAGATATTTCAACACTGGTCCTCATTTCTTATCAATCACCCTCCTCCTTCCTGCATTCTTCAATTTAAGCATCTGCAAATGGAGGAACTCGCCCAGCTCTCTCTGCCACATCTCAAATGAAATGAAGGCACTGCACAAGATAATCATAATATGTTTTTTTTAGCCAGAACAGTACCCAGATACATTGGACATTTGTCACTAGCAGAGAGGAATTTTTTTTTTTCTCTCAGCACTGTGTGTGAAGTTCTTCTAGTCATAAATCAGAAATAAACATGAATTAATAAATTGATTAATTATTTAAAATTAATTGTGAAAGTGTCTAAGGGTTTAGAACATTATGATAGAAGTATATGATGGTCATCTTCATGCTCTATTATGTCTCATAAGTTGTTGCAGCAATTTATGGGTTGATACCATTTGTTACACAGATTCAGTATTAATTTAACCTTTTTTTTACCACTCCAGAATTGATAAAAATGATCAATAATCCCTTCTAAATACCACATTAAGACAGCAGGAACTTGAGGAACACTATAGAAAAAGCCATGCTGTGATTTGGTATCAAAAACTTTTGACATTTATGAGATTTCTGCAAGAATTGCATTTTTTGCGATTGGGTGGTGAGCACTTGCGTTGTGTAAACTGCTCAGTAACCCCCTTATTGTCAATCTAGCTAGGAAAGCCATCCATCCTCTGAATGCTCTAGGTCTGTAGTTTGTGGCTGTAAAGTTTCATGAGGCTGTGATTATCCTAGAGGTCACTACAGGTCATTTCATACAGTGAGGTCAAGTTTAAAAAAATGGTCTCACTACAATGAAATGGTTACTATGGGGACTAACATCATCACACATGAATACAGTTGGGCTCATTGGATCCACAAGAGTCTCAACTTTACTGTGATGCCCATTTTATGGAATTCAGGACTGTTTAGGGACCCCAGTATGCAGAAATATTCAAATACTCCATTTTAGAATAGGAGAAAATAACACATTTATACTGCATGAAAAAAATGCATGGTTTTTACCCCAAACTGCATGTAATTATCATAAAGTGGGCATGTCTGTAAAGGGGAGACTCGTGGGTACCCATAGAACCCATTTACATTCACATATCTTGAGGTCAGAGGTCAAGGGACCCCGTAGAATATGGCTATGCCACTTTATAACATTGGTCCTGTAAACACAACATGATTTTACAAGCAAGGCCCGTGTTTAGGAACCTTTGTAACCGATTGCTCAGACTCCATAATTAAAAAGGCGTTGTGCAAAGTTGATACATAAACCACCGAGATGATTCATTCATGTAAAAGTTTACGAGATGTTTTGAAAAAACAAAAGCAAAGGCTCATGAATAAACTGTGACACTCATTATATACAGTGTCATAGCTGTTTATACACACACACACACACACACACACACACACACACACACACCTATTGGCTTATATGCACGCCCTCAAGAGGGTGAACTTACAGTTCAGAGTGTGGCCTTCACAGTACAGAGAATATATTCAGAACATTACAGAGGGGATGCACACTGAACCTAGACGAGATTAGATTCAACTGTATTGTCATTGCACGGATCACTGAGACTACAACATGCAGTTTAGCTTCCACAGAAGTGCTTAAAGCAGTAAAGGTATGACCCAGCAGCTTATCTATAAAGTTACTCAGTCTGTTGCCTGGGCTGATCTGTTTTTGTTCCATGAACAACAACAAGAAGGGGTAGTTTAGAAGGGAAAGAGAAACTCCTTTAACAGCCCTATACATGTTTCCACAGAACCAGTCTCTCCAGGAAAGCTGCTGCTGCGTTCAGGCTCCATCTGGAAGTTGTGGGAAATCCTAAATGTTCATCATTCCGTTTTTTTAAAAGATGAATTATATTTATATCTGATGGGTGATGTAATAGTAGGAGACATGACTGTTAAAGTGTCAGTAGGCAGTATATATTTTTGGTATCATTGGGCAAAAATTCCATAATAACCTTTCAGCATATTGTAATTCAAGTGTTCTGAGAGATAACTAGACTTCTGCACCTCCTCATGGCTCTGTTTTCAGGCTTTAAAAAATCTAGCCTGTGACAGACGGACGGCTAGACGGCAGCTGGAGAGCAGACCTGAGATCAGCTCTGACTGCTTGTTTTCTTGCAGATGCGTTAGGAGCACTGGAGGACACAGAGGACACTTGATTTTCTTTCAGATTACCTGTCTCGTGCACTACTGTCATGGTATAGTGACTGTTTTATAAAAATAACTTTTTTTTTAAATACATTTGCTCAATACAAGTTACCTATACATACACATTGAATGCAAATGTTGCCCCCGGTCTCCCCTACAGATGTCAAACAGCCAGTGATTGAATCAAGGCTACTGTTTCACACTTTGACAGTCTCTCTGTCGTGCCTTTATTCTAGTACTCTGTATTCTATTTGTACTTGAAGGCATCATGGCTTTTCCTGGAGCCCAACCTCTCTACCACGACAGGTAGGAGAGCCTTTTATTTACCTGCCAGGCGTCACGCGCACAGGTAGGTAGTTAGGTATAGCAGCAAACTAAAGTCTCTGAGCTCCAGGAAGGGGGTGACACAGCCATGGCACAGTCCCAGCTCATGTGCATGGAGGACGGCCACATCGGAGTGAAGGTGCCGGAGTCCAAACCAGAGTTTTACTACAGCGAGGAGCAGCGCGCGGCCGTCGAGGAGCTGCTGAAGAACGGAGACGGAGCCTTCAAGACGAGGCTGAAAGATGACAACATGAAGGACTTCCTGTCGGCCAGAGAGGTCAAACTGGTGCTGAACACTTTCAAGAAGTACGACGACTCGGAGGATGACAACACCAGCAGCAGCAGGAGCAGAGCGGACTCAGGGCTCCACTCCACCTACTGGCCCCAGATGTCGGACACAGAGGTGCCACCGCTGGATATCGGCTGGCCCAGCGGGGGGTTCTTCAGAGGGGTGACCCGGGTGGCTGTTCACACACACCCGCCCAAAGAAAACGGACCCCACATCAAGGAGGTGGTGAGGCGCCTCATCCAGGAGGCCAGCAAGGTGAGGACGAGGACGCATTAAGACAGAACTACAGAGCATTTGGATATATATATTTATATTATCATGATACACTCCAACTTTTTAAACCCCCACATTGTATTATAGCCGAGAGAAGCCTGTTATTTGCTTAAAATGCTAATTATGGGCAAAATCCCAAACAACAATACAACACAAATCTCAGTTAAAGGGACTGTTTGTAACTTTCAGAAATGCTTGTTAACAGCGACACCTGTGGCCGTTAAGTCAACGAAAGTCAGCGTCAGGGTTGTGCTTGCTCGCTCTACATAGACATGAACGAGCATCGCTCAAAACAGTGAGACGACACACGTCAGCTAAAAGCACAATATCACTCTATATTTCAGCTGCTTGGCAGTAATGTTAGCTGACCAGACGAAGGTCTCTCCATGAATCAATGCTGATCCTAGTGTTGGCTTTTCCTGCTTCAGCCCCGGAGGCTGAAGTGACGGGGCTCTGCAGCGAGTAACGTTATCGTCTCCGACCGCGGCCAGAGTGAACAGGGAGACATCAGCACCTGGTCGGAGACGACAACGTTTCTAGCTGCGGAGCCTCGTCACTTCACGAGACATGGGAAACCTCTGTTGGTCTGGAGGAGCTGCAGCAGTTATTTCTGCACAAACGTCCATTCAATAGATATTCTCAGAGCTACTAGTTCTCCTGCAGTGTGTAGTGTGCGCGCATGATCGTGAGGTGGAGCGAGAACGTGCGCGTTGTGTGAGTGAAGGCAGGCAGCGCAGCAGTCTGAACAGCGTATCCACGTGCGAGCGCGCATGGGACACCGACCCGATAGATTTATACGTGTAAAAAGTTACAAACAGTCCCTTTAATACCTAATTAACACAAGACAAAACCAAGAGGTAGTAGTAGCAGTAGTGAGAGTTATAACTCAACAGGAAGTTATTATGCTTTTATTACATGCTTGAATCCTGTAATTTCCTCTGGCCCGCATTCATAACACACATTATGTACACTACTGTCAGTATAACCACATGCATTAGCCAAATGGATATGTTATTATCTGGAAACATTAACATGCTGTTGAGGCAGAAATAATAAATTAGATAAAAACAACATCACTTAATTTACTTTTATTGCCAGCAAATGTAAACATTTGAGTAGCTGGAAGCAGTTCTTTTTTGGTATAGTTTCATAAAAAAAAAAAATCAAAGGGCGCCTGGGTTAGCTCAGTTGGTAGAGCGGGCGTCCATGTATTAAGGCTTGGTCCTGACCGCGGCGGCCCGGGTTTGAATCCAGCCTGTGGCCCTTTCCGCATCCACTCTCTCTCTCCCCCCTTTCAAGACTCTATCCACTGTCCTGTCATAAAAATGGAAAATGCCCCCCAAAAAAATAACTTTAAAAAAAAAATCAGAGCTGCGAGCAGCGATGAACAGGCCCTCGCACCTTCCCGCGCGTCGGGGGTACTGGCGGGACGCAGACTGACGCGGCCAGGCACGATGAACCCAGAACTCTGATGAGCGCAATGACGCCTGCCACAAGACTCTACGACAAACGGTTCATGAGTTATGAAAGGGGGTGTTGCTAACGTCTTGGGGCGGACTATGTACAGTGGAGTTACAACAACTTCCTGTTTCATGGCGAATGGCTCAAAATGGCCGCCACGCCACGGTCAGGTCGTTCTCTGAAAACTCACCATTTGAATAACTCTTCATCTTTAAGGTCTTAAGATGGTCCTGACCAAATTTCAAGTCGATCTGATTAAATCTGTAGGAGGTGTTCGTTAAAGTAAACGGCCTAAAAAACACTAAAAATGGGCAAAAATCAAGCAAAAATGGCACATTAAATTAAAAATGGCTGACTTCCTGTTGAGTTTTGGGCATAACTCCAAGAGGCTTTTTTGTGCTTCTCCACATGTTACACCTGTCTGCCAAATGTCATACATGTAGGTGAAACCGGAGCGAGGGGCTCAATTTTTCCAACCTTATATGGGTCACTAGCGAGTCATTTTGTAACAGCCAAGCCCGAGACCCTTAAAATATAAAATTTTTCACCACGTCTGATAGGTGTGCCAAGGTTAACAACCTTTTAAGCATGTTAAGGTCGTCAAAAAGGCGATTCATTTGGGAGAAAAAGAAGAAACACTACAGTTTCAATAGGGCCTTCGCTGGCCGGACGTTGTCAGTGCTCGGGCCCTGCAGAGAATATTGTCTTATGCAACTGAATGAAGGTGTGGTGAATGAATGTTTGAGTGATTAATACCTCCTCACACAGTAACCCAGAGCCTGAAGTGGATCTCTGTGTGTGTTTGAGTTGCCCATCGTAATGTTTACTCATAGACTGCCGGAGCTCCGCTGAGTCATCTGTTCCTCCTGCTCTCAGTAACAACCTCACTTTGCCTCTTTAACAAACTGGGTCATTTATAAATGATGTAACTCATTTATGGATTCCCCTTAAATTTCCTTTAGACACACCCCACACACTTTTCTAAAACTTCTTTTGTACGTTCTTCTTCCTGGTTCCAAAGAAGCATATTACAAGTGGTGAAACAATAACATCGCCAGCCCTTTGAAAGACTGCTCTTTTTCCCTGCTTGTATGCTTTTGATTAAGAATAAGTTGATTACAGTACGCTCAATACACATCAGGCTTGCTTCCTGGTTGTTCCACCTTCCAGTTATTACCTTGTCATGTGCAGCAGGTATAGCCGATACATTAGCGTGAGTGTGTTTTGTTTATTAGTTCACTTCCTCTTCTAATATTTTCCTATAGATAAGGCAGGAATTAAAGCTGGCAGCACAGCTCTCACACTTAACTTCATATTATAACTAGTTTTTCTATCTTTTTAGGGTGTTTCCCAAAGTTGTCAGATAAATACAAAGTAGGTGATTTAGTCTGGTGTGCATCTGTGGAATGTAACCAACAGATTTGTTGACACTTCAGAAACGCAACAAGCTATTTTTAGAATATTATAAGAAACACACACACACACGCTCGAGATAACATATGTAGATTAACCAGTTCTCCAGGCACCAACATATTCATCTTTTTACGACTACTGTCCACACGTCTCAGCTTGTATCTGTTCTGTTACCCCGTCATTAGTCCACTCAGCAGTGACACACCGAGTGGAAACAAAAGGCCTCTTCTGCCCAGCAGAAAGGAACATTTGTTGCAAATTTAAAGAAACATTTTTTTCCATGACTTTCCATTTCAGGGAACAGTGGAAGAGTGGAGTCACATACATTTCATAAACCTTCATCCTCTGCTTGGACTGAACATGTCCCTACATGTTATGTTTATGTCTCCCTTTTTTCCTTCTCTTAAAGCTGCAGTAGGCAGTATATATTTTTGGCATCATTGGGCAAAGATTTCATAATAACCTTTCAGCATATTGTAATTCAAGTGTTCTGAGAGATAACTAGACTTCTGCTCCTCCTCATGGCTCTGTTTTCAGGCTTTACTAAATCTAGCCTGTGACGGGGAACTTTGACCAATCACAGGTCATTTCATTGAGAGAGCGTTCCTAGGAAAAGATGGTGGTTTGGGTTACTATAACACCGTAAGTGGTGTAACTTAAGTACGGAAGTAACGTGACAAACAAATCAACTTTGACTTCTGGTTTCACACGGGACACGAACGCCGGTCTCCTTGGGGAAAATCCAGTGTGTTTTGACCCACACCCATCCATCGTGACCTCTTCCCTAGGCAGCGTTGGCAGCTCTCTAAACTTTCTGGTTCACAATTATGTGGATTACATACAAATTTAAATATGTGTACACAAATCAAAACATTAAATTTTGTGCATTTCGTAACTATTTCTGCTGTTCGACTGGGCAGGCAGTTCACTCTCATGCCTGAGTCAGACTAACCTAACTAATAGTTTTGTATGCAACTTGCATATGTGTGCAGAGGATAACACTGCATCCACAGTTGTTGTGGTACATTTGATTTAATACATACGTAGATAACAGAATAAAACAATACAATACGTAAACATACCGGTGCATTTTCAGCCAACAGGAGGACACATCGTAGGCGACGACGTTGGAAGCGTTATTTCCACTCTGCTTTCATTTTTTTTCAGAAGATATTTTTGCCAGGTAGCGAGCCGCGGTCAAATGTTGCGATCGTCATTTCCGGTCAGTGCGCCGCAGAGTATTCGATTTGAGACGATCCTACCCCAAGTGAGCACTACTCAAGTGAGTACAGAGTGCACAAAGTGCACTACATTGAAGTGTACTTCTGGAAGTACGTGGATTGGAACACACTCTTTGGGTTGGGCCATTATAGGGTTGAAATAACGTGGTCTGAAATTGGCATCATCTACACCACTGGTAAGGCTAATAATAACAATGATCAGATAGTATGTTGTTTATTTCACCACTTTTATATTGTTGGGTGTAATGAACATTACAGCCTCTAGGGGTCGTTAATGGGACTAGATATGTTTGTGAGGGTTCTCAGTCATCCAGGTCATGGTATCCGAGTATGGGTTAAATCAGCAGCAACTGGACTTGGTTTAGATTCTTGAAAGTGAATGGGACTTAATGGGACTAGAGACTAACACTTGTTTAAACAGTTGACCTTCTTCCTGACATTCACCAATCTGTGGTGCATGATAACAAAATAGCAACAAAACCATTTAACACAGCAAAGTCGGACACAGTGGTTTTAACCGTTGCACTCCAATATGTTGATTTACAATCATTTTCAGCATTTAGTTTTTACAGTTAAATGCAGGAAAAGTCAATGTAATCTGTTTGGTTTTGCCTACACACACAACTACTGGCTCTCAGGAAATTCCTTTATTTGGTAAAAGCAAACGTCTACTAATCCCAACGCTCTGGCAGAGGAACAAGCTGTGTTGAAGCATTTCTGAAGACAGATTTAAGTCCTAAATCTGCTGTTATTGTTGTCGTTGTAAAGCTTTATCTCTATGATCTGTCAGCCGGACTGGAGCACAGCGGAGGGATAATAACACAGAGTGCTTTCTCCTGTTGCTCAGACTCTTTCGTGTGGCCTGACTGTGAACTCAGGGTGAAGATATACCACTGGGTCTCAAACTGCTTCAGTCAGACAGATTAGCTGCACCTGCTGGTTTCTTTCTTAACTGTCTAATAAGACATACTGATGAAAACGGAGCAGCATGTCTGAGCTGAGATTCAGGCTTTTTTAGTGATTACAACGTGTTTTTCTTCAGTATTATAAAAAACTGACAATAAGGAAATTTCACAATTAACAACATATAAATCCACCCTATGTTGCAGCAGAATAGTTTTTGTAGCTTGTCTCAGCTCTGTGCCTCGACACATCTGTGTCTCTGAACCTTATATAGACAGGTGTGTGAGACACATGTCCAATCAACTGAATTAACCAATCAACTGACTCCAATCAGAAACACCTCGGAGATGATCAGGAGAAATGCGAGTCACCTGAGCTACATTTCAAAGTCACACTGCAAAAAGTTCTGAATACTTATAATATATTTTATTTATTTTTAATAAATTTGCAAAAATCTCTAAAATCCTGTTTTAGCTTTGTCATTATGAGGTATTGAGTGCAGATTTATGAGGGAAAAAAATGAATTTCAACAATTTAAGCATAGGGCTGCAATAGGTTTGCTGCAATATACTGGTGTTGACGATAAACGTGATACTTAAAATATTGATATTGATCGATGAAAACGATGGAAAAAAACTAAACCCCCGGATTTTATAAAATGGAAAAGTTTGATTCAAGAAGTAAAAGTTATGGAAAAAAGGAACTCACAAAATAAGGAATATGGAGGATGTTTTTGAGAAGAGATGGATTCTGACAGAAGGAAAAATATAGCTACATAGGTACACATGGGTTAGCACGCATGCACATATACATGTGCCTGGAAGTGACCGTACATGTGAAGGCGGACGCATGTGTGTGCCCATGTAAATGATATTGGTAATTTTATTAATTTATTTGTTTATTTAATTTATTATTATTGTGATTATTATCACTTTTTTTCTCTTTGTATTATCATTATTATTATTATTATTATTATTATTATTTTATTTTTCTATTCTATTATTTATTTATTTTTTTTTCAATTTTGAATGCTGATGTTGTTTTTCTCTAGTGTACTTATTGTGTTTGTTTCTAAGCTCAACTACGTAAAAATTGGTTTAAAAAAAAGGGAGAAAATAAAGTATAAAAAATATATTGATATCCGGTTAATAATACACATATGATAATATTGTGTACATAATCCAGTGCCTCTTACACACTCATATTTAGAGTGTAATTCATTTGCGAAAAAAAGAGACAAAACATACAATAAACAAACAAAGTTAAATTCATTCATTCATTCAACCTTTATTTAAATCTGGAGGAGCCATTGAGGGCATGCCCTCATGTTCAGTGATGTAGAGAGTACAATAAAACAGAATAAATATAAATATACACAGAACATAATTAACGAATCACAAGAAGCAACAGAACAATGTTAAAAACAGTTAAAGAGCGGCCTAGTTTGTAATCATGGATTTAAAATCACTTAGAGGTACGAATATGTTTAATTTTAATGTGTTTTTTAAACTGTTCCAAGTTTTTGCAGCACAAACACTAAAAGCAGTTTCCCCCAAATTTAATGTTTGTGCGCGGGACTTCAAGCTTTAGCCAATCACGAACGAGTTGAGTAATTTAATAAGTACATGATGTATGACGGCAAGTTGCCATTAAGGGCTTTATAAATAAATAAAAACCAATGCCTATCACGTCTTACGGCTAAAGACGCCCACCCATCTCACCCATTTTCTAGTGAAAATCTGATATCATGAAAGCTGCAACATCATGCACTGTGTCATGAATTGTTGTTGCCTTTAAAATACTTTGATACTATCCCTCCTCTCTTGCAGGTGATAGCGATCGTGATGGACTTACTCACGGACGTCCAGATCCTGCAGGACCTGATGGACGCGGCCAGTCGTCGCTCCGTCCCCGTTTACATCTTGTTGGATGACCAAGGCGTGCCACACTTCCTGGACATCTGCTCCAGGCAGCAGATTGGCTCACAGCACTTAAGGGTGAGACGTCACTTTTACATAAGAGATGTAATGTGGCGCAGACAGGTAGCAAGAGAATGACCCTGGACACGTTGCATATGATCAAATGTTATCCGGGGTCGGGTCGCGGGGAGGCAACAGCTCCAGCAGGGGACCCCGAACTTCCCTTTCCCGGGCCACATTAACCAGCTCTGACTGGGGGATCCAGAGGCGTACTAACAAGTCATATTTAAAATACAACTTTGCAACTTTGGTACAATGCTGACACTGCTGGCTGTGTTGTTTGGTCTGACTGTGACCCTCTGTGTCTGCAGAACATCCGAACCAGAACAATTCAGGGAGTTGGCTTCGGTATGTCCTTCGGCAGACTGCCTGGTTCACTCTGCAACAAGTACATGATGGTAGACGGGGACAAAGTGGTGTTCGGCTCGTACAGGTGAGGTCTGACTGTGTGTACAGTCAGTGCACGCTTTCTACTTAACCATTTGATACAGCATCTGTTTCCAGTACTTGTGAAGAGAATGTATGTTTGCATTGCATGTGCTGTTAATTCTTTTTCAAGTGTGTTAAGTGCACAGTAACTTAATCATTTAATTAAATTGAAGCTCCGTATATGTGCAGGATTTGAAAATGTTTGTATTTGGCAACACCTTGTGTCAATATTGAAAGATGTTGCTGACGTTTAGTTGGTGTAATGTTAATGATCTGCACACTATCGCAGCAGAGACAGTTCAGAAAGGAGACGGTGCACCGAGAGTCAGTTTCCTGTATCAGTCTATTAACTCCAGTGGGAGAAGTGAACGTGAACACAGATTATGACCGATTCTTCCGCCTCATAGTCACCAAAGTAAATATTGGACCCATTTTCCACAAGCTACATATCTTCCGAACAATCGGACACTAAAATGACATTCTTTAGACAGACGAATTGGGCAACTAACGTTGGCGAATGCCCTAGCTAACCAATTTTCCTAATGCTATATATGGCTCTTACCTGTGTAAATATCATAATCTTAGCAAAATAAAATAAAAATACATTATGCAAATATAATCTAATCTGCTTTCATCCATCCACACGATTAGATTAAATGTCAGAGGATCACCAAAGTCATTCGGATTCATCCTCTGGGGATCATGAATGTCTGCACAAAATGACATGATAATCTATCCAAACTGACATCCACTTGCATGGCTAGATAGATATACTGCAAACAATTACCATAAAAACATTGGTCAAAGCTACAAAAATAAGACCCAAGTTGTAACAAACTGGAATTATCCTTTAATGCTTTATGCTTGAAACTCTCTCTTGGTGTTTGATGCTTGCTTGTTGCACTTTTTTATATGTAATGATTTGATGTTTGCTGTAAATCTAATGTTAAACGTGTCTCTTCTGTCCCAGTTTCTCCTGGTGTACATCTCGTATGGATCGGAACATGATCACTGTGATGACGGGGCAGGTGGTTGACTTCTTTGACCGGGACTTCCGTGAGCTTTACGCCATCTCTGAGAAGCTGGACCTCTACAAGGAGTTCCACGTCAGCCCACCCGCTGCTAACGCGACCGCGACATTACGCTCCAAAGTGGGCCCCAAACGCCCGCCTCTACCGGCGACCACATCCCGCTTCCAGGTCAGCTTAGGGGATTCACGGAACGCGGCTATCCAGGTGCCTGCGCACAAATACTACAACCCAAAATACTCACTAGCGTTCGGGGACGTCCAAATCCAACGTCCGACAGGGTCTCTGCAGGAGCCCGGACCCAAGAGAGGGTCAGTTCTGGCTGAGGTTGCTGAGGAGATGGACCCGGATAGGCCACGAGTGACCACCAGTGAGAGAGTGGAACGGAGTCCGCTGCCCTCAGAAGACCCTGGCGAAATCTTTAGGAGGCCCAACAGAGTCACGCAGGACAAGAAGGGGAAAGCCAAGTGGATGCAGAAATTTTCCAGTAAGAAACAATCCAGTAAGGAAACTTTGGATGTCAACCTGGCAGGCGGTTCGAGCTCTTTACTAAGAGAAACCAACAAGATGGATGAGAATGAGGACAACTGTGACGTCATCATTAAATCACCCAAACGGAGAAGTGGGAATCCATTTAAACTGGGCCGGAGGGCAGAATCTGAGCAAACTGTCCACACGACACAGGACAATGAGAGTAAGTCAGGAATAAAGAAGATGTATCAGGGTTTGTCCTGGCTCAGAATGGGGCTTTGGGGGATGACTGCATATGACAGTAGGAGTGTGTTCCAATTCACGTACTTCCAGAAGTACACTTCAATGTAGTGCACTTTGTGCACTCTGTACTCACTTGAGTAGTGCATAAATTTCAGCGGGGTAGGGTCGTCTCAAATCGAATACTCTGCGGCGCACTGACCGGAAATGACGATTGCAACATTTGACCGCGGCTCGCTACCCGCCAAAATATCTTCTGAAAAAAAATGAAAGCGGAGTGGAAATTACGTTTCCAACGTCGTCGCCTACGATGTGTCCTCCTGTTGGCTGAAAATGCAGCGGTATGTTTACGTATTGTATTGTTTTATTCTGTTATCTACGTATGTTTGAATAGTGGTCGTGGCTCCGCCCCTTCCGCTACGTAGCCAAGATGGCGACAGTTGAGTGTGGAAAGTGTCCAGCGTTCCACACTCAACGATCTGACCGTTTTGAGTACAACATCCGGGTACTTCGAGTGCACTGCATTTTGCCGTACTTCCCAGTGTGAACGCACTTATGCACTCAAAATAGTAAGTGTAAGTACAGAAGTACGCCGATTGGAACACACTGTAAGTGTGATCGGTCCACGTACAGTAAAGGCAATGGGTCTTTGTTACCTTATTTGACAGACATCTATACATTTTCCTGCATGAACAAAAATAGGATTTTCCTTTGGCACTCGCTAAAACCTCTTTGGAACGCCAAAAAGTCCTTTAAGCAGCAAAAACCCTGTATATAATGAATCCAGAATAAACAATTAACCTAACCCAGTGGTTCCCAACCACAACCACAAGACAATTAGCAAGATAGGAAGGAAGAAAATTAAAATTTGTGTCTCTAATCTAGGAAAAGAAATACTCCTCAGCTCAGTCATAATCTATAGACATTTACAACAGCGGGTCACATGTTGTCCTTTCTTTGTTTTAAGGGGTCACACGGCAAAGGGTTTGGAAATCGCTGATCTTATCTAATCTTTATTTCATAGCAAATAAACCAAAGTTACTTTTGAGTGATGCTCATTTATTCCTGAACTAATTTTATAATATAGTGGCAATCTCAGAACCCGTCGGCTATCGGTCTGACGACAGATACGCCTCTGGGGTAGCCAGAGGATATCCGGGCCAAGACTTCCTTTTTCCGTGCGCCGCTCGTTGTTAACAGTCCGATTAGCAAGCTAATTTAAACCAGTAAAAAGCTAAATCATCATCAGACGACAGCCGCTGGGTTCCCAGATTACATTGCGACCAATCTTCTGCAGAATCTGTTTCTAGAGATCAATATAGCGGTAACATGTTTACAGACATTATCCTCTATCAATGTAGCCTTATACAGCGGTTCATATGATTTCTTAAAGTTATTTTTCATGCGTTTTCTCTACGAATGTCCAGCAACACGTATCATTACATGCATACAGTCTTTTCAAAATAAACTTCCGTCTTTACAGGAAACAACTTGGTTAGGTTTAGGAAAAGATCTTGGTTTAGGTTAATATAACTATAGAAGTGGCGTAACTTAAGTACGGAAGTTACGTGACAAATAATGATGGATTACATCCACATTGATTTACATTGAATTACAGTGCATTACTTTTCGTAGGTATAGTTACGAACGGCGTATCAGACCAGCCTGCCTCTATGTATCGGGGCCTGATGAACTCTACCTGATGTCTCTTTCATCTCAACAGTTTCTTTTTCTAATTATGTCACCGTTGTTTCTTCTCTCATAGGTGTTAAGAGTCGACGACGAGCAAAACCCGCTTGTACCGTGTGCTGAGGTGAACCCGCAGAGCGGACTACATTCATAAAAAGGATGAACACTAACGTCACCTTTGATTGTGCAATACTTTAAGTGCTTTGGTCCAGCGCCTTACAGAAAGACCAAATGAATGTACAGTTTTTGAGGCACTGACACACAGTTTTTTTTATAGGTTTAAGTGCCAAATTTAAAGTCAATAATCAACCTGGTGGGGTGCAGAGAGGTTTAATGAGATATTCACTGGTGATTGTTTTTCTTTTTGATTGCTCTGGACCTCTTTGAGACCATGTGGCTGTACGGCTGAGTGCTCGCTGGATGTAAAGTCGGTCTAACTTGTTTTTTATTTGTGCAAACAGAAGTGGTGTTCAGGTACAAGAGACTTTAAAGGAAGCATTGTTCTGAGGTTACAAACCAGACCAGCAGGGCACTGATCAAAGATGGTAAAACTCTCTCTGAGAAACCTAAAGCACGACATTGTCAGGCCTCGATTGATTTCTCTGTCTGACTCCCACCAAATAAAAGAATAGTTTACGTAGTAGAACGTTTTTACAAATATCTACCAGCATCACTCCTGTGGTGATGAGGTACTGTGGGCTTTTATATGTGTTCTACATTCTTTGTTATTTTACATAATGTTTATTTCAATGCTGCACTTTTAAGTTGTGGGATCTCTTCTACAATAAATGGGTTCAGATGATGAACAACTTTTAATGAGCCAGGCTGTTTTTTTATGTTCGATTGTCCATAAATTCTAAAAAACTAATGATTTTTGGGATGCTCCGGGAGTCAAAAATAAAAATGTAATTTAAAAAAAAAAAAAAAAAAAAAAAAAATATATATATATATATATATATATATATATATATATATATATATATATATATAATTGATTTATTTATTTTAATTAAATTAAATTGTATTTTATTTTATTTTTATATATATATATATATAGAGAGAGAGAGAGAGAGAGAGAAATCATAACAAAATATAAATAAGAAATATATATAACAGTGCAAATAATAATGCTGAAAATAGGATCGATGCAAATAATATAAGTGCATGCATAAATAAATAAATGCAAGAATAGTGTAAATAAATAAGAATATTAGTTTAAATGTTCTGTATAAATAATGCAGTGTTAATGCCGGAGTAAACCAGATTATTGCAAAGATTAATTATTGCACTAAATTATTGTACTGTTAAGTCAGTATTGCACAGTTGAAGAAAAAAATAAAATTATGAGGGTTATCGCTGCTGTTAGGGGTTAAAAAAATAATAAATATATGTATAAATATACAACAGTTTATAATCAAATGAACATGTCTACTTGGGCCCTCTGCTCAGTTCAGGTCACAAGTCTTCATCTACCAATAAGAAGGATAAAAGTCAGGTTCAACAAAGCTAACAGGAGACTCAGGAAGATGTCCATCACGCCAACACAGTCCTGAAAAGAGCTCTAATCAGCCACATTAACTGGAAACACCTGTGTGGGTTTACAGAGGCTTTAACGATTCATGTCATTTGAAACATCACCTTGATGATAGCTCCCCCCAGTGGTGAGACACAGTAGTACGCCAACATTTAAGATGGAAAACTGATGATTGCACTGCACTAACCCACCACTAGCTGCCGCTCCTGCTTCTCTTTTCTGTGTGTTTGAGAACAGCTCAGAGCTCAGAGAGGAACCACAGGCCTGATGGGAACTCTGGGGGCTAGGTTGAGGGGGAGGGGGGAGTTCTAGTTGGATGTGGTGCAACACTGAAACAGGAAGTCACAGGCTGCAGCAGGAAGAGGCGTTAACTCATTTATAGTTAGACTAGTTTTACTGACACACAGCGGACATGACAATATGTTATTTCCTGTGACAACTGCATCTTAATGTTTATCATAAAACACAACAACTGTTTCACAGTTTCTTTCACAGGAATTAAGGTCAGACCTCGTCAACCAGAGGAGACACAAACATACATTACAGTATATGACAAAATCAATATTTTGGAGATTATAGTGGGCTCATTTTTAAAGCTAGAGTGAAGATACTGGTATCATATGAAACCAGAAAACCCAATGAATCCGTTGGTAACAACCATGTCATACCAGCTTGTATCGAAGGAGGTTAAATAACGCTCCAAATTTATGCTAAATTTTGGCGAGGAAAAACTGTCACAGTCATTTTCAAAGGGGTCCCATGACCTCTGACCTCCAGATATGTGAATTAATGGGTTCTATGGGTACCCACGAGTCTCCCCTTTACAGACATGCCCACTTTATGATAATCACATGCAGTTTGGGGCAAATCATAGTCACGTCAGCACACTGACACACTGACAGCTGTTGTTGCCTGTTGGGCTGCAGTTTGCCATGTTATGATTTGAGCATATTGTTTTATGCTAAATGCAGTACCTGTGAGGGTTTCTGGACGATATCTGTCATTGTTTTGTGTTGTTAATTGACTTACAATCATAAAATTATACATACATTTACATAAAGAAGCATATTTATTAACTCCCATGTTGATAAGAGGATTAATACTTGAGAAATCTCCCTTTAAGGTACATTTTGAACAGATAAAAAATATGCGATTAATCATGATTAAATATTTTAATCAATTAACAGGCCTAATATTTTCATGTTTTAAAACATGTGTGTAGGGAATCTTTAAACAATGTAACATTTAAAAAGGCTTTGAAAATGTTTTATATACAAATAAAGTATTTTTCAGCCTTTAGGATGAACACGTTGAGGAATGCTCTATGAAAACAACACAATGCAGTTTACAATAAATACATATATACATAGAAGACCTTTAATCCAAAACTGTAGTTCCAGGTGATGTAATTAGAGCTACATCGATTAGAAATCTATTTTGATAATCCACAAATCATTAATTTTTGATGAACAAATGGCAGAAGATGTTGTTTTCAGGCTTTCAAATATGGCAATTTCTTTCCTTTCTCTCTTTATCATCATATTAAACTGAATATATTTGGGTTTTGGACTGAGAAAACAAGACAATTAAAGTCTTGGACTTTGAGAAACTACTATAGGGTGGACATTTTTCTGACATTTTATAGACCAAACAATTAATTGAATAATCTGTTGATTATTTTCTAGATTATTGTTTGGTCTATAAAATGTCAGAAAATAGTGAAAAATGTCCACCCCAGTTACCCAAAAGTCCAAGATGATGTCTTTAATTGTCTTGTTTTCTCAGTCCAAAACCCAAATAAAAGATTTAATATGATAATGAAAATAGTTGCAGACGTAGATGTAATGTGGAAGCAAGTAAACATGGATTTAACCAACTACAGGTGGATAGATGTCTAACTCAACGCTGGGTGCAGCTTAAATACAGCTGTCGTTATGACTTGTCTTATCAGCATTTCACATTTTTCAATGTGCAGTTTGGATATTGCCACACACTGAAATATAATCATTTAATGCAGTTGACACAATGATGACATGTATAAACTTCATTTCTAAAAAAATGTTTACCTTTTCAACTAAGTTCATCCCGGTTTTAACTGTCACATCTGTTTCAATACAATGTCAAAAACAAGGCGTTGAAGAAGAAGGAGGAAGAGGAAGCTGAACATGACTTGTGTTAGTGCGATAAAATGAATAAAATTAGCCTGTTTATGATATTGCACTAATAGCAAAGGTGGTTTAGGTGCTTCACCCTTCAGGAAACACATGCAAGGATGTGAGCTGTGCATATAAACACACACACACACACACACACACACACACACACACACACACACACATAGAGACCATAAGTATGAGAGAACGAGGTGTGGTCTGATGGTTTCAGAGAGCGTTCACCCGGAAACACAGCTGCTCCTTAAAGCAAAAACAGGATCCAGTCTCACATGTCAACAAGCAATTTAATCCTTTTTTATTAAATAATTCACAAGAAAATAAACTGACACACAATATAAGGTACAATTAAAAGATTTCTTTTTTCATATATTACAGTGTGCACGTGGCAATAAAATCAAAGTAGACAGAATGCATATTGCACTTATTGCACTGTGCTATAAAGGTAAGTGAAATATTGCAGACTTGTTCTGATTAGAACAAGTGTTCTGCATGTTAAGGGAAATTCTATATGTCACTCTATAAAGTATAGAAACTTTACAAGGTAAAAAAAAGAATTACTAAATGCTTGAAAATATATCTGTATTTACAAAAGGAAGCATGTCCAACGGTCCTCAAATGACTCCTAACCGGAACAGTATAGCTGTATGATGTGTAGAAATAATGATCCACTGGACAGAAGTAAAAGCTGTGTACTTTAAATGTCCGTGCAGTTTTGAGCCTCATGAGAACTGGTAGGAAGCTGAGACACTTCTTCCCTTTTTTATAGCATGCATTCAGTAGATCTGCTGGGACATCACGTGCTTCATTTGTCATCCCGATCCGAGAAACAAAGCGTTCTGGAGCAGACCGACATCGACCGAAAATGAGCTTCTCATTGCGGAAGACATTATGACAAAATTGTTTGTGGCTTGTTGCGCTGACGGTGAAATGAGTCACCGTTTTCACATTTGACACTGTTCAGCTCGGTCTGTAAAAAAGAGAAGTGGAAAGAGAAGTCTCTCTTTTAGCCTAAACGACCTCCGTCAGTGTCTCGCCTCCAGTGTCCTCGCTCAGTTGTGTTGACGGGTGTTTAATACAACTTAAAGGAGGAGGAGGGAAAGGATCCCACTGTGTTGCAGTATTATAAATGTCCATGGGGGGTGCTGGACCGCTCAGTCCTGGGGAGCTTGGTTTATGACCTTCTTCTTACGGATTGAGACCAAGTCGTAGAATGGATCCTTGGTGATGCTCGCCCTGAATGGAGTAGAGATGAGCGTCATTATAGAAAGGCTTATGCAGCTATATTAGTTTGTGTGTGTGGGCTTGTAATGCTGTCTTCTTGAGGACCAATTTCAGTTTTAAACCAGCATAGTGAGGACTCTTCTGCATTGTGATGCAAAATGTAGGTCGATCTAGAGGAAAAGTGCTCTTTAAAGTGGCAGTAGGCAGTATATATTTTTGGCATCATTGGGCAAAAAAATCCATAATAACCTTTCAGCATATTGTAATAAGTGTTCTGAGAGAAAACTAGACTTCTGCACCTCCTCATGGCTCTGTTTTCAGGCTTTGAAAATCTTTGAGGCGAGAAATAGGCATTACAGTAACATAATATTGATTCATATTTGATCCGCGCTGCCTAGTTTGACCGTTTGGTCGGAGTTCACGAGTGATTGACAGCCGGCTCTCTGTCTGGACGGCAGACTCCAGATCAGCTCTGATTGGTTGTTTTCCTCCAGTCTGTGAAATCTTGCAGATGCCGTTAGGAGCACCGGAGGACACTTGATTTTTTTCAGATTACCTGTCTCATGCACTACTGTCAGGATATAGTGACCGTTTTATAAAATTAACTTTTTTTAATCATACTTGCTCCATTTCTACCCTCTGCTGCTTTAAGGTTAGATGTATACATGTTTAGGAAAGAAACCTAGCTACTTAGTAAACGGTCTTCACCACTAGAACAAAATGTAGGGGCCGGGCCTGCAGCACATGCATTTAGTACATGTTCGTGCATTTGCTCGCGCCCCACTGGCTAGCTCACGGCTGCCGCTCTGCAATGCTCTCATTTGCCAAAATTTAGCATAGGTTTGTAGCGTTATTATCCTCCATTGCGACAAGCTAGTATGACATGGTTGATACCAATGGATACCTTAGGTTTTCTGGTTTCATATGATGCAACTCTAGCTTTAAAACTGAACACACTATGAGGTAAAAATCACAGGTTGCATTAATGCGTGAAAGAAATTATTGTTAAAACTAATTTGCGTAAACGTCTTATTATCGCGTCTTAACTTTGACAGTCCTAATTGTTACATAATGTATTCTGACTTGTTTGGTTAAGTACGTTGCTTTTTCTGTGGATGTAAGCAAAATCAGGTATGTCTGTGTGTGCGTGTGTGTGTGTGTGTGCGTGTGTGTGTGTGTGTGTGTGTGTGGTCTGACCTGATGGCCTCGATCCAGGAGTCTCTCTCCTCCGCGCCGGCAGCACAGATGGTGTAGGACTGGTGCTTCCCCTCCACCACTCTGCCGTCCGTCTCGGTTTTACACGCTTTGATCTTCTGCCCTCGTTTGTTGGGGTTGTACAGCTCCAGGCAGTACTAGACGACACCGGAAATATGCGACAATCAATCTTTAAATCTATCGACCAAACTCGAGGGTTCACAACATTCACAACAGAGCGGCCCCCCGATTCAATACAATACAATAATAAGCTCGTAAACATGTCAGAGTTGAAAGAAAACACGCTATCTCACCGGTTTGCGAGGATACGGCACTTCTCTCACACAAAGGTTCTCTAGAGGGATGATGCCTCGGGGCTCTTTATCCTGCAGACAGATTATAAAAGAGATGGAGTGAGTCAGGCGATGTATCAGGAGGGCGAGACGGAAGAGTAAAAATGTCACTGGCGTCACAAGAAGAAGGGAAGCAGAAGAGGTAGAGCATCACATACTGTGACAACTTGTGACACTAAAGACACATTTTGATAGCACCAGCTGAAACAAAGTGAATTCTATACTGATAACGAAAAACGTTTGACTCTGAAGTGTAGTTATCGACCTTTAAGATGAAAAAAGTTGTATTGTGGCTGTGTCATCTGGCCAACAAAGGCCTTCTAATATGACCCAAAAAACAACTTGAACAAAGCTGATCAGAACTTTTTGCTAAAGGTTAAAGGGTTGCCGTCAATATTAAAAGCAACCAACGTCTATGTTGTTGAAGTTCAGGCTTTTCTCATACACTGTTCGTAGCTATATCTACAAAAAGTAATGCACTGTAAGTCGTGTACATCCTACAAAATCAATGCATATTTAGTCCACATAATCGTGAACCAGGAAGTATAAAGAGCGGCAAACAACCGTGTAGGGAGGAGGTCAAGGTGGATGGGTGGGTCAAAAAATACAGACTGTCAGCCAGCAGACCGCTGTTAGTGTCCCGTGTGAAACCAGAATTCAATGTTGATTTATTTGTCACGTAACTTCCGTACTTAAAGGGACAGTGTAAAGGATTTGGTGGCATCTAGTGGTGTGGTTGCAGACTGAACCAACCAACTGAGTTCCTTCTCACTCCTCCCTTTCCGAGACTGCGGAAGACGAGCTGCCGAGTGTTAAACTGTGGTAACGCTGTTCGCCTCGCTCCGAGGCCATCCTACCATAATAACACTACTTTAGGAGCAAGGGAAGTCAGGCGGCAGCTGGCGGTACCACGGTTTAGCACTCTGCGACTCACGTTACCGCAGTTTCACAAGCGTGTCGGAGAACTACGGTGGCCTTCAGGTAACGTAAAGAATGTGAAAGTCTCTCTCTAGAGCCAGAGTTTGGTGTGAGCAACATGGAGAACTCCGTGAAGAGAATCTGCTTCCTAAACGGCTCATTCTAAGCTAACGAAAAGACAACCATTCTTGGTATACAAGACTGTATGCATGTAACGTGTGGAAATTGACACGTGTTGCTGGACCTGCGTAGGGAAATGCACGAAAAATGAGGAATAACTAAGATGAACTGTTGTATGAGGATACGTTGTGAAGTTGCACGCTGTGTAAGCCCTACCATACTGTCCACCATGACCTCCTCTCTAAGAGGTTTTGTATTACACAACTGAATTAAAGACAAATTTAGAAATGCATACATTTTAAGTGTTTGAACAAATGACTTATGCTGTTGTCTTTTCTATTAAGGACAGTCTGTATCTGGTTGTACGTCAAGGCGACTTAAAAGGAGCAGTGTAGGAGCCTTACGGTTGTGAACTCAAAGTAGTAGAGGCAGTTGTCAGTCAGGATGAACCATCGCCTCTTCCACGTCTTAACCCGACCTCCTGAAATATAGAGAAAGAATAAAAATAAAGACCTTTATATGCATGGTTATTTGCTGTGCTGTCAGAGTTTGTGCAACTTTAAGCCTGCCGAGGTCATCCGTGTGAAGTTCTGCATAACCTTACACTGAAGGTACTGTATGTGGTTTGCGTGGCGTGCATGCAAACCACATGAGGTTATGCACATTATTGGGTCATTTTCTGACTGCTTCCTCTGTACTTTCCCGTTTTTAGTCTTATGTAGCAGCTTAGATATATATATAATGTAGCCCAGCAGCACAGAGCACACATACATTTGGTTTAAAACATCTGGAGTTTAAAAACAACCCAAGTTATTCACAATTATTCATACGAACAGACTATTTTTGGAGAGGTATTTTACCAAGTTTGAGAAGCCAGCCTTCTCTGTCAGGGTTGAAGAAGGTGTGAGTCAGATCATTCCCGTCATCCTCTGGGATTTTGAAAGGCTCATTGTGAATGCTCTCGTACAGTTTCTGAGTAGAATGGAGTTGAATAGAAACAAAAACAAAAAAACATTTGCAACAATTTAATGTCTTGTATCATTCGTTGAACAAAAATTGTGAGCTAAAGTCTGAAAACCAATCAGAGGAAATTAAATGCAAAAATTAGATGCAGAAATCTAAACAGGTCCAAGCAATAGGGGATACAAGTTGTCTCCAGGTAAAACCCTGCAGTCATCATTTATGTATTAAATCTATTCACTCAAACTGAGAAACCAAAGCACAAACATGTCTGTGTGTTTCAGTTTTGAGTGACAGACATGGGAGTGTTCACACATATTTAGTTTAACACCAGCCCACTGTCTGGGACTAAATGCCAGCACCTCCTGCATGCCAACATCAGCTATGACTGACTTGGAAACTAGGCAACCTGAGAACAACCTGAACGTGGTTTTGTGTGTGAGTTTCTGTTCCAGGTGATGTGGTGATTGTGAGATAGTGGAATTATTTTTTTCAGCAGAGAAAGTACCGCATGGTTTTACATCCATTTCATTTTCATTTTCTGACATCCCACAAAGATGGCACAAATATGTATGGCATGTCTTTTTGTATTCTACTCCTTGGTAAGCGATTCCCTTAATGGACAGTTTGAACAGGAGGAACGATTACAGACCCTGTTTCAATGTAGATCATCGGCAAGAAAAAAATGTTGGCATTGTACGTTTCTGCAAACCACGGACACGTTGAATGTCGATGTTTTTGCATTCGGTAAGAGCAAGTAACGTAGTATATCGACCGTTATTGAAAGTTAAGTGGTAAAATAATGAGTATAACAAGCAAGAAAGTTCACTAAGGGATGGGTGGGTCAAACAAACACAGGACTTTCACCCAGGAGACCGCTGTCCCGCGTGAAACCAGAAGTAAACGTTGACTTTACGCTTGTTACGTAACGTTACATAAGAAAGTTTGCTAAGGGCGTTTGTTATTTTTTTACGGTAGCCACGCTGTTACGCTACGTTGTTACGTTGTTAAGTTACGTTGTTACGTTACGTTGTTACGCTACGTTGTTACGCTACGTTGTTACGCTACGTTGTTTCGCTACGTTGTTACGATACGTTGTTAATATACGTTGTTAATATACGTTGTTAATATACGTTGATACGTTGCAGCTCTGTCTCCTAAAAATCATGTGAATTACGAAGAATTCTCGCAGATTATATTTCTTTACGCTTGTAATGAAAGTCTGTTTTATTGCCTAAACCTATCCAATCGTTTCACAACATTAACCACGTGGCATTATGCATTTCTGCAGGCGTTATACGAGGCTGAAACGAAATATATTTTTGGTTCCGAAACGTCAACATTCAACGTATCTCGTGGTTTGTAGAAACGTAATGCCAACATTTTTCCTGGTGACTGGGTTGACATGTGTTCACCTGACTTTTGTTTGAGACAGAAAGAATGGTGGACCTATCCTTTAAAACACAGTGGACCTTGAAAAAACAAATAGATGGCCAGTTGTCTTCCTGTGATTGGCCAGCGGTTCTCACCCCGAGCAGGTCATTAGGTAGATCCTCTCCGTTGTTGATGCCTCTGTTCATGGAGATGAAACGCTCCAGAGTGGTCTTGTCCTTCACGTTGGGGTTGTGGAGGCTGGTGTTGAGCATGATGATGGCAAATGACAGGATGTAGCACGTGTCTGGTGATACAGAGGAAGACGCACACACACAAAGAATAAGAGAAGGCATAAATACAAAGTCAGTGAAGAAGAGACAGATCTGGAAAGAAAAAGAGGCGATGGAAAAAGAGAAAGAGAGGTGATTTGATCATTTACACCCCCTCTCCCCACCCCACACAGCCCAGACAGGAAGTGGACAGATGTATATTTGAAGCTCACCAGTTGACTGGAAGACATGAGTGTTACAGTCACAGTAGCGCGTGGCGAAGGCCTCCATCATGCGGTCGATCTTCTGGGCTTCACCAGGCAGACGGAAACTCCACAGGAACTGTCTGTCACATACACACCACAACAACATCAACCTCTGTTTGTAACATTATACTGTAGGCTACATGTTTATCTATATGGGTTGACCAGCATGTGAACTCCAGATGCACCCCACATCTGGAGAGTGTGTCTGGGTTTGCAGCAGTTGCAGTTTTAGTGTGACTTTATGTGATGATGCTTTTTACATTTACTCAGACGTATTGTCATATATTTCCCATATTAGATAACAATTTTATAATACATGTACTTAACTTGTATTTACAGCTCATCACATTCTCACTTCCGACCCCTTGGCGTCACTTTTTAACGCCTACATCTCTTTAGCGTAGGGTAGTTCAATAGACTTCAACACGTGAATTCAAACAAAACTACTTGTTTGTTATGTAACTTAAGTTATGTACGTAATTTCAATTTAGTTTCACATGGTGCATCTCCTGGGTGAAAGTCTTGTGTTTGTTTGGTCCGTCAATCCATCCTGGCTTCCTACGCGGACTTTCTTACCGCTACCTGACTTCCTCCTTTACCTCCGTCATAATTACTACTGCCACCAGAGGCAGCCCTTCACTTGCAAACCTGATGCTAGGGGGGGGACGTGGAGCGTCAGAGTTTGGCACATAGGGCCACTGACCAATGCTGCTGTACTGCGACCTCCTTCTACTTCACTACATTTAGAGATTGTAGTCTTTATTTCACTATATTGATTTGACAGTTAAGCTACTAGTTACTCTGCAAATTACATACAGAACATATGATCACCTAATAAAGAAAGTACTCTTTTAATGAAAATACTGCTGTACTTTTTCCTCAAATGGGCACTCCAGCAAGTAGTATTTAGTATTGCGCTACCATAAAGTTGGAGGACCTGCAAGAGACTGATTAGCAAGTCAAATGGTACGTGTCCACAGGAGCGTTTTTGGACATGAGGGATCGCCTCGCTTCCCAGCATTGGACGCTTGATTGGCTGCCACTAGACACTAGGCATGAGGCACCTGATTGGACGCTGCTGCTGGCAGCTTGTTTGGAAACTTTTTTTTCTCTTATATTACGAAAACAGTTCACCGAAATGTGTTTCTGAAAACATTTTATGAGGGAAATAAGCCATGCAGTTGCTGAATTTGCCTTTATTTTAGATTCACAACGGCTAGTTTAAAAGTTTCTCTGGAGTGTCTGGCAACATGACGCGCCGTCTCTAGAATCGGGCCGCCATGCTACCAGAATGCATTGCAGAGCTGCTTACAGAGACAATGAAAGGGAAGTCTGGAAAGGCCGGATCCTGTGGACACGTACCATTAGAGTCTACAGCCATGCTAGCTGCTCTGTGGGGCTGTACCTCGGCACAGTGGTGCTTTTGAGCTAAATGCTAACAATGCTCGCTTTTCATTGGACTCGTCATGCCCTGCATGTTTCAAACTCCACACCCCACAGTTTGTGCTGCAGGCTTTCTGTTTGTAGCCACCAATCCACGGCCGAGATAACTCTGATAACGTCACTATGACATCATCAGGATCATTTTCTCAGACCTGGCGAAGCCACAAACAACATCAAACAACTGTTTTCCCAGGCTGAGTAGTACTCCTCACGACAAGTGAACTTCTGTGTAAAATAGCGGTGGAGTGCCCCTTGTCTTTTTTTGTAAACAGGACCTTTTACTTGTAATGGAGTATTTTAACACTGTTGTATTGGTCATTTTTACCTAAGAAGAAGATCTGAATGCATTTCCTCCAACTGCTCACTTCCGATAAAAACATGACATCTAACTCAGTGACGCAGATAGCAGAGTGTTACTTTCCACCGAATCTGAATTAGGTCATTATGTTGTGTTAACAGCTGTAAAAATAGCTGGTTTGATAGTTACATTTCAGAGATTATGTGAAGATTTTTAAGTTATTCATGAATGTTGTCTTTTCTTGATTTTGCTTGTGTTTGCAACAGAAAAGTGGCGCCATAAAAAAAAAAAAAGAAATACAATGATACCAAATCACAGAAAAGTTCGGAAACACCAAAAAAAATAATAATCAATGACTACATTTACATGCACACTAATATTCCACTATGTTTGATACGGGTCATTACAGCATATTATTATTCATTCTATTTTTCAAGCTATTATCAATCAATACTTTTTTCTTATTCCCTCTTTTCCTATCTTTCACACATATAAACATCTTAACCCTTTAAGTTAGTAAACTTAATCTCTTGAGTCTTGATAAGAGCTATACATGCCCGTGTTTCTGTTCATTCTGTTAATGATGGTAATGACGATGCGTAGACGAGACAGGAGTGAAGATAGAGGGAGCTTACCTGAGGGCCTGGACCAGGTTGAGGTCGGAGAACTCGTGCAGCTCCACGAAGGCCTTCAGGGTCTGGAGGTGGAGCTCCTCCCTGTGGGACAGATGGGGGTTGGGGGTGTGGTGGAGAGAGACACATGAAACCAGAGGAAGGTATTCACTTTCTCTGTTGGAACCTGCCCTCAAATCTCTCTCTCTCCTCCTCCTGCTGCTATTACGTGTTACCTGTTATCCTCCCCTTTCTTCTTTCCCTCATTTTTCCTTCCAAGATTCCCCTTTTTTTATCTTCCTCCTACCTTCCTCCACCTTTCTTTCTTCATGTCTCCTTTATTCATTTTTTGCTTTTCCTCCTTTCCATCATCAATCTCTTCCTCTGTCTCAAATCCTCACTCTCCTCCTCATCCCTTTTCCTTTCTTCCTACTTGCTCTTAGCTATTGTCCTAATTATCCTCATCATTTCTTCACCCCTTTGTCTTCCCTCCTCCTCCTCCTCCTCGTCCTCCTTCTCCTCACCTTTCTCCAAGAAATTCTCCAATGGCTGTCTTGTTGAGTCCCTCCTCCTTGTAGAGGAACTCAGCGATGGTTTGAGCACTTCCATCCAGCAGCTTATTCTCCACCATGTATTTCATGCCCTGCACGCAAACACACAGAAAGTAGAAGATATTTTACTGGAGCTATACATTTACACATTATTTACTGTTTAAGATTTGCTTTATTGCATCTATGGCTTAACTTGCACATGTATTTTTAGTTCATGACATAGTGCTTTAAACCCACACTCACACATACTGCCCACTGTGCTGGTGTTTAAATGTGTTAAGTTTCACAATGATCTCATCTTAGTTTGGTAAAACCGAGCGAGCGAGCAGCTTCTGTAATCCCAATTCCTTAAAACTAATTTCTCTTCCTCTTTCTCCTCCATCATAGGGTTTGGAGAGGAAAAGGATGATTGAAAATATATATTGCTATATGGAAATACCCCCCCCCCCGCCACAAATGATTTCTAAAAGTAGCAGCATCTAATGCAGCATTTTGACGATGCTGATAAATGCAGAAATAACACATTTTCAGCAATAAAGAAGTGAGAGTTACTAAAATAGCTTTTTCTTTTTTCATGGTCTATGAGGTTATGATTCATTCCTAAAATTGAGGGACCCAAATTATTGAATGGAAAATAAAAAAAAAACAATCCATACAGAGCGCAGAAATATGTAATTCGCTAAAAAAAATTTTTTTACCATCTCCTATCCATATCACCCTTTCATAGCACCTGATTCGACTTTTGTCAGGCCATTAAATAAGCGTTATCAGTTGCTATAAGCACCATAGATGTGGGTCGTTAGGGGCCTACTACGCCTACTACGTTGTAAAAGTGAAACTTAAAAACAACACGTTCTAACATGTTGTAAAACTGAATGAAATGTCACTTTTTGAACACAAACAAAAAGACTTCTTTAGGTTTAGGCAACAAAACTACAACTTTTTTAGGTCTAGGCAAAAATATATATAACTTCTTTAGGTTTAGGCAACAAAACTACAACTTCTTTAGGTTTAGGCAATAAAACTACAACATCTTTAGGTTTAGGGAAAAACATTGTGTTTTGGGTTAAATTACAGTAATTACAAACACAAAGACAACTACATATTGTTGGTTTCACACAGGATGCAAATTTCAATCTCCTGAATGAAAAATCAGTTTTTGAACACAAACAAAAAGGTTTTTTTAGGTTTAGGCAAAAATAGACACTTAGTAAAGTTTAAAGAAAAACATTGTGTTTTGCATTAAAATAACTACAAACACAAAGACAACTACACATTGTTGATTTTGCACGGAATGCAAAATCCAGTCTCCTGAGTGAAAACCTTGTGTTTTGTGTCCCATCCATTGTCCCTGACCCACCTCTTATGGAGTTTCACAATGTCTATACTACAGTACCTGACTTCTGCTTCTGCTCCTGTCATAATTATACAGTCAAGAGGTCGCTGTCGTGTTCTTTTATACCTTCTTTCGGTGATCTACCATGTGAATAGATGATAAAACCTACTAGTGAGTGTAGTAGGCCCTTATTGACCCACATCTATGGGGCTTATAGCGACTGATAACACCTATTTAATAGCCTGAGTCTAATCGGCTGTTCATATTGGTTAGAAAGCGCATTATTTCCCTGTTATCTTGATCTAGGAATCTAAACTTTATGTAAAGTCTTACGGTCAACACAAGAATGTATAAACAAAACACAAAAAGGGCCTAAAGTTAACCTCTAAAGTTCGTCTACAGTTCCGGTAAGCTCAAATACCAACTACTGTTCAGAATAGACTTATTCCAGTAAGCAGAAAAACGGAAATGCTTTTACTTTGTATCTATTGTTGCAAACATTTGCGTTCACAACAGCAACAAGCTTGATGTGCCACTGAAACCACAGAAACTGTGCTGTGTGGACCTGCATCAGCGAAGGTTCGCAGACTCACAGCAGCTTCAGTGTGGTTAAATGAGAGGAAGTCCACACATCGAAAAGAGCTGAAGGTTGATAAAGCTCAGAAACACACGGTGATATGGACGAGGTTTTTTTTTTTTTTAAACCTTTCAAGAATAGCAACAAGTAATTTCTCACCAAGCATTATGCTAATAAGGATATTTCAACAAAAACCTGTTCACTGTGTGTTGACTTTTGTCTCTTTTGACTCTTCTGAGCTCACCTTTTTGGGGTCCATGTTGAATTTCTTCTTCCCATTTGAGAACTGTTTGCTCTTCTCCATGGTCTTGCTGCAGAAAAATCAAAACAATTCAATAGTATTAATAACTAATTCTAAGTATACATTATATTATTTCAGGCAGACATTCAGAAGCAGAATTCTCTCTTCAGATTATTCTTAACTTTAATTATAATATTGTGCGTCACGTAGCATCATCATTAGTAGCGACGCTAAGTATTTATTTGGTTATCTAGTTATTAATTTTCCAAACTCTGTACCACTAGCCTCGGTCAAACAATGTATTTCTCACTGACAGTTCATTTTATCTCCATCGTATGTCTTCATTTAAAAGGAAAAATATCACCTAAAAAAAAAAAAAAATAATAATATATATAGATAGATAGTATATAAAAAAATATATATAAATAATTGCAAAAATAAATGCATGAAAAAATAAGTAAAAAATAAATGCAAACATAAATAAATACATTTCAAATTAATAAAAATAAATACACAACCACCAGCAAACCCATCCACCCTTAGTGGCCTTTTTCTCTTGTTATACCCGTTGCATCACTTGACACCTCATAACACTCTGACTGAATGCAAAAACATCAACAATCAACACATACAGTATCTCCTGGCAACCGAGCTCCTTGTTTGTTTAATCGACACATAAAGTGTAAGTGGAATATGTGTGAGATTGTATTTCCTTTTGCATCAGGATGTTCAGACACAACAATAGACATTAATCTTGAATGTACTGTAAACTAATGGACTATTAGGTATCACGAGAAAGGCACTTTGATTTGTGGGATTGTTGACAAATTTGAGATTTACTTTACTGGATGGAGTGTTCAGTTAGGTTCACTATAGAGAACACCTTTTGTTCCTGAATGTTCCAGTGCCCATTTCAAAGGGATTGATAGAACAAATACTATTTTGAAGTTTTTGTTCTTGAACTATTTCTTTAAAATCCTCTGAGTGAGTACATCGGGAACAAGATAACCCAGAGGTGGGTGAAAGTTGTTGAAAAGCAACTGTGAAACTGAGTCATGCATGGCATTGAAAAAAGATGTTGGAGCATTAAGTGGGAGTTGTGTCAAAAGAACGGTAGGTGTGGGGATTTTCCCAGAGTAAAACTTACTTTTCCTCTGCAGACTCAAAGCTGAGTACACCCGCCATGATGTTGTCTATCTCCATCTTTAACTTCTGCACAGAATGAAAGGAAAGTCTTTTATATTTGTTTTCTCAATATTAAGAGCAGGACAAGTCAGTGATGATCATAAATTCAATTTTGTTTGACAAAGTGTGTGGTTGTGTACCTGGATATCATCCAGAAGGTCTTTCTTATATTTCTTAATGCCCTCGATCTCCATCTTCTCATCTGCTGTAAAATCTGAGGAAACTGCGAAAATTGGAACAAAAACATCAAACAAGATTCGCAGGAATTCAGATTACGTTCTTCACATCATCACAACGATCAGCCCAGGCAACTTTCATCACATTCGGATACTCAGTTAAAATAATGACATAATCTACTTTGATGGCTTAATCATCCAATGCAGGCTTCCTTTTAGATGTCAGTGGATTTAACCAGGAAGACGCGAGCTCTGTCATTTGGATAGGCCAGGGCTCAGCAACCTTTACTATCAAAAGAGCCATTTTAGGCAAAAAAAATCTGTCTGGAGCCGCAAAACATTTGAGCATTGTGATGAAGGTAACACAACTTATAGTCTAAGTATATAGTATATAAGTCTAATGCAGTGAGGAACAAAGTGCAAATGTACAACGGTGTATTAGGGTCACATTGAGGGAAAAACAAATCTGAGATTTCTAGAATAAAGTCATAACTTTACAAGAAAAAAGTCTGAATATTACGAGAAAAAAGTTTGAATATTACGAGAATAAAGTCATAACTTTACAAGAAACAAAATCTTAATATAACGAGAATAAAGTCATAACTTTACGAGAAAAAAGTCGTCATATAACGAGAATAAAGTCATAAATTTACGAGAAAAAAAGTCGTAATATTACGAGAATAAAGTCATACTTTAAGAGAAAAAAAGAAAATAACACGAAAAATTACTATATATATATATAAACTAATATGACTTTATTATCATAATATTATGACCTTATTCTCGAAATCTCAGATTTATTTTTTTTCCTCAATGTGGCACATAATACTCCGTCGTACCTTTGTACCATAAACCTACAACAATGATAAATAAAGATGAAAATATTAACAAATAAACAGTTATTCATTTCAACAAATTTTCTTAAAAAATCCACAGGGAGCCACTGGAGAAGGGCTAAAGAGCCGCATTTGGCTCCGGAGCTGCAAGTTACTGACCCCCTGGAATAGACGATGAAGTAGTAATGACCTTGTTTCTTTAGTTTTAAAAGTAGTTTCACGTTGTTTTGTTTAATTTGAATAATGTACTGCATATTTAAATCTAACCACAGCACAAGGAAGAGAGGTTTCTCTGGAACATATGTGATATGTTTGTGGCTTTCTCATGAAAGAGATCAGTCACCACAAATATAACCATGTGTGCGATACATATTCCACGATACATAATCAGACACAGTTTACAGGCTCTGGGGAGGAACCTTTAGTCATATTTCCTCTTTGCCAATCACCATCTCACCTCCTCACTCCCACATCAGAGTTAAGTAACATATGAGTCAGCCATATGTGAGTGACCAATTAAAAAAAACGTTTTTACAATTTATCATGAGGGGGGCAAAATAAATGTCATGACAATCCTTCCACTGGTTGTTGAGACATTTCTCTCAAACCCACAAATGTCAGTGTCATGGTCGAACAAGAGGAACAGTCAGGGCATCAACGACGTCATCGTCTGTGCCAATCTCAGAATATATGTGAATATTGTGAAAATTGAATGATCCGGTGACAAGTCAGGGAAGTTGTTAAGTCATAATTCTGTGTTTTCTATCAGATTTTCTGACTGAATTTGGACATTTTTCCCTTCTAAATTCAGATTTTTCTTACTGAATTCCACCTTTCACCCAACGATGCATACTATATGGCTCTAATGTCGAAAAAAGATGTAACCACATGACCAGATCTCTGTAAACCTGACATCAGTACTTGTGTAAAAGCATCATTGCTTTCTAACGCACAAATTAATTTAAACACATTGTGATCAATTAATAATGTATCAAACATTTTGTGTCTGTTCAAAATGTATCTTAAAGGGAGATTTGTAAAGTATTTAATACTCTTATCAACATGGGAGTGGACAAATATGCTGCTTTATGCAAATGTATGAATATATTTATTACTGGAATTCAATTAACAACACAAAACATTAACAAATATTATCCAGAAACTCTCACAGGTACTGCATTCAGCATAAAAAATACGCTCAAATCATAACACGGTAGACTCGTGGGTACCCATAGAACCCATTTTCACTCACATATCTTGAGGTCAGAGGTCAAAGGACCCCTTTGAAAATGGCCATGCCACTTTTTCCTCGCCAATATTTAGTCTAAAAATCACAAGACGGGTTAATGGTGGCCAACCACGGTTAATGAAATGGTTGGTGCCAATGGATACATTAGGTTTTCTAGTTTCATATGATGCCAGTATCTTCACTCTAGCTTTAACTCCAACTTTGCGTTAATGGGTTTACAGAAATTAGCGGCATTAAAGCAAATTTGCGTAAACGCGTTATTGTCGTGTTAACTTTGCAGCCCTCATTTTAATTGTATATATCTTAACCCCCATTGAGTCTCTGTTGATTGGCTTAAAAACTATCACTCATAAGAATGTCAGACCCTTGTGGTTGGTTTATTTGGTTGCTGCATTTGTTCCTACTGGAACAAAGGAGTTGAGGAACATTTTGCAAGGTTGCAAATGACACTCTTACACCTTTCTTCTGAGTGAGGATGGTCAGCAGCAGCTGTTGCGTGTAGGAAAGCAGCAGAGAGCGGTTCCCACAAGACAAAAACAGAAGCAATATAAATGTGTTTCTCATCAGCGTAGAGATTTAACAAACCCCTGAGAGCTTTGTGGTGTCTCCCTCAGTGAGAATAGCATTAGTTTCACAGTTACAGACACCAACATGTAAGCAAAAGAGTGCATCCTCAGTGAGAAACAAACCTTGTAGAGTATAAAGTTAACAAAAAACACTTCCTGTGTTCGTGATCTGACCACAGGACTTCCACATCCCCACCCTTCCTTTACACACCTTGTGCAATAACACTGACGAACATCATCGAACGCTTCATTTACATAATTTAGATTTGGGCTTTAAAGATAATATTTGTGGACATACAGTAAATATCCACTTTAAAAGGTGGATAGTTTAGATGTCTAACCAAAGATAATAATTTAAGATAAAGATAGCAACTTCTGTTTTTATATTATTATCAGTGGTGTGCAGTGCTGTGAGTTCTGAGTATGACTGCTTCTTCCCTATTTCAGCTGTGCATCGTTCAGCCACAGTGTGCAGATTGTGATGATTACAAAGAATTGTGCACCAATAATATTATAATAAATTAAAAAAAACACCTGTTCTCACGGATCGGTTGCACCAGAAACACTGATATTAATTTTCTTTTACTGTATTTCTATAGTACAGCTGTTTGTAAACTAGAAAGCTGACAGTGTGAGGAGACGGAAGTTGTTTATAATTGATGTCATGAACACCAGTGTGTTGATGACCACAAAGTAAAGTACATTAACATTGACATGAAAGTTAAATCCCTTGTCATATGTAGGAATACATTTAAAAGACAATAACATAGTTGATAATGTCATAAAACAATGCCTTAACTTGATATATTAAATAACATATTTTTTTAGACCACAACTTGAAAATAAAATTCAAAAATTGTGTCTTATGAGGATATTTAAAATAAAATATAAATAATATAATATATACAATATGACAACCAGCAATTAAAAGAGAGAAGGAGAGAAAAACAGGTCTTACCCATTTGGCAATCAGTCATTTATATCCAAGAAGGAAAATCTAAAATTGGAAATACCAAAACAGTGACATGCAGTGAAGTCGAGATATGAAGATATGCTACACTACTGGGCACATAGTGCAGTAACACTTGAATGAAGTACATGTTCTGTTTTAACCCCACCTCTTCCTCATCCATCACAATGTAGAACGGCCTTCAAAATAAAACTGTTGCTGAATGGATTAGTCCATGAAGAGAAGCAATCGAGACAGGTTAGATGGTCCTTTTAAAAAAATATTTTCAATGGATGTAAGACCTCTACTAAGGAGGACGGAACCTGCCAAAATAAAAAATAAATAAATAAATGATTCAATAAATAAATAAATATCATTTCATGTAGCAAAAATAATATTAAAAATAAATGTAGTCATAAATTAATTGATTTACTTTTCTGATTAATTTTCCTTTTTACTTACTTATTTATGTATTTATTATTTATTTTTAAATGTATGTATTTATTTATGTATTTATGCACTTATTTATTTGTGCACGATCTTCCCTTTGCATTTCACCCCTTATTTATTTCCCCAAACTTATTTATTTCTGTATTTTCTTTTTTTTATACATTTCTTATGCATTTCTGCATCATTATGCAAATGAGGGGGCTGTCACTCAATGTATACACAATACATAAATAAACACACACATTTAAAAATAAATAGAAAATAAATGCAAAAACAAATAAATAAATAAATAAATCAGTAAATAAAAACAAAATTATAATAAAAACAAATAAATAAATAAATTAAAGAGAAAATTTAACAGAAGAAAAAAAATAAAGGAATGAATAAAAAGATAAATAAATAAAGTAGCGAATTAAAACTGAAATATCAATTTATGTCACATTTAATGGCTACATTTATTTTTAATATCATTGTAGCTGCATTTAATGACATTAATTTATTCAAGTCTTTTATTTATTAATTCATTAATTCTTTATTTTGGCAGGTTCCGTCCTCCGTACTCTATAACACAGACTGAAATTGTGTTGACCTGTGACTGACAATAAGATTAGAACAAATTAAGGTCCAACAGTGAATACTAGTAAAGAGGAGGCTGCGTTCCAACATGGGAAAAAAAAAAAAACTTTATAAAACTGTTTGTAATTTGCTTTTTGAACAGAACATTTTATAAACCTGAGATTTCTTGAGTCGAGGTGACAGAGAGAGAGTTTTGAAATTTGGCCGGACGATGAAACTAGGTTGCAAAACACCGTCCAGGCCAGGAAGTGAGTTTTGAAAGAATCTCATCACGTGGTGAAGTAAGACCTGAAGCAATGACTTATTAACAACGCTGTTGATTCTGACAGAAATATCAATAGCTGTTACATGATAAAAGATTAATTAATTATCTTTTCACTGCAAATCAGACACTTTTATTTTGAAGATTACATCACCTTTCCTCTTGTCTTCTTGTGGTGTACTGACTCTACCTTTAACGTCATCCTAAACACTACCTGACTGTAAACTTGTGTTTATCAGCTGGAACATCTGCTAAATAACTATAATATTATATATAATATAAAGACAACCACACTAAAAAAATAATATTTGAGATATCACAATAAGTTGAGGACACAAGTTACTCTTGGAACATTTTCATCTTAGAGAAGGATTTAGGAAGACAACAACATCTACGGTGTAAAGTCATCTTAAGACATAACAACTACTGGAATAAGGATATTTAATCATGGTTGATCTGCAATTGCCTAAAAATGTAAGCATTTCCCTGCATGCTGCTTCACGCTCATAGTTTTGGACATGGTAATTAATGAGAATAATGACGCTGTAGTGCCATGTAGTGGTGAGAAAGATATATCACAGGTATTGTTATTTGTAGTGTATGATCACCACGAGTGTGTGGAGATGTGAACTTTAAAAACTTTAAAAACAATATTACGCAAACTAAATTTGAACTAAACTATAAATGTGTGTGTGTGTGTGTGTCTGTCTGTAGAAGTGTTTGTGTATTACTGAATTATTTCTGTTAATTTCCATTTTCTTGAATCACATTACAAATAAAAATGTAACTTTGTGTGTGTGTGTGTGTGTGTGTGTGTGCGTACTACCAATTTGAGTTTTAGACCTTCAGAGTAAGGCCGTTTTTTGGAAAATTACGTTCAAAGGCCCGTTTGACGGTTCAGACTTGGTTTTAGGGGTTCAGGTTAGAATTAGGTTCAGGTAAAGGTGAGGGTTGGGGTTACGTATTTGGGAATACAAATAAATCAAAATTGATCTTAAACTACTTTAACTAAATTTAAACTAAACTATTAATTAGGGCTGTCAATCAATTCAAATAGTTAATCACGATAAATCGCAAATTATTCAACCATTTTTTTATCTGTTCAGAATGTACCTTAAAGGGAGATTTGTCACGTATGTAATACTCTTATCAACATTATGCAAATGTATGTATATATTTATTATTGGAAATCAATTAACAACACAAAACAATGACAGATATTGTCCAGAAACCCTCACAGGTACTGCATTTACCATAAAACAATATGCTCAAATCATAACATGGCAAACTGCAGCCCAACAGGCAACAACAGTTGTCAGTGTGTCAGTGTGCTGACTTGACTATGACTTGCCCCCAAACTGCATGTGATGATCATAAAGTGTGCATGTCTGTAAAGGGGAGACTCGTGGGTACCCATAGAACCCATTTACATTCACATACCTGGAGGTCAGAGGTCAAGGGATCAATTTGATAATGGCCATGCTAGTTTTTCCTCCTAAAATTTAGCGTAAGTTATGAGCGTTATTTAACCTCCTTTGAGACAAGCTAGTATGACATGGTTGGTACCGATGGATTGTTTAGATTTTTTAGTTTCATATGATACCAGTATCTTTGTATTAAAACTGAGCTTGCTACCACCTAAAAATTGCAAGTTGCGAAGAAATGAGTGGCATTAAAACAAATTTGCATTCAGCCTTAATTTATATTCATGATGACGCATGTTAGGCTTTTCACATGTCATTTAATGCAGTTGTTACCGTGAAACGCTCGTGGTTATGTTTAGGCAACAAAACCACTTAGCTAGGTTCAGGAAAAACATCGTTGGGCTTGAAATAAGTACGTAAACTAAGTAAAATACGTACGTAAACAACGTAACACAAGTATGAAACACCACTTATGTAACTTCCTCCTCAGGTTTTCTAGTGTAAGTATGAGCCTGCTACAATTAGTAACACGTTATTATTGCGTTAACTTTGACAGCCCTAATGTGTGTGTGTGTGTAGTAGCAGCAGCAGCAGTAGAGGTGTTTGTGTATTACTGTTGTTTATTTTCAGTTAATGTTGTATCACTTCAAATTAAAAAAAGGCTTAAACTACTTAACCCTCCTGTCCTCGAGTCAAATTTGACCTGTTTTCAAACTTCATTATATCCTAAATATGGATTTCTTTCATCTAATTGCCACAAAATAACATGGATGTATGCCTACTGTGGTTTTTGCAAAAACATATATATACTGTATACTTATATACTACTTTCAGTGAATTGTGGGTGTTTTATTCAAATCTGTAGCATCTGTTGTCTTTCTGGGTCACAATTGACGGGAATACCAAAAGTGTCTTTATGTGCTGCTATAAAAGAAAATGTAAATGCTTTCAAAACCATATTCTGACTAAACGTTTACATAATCCAGTATGTGATAATCCATCAACATTATGTTCCTTTGAGAATACCTATAGCCAAAATAATTCATAATATCTGCTTTTTTTTTTCTAAAAACAGGTATAATTTCACGGAAATTAGGTTTATTAACCTTAATTCCCCCAAAAAAGAGTGTAAAACTTAATAATTAGGAATGAAGTTGGCCAAAAAGGTGTAACACAGAATTGGGTGATAGTTTATACTGTATGCTTTATAAACAGTCAAACCAGACAAGGAAGACAAAAGATGCATTGTCGACAGGAAGACAATAGGAGGGTAAACTCCAAATGTGTGTGTGCTCGAGCATATGCATGCATGATTTCAAATCCACAAGCAAACAAATGAGGAAGTTTTAAATAAAACCCAGTTTTATTATCTCTGCATCTTAATCTGTTGCAACACCGTCTTTTTCTACATCATTCAACACATTAAGACTGTATTTTGTACCATTTGTAAACTTGAAAAGTGCCACTGTATATAAATAAAGTTATTATTAATATTATTATTATTATTATAATTATTTTGGATGTATAAGTTCTGGTGTTTAGAAGAAGAAAAAAATACAACAAACCCGGAAGGAGAGATTAGTGCAAAAATGAAGGAAGAGAGCAAGAAAAAGAGGCAGCAGAGGGAGGGAGGGGGGGTGAGGGAGGTGTATAACAGTTTCCTGTAGTTGCATGCTGATCTGCGTCTCTGAGTCTGTTTCTGTCACACTGAAGAGACGGAGCTGAGCGGAACAGGATGCAGGCTATCAAATGTGTGGTCGTGGGAGATGGGTACGCCATTATTTTACTTTACCTACATTGTTATAACTTAAGCTGCCTTCAGGTATTGAATGTTAACCCGGCTGATGCATGATGGGGCTCAAAATTTGGGGTTATTTTGACAGAAATATCAAAGATGTTCACATGAACAGCCTTGAGTAACAGTTTTGTCAACTTCCGCAGTGATGTGGCTGTGTGATATTGTGTTCACTCAAAGGCTACTGCTCTGTTTAACCTGTTGAAGAACACAGTGTTATGTGTAGATCTCTAGGCGTGTGTGTTTGACAGCGCTGATTCAGAGTGAGGGTGCTGGATGGTGCAGGCCACAGCATGCAGGAAAATGCTGTAATGCAGCAAGCTCAGAGTACGGACTCAAAAAAAATACCCAGAAGAATGACTCATACAGCGAGGCACAGAAAAGAGAAGAAAATAGCTATTTTGTTAGTAGTTTTGTTAGTAGTTGGGCATTGTTGCACTCTATAGAAGAAAACCTGCTGAATTGGTTCGGTCTTAAGGCTTTAATGTGCTGTCTCAGAGCAAGTTTGGACAATGTGTCATCGACCTCATCAGAGAAACTAACTTCTGCTCGAAGGTGGGGCAAAAAAGGCCGGTTGTCGTGATGGGGGAAATTGTGAAGCGGAAGTACTATTTGTTGCAGCAAGAGCTCAAGTTAAACATTTACAGGTAGCTCCACTTCCTGCTGTGTGTTTAATGTGATTTTAATTTGAAGTGTATGTGGAAAATTTGGAAAGTGATTCAGTTTGTATAATTTTGTTTTACTTTAGCACACTACATTTCAAATAAAACAGCACCCAGTCCGTCTGGAGCACAGGACGGAGTAATGTGATTTTAGTTATAGAGCCATAAAGTCCACAAAGCGAGGCGGGAAGTCGGGTTAACAGAATGTGGGATTTTAACACGGGGAGACAGCTGTTCAGTTCCAGTTTACTGCCAACAGTCAACGTTGGTTTCTTTTAACCATGACCACAATAATCCCCGAACCGTAACCAAGTGTTTATCATTGTAACCATGACGACAAAGGTGCCCTAATCTTAACAAAGTGGTAGTTTTAACCCTAACCAAGTACTTTTTACACCTATACCAGGGGTCAGCAACCTTTACTATCAAAAGAGCCATTTTAGGTAAAGAAAAAAAAGAAATCTGTCTGGAGCAAAACATTTGAACATTGTGATGAAGGTTACACAGTTTATAGTCTAAGTATATAGTATATAAGTCTAATGCAGTGAGGGCCCAAGTGCAAATGTACTACGGAGTATTAGGGCCACATTGAGGGGAAACAAATCTGAGATATCCAAAATAAAGTCGTAACTTTACGAGAAAAAAGTCATAATATTACAAGAAAAAAAGAAATTGACACGTACAATTACTACTTTATAATATTATGACTTTATTCTTATAATATTATGACTTTATTCTTATAATATTATGACTTTTTTTCTCTTAAACTTCTGACTTTATTCTCATAATATTAGGACTTCTTTTCTCGTAAACCCATGACTTTATTCTGGTAATATTACGACTTTATTCTCGAAATACTCCGTCGTACCGTCGTACATTAGACCTACAACAATGATAAATAAAAATGAAAATGTAAACAAAGAACAGTTATTCATTTCCAATTTTAAAAATCCACAGGGAGCCACTGGAGAGGAGCTAAAGAGACGCAGGTTTTGCCGACCCTTGGCCTATACTTAACCAAACCTTAAAGTTACAATCTCAAAGATCTCCGTTTTGTTCTCTTTGGCAGCTCTAATGGCGATATGTAACGATACATTGATCTGTATCGATATATCGATTCAATGATCAACAATCCAATATCATCGCTGCAAAGTGAAAACGTCGATGCATATCATCATCTTTAAGATATGCCTTTATTGTGAAATTCCCATGGCACGTCTGTGTCACCATTTCCATCCCAGTGATCTCTCCCTCCTACAGAGCATTAAAATTGTCAAATCATATTTTAGTTGCTTTTTATGAGTTGATATAAATGTAACTGATTGTGTTAAACAGACTTATGATGGCGTCTCATATTGATCACAGGCCACTGAATTTAATCAAATCAGAGTTGTATCAGAGCAGACTTTGCGATATCAGCAAATACTGTATCATTGTCCAAAGAATCAATACGATATTGTATCGTGATGAAACTCGTGATCAACATCCAAAGCGTTAAGCAGTAATTGCAGGCGTGTTTGACGTCAAGTCAGTTGGCACCTGGACCTCTGTATCACTCCTTTCTTTATTTGTTCAGCCATAGTAACTGTTTCTAGCCGAGACCGGAAAAAAACAGCACGCCGCTTCACACACACGTGAATTGAAGAGTCGTTGCGTTAGCTCCACCTACCCGGCTCCTACGCATCACTAACTTTGTCGTCGCTTGAGATTTTTCACCGGGAGTGTCATCACAGTTCATAATACTGCGAATTCTTTCATCAGCGGCCTCATTCAACCACATATCAACATGTTTCATTCCCAGGGCATTAAATACTGAGGCTTTTTCACGGCCGTCGGCGTGCGGTACCACCGAACAAGGCGCCTTTATGAAACGCAGCGGGCGTTCCATTAAGTACAATGTAAACCCATCCGCGGCAACAGTAAATGCAGGGAGCGTGGTGGCGTAGTTTAAAGAGTAAAAGAGAGACACAGGGTGGGCGGGAGCAGAGGTGGATGGGTCCAACAAACACAAGGATTTCATCCAGGAGATCGCTGTTCGTGTCCCGTGCGTAACGTTACAATCAGCTGTTCGTTCGTGTCCCGTGTTCACAACGTTCAGTTTCATTTTCACTGTACAGACGTAGTAGTTTTAAGCCCAACTAGTTGGTCTTTCCTAACCCTAACTATAGTGGTTTGATGCCGAAAATAAAGTGACGCAAGGGGCGTGACAAAGCGGTGGTATGTAACAAGTTGGGATAATAATGATAAGAATTATATTTATATAGCACCTTTCAAAACAAGGTTACAAAGTGCTTTCCAATAAAAGCATGATCAAAATAATTAACACCCAGAGCTTAAAATCTAAACAAAATAAAATCATAGAAATAGTAACAGCAGTGCACCATCAGTTAAGAAAAAAACATAATATAAAAGTGAGTCTTAAGAAGAGATTTAAAAGGAAGATACTGAGTTTGCCTGCCTGAGATCCTCAGGTAGGGAGCTCCACAGCTGAGGGGCCCGGACGGCGAATGCCCGGTCAGCTTTGTTGATAAGTTTGGATTTTGGAACTGTTAGTAGGGCCCTGCCAGAAGGATCTCAAGCATCGATCGGGCTCGTAGGGAGTCAGCAAATCACCGATATAGGCAGGAGCCAGACCATTCAAGGCTTTAAAAACAAGCAGTCAAATCTTAAAATCAACTCTAAAACTCACAGGTAACCGGTGAAGGGCAGCAAGGATCGGTGTGACGTGGTCGCTTCTCTTGGTATGAGTTAAAAGCCTGGCAGCAGCGTTTTGCGGGATGAGAACTTGTTGGACATATAGTGACTCAACAGATATTTATTTAAATGAAAATCTTCCAGATGATTACTTTAACGACAGCGTTCAGAGTCAGAAAACACTTAACGGAGACGTCAATCGTGGCTTCAGATCAGAAAACGCTCCTATGTGTTGTTCTGGAGAGCGAGGACCAACACCGTATTTCAGTCATTGGATTGTGAAGACTGAACGTTAGCACTTTTACAGTGTTATTTAAAATCTGAAGTACTTGAGGACATCTAGGCTAAATAATTATACCTAAGGAAATAACATTAGCGTTACATTTTTCAAAGTGTATCTTTTAAAAAACAATCTTAAACAGTCAGACTCTTTGAAGTCATACTTTTTCTTTGAAAACGCACACCACACAACACGAAGGCAGGTGGTGCAGTTCTGCAGAGAACACCAACAGCGGGGGGAATTCATGAGAGGAATGTGAAGAGAAGAATTTGCCCACAGCCCAGTTTCCCACCTGTGAACACCTGGCCGATCACTGCAGACAGTATTGATTTGTCGGTTTAAAACAATTCAGAATTGAGAGTCCAAACAGCCCTTCTGAGAGAGTATTGGTATATAGGCTTTATGTGAGCTGAGAAGCTGTCAGTTGAAGCCGGCGGTGGTATGAGTCATTTCTGCCAGGTTTTTTTTTTTTATCTCTTGGTCAGAGCTAACGTAGCTTCATGCTGCAAATATTCCTCTGCCGGACGTAGCAGCAGTTTCACAGTAGATGAACCCTGTGCAGGTGGAGCCTGTGGAGACGGTACAGTCTTTTTAAAAGAAACTCAGCGTCCTAATCTGTCTGTGTGATGTGTGAACATGTTCATCAGTGACTAAACCAGATGTCAAAAAATGGGATTTAAAGCTTCTGGTAATGGAGAGAGAAGAGGAAGTTGGTTTCAGGTTGTAGGGGAAGTCTGCCGTCTCTCAGTGAGTCACTGTGTACATAGAAGCTGCGGATATACAGTATGGCCCTATGATAGAAAGGTGTTTCAATAAATACACAAATCTCCATCTTTATATATAATACATATATATATATATTTAACAGTATTAAACACACATTTTAAAACCTCTTAGGGGTTCCTGTGGAGTTTTCTTGTGAACAAACAAAAGTTACATTAATAATTGGGCTGTTAGTTGATTCAAATACTTAATCGCGATTAATCACAAATTAATCGCACATTTTTTATCTTTTCAAAATGTACCTTAAAGGGAGTGTTTATTACTCTTATCAACATGGGAGTGGGCAAATATGCTTGCTTTATGCAAATGTATGTATATATTTATTATTGGAAATCAATTAACAACACAAAACAATGACAGATATTGATCCAGAAACCCTCACAGGTACTGCATTTAGCATAAAATGCTCAAATCATAACATGGCAAACTGCAGCCCAACAGGCAACAACAGCTGTCAGTGTGTCAGTGTGCTGACTTGACTATGACTTGCCCCAAACTGCATGTGATTATCATAAAGTGTGCATGTCTGTAAAGGGGAGACTCGTGGGTACCCATAGAACCCATTTACATTCACATACCTGGAGGTCAGAGGTCAAGGGATCAATTTGATAATGGCCATGCTAGTTTTTCCTCCTAAAATTTAGCGTAAGTTATGAGCGTTATTGAACCTCCTTTGAGACAAGCTAGTAAGACATGGTTGGTACCGATGGATTGTTTCGATTTTTTAGTTTCATATGATACCAGTATCTTTGCATTAAAACTGAGCTTGCTACCACCTAAAAATCGCAAGTTGCGAAGAAATGAGTGGCGTTAAAACAAATTTGCATTCAGCCCTAATTTATATTCATGATGACGCATGTTAGGCTTTTCACATGTCATTTAATGCAGTTGTTACCGTGAAACGCTCATGGTTATGTTTAGGCAACAAAACCACTTAGTTAGGTTTAGGACAAACATTATGGTTGGGTTTGGAATAAGTAAAGCAAAATACGTAGATAAACAACGTAACATAAGTATGAAAAACACAAACATGAAAAACTTCAAAATAACTCAACAAGACTTTGGGACACGAACACCGGTCTCCTGGTTGAAAGTCCAGTGTCTTTAGGACCCATCCAGCTCCCCAACTGTCCACCAGTAGCTCTGAGCGTAGCATATTCACAGGGATGTGTTTACATTGCAGTCAGTACAGACTACATGGTATGAAATGACATCAAAAGCAAGAATGGCGTTGTAATTTCACGCAGACTGACTTAGAAATTCTCGTGTCATTCATACGCTGTTTGGTGAGGCGGGACTGCGTTGTGATGATGGTTATGAGATTCCAACCAACAGGTTGACATGATGAAAGAGAAAAAAGATACAGTGGATGAAATTCAAGTGAGGTAGAGAATGGGGAAAAAGAGAATGAGGTAGAGAGACAGAGATAGCGTGAGGATGAATCTTCTTAGAAGAGTTGGCTAAGCTCAAACCAGATCATGTAGGTGACGGTGTCAGCAGGGGACAGAAAAGTTGATGGAAAACCAGATTAAGAAGAAAGAGCCAGAGCGAGATGAGAGGTTGAAGTCTGCAGTTTGGCTGGTTCCTGTTTTCAGTGAGAAACTGATGCTTCTGAAACAGATCGGTTCCTATTTGACTCACACACAACCACGAAACACACACATGCTTGCACTTCTATACTTCTGAGAGCCTTTGCTGACATAACGGACTGCTTAACCCGCAATCCTAACCTTAACTATCGCAATACCTTGCCTAACCCCAACCTTTACATCTCAACTTACTCTAACCTTAACTGTAAAAATCCTCAAACAACCTGACAACATGTCATCAAACTGAAAGTCTAAAAACTCAAACTGGTCCTCACAAAGATAGAAGGACTCACACAGACCTTTTTTTAGTTGGCAGCTGGGCTGCTCGTATCGAGTCATCTTGTTCCTGTTGGCCTTCTTTAAAATGTCACCTTACAATGAGAGACTTTTTACACCCTGAAGCAGTTTGTATGTAGTTGTTTGTTTTTTTTAAATCAGAAATTATTTCTTTAACACAACTCTGATTTGCCTTTTTGAAAAGTTTTTATTAGCCCAGATAAAAAAAAAGAAGAAATTTCCCTCTGTGTATTTGGGTATGTGTATATATCTCTATATATATGTCTCTATATATATAGAGATATATATACACACATACCCAAATACGCTGAGGGAAATTTCTTTTTTTTTGCTCGATGGCTGTCTGAAATCTATTCCCCTCATAATAGCCATTTGGTAGTTCAGCATTTGTTTATGTTATTTAAAAAAACAGTATTATAAATGCCTAGGTCACTACTTTTATTTCTATAGTTGTGATACTTTTTCAGGGTAATGTGTAGTTAAATACATTTTACACATAAATAAAGTGGTGTAAATACATAATAGGACTATGGTGACTTTGGACACAGCCAAAGCATTCAAAAGAAAGTCCTCTTTTGTGTTTTACTTTGAAAATTAAATTTGGAAAAACTCCACTTCCTTTTGTAATACATTGTTCCAGTAAAAAATACACAGACCGCCCTGTTTTCACTGGGAGCTATTTCTATCAAAAATACAAAAAACTGTCCACAGTTTTTTTTTAAAGTGGGACTTTTCAATGTTGCACCACATTTTCATTGCCTGGTGTTGGCAGCAGAAGTTGTCTGTGGCAGATATTGTATTTAGAAACTATAAGAAAGACATGCACTTCCAGTGTCCCATAGGATGACGGCTGGAATAAAACCAATAATAATCCTTCTAATGGGAGTCATTTGGTGTGCAGATGTTTCTGATATATAGATAGATATTATATTTGCAATGAGAACCTTGACAAATAAAACTGAAACTATCTGCATGGTTAAGAAAGTATAGGTGAAGTGCCAACCCCTAACTTACTCATCATGTCATTGGTGCCGGGTACAGGTGATACTCACATGTTGTGAATTTCTTATATTTTGGTATCTCTATAACCTTGTATAACCTGTCCTATATTGTGCGTTACACCCCAGCAACATACTGTATTCTCATACAATGGTTCATATGATATCTTATGTTCATCATACGTTTTCGTGCTCTTCCTACCAATGTCCAACGTCAATTTCCGCTCCGGTCTTTTCAATATAAACTTCCATCTTCACAAGAAACAACTTGGTTAGGTTTAGGCAAACTTAGTTAGCCTTCTCTGATCTGATGTGATATAACCTGATGTTTCTAAAAAAAGAGTTTCAACAATGGAAAACCCCTCCGATGATGTCTGAATCATGCGTCAGTAATAGCCGTGACTCTGAACGGACTGCAACGCTTTGATTCCACCTTTGAAAGGCTCATACATGAACACTTGGTTTCAAATCTTTAATATTTGTTTGACAAAATATCTCAACTAAAGTTTCACTTAAACTAGCCTTTTTCTGAGCTTTTTCATCCACAGTCTTCATCAGTAGATGGAGTCACAACTGATGACAAACCGCAAGCAAACCCACAGCTAAGATTATTTTGCATTATGCAAATTGGATGACCGCAAAAGCTCAAATAAGGCATGCCAAACACAATCACGATTTTCTGCCTAACAACCACTCAAATACTACTTTATTTCAAGTGTTGCATGTTGGACAACTTGCGTACTTAGCGTAAAGAGCTCATTATCACGTAAAATAAAGATGGATATGCTATGGCCTTTTGCAGCCACTAAATCACAACCAGATATTTGAAAGGCTGGAGGGAGGCAAGACTACAAGGACAACTTATAAATATATCATTTATATTGATATTATAATAACAACTGACAAGCAACAATAAATTAAACAGATTCAACAAGGACAACAGCCCCACCTCCCCACCTCGCCCCCCAGACCACGAGTTCTGGTATTATTGTTGAAACGCTGACAGCAGAGAGTTTTGGAACAAAATGAGAACAGGGCTTGTCGATACTTGTCTGATCATCTCCTGCAGTCAGCTGTGTCTGCTTCATCACTGTGGATGTTGAGACTATAGCTGCTCACTGCGCTCCTGTAATGAACATGTTACTGGAGCTTTTCGTCTTATAAAAGGTGATATTAATACTGTATATAATAAACGTGTGATACTGTACATGTGATGACTGCTCTAAGATCAGTCTGCCAGCTCACTCATCCTCTTCTTTTACATTACTTTGTCTTAAATCCATTCCACACACTAAGTCTAACCAGGTTTGATTTAAAGCTGCAGTAGACAGTATATATTTTTGGCATCATTGGGCAAAAATTCCATAATAACCTTTCAGCATATTGTAATTCAAGTGTTTTGAGAGAAAACTAGACTTCTGCACCTCCTCATGGCTCTGTTTTCAGGCTTAAGAAAATATAGCCCGTGACATGAAACTTTGACCAATCACAGGTCATTTCAGAGAGAGAGAGCGTTCCTATTGGCTGTGCTCCGGTCATGTGACCGGAACTTGTCATTCCTTCACCAGATTTCACGATGGCGGCGGCGTCACTAACTTTCTCATTTCACAGCTAAACCGTTCACTACAAGATGATTCTGAAAACATTTGAGGAGAGAAATAGGCATTAAGGTATCAGAATATTGATTCATATTTGATCAGCGCTGCCTAGTTTGACCGTTTGGTCGGAGTTCGCGGGTGATTGACAGCCGACTCATAGATCAGATCTGACTGCTTGTTTTCCTCCGGTCTGTGAAATCTTGCAGATGCCGTTAGGAGCACCGGAGGACACAGAAGCACATGATTTTTTTTCAGTTTACCTGTCTCATGTACTACTGTCACGATATAGTCACCGTTTTATAAAAAATATATTTTTTAACCATATTTGCTCCAATCTCGCCTACTTCAGCTTTAAGCATGCAATGCACAAAAATAAATAAATAAATTAATTAATTAATTAATAAATAAATGGAGGAGCTGCTTCTTGCTGGAAAAAATATGTTGTGGGTGACAACCAACATCCCAAAAAACAACAAATACAATTTAAATCTTTGGAAAACCATTCTGCTCTGCCTTCCCATCTTCTGTAATTTTTTTATGCTATAAATGTAAACTATGAAAATTAATGTATTTACTGTTGTTATATGTAGTATGGACTTGGGACAAAGCGTCCTGATATTAAGCCTGTCCATCTTCTTCTTCGTCTTCCTCTCGCTGTGATCCACTCTCATAGCCTGAAACATTGATATTGTCTTTTCATAATATCTCACTGCTTGTGTTTTTACTTGTGTGTTTTAGAGCGGTGGGAAAAACATGTCTTCTCATCAGCTACACCACCAATGCCTTCCCCGGGGAGTACATTCCTACTGTGTGAGTATGACGCACACACATGCTCTCTCGCTCTCTCTCTCTCTCTCTCTCTCTCTCTCTCTGAAGGTATATGAGAAAAATACAGAAAATGACATGCATGAGTAAAACATGTAATCATTTCTGTATGAACACTAAATGGAAAATGCTATTGTGTGTGACACACATACACACACACACACACACAAACACACACACACACACACTGCAGTACATGTGCAGATGTCTGCTGGTGTAACACGGGCAGGTTTGGGCTGGCAGCAGCCTTCAAGTTAGAGAGAAAGCTGACAGATAAATTGTAAAAAATGTAAATGATTACCGCTCTCCTCTAGTTTAACCATGAGCAAGGCACTGATTTTAATTACTCTGCTAGCCAACATATTAATCATAGGAATAATAAACTGTATCTATAAAGCACCTGGTTCCTTTACACAGGAAAAATTTAAGCAAAATAGGCAATATATTTGGAAAAATATACATACAAATGATACTATTAGATAAAAGAGATTGAGATTAACAAAACTGTTACGATATCTTAGACAAATAGAAACTTGCTGACACTAATAAAAGGCGTTTTTAGGTGAAAAGTGTAACCGGTGTAGAGAGGCATTATACTAACTGATGGCGCGAGATGACTGAATACGAGCAAACACGTGACAGGGAAGCAGGATGTTGCTAAAACAGAGTTGAGTGTCTCCATCGACGTTGCATAAGGAGAGACAGAAACTACCCTTAAGATGACTCAGGTTGGATCACTGACTTATTGCTCTTTAGTATTGAAGCTATTTGGTATGTTGTCTTATTTTGTAGCTAGAGTAAGTCCAAAGGAACGTACTGTAAATAGCGCTTTGAGAGAAAGAAAAGAGCTGTAGAAAAGAGCTTCAGAAATAAAATGTATTACAGTTTTTTGCTATTGCTAAAATACAGTTTTGTGAAATTAGGGACCTCTTTGTCGACACACAAAAAACATATGCTCAAAATACAAATATCTTACATCTCTTGCAAACACTTCATTCAAAATTATATAAACTCAAACTCAACTAACTCAACTTCTAAAAATGCATCCCAACTTTACATACAAACACCAAATAAATAGCTCTTTCCACTGTGTGCCATCTGCTCACTGAGGTGCTGAGTATAAAACACTATTATCATTTGTAGCACGCTGTAAATATAGACTGTGATCACAAATGCAATGTGTTTATTATCAATATCATAACAGTATTAGACACAATTACAGTCCTCTAACTCTCTCTCCATTGTTGTGCACACCAAAGAACAAACCTGAATCCTATTTATAGTGTTCAAGCTCTGATTTCTAAGTGATCTAATTGGTTACAGGCGTTTTCACAGGTGCATTCTGGGTGTGATGTTTTATTATTATTATATTATTATCATTATGTATTATTATTATAATAAACTCACAAAGCTGAGAGATTGGACTGTAGTGTTTCAGTGTGACCACACAGGGGCAGTGCTGCTTAAATATTATAATCTACTGTGGACCACAGTGGTTATTTCCTTAAACACACAACAGAGGCCAAATGTAAGATGCATTTTTATCGAAAGCAAACAATACAATAAAATGCAATGAATATTCTTATAATCCTTACAGTCTAATAAGTCTAGTGCTCATTAACTGGGCAATAATAACGTTTAATGAATGCTATATAAACACAGGTATTTTCAAATGATTGATTGTTTTTTTTCCCACAGGTTTGACAACTACTCAGCTAATGTGATGGTAGACAGCAAGCCGGTCAACCTGGGCCTCTGGGATACAGCTGGACAGGAAGACTACGACAGGCTCCGCCCACTGTCCTACCCACAGACGGTACACACACACACACACATACACACACACACACTCGTTAATCTTATCATGTGAGACTTGACAATTAAAAGGAACAAAACAAATATAGTTTTATACATAACAATACAGTATATACAGTACCTACATATAGTGTGACTGGCTTTGACCAAATTATTGCAATATTGAAGATTATCCAGGGTTTTCTTTTGAGACCAAAGGAATAAAAATGTTGTTACTTGATATTTATTTAATTCTAAAAATTTGATTAAAGCAGTGATGTATATTTTGTGCCACAATCTTGGCTATTATATTATTATTTTTTTTAAATTATTTGTTCATATGGCTGTCACAATATCAGATTTCATTACATGATTATAATGGCCCAAATATTTCACGATAGCGATATCATCACGATATCTATAGAAAATAATAAAACTATTTTTTAAAAATATTTTAATAATTCTATTTTAATTACATTCAAAATACGAGTGAAGGGAGGTGAAGATTTCCCTTTGCAATAAAATAAGTCAAGCAGTCATTCTGTTACAGGTATAAGATTAAACTATAAACTTGCAATAGACATAGTCAGAGTCCCGGTGTGGTCAAATCTACCATCTAATCTACTCCGTCTCATCTCATTATCTATCCATGTAGGATGTTTTCCTGATCTGTTTCTCCCTGGTGAGTCCGGCGTCCTACGAGAACGTCAGAGCTAAGGTGAGTCTCGTCTCTGTGGTACTGTACATCATTGTTTTGGACGGTTTTATATGTCACCTAAATTAACAGTCACACACTTTGATTTATATTTTTAGTATATGAAATAAAGTAGTCCTAAAATAGAAACAACAGTGGTCAGACTGTGTATTAAAGTTTTTCTCAGTTGCTATGGCTTATTTTTTGAAACAGTCTTAACTTTCTCTAAACCAGGGGTCAGCAACCTGCAGCTCCGGAGACAAATCCAGTGGCTCCCTGTGGAGTTTATAAAAACATTTTCATTTCATTCATCATTGTAGTAGGTCTAATGTACGACGGTACGACGGAGTATTAGGGCCACATTGAGGAAAAAAAAAAAAAAATCTGAGATTTCGAGAATAAATTCATAATATAACGAGAATAAAGTCAACGGTTTACGAGAAAAAAAGTCGTAATATTATGAGAATAAAGTCATATTAGTATATATATATATATATATATATATATGTATATATATATATATATATATATAGTATAGTAGTAGTAATTTTACATGTTATTTTCTTTTTTTCTCTTAAAGTTATGACTTTAGTCTCGTAATATTACGACTTTTTTTTTCGTAAAGTTATGACTTTATTCTCGAAATCTCAGATGTTTTTTCCCTCAATGTGGCCCTAATATTCCGTCGTACATTTGCACTTGGGCCCTCACTGCATTAGACTTATATACTATATACTTAGACTATAAACTGTGTTACCTTCATCACAATGCTCAAATGTTTTGCGGCTCCAGATAGATTTCTTTTTTTTTTTGCCTAAAATGGCTCTTTTGATAGTAAAGGTTGCTGAGCCCTGCTCTAAACTGTAAGTCACAACTGTTTGATGGGACATTTGCACGTCTGCAAAATGTAGAAACTCTCCCAAAACACTTCATTCATGCTTCAAAAGCAGTTATTGTGTCAGTCAACTGGCCAGTGGCACCAAAAATTAGTTTTACTTTAAAGAGACGGGCAGTAAAACGGAACGTTTCAGACAGAGTATATTCAGACAGACAGGATGAGAAAAAAAGTGTTTTTTTAAATATTAAAGCATGTTAACATGCTCTGGTAGAAACCCCAAAATACAAGTATGAACCTGGAAATGAGCATGATATGTCCTCTTTATATCCCAATAGTTTGGTGGCCCTGAGAGCTCAACACACTGCAAATTAAGAAATCATATGCAAATAGACACAACACAAGCAAATGAAGAAAACATCAAATTGACAATACATAAGCAGCATTTAGAAAAAGTGCTGCAAATGGCGAGAACACGCCGGTTGTTGATGTGCATGATTTAGATGTTACTGCAGATATCTGATGTTAACCGAGTGTTGGCTTTTTGTTTATTATTATAATACGCACATTATTATGTGATTATAAAAATAGAAAAGCAGCACATTGGAGAAGATGGAACCAAAGAATATCTGAATATGTTTTTCTTGTTAAAAGGCGTACATTTACTGAACAACTTTCAGTTCAGTTTTTTAGATTTCCATTCATCCCTCCATCCATATTCTGTTCCTGCTCATCTCTATTCAGGGACATGTGGGTTAAATCATGGATGTATATGCAGCATTGTGAGATTAAAGGCTTTCAGGTATAGCACTCTCATCTCAAGTGCTCTCTAGGTTTTGTCACATATTCTCCATTTCCTGCGCTTTACGATGACGCAAGGATGAGTGTACTGCAACGACAGCAGAGCCTCTCTCTCTTCAAGCCTATAAATATCCTATAGGAACATCAATGCAACATAACAAAGGAAATAACATCAGGAATATTGATTGGATTCATTTTAGTACGGTTCACCTCTGGTTTGCTCTTCATTTTGAAATCTTTGTGAGTCACCATGGTAACAAGGGACTGGGGTGGTACCATGAAAGTAGTTCTCACTACATTAGTTGGTATGAATGGAAATTAAAAAGGAAGACCAGTTGATGGTAACTCTTTGAAGTGAAATTTCAGTTCATAAGTTATTATTTTACACCCTGAAAACAAACTGTATTTGATCAACAGTTCAAATAATCACCACATTATCTGTGAGACAAGGAGGCTGAATGTTTTGACTGGCACTGTTTGAGAGAATAGGGTAAAACAAATTTAACTAACAGATACCACCATGACATCCCAGTTGATGACTTAAATTTAGACAATTATTTTTTGTATTACAAGTTTTGTTTGTTTTGGTTTAAATATTCAGTTGAGGCATTATTTTATTTACATTTTTGCCAATTTGTATACCTTTCCAGAACAGAAATCTGAACATTGGATAAAGCCAGGTTCAAAATGCTTGTAAAATCTTTTTATTAGGGCTCCTGAAGTTAAGGCGATAATAACACGTTACAATGTCATACTAGCTTGTCACAAAGGAGGCTAAATAACACTCCAAACTTATGCTAAATTTTGGCGAGGAAAAACTGGAATGGACATTTTCAAAGGGGTCCTTCGACCTCTGACCTCCAGATCAATGGGTTCTATGGGTACCCACGAGTCTCCCCTTTACAGACATGCCCACTTTATGATAATCACATGCAGTTTGGGGGCAAGTCATAGTCAAGTCATATATATATATATATATATATACATACATACATGTATACTGTATATATTTTAAAGAAGACATTGTAACTTCCACTATTTTCTAATGTTTAGGTTATTCTATGTTTATATTTTGTTAGTTTTAGTTGTCGGTTATATTCATAGTGTATTTAAATATTTATTTATATTGTGTATTCTATACATATATTTCTCTAGTGTTGATATGTGCATTTTATTTATTTTTTATAATTTCTCAATTTGGGATCAATAAAGTCTATCTATCTATCGAAATGTATCTATCTATCTATAGAAACCTAATAAGTGAAGTTTAAAAACGTCCACCGGAGAATTTCCCTACAGGCTGCGGCCAAGATAGAAATGTATGTGCCAGAATTGTATTATTTAAATACACTGTATGTTAATGAGATTTCATAAGACAATAAAGTTAGTGGGCGGGAAAGACTCTCAAAGAGTCCATGAATTTGTACTACAGCGGGGTTTAAAATTTCAGCCATTCATGGTAAGACATTCAAAAGTAATTGACTCAAGGAAGCAGCAGTACGGTTCATCAGGCGATACCCATAATCCCCCTCATGTCAAGAGGCTGGCTTGTGAGCAGACGGCTCCACTAAGCGAGCTGGATTTGCCGATCAAAAACTAAAACTGTCACAGTGGGCGCTTACAGAATCTCACTTCTAACTCAATTCTCCCTAGCAGATAACATCTCTCATTTCCTCACTGAGGAAAACGGACGGAGAGAGGATAAAAGCAAAGCCTAGAATAGAGTGAGAGAGGAAGAAGAGATGTGAGGGTGGGGCGGAAGAAGTCAAACGAGAGATCAGAGGGAAAGGTGTCGCAAGGACTTAGAGAGAAAAGGCAAAAGAGGAGAGTGGAGGCAGCTAGGACAGGTCTGAAACTTGTATTTCATACCATATCTTTGCATTTTAAGAAGACTTATTTCATGACAGTTTAAGAGACCAGGCTGGCTCCTTCCTTCATCCATTTTTTTGTACCTCTCCTCTCCCTTCACTCCGTCATTTACTTCAACTCCGACACATACCTTCCCCTTTCTCTCTTCTCATTTGCCTTTAATTCTGCCCAGTGGTACCCGGAGGTTCGCCACCACTGCCCCTCCACACCCATCATCCTGGTGGGCACCAAGCTGGATCTGAGGGACGAGAAGGACACCATCGAGAAGCTGAAGGAAAAGAAGCTGGCACCCATCACCTACCCTCAGGGCCTGGCTCTGGCCAAGGACATAGGTGAGTAACGCTCGCTGGGTTCTCTCAGGCCTCGTATGACATACATTTGTAGCCTCCATGGCTGATATTAACTCGGCTACTGTGATGTACATAAAGGAAAATGTGATTAACATTTTATGGACATGTGACATGTGATGTCGGTTGAATTATGTATTGTGTTTTCATGGATTACTGCCAGTATTGTAGTGAAACAGTGCTAATTGGATTGCTCATGGTCAACAATCCTTCTCTCTGACAGATTAAAGAAGCCTTTGTGATGTTATTCAATTATTGAAATAATTATTAAACATCAGCTTTGAGAGAAAAAACGAATTCCCATGCAGTTTCCCCTCAGCTCGACGGGGCATTTTAGCATCTTTCAGCTCATTGTTTTTTTTTTTTACGACTCTCATGTTTCCTGTCGTAGCAGGCAGCTGTTTATCCTCATGAAGTTCTAATGAGCCCAGGTGTACTACCTTTCCAGGACCAAACGGCACAAAAATGGAGCATTTAGCAGCTAAACAGCCTGATGGTTTTCTCAGGAGTTGGTGGAGACCAAAGCAGGAGATAAAAGCAGAATAAATATTGGATTTATATTAGTCAGGTGGACAGAAACACACGCAAACGTTCCGCGTTGACTTAGAGAGTTGCAATCCATAACGTCTTGCATTGTAAGCAGATGAAATATATATAAAAAGAAGAATTATCTTCTTCTTTGCAGAACATGTCTGAGATGTGGCATGAAGATTTCATGAAGTTGAAATCCGTCAAATTAAGATTTTATTCCTCTATATTCCTGTGTTGTTGGAGCGGCTGATAACAGCCCATCCAGATGTGCATGTATTTGTAGATTTTTCTGGTGGAATTAGGACTCAGAGTATTTTTATTAAAACAGGGTTGAGGGGCTAAAGCCTGTTAGACACCCAGCTGACATGTTACTGATGTTTCAAGCCTTTCCTTTACTGTATTTCAACATGCAGGTTCTACAGGATGTCCTGCAGTGCATGTAGTTAAAAGTGCTGTTTACGTGCAGCATTACAGTTTTTCTCAGTCGCTTTATGGCAAAAAACATTTTTTTAAACAATCTTGATATTCTCTAAACTGTAAGTGCAATTGTCACAACTGTTTGATGGGACATCACAACTCTACAGCATGTTTGCAAAAGTTATAAACTCACCCCAAACACTTCATTTATGCTTCAAAACCAGTGATTGTGTCAGTAAATTGGTCAATGACTCCAAACTGAAAAGTTGTTTTGTCATCGTGTGAGCCGTAGTTGTCAAAATGTTTTTTCTAATTTACAAATCTCTACTTTTTTTGTTTGACACTGACTGCTTACTGTACTATACTAGAATGTCAGATTTGTCTAGCTGAATGCTGTTGTGTTATCACGCTGAGCTTTTTACATTTACCCATTTCAACAGTAGGTCCAACACTCAGTAGCACATTTGTGTGTATACGGTAAATTAATTCATGCAGCTATGTGTTACCTGTACTGTAAATGGAAAATTCATCTCTGATCTTTCATGTAAAGTTACATACAGAGAACAGAAATGTTGCCACAAAAATGACATCCATGCCAAAAAAACAACAACAACAACAACCCTGCAACAACGAAAAAAACTGCAGTAGTTCAGTACAAAAACAACAAATTGTACCTCCTCGTCATAGATATCTATGGAATATACAGTACATGCATGTCTGACAGATTTGATAACTGAATGGATCATTGTGCATGTGTCGGCTCAAACGATGAAGGAATGTTTAGAAGTTGTGAAGAGGACGACAATCTCACTGAAAATCAAATCATCCTGTGCAAGTTGTTTATTGTACTAACTCTTTTTCAGTACCTGAATTGGACCAAAAAAGGTGCCAGCTCCCAAAGTCAGCAGTTGCATGACATGATAATCATCATCAGCATGATATATTTATACGTATATCTTACATATATTATTATATATCCCACTTCAAATGTGTTTTTGTATGCATTTTCTTACATATCTTAGGTCTACACACAACATGCATTTGATATCTGTTGGTCTACAGATCAAATTGGATTATGAGAAGGAATATCCAAGGCATTTTCAGTGCTGTTTTCTCAGCATTAAGTTAGCTGTGTGTTTACACAGAGACACAGGGGTACACTAAGAAGTAAGGGTACTCATGTGGACAAAAATCAGAAGTGCCGGTACTCAGTACTGGTGAGTACCGGCCCATTTCAGGCACTGCTCTTTTGTACAAGTGCCAAAACACATACAATTTGCTTGAATGAATGACAAATTCAAATCTGTTGTGAACGACAAACTAATTGTTCAGAGATTTGAACTCACTGTTTTGAAAAAAAACATATTCTCATTCAAGAATTGAGCCAAAGCGAATGAGAAAAAACTGTAACGTGCAGGCTTATCCCTCACTTCTTCTATATGTTTCTAAGTGCAGTTTCGTGTGTGTCCTTTTTTTTTGCATGTGTAGATTCAGTGAAGTACCTGGAGTGCTCGGCTTTGACCCAGCGCGGCCTGAAGACTGTGTTTGACGAGGCCATCCGGGCCGTGCTCTGTCCCCAGCCCACCAAGGTCAAGAAGAAGGTCTGCTCACTGCTGTGAACGGTGAGACTGAAGGAAACGAAGCGGGGAGGAAGAAGAGAACAACAGGCCTTCTTCACAGCAGACACTTTGACTTGTCATGGCAGGAAAAGGGCACAGGTGTTACTGATAACATTAGCGATGGCTCCGTTCTATTCCAGTGTTCCAGTGAGAGTGAGACAGCGTGCACGACACCGGGCTGCGGTTGAAAAGTCTTTTTTTCTCTCAGGAAGGTTCCTAACTGAGTGAAATTAACCGGAAGTATCTCATATAGCAAACAAATAATCAAAATACATAATATTACGTCCGAAAAGGAGTAGAAGAAATATACATTTAAAGCTGAAGTAGGCGAGATTGGAGCAAATATGATTGAAAAAAGTTATTTTTATAAAGCGGTCGCTGTATCCTGACAGTAGTGCATGAAACAGGTAACCTGAAAAAAATCATGTTCCTCTCATAGAGAGCCGGCTGTCAATCACTCGCGAACTCCGACCAAACGATGATCAAATATGAATCAATATTATGTTACGTTAATGCCTATTTGTCGCCTTAAATGTTTTCAGAATCATCTTGTAGTGCACGGTTTAGCTATAAAATTATAAAGTTTGTGCCGTCATTGTAAAATCTGATGAAGGAACGCCAAGTTCTGGTCACATGACCGGAGCACAGCCAATAGGAACGCTCTCTCAATTGAAATGACCTGTGATTGGTCAAAGTCTCCCGTCACACATTAGATCTTTTAAAGCCGGAAAAACAGAGCAATGAGGAGGTGCAGAAGTCTCTTCAGAACATTGTAGTTTCACCACGACAGACCTGCGTCACTAACACCTGCCACCGTCGCATCACAATTACGGAGTTTATAGTGAAAGTGCAGTTGGATTCTCTTAACACCACGGTTGTGTTTTCGTAAGTCCTCATGAATGACGTTTTCCATCAAGGTCAAAGGAAAAGTGGTTAGGAAACAACGTTAGGACCTTAATTTTTTTTACTTTTCGACCGCAGCCCCGGATCCTGAAATCAAATCAGCTAAATAGAGTTCAGCCATCACCTGTGATTTTCCTACTGTGACACGTGAAAATGTCTTCCGTGAAAAAAAGGCCTATATTGACAGAAAGAGGGATCACAAATAATTCATTCATTAGTTTTCTTCGCCTGGATCATAAATCTGAACACAGCTTGTGAGGAAGCTTGATCGCGTATAGTGCACAGCAAGAATCACTAATGATAGATTATTCAAAGGCTTCTAGTTCAACGAACATACAGTTTCACACACTTGACAAAGAGAATAAAAACAAGCCAAAGGGAATCATAAAGGGACGCACTGTGAGACAAAGACAGAAGGAATTAGAAACAGATGATGAACGCACAGAGAATAAAGGCCAATTCTTCTGAAGTGATGTTACATTTCTTATGAAAGAAGAAGTTCCTTTCACAGTACTTGGGTAATTATTTCCAAACCTTCAGGGCAGATTTCTAATTTGCCAGAAAGAGGAGGAGACACATTTTCTAGTGAGCTTGAAAACACAGTGATGATTTGACAGACAAGCCTTTTCTCCACAGGAGATACATTAGCAGCTGAAAAACACACAGTCCAAGGAAAAAGAGAAACTCATTTTGCGCTTCTGCCTTTTTTTTTTTTAAATTACCATAATCATTGTAGAACTAATAGCATCCCGCTGGCATTTCTATATGTACAGAGATAATTTAAAGACGTGTATCAGAGAAATTATTTTTTACAAAATGGCATGTGGAATAATGAGAGTTTGAATGAGTTTTTGTTCTTAATATTCAAACAGGAATATATTCCCCTGACACCCTACTGCCATTTTCAACCTGTGTGTGTTAATGAAGTTGTTACAAATTCATGTGATCTTCATGATTCTTGCAGGACCAGAAAGAAGCGAACAAGAGATTCAGACTGATGACCCGAGGTTAAAGAAGAAGATTCAAAAGTTCTGTTATGTTTTTAATAGAAAACTACAACTGGATTTCCACTATAAAACCACTATAAAAAAAATAATTAAAACAGTAGCAAACCTTTCTGTACAGCACACTCTGAGACTGAATTTTAAAGTGCATTATAGACAGAATTTCTCTGTGAAATATACCAATTTATCAGAATAAATCACTAAATGTGGATGCGACAGACTGCCCCATCACACACTATAGATTTAAATGCCAGACCAGGAGCAGAATTATCCAATGCATCAACATCCCTGCACACCAGACTACATCTCACTGCCCTTTTGGGGGTCAACAATATATACAGGTGTCTTGTGCAGCTTCAAATAATGATAAATTTGGTACTGAGTGCAAAGGTGGTGTTGCAATAAAATTGATTCCGACTATTGTTTTGAGAGTGGCGAACAACGATAAAACACAAAGATTGGAACTGTAGTTTTTGTATGAGCAGGGCGCCTGAACAATATTGTATTTGAATAAAAGTTATGAACAAACGTATTATTTGTTGTGATATTGAAATAAAAGACATTTTATCAAGAAAAAACATCTGCAGAGAAAATGTTATTTCCACTTCCGTAAACCACATGGCCGATGTGAGGATCAAATCAGTCACTGCATAGAGTTTCATCAGCAGCATCGGACGCGCAGCATCATCTATACAATCCAAGCGGTGAGTTAAAAGAGCTCCGTGCGGAGGTATGACGCTGATATATCTGACTGCATTTACACGCTTCATCTGTCTCACTTTGCTTTCCTGGAGGGCAACACATCAGGACGGCGATATCAATCTGACTTATTTGTTTGTGCTGAGTAACAGTGGCTCACTGATTAATGGGGGAGAGGTTATCTCCCCGCCAGGTGGGAAACATCGCTCATTATTTGTTTTAGTGTGTGTGTGTGTGTGTGTGCACCAGGGATAAAGACACCATTAACCGCACATCGCTCTCTGTTAATTATTCCGCTCTATCATAATATACTTGAAATCTAATCGCTGCATGGATTATGTTCCGTAGGGACATTTCTTTTACGGAGCGAAGTACTACATTTGTGTACCGCACAGAAATCCTGAGGAGGTGGTCAGGGTGGATGATAGACGGACGCCAGAGACCAGAGTTTGACTCCAGTGAGTCCTGTCTGTGGTTAGGTGTAGGCAACATGAGCACTTCGGTGAAGGTCAGGGAAATATCATGGTTTCAGGTAAATGTTAAGTGTCTCCTGCTTCAAAGTCACATTCTAACCAAGACCAAACACTTTTCTTACCAAATGCTCGAGTTGCCTAAACATAATCATGGAAAAGTTTAATCACGCCTTAGTCGCTACAGACGTATATTGTATTGCAAGAGTGGATATTATAGGAAAACAAATGAAAGACATTAATTAATTTACTCATTAAAGCTGAAGTAGGCGAGAATGGAGCAAATATGATTTAAAAAAGTTATTTTTATAAATCGCTATATCCTGACAGTAGTACATGAGACAGGTGATCTGAAAAAAAACATCTCCCTCTGTGTCCTCCGGTGTCCTCCCTTGCTCCTAACGGCATCTGCAAGATTTCACAGACCGGAGGAAAACAACCAATCAGAGCTGACCTGGAGTCTGCCGTCCAGCTGCCGTCTATGAGAACCACGAGTCAATCACTCGCGAACTCCGATCAAACGGTCAAACTAGGCAGCGCTGATCAAATATTAATCAATATTCTGTTACTGTAATGCCTATTTCTCTCCTCAAATGTTTTCAGAATCATCTTGTAGTGTACTGTTTAGCTGTTAAATGAGAAAGTTTGTGACCCACTAGCCATGTTGAGATCAATTTAAGGGAAAACCAAGCACCGCCCACCAGCCAGAGCACAGCCAATAGGAACGCTTTTCTCTCTCTGAAATGACCTGTGATTGGTCAAAGTCTCCCGTCACGGGCTAGATTATCTAAAGCCTGAAAACAGAGCCATGAGGAGGAGCAGCAGTCTAGTTATCTCTCAGAACACTTGAATTACAATATGCTGAAAGGTTATTATCGAATTTTTGGCCAATGATGCAAAAAATATACTGCCTACCGAAGCTTTAATGTTTAAAAATAATGGCTAATCAGGGGGGGATTATGTTTTCTTCAAAACATATTTGCTGGTTCAAATTAGTATATAAAGGAGATCCAACCTGCCAACAGAGCTACAACAGTTGAATTATGGTGTAGGCTACTACCTGTGATGGTAACGGTGTGTGTCTGTCTGCAGAGGCTCTGTGAACATTTATAAACACGCAAATGTGCACAAGGTGGAAATCCTGCATGAATCCTGATTTGATTGAGTTGTGAAACAGTGTTAGTGCAGAGTAAGTTCCCTAACAACAGTATCTCTATGACCTATCTTTCATTAGAAATTACAAAAGATTTCTGAGGAACTCATTACAAGGCATTGCTTAACTTCTGCAATCTGACAAAGTGAAGAAGTGCAAACAATTTGCCAAGAGCTCAATGAAAGGGACGAGTTAATGTAGTGCTAAAGAGCAGTGCATGTTTTCAACACTCATAGGGTGTGATCATATAATTGCTGGAGGAGTCAGGGCGTTTTCACACCTGTAGTTCGTTTGCTCTGGTCCGAATCAGGGACCAAATTGTTACCATGCTGCATATTGCCTGTAGTTTGGTTTGTGTTCACACGGCAGCATTTACAAGCGGACCAAAATTTTGCTGCACAAAGAAAGTGCTCTCTAATTGGTCAGAATGTCCATGCTGGAAAACTCCCGGAAGTAAACAAAAATTAGAGCAGACTTCCAGAACGCCAAAATGGAGGGACAACTACGCAGCTTGATCTTGGCCCTGGCCATCTTTTTTTTTTTTACCTTGTAGCAATTTTTTTACTCAAGGCAAACAGTACAGTTTGAAAATGAGGCGCGGCTGCGACTGGAAAACAATGTTTTGATGCACTGGAGTCACCAAAGGCGCATATCAAGACGTACGGAGGACAGAGGAGGAGGAGGCGTGCATTAACCCTCCTAAACTGTGACATGCTCATCGGCCGAAAATATTTCCGAAGATCCATCAGGTATCCCCGTGGTCTTCAACACAGCCTGACGTTACACCTGTTTAGTACTGATGTGAATAGCGAGGGCAAGCGTCGGCTCTTTTGTAGTCATGTTGTCTGGTGTCTGGTGTTGACATGCACAGCGCAGCTCGCTACCGGAGCTGGTTTAATCCAAAAAGGCGCAATGCTTTCTCCAGTTGGGCCGGATCAAGGTTGGATCATGTTCTCACCACAAATGAAGTGTACCGAACCGTACCGCAGTTCGTTTGGAAGTGAACCTAGACCCCCCCCTTCAAGGAGGTCTCGGTTCGCTTGTTTTGGTGCTGCACCCGAGTGCGATTGCTGTGTTCACACCTGCCTAAACAAACAACATTTACACAAGTCTACAGACAACATGCAGTTTGTGCATAGCTTTTTGTGCATTTGGGATGAATGTCTCTGCATTAAATCATTTATCTTTATGTCCATCCTCTTCAGGGGCTTAACCATTTGTCAAACAGCAGCCAGTAAAACGGCTTCTGGTCTGCAGGAGCCTTTTCAAACCAGATTATCCTTGATTCAATGATTACAGAGAACCTGGGCCCGACAGCTCAGATTAGCATCAGTAGGGACATTCTTCACTTGACAAGGAGTTAATGCGTTCTACCGTTGCAGGCTTCCCTTTAAGTGTGCAGTCGGGTTGTATACTCTTGAGCTACAGAGAACTCATCAGATAACTCAGGGCACGTGACAGGTCACAATCTCTGCTGTGAAAGAGCTCTTCTGTTAGTAAATGCACAGTAAACAGTAAATGGATAGACATAGCCAAAGACAATAAGTGTTAAATGTGGAATCACTATAAATGAAGCGGTTAAATAATGTGGCTATGTTACAACAACGTTAGCTTAAATATGTTTTCATAACCAGAAAGAAATAGAGATGTAGAGTTTATTAGTTTCCTCTTGGTATTTTATTTGATAGTCACAGCTGTGTTTAATGGTTTTAATGCACTTCAGCTGAATATAAAAGTAATATAACGTTAAAAGTTAAGCATTAAACTCATCACTAAGCAGATTAAATTTGTTATTCAATCTGCATCGTGACACTCCCAGGTTTTTGGATTTGGATGTTCGTCATTCTTCACCTGGATTTCAGAGACATTCTGAAAGATGCTTCTAATTTAACTAAAACATTTATTGTTTGCAGTTAAACGGAACACATTCTCACTCCCAGCTCGTCAAATACCGCCGCTTGGTCGGTGCCCCTCGGCATCGGTGACTGACGCACGGGGTTCCCCTCTTGCGTTAGTTTTAGATGTGTCAAAGACGGCGTGTCAATATATGCTTCTTACATGCATAGTGTCCTTTCAAAATAAACTTGCGTTTTCACAGAAGTTTAGGTTTAGGCAACACAACCACTCAGTTAGGGTTGAGAAACGGTTGTGGTTTAGTTACCTTCACTGACTAACGACTGACGTGACAAAATAAGTCAACGTTACTTTTAGTTTCAGACGGGACACGAACAGCAGTCTCCTGGTTGAAAGTCTTGTGTTTGTTTGATCGACCTGAGCTGACTCTGACTCTATTAATACTACGTCAGTGGCTCCGACAGTCGAACAACGCCGTGGATGGGTTTACATTGGAGTTAGTTGAAAGCCCGGTTAGTACTGACGCGAAAGGGTGCCTCTGTCGCTATCCGATGCCGAGGGGTACTGCCCAATCGCGTTGGGAGTGAGAACCAGTTGCTATAGGCTACTTTAACAATACTGTCATATGTTATGGCAAATTATTATGGGCCAATAGTGATGTCCCTGAGAGAGAATGGAATTCCCACAACATTTTACAATTAACATCATTTTTGGGATTGAAGGATGGAGTCCTGACCTCAGTATTTCTAAAATCCTGGTTAGGGCCTTGTATCACTTGTCACAGGTGGCACAAAGTAACAGATTAACTGATCAATTATCTGGTCTTTGGATGGAGAGTTTCAATTTTATATTCAAATGTTAAACAGATCGTTGACAATTTTCTGGGACACACCAACCACACCAACGTTTCCTCTCATTGAGTTTTCATTATGAAAGTCTTTGTCGGTCGACATCTCTTTTTCTCAGGCAATAGTTTGATTGATCCACGAAGCGTATTCTGGATCGCAGAGGTCCATGAATGCAGCTGCTTTTCTACACACATGGTCAGGATCACCGAGGAAGGAAATGACGCCGTAAATCTTGTTTTTGTACACCGCTCCTCCACCAGAATCCCCCTGTGAGACAGAAATATAATTTTGTTTGAAATACATATTTATCTTAAAACTTTAATGACAGAAGAGGAGAGTACGTATTAGAGGCCGTGCCAACCCACATAACATATATCCACTCCAGGTGTTTGGCCACAGAACCAGTGTTGATACACCTTGACTTGGTAGGCCTTTGGGAAATCGTTCCGCAAAGTGTTTTCAAGGTCTTCACAGTTGACAACATCTACGTCTGCACAGTGGAGAGTAGCTGATTCACCGGGTTCTAGAGAAAAGAAGAAGAATGAGTAGAAGAAAAAGAAGAAGAAACGTTTAAACTACAAAATCCATCTGAACATTTTTAATAAACAAAATATAATATTTCAATTTTGTTTTTATTTCATGCAGAACTGAACCAGAATATAAATGAAACTAGGAAAATATATGTTTCTTTATAAGTAAAGAACAATTTTGGTAAAAAAAAAAGAGAAATTGCTTTGCTGTGCATACTGTATGTCAGTACTGTTACAGACTACAGTACAATTAACAGAATAAAATAGATCATGGACGTAATTAAATTATCAAAAATCATCTCACTCCTTTCATCATTAGGGCCTCCGGTAGTGGCACCGTAACCTGCGATCTCAACCCTAGAAAATAATACCGACAAGAACCAGGTGGTTATGTTATATCACCATTAGCAACTATAATCATTCAACCTATCCTCACACAACCGTTGTTGGAAATATATCATGAAGAATAATATGGCAAATGCTTAAACTATTATGTTACGAGTTCAGTGGGTTGAAGATGTTTAGACTAGAATTAGAAGATGAATACTGTGGCGTCTGAGGGACGTCTCGTGCAGAGTCTCAAGGGTGAGACGGCATAAACATATTTTTGTGTAGATAGAACAGTCTCAAGGACTCAGCCTTAGGGAAGAAACAGATAGGGGGGAGAGGACAGAATGATATGACCAGTAGACAGCGTTGTCTAAGGATGGAGTCAGATAATAGGAAGGTCAGATATTGTGGAAAAGTACTACAGTGATATTGTGGAAAAGTACTAAGACGGATCAAAACCCTGCCCTCTTCAGAGAATGCTTGTTGCTGTGTATAAAAGCAAATGTAAAGAAAAGCTCGGGGTTCATTCACTGCGAACTGAAAACTGTATTACATGTTATCAGGGACACATTGATGAATCCAGAACTTCTGTAATAACTCTTTGCAACTTTGATGAATATATCTGCGGAATAAATTGATACTGATTTAACCTAATTTGCAATCTTTTATGATTTTAACTCTGAGCTTGCAGCTGCCTAGAAGATAAACCAACACGCATGAAGGTGACGATTCCCTGAGGGGAATTCCTTCAATTTGGTGACCCCGACGTGATCTTCGGAAAGAGCGAAGCGAGCCAGAGACCGGACAACTCAGTGAGAGAGAGATAAGGGTACCCTGACTACAAGGAAAAAAGGTAAGCAGAACCTGTTAAAACAAAATCTGCATATTGGCATAGGATCTAAATTTATCTCTCTGGCTGAGTTTGAAGCATCTCTGTTTGACTTTTGATAAATCAAGTTGCATAGTTAAAAGGATCTGGGATCCTCTAAAGATCTGGGATCTTAATTAAAAGGATCTGGGATCCGCTAATGATCTGGGATCTTAGTTAAAAGGATCTGGGATCCGCTAATGATCTGGGATCTTAGTTAAAAGGATCTGGGATCCGCTAATGATCTGGGATCTTAGTTAAAAGGATCTGGGATCCGCTAATGATCTGGGATCTTAGTTAAAAGGATCTGGGATCCGCTAATGATCTGGGATCTTAGTTAAAAGGATCTGGGATCCTATAAGGATCTGGGATCCGTACTGTGGTGTTTGGAACACTAATTAAAAGGATCTGGGATCCTCTAATGATCTGGGATCTTAGTTAAAAGGATCTGGGATCCGCTAATGATCTGGGATCTTAGTTAAAAGGATCTGGGATCCTATAAGGATCTGGGATCCGTACTGTGGTGTTTGGAACACTAATAAACTGTATTGATAGTGTACATCAGAGGAAATTTAATCCAATGACACAGGACGTATAATAATAGGGGTAGATCAATCAGGAACTGATAAAATGGGGGTAATTAGATTCAAATTCTTACCGGAACCAAAACCAAAACCAAAAGCCGATATTCACAGTCAGGAAGAGCTATAGGTGGAATATCAGAGGGGGCAGGTAGCTGCAGCAGCATGATGTCATGGGACTTCTTGTGTTCGTTATCTGTAAAGATCACAGCTTCTGCTGTGATTTGCACTAGTCGTGCTTGACCCCCTGGATGCACACCTAAATCTGCAATAATAGTCCTACATGTAGGAAGAGGTTAAAGATGAACATCGGGCGGCTGGTTAGCTCAGTCGGTAGAGCGAGCGCCCATGTATCGCCAAGGCTCTGTCCCTTGCAGCGGTGGACCCGGGTTCAAATCCGGCCTGTGGTCCTTTCCGCATGTCAATTCTCTCTCTCTCCCCCTTTCAACACTGTCCTATCAATAAAATGCTTAAAAAAAATGCCCCCAAAAAAAAAAAAAGATGAACATCGCACAATAAAACAATCATTCAGTTCTGTTTCCCCATCTATTTTATATTTATTTTTCTTCTCAAGAATACCAAAACCATTCATATTAGTCTGTATATACCCTGCATTATTCTGTACATGTTTATAGTGTTTAGATGTTAACAAGATATTGGGTCATTTTCTCACCCTCCTGGCTTCAAACAGTGAGCCGCAGTCAAAATCCAGCGGTCGCTGATTAGAGAGCCACCACACAAGTTGGAAGATCCACCAACAGCAACTCTCAGTTTGACGTGGTACTGACGCTCACATGGTTGACCTCCGATGATTCTCTTCTGCAGATCCACCATTGTGCTCACTGTGACACCTGAAAGAGAAGGTGACTGTGGGTTAAAACAGGTGTTTGTACTCCGTAGAATACACCTTATCTGCTCTGTCTTTATTATCTGTACAATAGAGAAAGGAGAGTCCCCATTAGGAGACCAAACAATAAAATTAGAGATAGGGTCGACGATGTTTGAAAGCTAGCATAATATTTCATTTTTTTTATTCTTATTTTATTCTAACGTTTTAATTATTCTATTGTTATTTTTACTGCTTATTTGCACCAACAAACCAAAGCAAATCCCTAGTGTATACTTGATACACCTGGCAATAAATAAAGATTCTGATTCTAATTTTATTTTCCCATTAAAACACTAACATAAATCCACCTTAAAAGAGCCTTGCAGAGTTTACGTGTAAACAAACAATGTTCCTGTTTACATTCTGACTTATTCCAACACATTCTCACTCCCAACTCGTCAAATACCGCCACTCGGTCAGTGCCCCTCTGCGTCGGAGACCGACGCACGGGTTACCCCTCTTGCGTTACTTGTGGACGGACGGCGTGTCAATGTACGCTCGTTACATGCATAGTGTCCTTTCAAAATAAACTTCTGTTTTCACGTGAAGTTAGGTTTAAGCAACACAACCACTTAGTTAGGGTTAGGAAACGCCTGTAGTTGACTTTAACTTCACTGACTAACGACTCATGTGACTCACGTGTCTAAAGACTGACGTGACAAAATAAGTCAACGTTTACTTTTAGTTTCACATGGGACACAAACACCGTTCTCCTGGTTGAAAGTCTTGTGTTTGTTTGACGCATACACCACTAGCGGACTGTCATGCTCGTAACACCACGTCACTTGCTCCGACCGTCGAATCACGCGGCGGGTGGGTTTACATTGGAGTTAGTCGAAAGCCCGCTTCGTCACATACTGTTGCTAAAGGGTGCCTCCGTGCGTCGGTCTCAGATGCCGAGGGGCGCTGACCAAATGGCGGTTATTGACGAGTTGGGAGTGACAACGGGTAGCTTATTCACCAAAATACATTGTGGCGTAATTTAAGTCTAATAAACATGTTGAGAACATTTGTGAAGTTAATTTTCATGCATGAGGAGCACAAATAAAATGGGAACCCACACCTAAAGATATTGCTCAATTGCTCTCCTAGTGGACAAACACTCCACAGAGCACCTTTAAGGTGGGATGCAACAAAACATTATGAAGTGACTTTCATGATAACGTACCATACAGACAAATGCACACATTGATAGCACCAGGGGAAGGGAGAGTGAGAAACGCAACAACAGTTTTGTGCAATGGATAAATCCACTAAAATATGACCACATGGTATCGCTAAAGTAAGCACCAGAAATGTAAACTACTATGTAGATCAAATATTTGAGTACTCACCAACGCACAGCAAAATGAGAAGACGAGCCATCGCTGCTATTCACCGTCTACCGACTTGCCTTTGTGTCACAACAGCAGCAGCTACCGATCACCTCGTAAAGGCTTATCAACACAACCCCACTGGCTGCAAAGCTCTATACACATTTATGCAAACTTTGGATCACTTATCAACAGTTCCTGCCCTCCATAAAGTGACAGCAGGGAAGTTATACCTCTATAGAAGCACTGTGAGTCACTCAGATGACCTGCAACTTTTATTCAAAGAGATGTGTTGAAATGAGCTTTTATTTTAACTGTAACGTTTTCTCTAATGTTTAAACGAGTGTTTTAGTTCCATAACCAAGCTTTAGTTTATTTGCCATAATGTGACATATTTCCTTGTCCTTGCTTGGCAAATCCTCTATCATAGTTAATGTAATTTTATATTGTGATACCAATATATAGGGCTGTCAAAGTTAACGCCATAATAATAACACGTTATCTATTAATTATTAATATTATTAATTTCTTTAATGCATTAATGCAACGGATTTTGAGGTTGTAGCGGGCTCAGTTTTAAAGGTACAGTGAAGATACTGGCATCATCTGAAACCAGAAAAAGGAATCCAATTGTACCAACCATGTCAAACTAGCTGGTCGCGTAGGACGCTGAATAACGCTATGAAGTTACGCTAAATGTTGGCGAGGAAAAACTGGCATGACCATTTTTAAAGGGGTCCCTTGACCTCTGACCTCCAGATATGTGAATGTAAATGGGTTCTATGGGTACCCACGAGTCTCCCCTTTACAGACATGCCCACTTTATGATAATCACATGCAGTTTGGGGGCAAGTCATAGTCAAGTCAGCACACTGACAGCTGTTGTTGTCTGTTGGGCTGCAGTTTACAATGTTATGATTTGAGCATATTTATGCTAAATGCAGTATCTGTGAGGGTTTCTGGACAATATTCGTCATTGTTTTGTGTTGTAAATTGATTTCCAATAATAAATATATACATACATTTACATAAAGCAGAATATTTGCCCACTCCCATGTTGATATTTTTGGCATCATTGGACACAAATCCCATAATAACCTTTCAGCATATTGTAATTCAAGTGTTCTGAGAGATAACTAGACGTCTGCACTCTGTTCATGGCTCTGTTTTCAGGTTTTAAAAATCTAGTACATGACGGGAGACTTTGACCAATCACAGGTTATTTCATTGAGAGACCGTTCCTATTGGCTGTTGTCATGTGAGCTTGGCATTCCTTCAAGAGATTTCAACATGGCTGCCTGGCCAAAAACTTTCTTAACGTAACATAATATTGATTCATATTTGATCAGCGCTGCCTAGTTTGACCGTTTGATTGGCTTTGGCAATTATATTACATCTTATATTATATCTCCTTCAGCTTTACTCAGTAGCAGCACAGTCGTGGTGCTCTCATATGGACTTGAATGGTTTTCCATTCGTTATAAACTGACCGAGCCTCGGTCCACATAATGTTTCATCCTGGGCCTGGGTAAAACAGGGATATTATTGTTATAAAACTGCGAGCAAAAGACTCTCCACTGCTCTCTTCCCTCCTAAAAATGCTGACAAGAAAGAAAGACAAAACCTTTTCCTTTTCCTGTCTCTTCTCAATTAATAATAATGTAGTAATTTGATTAAGTGGTAATATGAAGCAGCTATAATCAATGTTATTATAAGAAGAAGCTGCCCCCACATGGCCAAAAAACAATCAGTTATTACAGGTTTAAAGATATTGATCAATGGAGTATTAAATTGTGCAGAAATCTGTTCATGTAATTTTTCTGTGACACTGAAAAAAAAGGATAATCTGTAATGATTGTGAGTCATCTTCATTTTATTTAAATTGACACAAGCTTGTTAAAAAGTCATGTTTATCACAGTTATTAATATTTTGAAAAGAATATCAGACTATTGTATTTGGTACTTTGTAGTTTTTCAATACAATCACTGTATAATAGCATGCACAATCTGTTACGTTTACATACAGTATGGGGAAATTTGTAAAAACTGTAGATATCTATTTATTTTTTTTACCAGAACAACAGTTTGACAGCAAGAATGTGTAATTGTAACTCAGATACTATAAATCTCAAATAATAACATGTAGTGTTTGTCTTAAAGGGCTTTAAAAATAACAGTCAAACATTTAATCAATTGTAAATGTATCAATTGCAAATTTAGAGTAACTCAACAATTTTCTTAATGCAGGAGAAATTCCTGTTAAATGACAGGACATTTCACAGTATAACACACCCTTATCATCCCACTCAGGCTACGGCAGTACCGGCAATTCTGTTGATCCACTCCCTGTATCTACAGACGTCCATGAATCCAAGTGGACTAGTGCAGGCACGGCTACCATCACAAGTGAAAGATATGACACCGTAAATCCTGACATTGAACACCACTCCTCCACCAGAGTCACCCTTTGAAACAATTTAGACATCCAATTTGGGCCTGGATCTAAGTTCGGGTCTGGGTACGGGTCTGGGTACGGGTCTGGGTCTGGGTCCAGGTCTGGGTCCGGGTCCGGGTCCAGGTCTAGGTCCGGGTCCGGGTCGGGGTCCAGGTCCGGGTCCAGGTCTGGGTCCGGGTCCGGGTCCAGGTCTGGGTCCAGGTCTGGGTCCGGGTCCGGATCCAGGTCTAGGTCCGGGTCCGGGTCGGGGTCCAGGTCTGGGTCCAGGTCTGGGTCCGGGTCCGGGTCCAGGTCTGGGTCCGGGTCCGGGTCCAGGTCTGGGTCCAGGTCTGGGTCCGGGTCCGGGTCCAGGTCTGGGTCCGGGTCTGGGTCCGAGTCCAGGTCCAGGTCTGGGTCCAGGTCCAGGTCTAGGTCCGGGTCCGGGTCGGGGTCCAGGTCTGGGTCCAGGTCTGGGTCCGGGTCCGGGTCCAGGTCTGGGTCCGGGTCCGGGTCGGGGTCCAGGTCTGGGTCTGGCAATACCGGTAGTTCTTTCGATCCAATCCATGTATCTACAGACGTCCATGAATCCAGCTGGTGCAACACAGGCACGTTTACCATTACAAGTGTAAGATATGACACCGTAAATCCTGCCATTGAACACCACTCCTCCACCAGAGTCACCCTGTGAGAGAGAGGTATATATTGTTTGTTACTAACTTTTATATCATTTATTGAAATACTCATTTATATTAAAGTGGTAAAACTTGTTATGACTTGAAGAAAAGATATAAAGACAGAAGCCATGCCCACTCACAAAACACACATCCACTCCAGGTCTTTGGCCACAGAACAGGTGTTCATAGTTTATACCCGGACAGTTGACAACCGTGGTATCTGCACATTGGAGAGTGTTTGATCTGCCAGGTTCTAGATTAGAATAGAAAAAAACATGTTTCTTTACTACCAAAACAAAAAGCTTCATCATTATCTACTTAACCTGTACACAGAAAAACAACCATAACTCTGGTCTACGTTACCATTGGAATATGATTATTTATTCATATTTATACTTTTGTGAAATGTATCCAAACATCTGTGAATCATCGACAGCAACATTTAAATTGTGCTGTTTATCTGCTTTTTGAAAAAATGTCAATTATTTCAGATATCTCGAATTGTTGAGAAGAAGTGTATTGGTAGATTTTTGTTTTAAAGTGTATATAATTAATAATAAACACAATTTTAAGACAAAATAAAAGTGTACTTAATGTAAATATGTGTCAGCAGAGTTACCAAACATACAAGCTTATCTAAGAACACTAACTGTGATAATTGTTATTTGTCATAAAATAATCAAGATTTTCTCACGTCTTTTTTTAGTGGGGCCCATAGTCATGGATGCACGACCTGCAATCTCAACTGTATCACCTCTGAAATACAAGAAAAACAACAAAAAGAAACAGTTTTCCTCAGAATTTCTGAAGAGTTGAGATTTCAGACTTATTAAAGGGGGAAGATCAAAACTCACCTATTGAGAGGATTGGGAGGGCCACAGATAGGAAGTGGAACAGGCTGAATCTGAGTAGGGTTAGTTAGCTGCAGCAGCATGATGTCATGGTGCCTGCCCTGGTTGTCGGTATAGATGGGATGTTGTTGGATGTCCACTTCTGTCCCTTGACCTCCTGGATGGATACCTAAAACTGCTCTCATAGTCCTACAAATATGAAAAGGTTAAAGAGGATCATCACTGAATTAATGTAAATACCTAATACATATCATATTTGAATAGGTCAGTACTTACTGAACATGAACATAATCAATGCTATCTTCTTTTTGGGAATGCTATAGTTCATCACACCATTACTGACTGCTGCTTCAGGACTTCATGACATTTATCAAATGTATGAGTGACAGTTTCATCTAAAGGTATAATATGTAAAAGTTGTCTGTTACTGTTTGTGAACAACCGGCGTTCAACGTTGGCCACTCCTCCTTGGCTCAACAAGAGCCGCTCAGCTGCTCAGCGGGCAGAGAGTGAGAGACAGCGGGGAAAACGATGCGTGGAGCCGTCATATTTTCATCATCAAACCCGGTGAAATCAGGGTTTATTGAGACCAAACCAGAGCTGGGGATTGTTGGAAAAGTCTAACAATGACGGTTTGGTGAGTTTTCTGTTTCTGTCAAGTTTGAAGGCTGTGTTTTACGATGCTACGCCACTCGAACAGCTGATCTCAACATTAACAAATACACGTGAATGATGAACAACTTTATTAATGTAAAAAGCTGAGTAGTTGGGGACTGGGGAGGGGGGGCAATCACACTCGGGCACGGTACGAATCAATCGTATCTAAAATGAAACCTTTCTAAGTGTAACTAATGCCTTTCTTACCTTCTTGGTTTCCAGCAGTGTGCTGCAGTCAGAATCCACCGGTTACTGATCAGAGAGCCGCCACAGAATGTGAAACGTCCATCAAATAAATATGCTCTCACTTCAACATGGTACAGACGCTCAGTTCGTCCACAATCTCGACCTCCGATGATTCTCTTCTGCAGATCCACCACTGTGCTCGCTGTGACACCTGAAACAGAAAGTCCTCCACTAGTGTGAGTCATAGTGGTTGTTTGTAGAGAACAACAATTCACTATAATGGGAAACTTCACTTAACCTAAACTGAAATCAAGATACAGTTGTTGACTACTCACCGACCCACAGCACCAAGAGAAGAGACGTGAGACGAGCCATCGCTGTCGCTCTCCCTCTAACGACTGCCCTCCTGGTGCGACAGTGGTGGCTTTTTAAGTCTGTTCACACTGTCCCGTTGACCTATGAGCCACCAATCACGTTGCAAAGTTTTACAGAAACGACCCCATTGGCTAAAAAAGATCTGCACATTTTTTTTTATTTCTGATCTTTATCAATTATTCTGTGGAAATGAGAGAGTCACTGAAGAGCAGAAGTTAACAACCGTGGCTATTTTTTTTACGTTTGAAATCTATTTGGCAAATGTTGAGTTTGAAAAAATTAATATAGTTCAATTTGTTATTAGAGGATGGTATGAACAATTGCCTCACTGATTACACGCATGACATCTGTTGTGTTACATAGCAGCAGCTCCAATTTCCTAAAGGTTCATGTTGGATTTCATCCCCTAACCCGTTCTCACTCCCGATTCGTCAAATACCGCCGCTTGATCAGTGTGTAGGTGAAAATCAGACTCAGGAGAAAGAGGCTGTTAAAAATGCAAAAGACACTTTATTTGCATAAAAGATCTGGGGTCTCATTTATAACCATTGCCAACGCCACTTCCCATGCAACATTTGTGATCTATAAAAACAAACTTGACAGGAGAATGTGTGCACCGGTACGGAAACTTTGACTCGTGTGCACGCACATTATGGAGGCCCCGAGGTAGGGGAAACTGGAGACGCAGACAGTGAGGTGATGAATTGAAGCCAGACTGTCGACATTAAATGTCATTATACGTATAATGATGCCTCTCACACATTTAACTTCCCGTCATACTTATATCCACTTTATCATAAACATTTAAAACAGCAGTGTTATTTGTGCTAGTGATCCATAACTATTCCATAAGCACCTTACAAATGTAAAAGATATCAGCCAACTCAAATCTCAAATCAAATTCCGCTCAATATCTCATCAGCGCTGTCTCACCATCACGTTCCCTCCTCCGGAGCTCAGAGGAGAGGACCGGACTACATACACCCCCAATCAGCTGTGGAGCAGCTGATGAAATCATCATCATCGGTCATTACTATGCAGAAACATTCATGAGGGGCTTTGCATTGACCATATATGGTTGAATGTGGATTATGAGGCTGATCCACATGCGCACATTTCCAGGTGGACTGTGATTTATAAAGGGAACAGGTGTGCTTATGAACAGTTTTATAAGTCAGATTTTCGGCTTTTGTGCGCACGCACATTTTTAGTATGGATCCTACGCACTGTTTTATAAATGAGACCCCAGGCCTGTTCTGGTCTAATACAAATAGAAAACAAGATATTAGTGATTGCGAGATGAAGCCTCATGAAGCTTTGAAGCTTTCCAGCTAATTGGTTCGGAAAAAGGGTTCATTTCTCGAGGCTTCATGTGCACACAAAACCACCTGGTGGTCAAAGAGTGTAAAACAGGCAGATATGATCTTAACCATGTGATAAGATAAGATAAGATAAGATATTCCTTTATTAGTCCCTCAGTGGGGAAATGTGCAGTGTACAGCAGCAAAGGGGATAGTGCAAAAAACAAGATGCATCAGCTAACACAGTAAAAAAGAGCTAAACAAAGTGTAACAAAATATGAACCATTTAAATAGAAGGAAGTATAACAAATAGGAGCAGTATATACAGTATTGACAATAAACAAGACTATTAACAAAATGTGGAAAATTATATTGCACAGTGAAAATGAATGAATGAATGAATGAATGAATGAAATTCAACCTGAAAATATCAGGTTATGTCAGTTTTTGGTGTGTAAGTGTAAGTGGTCTACTGGGAGCAGTGCTGGTTGTGGTCTACTGGGAGCACAGTTCTGGGATATACTGTATTTTGCGCCAGTAAAGGCTGTTGGGAATGACTATAAACAATGAAAAAACTATATATTACCATGTAATCAATTTAAATCTATACAATATATAATATAATGTATATTTCTAGTAAGTATATTATGAGTATATAACATACATGTATAATAAATTGTAATTGTTTATTCTTCTTAAGTGTATAAACCAATCCTTTGGTCAATAATTGTATTGTATTGTAGTGTAATATAATATAATAATGGTGGGAGGGGTAATATTAGTGTTCTGTGTCACTTCTGGAAAGTAGCATTGGTTCAACCAGTGAAGATCTGAACCACTTCCTGAACCAGTCGCGTGGTATGGCCGGGCAGCGAGGCTTCGGATGTCATCAATGACGCCATTGGTCTAAAACGATACAAGCCTCGATACGCGCATCGCGGTAAACTTCCTGGATTACTCGACACACGCTCCGAAGCCTCGGCACAGCACGTAACATCACCACAAGATATCTCAGGATCAAAGTCTCAGCATCGTATACTGACGCAAGGACACGCAATCCTGACTTGCAGATTGAACATGGAGATTTCAACTGTAACAGAGAAGGAAGACGAAAAAACAATCAGTCATCCTCACAGCAGAAGTAAGAAGGGGAAGAAGTGTTTAGAAAGAGAGAGCATATTGTTCTTTACTGGTGACTTGCATTAAAATAGCCCAAAAGTCCACTCAGTATGGTTGTTAATAGCTAAAATTCAGTACTTTAAGCTCAGTTTTAATTTCAGTCCAATCCAATGTCCAGGAGTACAGAGTCAAAACATGCCTGTGGACTGGAGGAACGAGGAGCATCGGAGTATCACGTTACTCTACCTCCCTGTTAAAGCTTATGTCGGGGATCTAGAAAGAAGGCAGACGTTGAACCTTGGATTAAAAAAATATTAACATTTAATCAGAGATCTCAACATAAATTGTGTGTGATAATAAAATCAAATATTTAATGAGGAAATTCCCTAACAGGACACACACAACATGGCTGAGGTCAAAAGGAAAGAACAAACGGAAAAGGCAGCATATATAGCCTCTCATTAAGGTGAAGTGATCACCCCTGAGGTGGGCGATTCCTTTCTAGACAGGAAGTGCTTGTGCTGTCCTCCCTGCCTCAGGTGTGATCGTCTGATAGAGACATAAAGAATAGTTGTCCACAGAATAACAATTCCACAGGTTCTAATTTAACATCTATCTGTGTTTCAACTTGTGTGTTCAGATTTATACAACCAGCCTCTGTATTCTAGCTGTGTGATACATGGAGGACTCGTAGGGTGTTTTGGATCGGCAGACAGAGACGCTGAGCTTTGGATCAGATATGTATCTGATCGCTGTCTAACTATAGACTTTAATCACACACATCCCCACCTGTTTGTAACTGACTGAGCCATGGGTCTGCTTTTCCCAAGTTATAAAAAGTCAGAAGGTTTTGTTTGTTTCAAGATATTACAACGTGCTGCTCTGACCATGGACTGTGGAACGCACCTGAACAAGAGGGGTGGGGTATAATTTCAATGTATGTAACGTAGCACTATCAGAGCACTAAATATAGCTTGAATTTGCTGTTTATGGCTCCCTAGAAACAGCTGTTTCCGACGCTAGAGCTAGAAACAGCTGTTTACGGCATAGAAACAACTGTTTACGGAAGGCTAGAAACAGCTGTTTACGGCACGCTAGAAACAACTGTTTACGGCACTCTAGAAAACAACTGTTTACAGCACTCTAGAAACAACTGTTTACAGCACTCTAGAAACAGCCGTTTATGGCACTCTAGAAACAGCTGTGTACGGCACGCTAGAAACAGCTGTTTACGGCACGCTAGCAATAACTATGTACGGCACGCTAGAAACAACTGTTTACAGCACACTAGAAACAACTGTGTACGGCTCTCTAGAAACAGCTGTTTACGGAGCTAGAGCTAGAAACAGCTGTTTACGGCATAGAAACAACTGTTTACGGAAGGCTAGAAACAGCTGTTTATGGCACGCTAGAAACAACTGTTTACGGCACTCTAGAAAACAACTGTTTACAGCACAATAGAAACAGCCGTTTACGGCACTCTAGAAACAGCTGTGTACGGCACGCTAGAAACAGCTGTTTACGGCACGCTAGCAATAACTATGTACGGCACGCTAGAAACAACTGTGTACGGCACTCTAGAAACAGCTGTTTACGGCACTCTAGAAACAACTGTGTACGGCACTCTAGAAACAGCTGTTTACGGCACTCTAGAAACAGCTGTTTACGGCACGCTAGAAACAACTGTTTAAAGCCCCCTAGAAGCAGCTGTTTGAGGTGCTAGAGCTAGAAAAAGCTGCTTGTGGCGATTAAGCTAGAAACAGCTCTTTATGGTGCTTTGGCTGTTTCTGTTTTCTAGTTTGCAGCGCTAGAGCTATAAACATGCTCTGTGCTGGAGCCTTTTGTTCTTTCTCTCTCTGTGATGTGTCTGTGTGTGATTAACTGTAGGTAAGCTTAGCAAGGTGGCTGATTGGGTGTAGGTGTGTAGATTGATCCAGGGAGCGGATTGGTTCCAGCCTCAAGACACCGATTCAAAAGTCCGGTTTCCCTCAGTCCCAGCGGGCTCTCCTTTCTCAACTGCTACCAAGACCAAGCCAGCAAGAAACCCAGCGAATTGTAATGACATTTGCAAACAAATAATAAAGCCCAGGTTTGGTAGGGGTAGGCAGCCATTTGTTTAACCCTTTTTTCTCCTGTTTTTCAGTAGGAGTTAGGTTAGTATTTGTCTTTTGTTTCCTTTCTTTTAAGTAGGTAAGTTTAGGTTGTTGAGCTGTGTTTTGTTTATTATTTAGCTATAGCCTACACTGTTTTATAAATGAGACCCCAGGCCTGTTCTGGTCTAATACAAATAGAAAACAACATATCTCAGGATCAAAGTCTCAGCATCGGATACTGACGCAAGGAGACGCAATCCTGACTTGCAGATTGAACATGGAGATTTCAACTGTAACAGAGAAGGAAGACGGAAAAACAATCAGTCATTCTCACAGCAGAAGTAAGAAGGGGAAGAAGTGTTTAGAAAGAGAGAGCATTTTGTTCTTTACTGGTAACTTTCATTAAAATAGCCCAAAAGTCCACTCAGTATGGTTGTTAATAGCTAAAATTCAGTACTTTAAGCTCAGTTTTTATTTCAGTCCAATCCAATGTCCAGGAGTATAGAGTCAAAACATGCCTGTGGGCTGGAGGAACGAGGTGGTGCTCCATTTTTAATAAACTATCGGAGTATCACGTTACTCTACCTCCCTGTTAAAGCTTATGTCGGGGTTCTAGAAAGAAGGCAAATGTTGAACCTTGGATTAAAAAAATATTTACATTTAATCAGAGATCTCAACATAAATTGTGTGTGATAATAAAATCAAATATTAAATGAGGAAATTCCCTAACAGGACACACACAACATGGCTGAGATCAAAAGGAAAGAACAAACGGAAAAGGCAGCATATATAGCCTCTCATTAAGGTGAAGTGATCACACCTGAGGTGGGCGATTCCTTTCTAGACAGGAAGTGCTTGTGCTGTCCTCCCTGCCTCAGGTGTGATCATGTGATAGAGACATAAAGAATAGTTGTCCACAGAATAACAATTCCACAGGTTCTAATTTAACATCTATCTGTGTTTCAACTTGTGTGTTCAGATTTATACAACCAGCCTCTGTATTCTAGCTGTGTGATACATGGAGGACTCGTAGGGTGTTTTGGATCGGCAGACAGAGACGCTGAGCTTTGGATCAGATATGTATCTGATCGCTGTCTAACTATAGACTTTAATCACACACATCCCCACCTGTTTGTAACTGACTGAGCTATGGGTCTGCTTTTCCCAAGTTATAAAAAGTCAGAAGGTTTTGTTTGTTTCAAGACATTACAACGTGCTGCTCTGACCATGGACCGTGGAACGCACCTGAACAAGAGGGGTGGGGTATAATTTCAATGTATGTAACGTAGCACTATCAGAGCACTAAATATAGCTTTTAATTTGCTGTTTATGGCTCTCTAGAAACAGCTGTTTACGGAGCTAGAGCTAGAAACAGCTGTTTACGGCATAGAAACAACTGTTTACGGAAGGCTAGAAACAGCTGTTTACGGCACGCTAGAAACAACTGTTTACGGCACTCTAGAAAACAACTGTTTACAGCACTCTAGAAACAGCCGTTTACAGCACTCTAGAAACAGCTGTGTACGGCACGCTAGAAACAGCTGTTTACGGCACGCTAGCAATAACTATGTACGGCACGCTAGAAACAACTGTTTACAGCACACTAGAAACAACTGTTTACAGCACTCTAGAAACAGCCGTTTATGGCACTCTAGAAACAGCTGTGTACGGCACGCTAGAAACAGCTGTTTACGGCACGCTAGCAATAACTATGTACGGCACGCTAGAAACAACTGTTTACAGCACACTAGAAACAACTGTGTACGGCTCTCTAGAAACAGCTGTTTACGGAGCTAGAGCTAGAAACAGCTGTTTACGGCATAGAAACAACTGTTTACGGAAGGCTAGAAACAGCTGTTTATGGCACGCTAGAAACAACTGTTTACGGCACTCTAGAAAACAACTGTTTACAGCACAATAGAAACAGCCGTTTACGGCACTCTAGAAACAGCTGTGTACGGCACGCTAGAAACAGCTGTTTACGGCACGCTAGCAATAACTATGTACGGCACGCTAGAAACAACTGTGTACGGCACTCTAGAAACAGCTGTTTACGGCACTCTAGAAACAACTGTGTACGGCACTCTAGAAACAGCTGTTTACGGCACTCTAGAAACAGCTGTTTACGGCACGCTAGAAACAACTGTTTAAAGCCCCCTAGAAGCAGCTGTTTGAGGTGCTAGAGCTAGAAAAAGCTGCTTGTGGCGATTAAGCTAGAAACAGCTCTTTATGGTGCTTTGGCTGTTTCTGTTTTCTAGTTTGCAGCGCTAGAGCTATAAACATGCTCTGTGCTGGAGCCTTTTGTTCTTTCTCTCTCTGTGATGTGTCTGTGTGTGATTAACTGTAGGTAAGCTTAGCAAGGTGGCTGATTGGGTGTAGGTGTGTAGATTGATCCAGGGAGCGGATTGGTTCCAGCCTCAAGACACCGATTCAAAAGTCCGGTTTCCCTCAGTCCCAGCGGGCTCTCCTTTCTCAACTGCTACCAAGACCAAGCCAGCAAGAAACCCAGCGAATTGTAATGACATTTGCAAACAAATAATAAAGCCCAGGTTTGGTAGGGGTAGGCAGCCATTTGTTTAACCCTTTTTTCTCCTGTTTTTCAGTAGGAGTTAGGTTAGTATTTGTCTTTTGTTTCCTTTCTTTTAAGTAGGTAAGTTTAGGTTGTTGAGCTGTGTTTTGTTTATTATTTAGCTATAGCCTACACTGTTTTATAAATGAGACCCCAGGCCTGTTCTGGTCTAATACAAATAGAAAACAACATATCTCAGGATCAAAGTCTCAGCATCGGATACTGACGCAAGGAGACGCAATCCTGACTTGCAGATTGAACATGGAGATTTCAACTGTAACAGAGAAGGAAGACGGAAAAACAATCAGTCATTCTCACAGCAGAAGTAAGAAGGGGAAGAAGTGTTTAGAAAGAGAGAGCATTTTGTTCTTTACTGGTAACTTTCATTAAAATAGCCCAAAAGTCCACTCAGTATGGTTGTTAATAGCTAAAATTCAGTACTTTAAGCTCAGTTTTTATTTCAGTCCAATCCAATGTCCAGGAGTATAGAGTCAAAACATGCCTGTGGGCTGGAGGAACGAGGTGGTGCTCCATTTTTAATAAACTATCGGAGTATCACGTTACTCTACCTCCCTGTTAAAGCTTATGTCGGGGTTCTAGAAAGAAGGCAAATGTTGAACCTTGGATTAAAAAAATATTTACATTTAATCAGAGATCTCAACATAAATTGTGTGTGATAATAAAATCAAATATTAAATGAGGAAATTCCCTAACAGGACACACACAACATGGCTGAGATCAAAAGGAAAGAACAAACGGAAAAGGCAGCATATATAGCCTCTCATTAAGGTGAAGTGATCACACCTGAGGTGGGCGATTCCTTTCTAGACAGGAAGTGCTTGTGCTGTCCTCCCTGCCTCAGGTGTGATCATGTGATAGAGACATAAAGAATAGTTGTCCACAGAATAACAATTCCACAGGTTCTAATTTAACATCTATCTGTGTTTCAACTTGTGTGTTCAGATTTATACAACCAGCCTCTGTATTCTAGCTGTGTGATACATGGAGGACTCGTAGGGTGTTTTGGATCGGCAGACAGAGACGCTGAGCTTTGGATCAGATATGTATCTGATCGCTGTCTAACTATAGACTTTAATCACACACATCCCCACCTGTTTGTAACTGACTGAGCTATGGGTCTGCTTTTCCCAAGTTATAAAAAGTCAGAAGGTTTTGTTTGTTTCAAGACATTACAACGTGCTGCTCTGACCATGGACCGTGGAACGCACCTGAACAAGAGGGGTGGGGTATAATTTCAATGTATGTAACGTAGCACTATCAGAGCACTAAATATAGCTTTTAATTTGCTGTTTATGGCTCTCTAGAAACAGCTGTTTACGGAGCTAGAGCTAGAAACAGCTGTTTACGGCATAGAAACAACTGTTTACGGAAGGCTAGAAACAGCTGTTTACGGCACGCTAGAAACAACTGTTTACGGCACTCTAGAAAACAACTGTTTACAGCACTCTAGAAACAGCCGTTTACAGCACTCTAGAAACAGCTGTGTACGGCACGCTAGAAACAGCTGTTTACGGCACGCTAGCAATAACTATGTACGGCACGCTAGAAACAACTGTTTACAGCACACTAGAAACAACTGTGTATGGCACTCTAGAAACAACTGTGTACGGCACTCTAGAAACAGCTGTTTACGGCACTCTAGAAACAGCTGTTTACGGCACTCTAGAAACAACTGTTTACAGCACTCTAGAAACAGCTGTTTACAGCACGCTAGAAACAACTGTTTAAAGCCTCCTAGAAGCAGCTGTTTAAAGCCCCCTAGAAACAACTGTTTAAAGCCCCCTAGAAACAACTGTTTAAAGCCCCCTAGAAGCAGCTGTTTAAAGCCCCCTAGAAACAGCTGTTTGAGGTGCTAGAGCTAGAAAAAGCTGCTTGTGGCGATTAAGCTAGAAACAGCTGTTTATGGTGCTTTGGCTGTTTCTGTTTTCTAGTTTGCAGCGCTAGAGCTATAAACATGCTCTGTGCTGGAGCCTTTTGTTCTTTCTCTCTCTGTGATGTGTCTGTGTGTGATTAACTGTAGGTAAGCTTAGCAAGGTGGCTGATTGGGTGTAGGTGTGTAGATTGATCCAGGGAGCGGATTGGTTCCAGCCTCAAGACATCGATTCAAAAGTCCGGTTTCCCTCAGTCCCAGCGGGCTCTCCTTTCTCAACTGCCACCAAGACCAAGCCAGCAAGAAACCCAGCGAATTGTAATGACATTTGCAAACAAATAATAAAGCCCAGGTTTGGTAAGGGTAAGCAGCCATTTGTTTAACCCTTTTTTCTCCTGTTTTTCAGTAGGAGTTAGGTTAGTATTTGTCTTTTGTTTCCTTTCTTTTAAGTAGGTAAGTTTAGGTTGTTGAGCTGTGTTTTGTTTATTATTTAGCTATGGCCTACACTGTTTTATAAATGAGACCCCAGGCCTGTTCTGGTCTAATACAAATAGAAAACAACATATCTCAGGATCAAAGTCTCAGCATCGGATACTGACGCAAGGAGACGCAATCCTGACTTGCAGATTGAACATGGAGATTTCAACTGTAACAGAGAAGGAAGACGGAAAAACAATCAGTCATCCTCACAGCAGAAGTAAGAAGGGGAAGAAGTGTTTAGAAAGAGAGAGCATATTGTTCTTTACTGGTAACTTTCATTAAAATAGCCCAAAAGTCCACTCAGTATGGTTGTTAATAGCTAAAATTCAGTACTTTAAGCTCAGTTTTTATTTCAGTCCAATCCAATGTCCAGGAGAACAGAGTCAAAACATGCCTGTAGACTGGAGGAACGAGGAGCATCGGAGTATCACGTTACTCTACCTCCCTGTTAAAGCTTATGTCGGGGTTCTAGAAAGAAGGCAAATGTTGAACCTTGGATTAAAAAAATATTTACATTTAATCAGAGATCTCAACATAAATTGTGTGTGATAATAAAATCAAATATTAAATGAGGAAATTCCCTAACAGGACACACACAACATGGCTGAGATCAAAAGGAAAGAACAAACGGAAAAGGCAGCATATATAGCCTCTCATTAAGGTGAAGTGATCACACCTGAGGTGGGCGATTCCTTTCTAGGCAGGAAGTGCTTGTGCTGTCCTCCCTGCCTCAGGTGTGATCATGTGATAGAGACATAAACAATAGTTGTCCACAGAATAACAATTCCACAGGTTCTAATTTAACATCTATCTGTGTTTCAACTTGTGTGTTCAGATTTATACAACCAGCCTCTGTATTCTTGCTGTGTGATACATGGAGGACTCGTAGGGTGTTTTGGATCGGCAGACAGAGACGCTGAGCTTTGGATCAGATATTTATCTGATCGCTATCTAACTATAGACTTTAATCACACACATCCCCACCTGTTTGTAACTGACTGAGCCATGGGTCTGCTTTTCCCAAGTTATAAAAAGTCAGAAGGTTTTGTTTGTTTCAAGATATTACAACGTGCTGCTCTGACCATGGACCGTGGAACGCACCTGAACAAGAGGGGTGGGGTATAATTTCAATGTATGTAACGTAGCACTATCAGAGTGCTAAATATAGCTTGAATTTGCTGTTTATGGCTCTCTAGAAACAGCTGTTTACGGAGCTGGAACTAGAAACAGCTGTTTACGGCATAGAAACAACTGTTTACGGCACTCTAGAAACAACTGTTTACGGCACTCTTGAAACAGCTGTTTAAGGCAGTCTAGAAACAACTGTTTACTGCACGCTAGAAGCAACTGTTTACAGCATGCTAGAAACAGCTGTTTATGGCACTCTAGAAAAAGCTGTTTAAGGCACTCTAGAAACAGCTGTTTATGGCACGCTAGAAACAACTGTGTACGGCACGCTAGAAACAGCTGTTTACGGCACGCTAAAAACAACTGTTTACAGTACTCTAGAAACAGCTGTTTATGGCACGCTAGAAACAGCTGTTTACGGCACGCTAGAAACAGCTGTTTACAGCACTCGAGAAACAACTGTTTAAGGCACTCTAGCAACAGCTGTTTACGGAGCTAGAGCTAGAAACAGCTGTTTACGGCATAGAAACAACTGTTTACGGCACTCTAGAAACAACTGTTTACGGCACTCTTGAAACAGCTGTTTAAGGCAGTCTAGAAACAACTGTTTACAGCACGCTAGAAGCAACTGTTTACAGCATGCTAGAAACAGCTGTTTATGGCACTCTAGAAAAAGCTGTTTAAGGCACTCTAGAAACAGCTGTTTATGGCACGCTAGAAACAACTGTGTACGGCATGCTAGAAACAGCTGTTTACGGCACGCTAAAAACAACTGTTTACAGTACTCTAGAAACAGCTGTTTATGGCACGCTAGAAACAGCTGTTTACGGCACGCTAGAAACAGCTGTTTACAGCACTCGAGAAACAACTGTTTAAGGCACTCTAGCAACAGCTGTTTACGGTTCGCTAGAAACAGCTGTTTAAGGCACTCTAGAAACAGCTATTTACGGCACGCTAGAAACAACTGTTTACAGCACTCTAGAAACAGCTGTTTAAGGCACTCTAGAAACAGCTGTTTAAGGCACTCTATAAACAGCTGTTTACGGCATGCTAGAAACAGCTGTTTACAGCACTCGAGAAACAACTGTTTACGGCACTATAGAAACAACTGTTTACAGCACTCAAGAAACAACTGTTTACAGCACTTTAAATAGCTGTTTATAGTTTTTACAACCATGAAAAGCAAGTAGGCTAAGAAACCGAACTATGAAACCATGTTCTGGCTATCGCCACACTCTTCATGCAACAAACCATGCAGTCCATAGTTCCGAAACAACGCTGCTGATAAATAATACACTTGATAGGTAAACGGCGATTTACGTACTTTTGCGATGTGTTCATCGCCCATGTTCATATGATGACGATGAAAATACGAGTTATGGGTCAGCCCTATTTCTTATTCATTTTAAAAAATATTTCAGAGATTCCAGAACCACTGTATTGGAAGATCGAAAAACAGGTTCATAAAGGATGGCTGCATTAGATTCCATTATAATATACAGGTGCATATTGTTTACAGTCAACGCTGAGAAATTGTGCTGTTTTGACCCTTCATTCTGAACATGGAGATTTCACATGGAGATTTCAGGTGGAACATTCACCCTCACATCAGAAGTCAGAAGGGGAAGATGTGTTTAGAAAGAGAGAACATAGATCTTTACAGATAATTTACATAACAAATGTCCTGGAGTCTTTCGCTGTTGACTCAGTATGATGTCATGAACCTGACTGAGATCAAGTCAGTACTTCACCTCAGTCAGGTTCAAACCATCTTGCTATGAGGTGACGGTGATAACCACTGCACAACCGCCCTCAAAAATAAAAAATGTAATCATTTCTGTCCATGTTGGAGGGGACAGGTCTTGCTTAGTGTGGAAAAAATGCATTATTGTATGATACTATATGAGAAATTAAATGAATAAAAGAAAGAAAATGAATAAAAGAAACTTGTGTGATAGAAATGTATTAGACATGAAGGAACGAATGATGTGTGCATTGTCATGGTTTGTTATTTTGAGAGATATACAAAATAATGTTCCTGACTTTCATGGTAAATAGTCTTGACGTGGGTAACACACATTGTTTTGATCCTTCTCCGGTGGCGTTATTATACATGCTTCTGTATGACGCGGGACACACTGTATAACGCTGAGCAAATGTTATGTTACTTTAAGTTTTTTGTGTGTGGATACATGCTGTACTCGGGATGACATTCGGCAGTGTAATAATATAATATTGTAGCAAGCGACGGAAGAGTGAGCTTTATCGGGCGTGCGTTTCGCTGGTGTAACAGTTAATAGGGTCCTCTGTCGGTACCCTACACACTGTGTACATAAGGCACTACTAATAAATTTGTCTCGCAGATTTCAAGAGCTCGCACTCAACACTGCACTACATTGTTTCCTCAGCAACACACTCACCAAGTGTGAAGTTGATTGGATGAATGTTTGTCGAGAAAATCGAAGGACAGACAGACTATTTTAGTCAGGCGGCCAGTTCCGGTTCTGAGAAGTGAAGCCAATGCTGAAGTGCCTTACACTTGCATTCTCTCTAATAGCCAGCAGGGGGCGACTCCTCTGGTTGCTAAAAGAAGTCTGATTGTATAGAAGTCTATGAGAAAATTAGCCTACTTCTCACTTGATTTATTACCTCAGTAAACATTGTAAACATGAGTCTATGGTCTCAATCTCTAGTTTCAGGTCTTCTTCAATACAGCATGATGTTCATTTAGTAAATTATGGTCCCATTTAGAGTCAAATAGACCATAAAGCAGGGGATGCTTTAGGGCGTGGCTACCTCGTGATTGACAGGTCGCTACCACGGCGTTGTCCGGTCTGGGAATTGTTTAATCAAAACAAATAAACAAACACATTTGGCTGTTGTCCCTTTGTTTTTACCAGAGAACTCCAATCTGCAAGACAGAATGAGGAGTCAAAAACTCTCTGTTAAACCGCTCAAGCTCTCTGGCTGTCTTTTAAATGTCAAGTTAACAAAAGACAACTAATAGAATAAACAGATTAGCAACTGCCACACCTGTTAGACAGGACAGTATGAACAGATTTGATAATAGTAATCTTAATAGACCTCCGTCGGTCAGGGTTTGACCACGGTTGGCGTATCCTCCGGGTCTGGCTGTCTGGTACTGAGTCTCTTGTGACTGAAAAGCCATATGCGAGAGTGGCAGTCTCGATCACAGAGGTTGCATCAGATGGCTCCTCTGGCACTTCTTCTTCTATTGCTGTGGGTCGGTGAGTAGTTCCACACCGTAGTTTACAGCTCTGTGTTGACAACTTTACTCTGCACTTTGTTACCTGGTTGTTAAACTGATTCAGACTTTTGCCATATTGAAAATGTCACGGATATGATACTAGATCTGACATAGTAAGGATTCTGACTGCAGCTCACTGTTTGAAGCCAGGAAGGTAAGACAGGCAGAGTTATAGGCCTACTTAAACTCCCACTCCACACAAAGAATGAGTTTTGCTTACTGTTGCAGTACTTCACTTTCACTGTGCACAATGATGTATGAGCAGAGTTTGATGCAGAGGATGTTATTAAATTTGTCTGCTGAAGAAAACGTTTGTTCTCACGTAAAATCTCAGTTTAAAACATGTATGTACAAAATAATTTAAAACCTTTACAACCAGAGCGCCCCCCGGTACCCATGACGCAGTTACAAAATATCACTATTTCATAATAGTATATTTATAGAAGATATGAGTGCTATACTATTTTAAAAACATAAGGTCTTCAGCTTTCAGAATCCTTAAACCAATTGTATGTTATGAAGACTATGTCTTATTTCGAAGTATTTTAACAATGAAGTTGTATAGAAATAGACTTTTTAAATATAAGAATAAAAGATCCGGAACAATTTTCTTGTCAGTCTACAATATCATGCCGGGTATCGCTGAATATTGATCAATATTCACTATGCTTATTACTATTTCAGTGTTTTGGGGATATTTATGTTATTTGTAACATGTTTATATGGATATAAATAGTTTTTTTGTAGTAAAACTCCCAGTAAACAGTCAACATGTAAACAGTAAACATGCTGAAAACATAGTCTGCCTTAGTAAATCTTTATAAATTGTATCATACATGTTGTATTTTAATGTATTTTCATCAAATTTATAGTTACAGTTGTATTCAAAGAGTAGGATAAGACATTTAATTGCATCATTGTCTATGGGATCTTGGTTTTAATGGTGATGTTGCCTTTGAAATTTATTTAATTTTATATTAAGCCAGGATGATTTTCATTCATTGCATCTCCATTTTCTCTGGAATGGTAATATAGTTTGCAATGGATTCATATTTCTTAGCTTATAACCTTTCAAAGGAGACCAGATATGCATATAAGCCTTATGGGTGAGGAGCTATTCCTCATTCATTCATTTTGGGTAATCTATTTTGGCCGTTTTTTCAGGGGAATATGAGCTAAGGATTCTAGGTTCTGATACTTTCAATGAGTAGGTGTGATTTTAAGATTTTTTACTATGTAATGATTTGTGGGAAAAAAATATTTCTGACATTATCATTCAAAGCAAATATTTGTATATGTCTTAAAAATATTGGCAGGGTTATTTAAGAATGACTGTCATTAATTAAACTCTTGAAGATACAATGTTTACTGCCCTGCAAGTAAACACTATAGTGTGTACTATAGGTTAAGCAATGAAAATACTACAATTTGTAATATGGTGCAGTGTTGAACCAATCAAATCATCTGAAATGTAATGGTATTCCATTTGTTTTAAAAGGACCAAGCCTCTGGCCATAACATGTTTTAACCTGGGCCTAACAGGGTAAAACAGGGATATTGTTGTTGTCTTTCAGGCATGGCAAAAATGCAAAACACACGTCTTTTTTGTCCCCAACAAACATCTCACAGGGAGGGCTGAAACTTAAATACAAAACTGTGAGCAGAAGTAAAAGACTCACCTCTGCTCTCAAACAAAACTCATAAACATCTAATTTTCCTGCCACCTCCCCCACTAATTATAAGGTAGTAATTTCATCGATTGCTAATATAAAGCAGCTATAATCAATGTTGATATGTGAACAAGCCATCATACCTCCTATTTTAACTGGCTTGTCTAGAAAAGAAACAGGCGAGAGCCATTATGAAAAAAGAAAACAGCCAATACAGCTGAGAAGTGTCTGTCTTTGTTCAGTCAGAGGCCACTTCACACCTCCAAATGATCTGGAACTCAGCTGCCAGGATATTAACGGGCATTAATATATATATATATATATATATATACATATATATATATATATATGTTTTCATTTAGTAGCAAATGGTCAATTTTAATTACATTATTAGCTTTACTACATTTACCATAAAAGGACAATTGCTGGACGCTTATTAGTCTTTTTTTTGTATCAAGTGAAAAATAAGCCTATCCTTCAAAATTAGACACATTAAGTCCTCTCATCTGGAGTGACTAATAAGAACATTCTCTTGTATTCATCACTCGAGGCGAGGAAAGGAATCAAGGAGGTAGAAACTGGGAAATGAGTAAGGCCTCTGATGTTTGTCCACTGCCCTTTTTATGATTGTCAGACTGAAATAGACTAATTTGTCATTTCTATCATTATATTACATCTTATATTATATCTCCTTCAGCTTTACTCAGTAGCAGCACAGTCGTGGTGCTCTCATATGGACTGGAATGGTTTTATATTTGTTATAAACTGACCGAGCCTCGGTCCACAACATGTTTCATCCTGAGCCTGGGTAAAACAGGGATATTATTGTTATTAAACTGTGAGCAAAAGACTCTCCACTGCTCTCTTCCCTCCTAAAAAATCTGACAAGAAAGAAAGACAAAACCATCCCCTTTTCCTGTCCCTTCCCCACTCATAATAATGTGGTAATTTGATTAATTGGTAATATGAAGCAGCTATAATCAATGTTGTTATAAGAAGAAGCTGCCCCCACATGTCCAAAAAAACAATCAGTTATTACAGGTTTAAAGATATTGATTAATGGAATATTAAATTGTTCAGAAATCTGTTCATGTACTTTTTCTGTGACACTGAAAAAAAAAAAAGATCTGTAATGATTGTGAGTCATCTTCATTTTATTTTAAGTGACACAAGCTTGTAAAAGAGTCATGACACCGTAAATCATGTCATTGTACAGCACTCCTCCACCAGAGTCACCCTTTGAAACAATTTAGACAATCCCAAAATCTGGATTTACGTTCGGGTTCGGGTCTGGCTATACCGGTAGTTTTTTCGATCCAACCCATGTAACTACAGACGTCCATGAATCCGGCTGCTTCAACACAGGCATGGGTATGATTACCGGTGTTTACATGGACACCGTAAATCATGTCATTGAACATCACTCCTCCACCAGAGTCACCCTGTGAGAGAGATGTATATATTGTTTGTTACAAACTTTTATATTTTTGTATTGATATTCTCATTTATATTAAAGTAGTAAAACGTGTAATGACTTTTAGGAAAGATATAAAGTTAGAAGCCATGCCCACTCACTGGACTTGTATCCACTCCAGGACTTTGGTAACAGTGCCAGTCTTGATACTGTCTATACGCGTAGGACCCTGGGTAGTTCGTCTGCAAACACTCTCTGAGCCGAGAACAGTTGACAACCGTGATGTTTGCACATTGGAGAACAGCTGCTCTACCAGGTTCTAGATGAAAATAGAAAAAAAAGTGTTTCTTTACTAAAAAATCAAAAAGCTTCATCATTATCTACTTAACTTTTACACAGAAAATTATTCCACAAAGATTTTTTAAGCATCAAACATCATCTTTAAATTAGGATAATTATCTGATTTATTAAAAGCAGATAAATGTGTCAATTGGTTCTAAAAGAGTGTTGTGAAAACGGTGTACAGGCAGATTTACGTTTTATTTTGTATATACAGAAATATAATTAAGAAGCTGCAAACGTTTAAGACTAAATTTATATGTATTTAATGTAAATATGTGTCAGTAGTGTTACCAAACGAACACTAACTGTGATAATTGTAAAATAATCAAGATTCTCTCACGTCTTATATTATTGGGGCCCATAGTTGTGGATGCATAACCTGCCATCTCAACTCTATCATCTCTGAAATACAAGAAAAAAAACACAAAGAAACAGTTTATCTCAGAGTTCCTGAAGAGTTGAGCTTTCAGACTTATTAAAGGAGGAAGATCACAACTCACATATTGAGAGGATTGGGAGGGCCACAGTTAGGAAGTGGAACATGTTGAATCGGAGTAGTGTTAGGTAGCTGCAGCAGCATGATGTCATGGTCCCTGTTCTGGGTGTCGGTATGGATGCGATGTTCTGTAATTTGCATTTGTACCTCATTTGCCGGATCTGGATGCCCCCCTAAATATGCTGTCAAAGTCCTACAAATAAGTAAAGGACAAGAGGAACATCACTTAATTACTGTAAACACACCATATGTTCATATTATAGGTCAGTAATTACTGAACATGAACATGAGCAATGCTATCTTCATATTGGGAATGCTGTAGTTTTCATAAAATCATTACTGATGGCTGCTTCAAGACACTAAGAGTGAGAAATATATTGTCACTTTCTCACCATCCTGTCGGGACCCAGCAGTGAGCTGCAGTCAGAATCCACCGTTTACTGATCAGAGAGCCACCACAGAGGGTCTCATGGGTACCATTACTTCCTATCAACTTCACATGGTACGGACGCTCAGCTGGTCCACAATCTCGACCTCCGATGATTCTCTTCTGCAGATCCATCACTGTGCTCGCTGTGACACCTGAAACAGAAAGTCCTCCACCAAGTGACTGTGAGTTAGAACAGTGGTTGTTGTAGAGAACAACTCATCCACTCTCTAGAAAGTTGTTAATATACATGTTGAACTGTGATAAAAGTTGTCTGATCGTTGCTATGGAAGCCCAGCATAACAGGTTTTTTTTACAATAGGTAACACACACACCTCTATGAGTTCACTTTTTCAAAACTGTTCAGTTCTCTTTACTGACATGAAACTCAGCACAACAGTTAATCTCATATTCAACCAAAACACTTGATACTCAGGATCAACTACACTGACACCATCTGTCTCCTAACAGAAACACTATCACTCAGAACACCACAACCTAAAACAACACTAACAACAGGAAGCACTAGATATATGTATTCCTATTGTCTTTGAAGTATCTTTTATCTATTTATGTATTTAATTATTTAGCATAAACCAAGATTTTATTACAGCAAAGAGAAGGACACTTCTGTATTGCATGGATTCCTCTATGGGGATGAGGAATGGAGAGTAGGGTAGGTTTTACTGTAATAGACTGTAAACAGAAACAACATTTGTAGCAGGCAGCGCAGTTTGAGTTTCCCTGAAAGGCCTGACTTCTCAGTGTTCTTAATGCCATCAACCATCTGCTGTCTCAACCCCTGGATCTGCCCCTCATCACTAAGAGCTGCATCATACCTCCTATTTGAACTGGCTTCTCTAGAAAGAAACAGGCGAGAGCCATTATGAAAACAGAAAACACCCAATACAACTGAGAAGTGTCTGTCATTGTTCAGTCAGAGGTCACTTCACACCTCCAAATGATCTGGAACTCAGCTGCCAGGATATTAATGAGCATCAGAAGAAGACATCAAATCACACTGGCTTCCTTTACACATTTTAAAATTGATTTAAAAGTGCTGTTGCTTATAGATTTAAAAGTCTCTTAACACCCTATGAGAGGTGTAATAACAGCACTTCTGATGGATTACCTCAACTCAAAATACATTATTTAAATAAAAACTATGTCAAAGCACATAGATTGGTTAAAGTAAGCAGCAACAGGTGACTACTCACCGACCCACAGCAAAAGGAGAAGACGCGTCATGACACCCATCTCGTTCAACGTCTGTCCTCCTGGTGGAACAGTGGGGCCTTTTTAAATCTGTTCACACTGTCCTGTTGGCCTTCGAGCCACCAATCACCTCATGAAGGTTTATCAACACAACCCCATTGGCTACAAAGGTCTGCACGTATGCAAAGTTAAAGCGACGACAGGACAGTTACTACAATACACACACACTACAATATCCAAAGAGAAGAAAAAAGCATCAGATTAGACCAACATGAAACAGACATCATCGTGTGCTCCAGTAGAAGAACACAGATATTATTTAAGTATATAATGGAGAGATTCATTAAAGATGGCTTTAAGTCAATATTTTAAGTGAGAGGAATTCCTTTAAAGTAATTAAGTGAAGTTGTTACTGTATACCTGTACTGTAGGTCTATTAAAACACTCCTTCATATAACGTCTTCATCTTTGTCCAGAAACATCCCCAGAACCCCGTTAGGATCCTCCTCTAAAACCAAACAGATCTCTGTTCTTCTACTTTCTTCTAACCTCCTGTATATGAGGTTGTATTATTTTATTCAATGTGAGTGGAGAGGACTATTTATTGGATGTGAAGCAGGACATTCAAGTTTTCCCAGATGATGATGAAATATAATGAACCTTTAATAAACAGTGGTGAGTTGCAGAGGGACGAAATGTTAAATGTTCAAATACCAGAACATATAAACTGATGAAGGGAGGTGACATAGCTCGGTTCATGGTCTTTATTAACTAACGCCATTTGTGTGTGTGTGTGTGTGTGCGTGTGTGTGTGTGTGTGTGTGTGTGTGTGTGTGTGTGTGTGTGCGTGTGTGTGTCTGTGTGTGTGTGTGCAGAGGCTGTTCTCTCAGACGGAGCTCTGACCGTTCACAAGTCAAATTGAGGCTAATTTAACCTCATTTGGACTCTAACAATGTTGCTCTGATGCAAAATCATCAAAGACTAGGTCGACTGTGGTATTTTTAAATTATTTTATTGTAGTAAAAATGTGATCGCTGGCTCTGCTGTGTTTTCTGTCTGTCTTGGGTGCTCAGAGTATTTTCATATGTAACTGTCCTCTGCAGATTAAACAGCAGGTTTTATCTCAGTTACTTAGTAAAATATTCCCTCTTGCCGTTGGCTTATCCAAACAGAGGAGCTCAGGTGAGGCAGTAATAGTCTGTTAATTCATAAAGTTTTTACTGGCCTCATGGTGTGATAGTACGTCATATTTTAATAAACTAAACGTTAGCACACTACGGTTACGTTGTCCGTGCAGGGAATGTAACCAAATGACAATTTAAATCTCACTATCTCGTTTACGCAACAATCTTTGTAAGAAGAAGAAGAAGAAGAAGAAAAGGAGGAAACAGGGGAGGAAAGAGGAGATGAGAGAGTGGTTCCCAACCTGTGGTGCCTCAGATAAATCTGAGGGCTCACAAGATGATTAAAGCTATTAGAAAACAGTGTATTAAATTGTGTAGAAATCTGTTCATGTACCTTTTCTGTGATAATGAAAAAAAATAACAACAACAACAACAATCTGTAATGATTGTGAGTCATCTTCACTTTATTTTAAGTGACACAAGCTTGTTAAAGAGTCATGACACCGTAAATCATGTCATTGTACAGCACTCCTCCACCAGAGTCACCCTTTGAAACAATTTAGACATGCCAATTTGGATTTGGCAATACCGATAGTTGTTTTGATCCAATCCATGTACTCACAGACGTCCATAAATCCAGCTGCTTCAACACAGGCATGGGTATGATTACCGGTGAATTTATTGACACCGTAAATCATGCCATTGAACACCACTCCTCCACCAGAGTCACCCTATGAGAGAGGTATATATTGTTTGTTACAAACTTTGATTTTCTTTTATTGAAATACTCATTTATATTAAAGTTATAAAACGTGTAATGACTTGTAGAAAAGATATAAAGTTAGAAGCCATGCCCACTCACTGGACTTATATCCACTCCAGGACTTTGGAAACATTTCCAGTGTTGATAGTTTATGCCCTCGTAGTACGTTTGGTAGTTCGTCTGCAAACAGTTTCTGAGCGGCTGACAGTCGACAACCGTGATGTTTGCACATTGGAGAACAGGTGCTCTACCAGGTACTAGATGAAAATAGAAAAAAGTGTTTATTTAGTAGAAAATTAAGAAGCTTCATCGTAACCTACTTAACTTGTATACAGAAAATTATTCCACCTAGATTTTTTTTAAGAATCAAACATCATCTTTAAATTAGGTTATTTATCTTATTTATTAAAAGCTGATAAATTTGTTAATTGGTTCAAAAAGAGTGTTCTGAAAACGGTGTACGGTGATTTATGTTTTATTTTGTATATACAGAAATATAATTAAGAAGCTGCAGATGTTTAAGACTACATTAATATGTATTTAATGTGAATATGTGTCAGCAGTGTTACCAAACGAACACTAACTGTGATAATTGTTAGCATAAAATAATAATAATAATCAAGATTTTCTCACATCTTTCATTATTAGCGCCCATCTCTGTGGATCCACGACCTGCAGTCTCAACTGTATCACCTCTGAAATACAAGACAAAGAACACAAATAAACAGTTTTCCTCAGAGTTCCTGAAGAGTTGAGCTTTCAGACTTATTAAAGAGGGAAGTTCACAACTCACGTAATGGGAGGATTGTGACGGTCACAGTCAGGAAGTGGAACAGGTTTAATCTTAGTAGGGTTAGTTAGCTTCAGCAGCATGATGTCATGGAGCCTGCCCTGGTCGTCGAAGAAGAAATGAGGTGTGATTTCCTCCAGTGTCGCTTTATCTCCTGGATGGATACCTAAAACTGCTCTCATAATCCTACACATAAGTAAAGGTTAAAGAGGACCATCACTGAATTACTGTAAATACATAACACATATCATATTTGAATAGGTCAGTACTTACTGAACATGAACATAATCAATGCTATCTTCTTTTTGGGAATGCTATAGTTCATCACACCATTACTGACTGCTGCTTCAGGACTTCATGACATTTATCAAATGTATGAGTGACAGTTTCATCTAAAGGTATAATATGTAAAAGTTGTCTGTTGCTGTTTGTGAACAACCGGCGTTCAACGTCGGCCACTCCTCCTCAGCTCAACGAGCAAGCGAGGGAGAGAGAGAGCAGCGATGGTCGAGCGAGCACAGAACATTATTTCTGAAGTCCTGAACACAACAAGATGAGAGGAAAAGAGAAAATGCAGGCAGAGGGCTGCAGAGTCTCTGTAGATACAAACACCACCACACACTTCTAGTGGGTCAGAAGTGATGATTGAGAGGGGTCATTTTTCTATCAGTCTGTAGATTGTTGTGTTTTTTTTTTTTTTTTAATTCCTGCATATTATACCTTTAAAAACTAGTAACAATATATGTGTCACTTTCTCCACTGGTCACTGATCAGAGAGCCACCATTACCTACCACTATCTGCTATCAATCTCACGAAGTACAGAAGCTCAGTTTCGTTTTAAACCGAGATTTAAGGTGAGCACAGAAAATCTTTTTCTAAGGCAAATTTGAAAACAGCCTTTTAGTGTCAAACTCTGAACATTTGAAGGTGAAGTAACAATAAGCAAAACATATCTTTGAGTGGAGTGGGCCTTTAAGTGTAACTAATGCCTTTCTTACCTTGTTTGATCCCAGCAGTGTGCTGCAGTCAGAATCCACCGGTCACCGATCAGAGAGCCACCACAGAGACCGAAACCGATATCAACTGCATAGTCTCTCACTTCAACATGGTACAGACGCTCAGTTGGTCCACAATTCCGACCTCCGATGACTCTCTTCTGCAGATCCACCGCTGTGCTCGCTGTGACACCTGAAACAGAAAGTCCTCCACCAGGTGACTGTGAGTTAGAACAGTGGTTGTTGTAGAGAACAACTCATCCACTCTCTAGAAAGTTGTTAATATACATGTTGAACTGTGATAAAAGTTGTCTGATTGTTCCAAATTTTGCAAAGACTGTGAATCCATTGTTGGTAAGCCTCATTGAAGTAAACGGTGCTGCGTTTCTTTTATGTTTTTCAGTGCTAGCATGTTGAACCATATCAGCATGATGTGCTCGTATATCATACTTATAATTACGGCAAACTGCCTGCAAATCGTCTGAGAGAGACGGGAGCAAGCCCAAATAAGCAACTACACTTTAGAAACAAGCACAAAAAAAAAGCAACCCATGACTACCAATATTTGTAAGTGACTTGGCAACTCTGCCCCTCATCACTAAGAGCTGCATCATACCTCCTATTTTAACTGGCTTGTCTAGAAAAGAAACAGGCGAGAGCCATTATGAAAACAGAAAACACCCAATACAACTGAGAAGTGTCTGTCATTGTTCAGTCAGAGGTCACTTCACACCTCCAAGTGATCTGGAACTCAGCTGCCAGGATATTAATGAGCATCAGAAGAAGACATCAAATCACACTGGCTTCCTTTACACATTTTAAAATTGATTTAAAACTGTTATTGCTTATATATTTAACACTCTCTTATCACCCTATGAAAGGTGTAATAGAGTGCTATGGGAATGAGCCCTAAAACCCAGAAATGAGTAAGCATTTTAACACTTCCTTTCCTCTCATCTGGAAGTTAATGTTTTGTTTAATGGGTTTTAGTTAGATGCCTGAAATAAGATCTGTGGTTATCACAAGCTGAAGAGATTTTAACGTTTTGTTCTACGATATAAAATACGTCAGTAAATATCCCACTCGTCCCTTTATGTGTCTTCAAAAAGGCGGTTGTTAACAAGTGGCTAAATGAGACTACTAAACGTCATCACGCCGACTCGTCCTCCTTTACAGCCTCGTTGTTTATACTCGCGTTCATGCGACCGCGGTGTAGTTCGTTTATAGCCTAACGTTCGCTTTTGACTCCTGGCGATTACATTTACACTTCAAAAATCATAGAAGTGGTGTTAATTTGTGAAGATTATCTTGCTGAACAAAACGTGTAAGTATCATAAACGTTTGTTTGCTACAGAGCTGATTTTCTGCCATAATAAACCCAATAGAGCAATCACATTGGCTTTTTGTGGAGGAAACCAGGGCGATGCTAACTGTCTGGTTGGCCTACCAAAATACGTCATCCCTGGAGCACTCTACAGCACTTCTGATGGATTACCTCAACTCAAAATACATTATTTACATAAAAACTATGTCAAAGCACATAGATTGGTTAAAGTAAGCAGCAACAGGTGACTACTCACCGGCCCACAGCAAAAGGAGAAGACGCGTCATGACACCCATCTCGTTCAACGACTGTCTTCCTCATGGAACAGTGGTTCCTTTTTAAATCTGTTCTCACTGTCCTGTTGGCCTTCGAGTCACCAATCACCTCATGAAGGTTTATCAACACAACCCCATTGGCTACAAAGGTCTGCATGTATGCAAATGTTTGATCACTTATCAAGTATCAAGGAAAATGAGTGATGTACACAGAGAAGAGAAAGCTGTCAGCTCAGCTGCGTTCTATTCATCAGGCAGATTAGACCAACATGAAACAGACATCATTGTGAATTCAACCAGACGAACACAGATATTATATAAGTTCACGATCAAAACATTTGTAAAGGTTTGCTTTAAGTTGATATTTTGATCGAAAGAAATTAATTTACAGTTTTTTCTTTAATTGCTAACAAGTGTTTACCTATACTTCAGATACTTTTCCTAAACTCTTACCTGCATCATACAATAAGCCAAAATAGTTAAATCAAAACCACATTTTGTTCATGAAAAACCAACTCTACATTTGATGCAAATGCAAAAAAACATTTTCTACATGCACTAACTCATCAAAAGACGGCAAAACCAACTCAATAGACTTATACTTTCTTTTTTTTTTTTTTACAATTGCTTACAAGCGTTTACCTAAACTTAAGATACTTTTTCTAATCTCTTAACACACCAACACACCTCCATCACACAGTTAGCCAAATAGTAATAATAATAATAGCTATAATTATTTGCTTGAAAACACATTTTGTTCATTAAATACCAAATGTACATTTCAAAATACAAAAGAAACTCACAACACGGCAAACCCGACTCGATGTCAAATCGTTCTTTCAAAATAGTCAATACTACTTATTTCTAATATTTCCCCTTGTTTATACTGTTCCTATTTTATATTTCCTTTTATTTGAATTGTTCATATTTTGCTTCACTTTTGTTTTGCTTTTTGCACCGTGTTGTATCTTGCTTTTTGTTTTTTACCGATGCTTCTTGTTTTTTGGCACTATCTCCTTTTCTGCTGTACACTGCAAATTTCCCCACTGTGAGACTAATAAAGGAATATCTTAGCTTATCTTAAAACATAAGCACATGTATAGTCAATCAGCACATTGACTTTTAAAATGCTAACAATTGATGGCATTACAAAAAGTGTATTACTTTTCAAGTTTCAGTTCTACCTGCTTACAATAGACACTATGAAATCCATAGATTTTATAATTCAGTTTCCTTTTACTGTTAACCACTCTACATGTTTTGGATGAGTGTTGGATGTGTGCATTTCTGGCGACATACTATCTAAAAGTGAATGATTCATCTTTACTTTATAGAATGTACAGTACAAGAAAAAAAAAGTGACAGAATTGCTGCAGTAAAAGCTGTATTGGCAACATGAAATTGCTGCCACTGATCAACAAAACAAATCCAACACAAATGGCCTTCGGTTCCAAATGTGTGAAAATAGAACACAAAAATGCAGTAAAAAAAAAAAAAAGCCACAGAAGTGAAAAACACAAAAACGCACAGTCCTGTTCTAATCTAATCGATCTTCAGCACTTGGCCACATGTCCAGCTACTCCTCTCCCGTGTATTTTTTTCTCTCTCTGCTTTTCTGTGTTGTTCTGTTTCTACATTGAAAAAAAAAACAGTCGAAATGTCCTGTTTTTACAGCCACGTGTAAATCCATGTAATTGAAAGAAATTCAACGCCTGGCTATGTCTCCAATCAACGTATTTTCATACAACGGTTCGAATGATATCTTATGAAAAGTTATTCCTCCTTTTTGTTTTCCTACAAATGTCCTGCAACATATGTCAATTTCCGCTCGTTACATACATAGTCTTTTCAAATTAAACTTCCGTCTTCACAAGAAACAACTTCCTTAGGTTTAGGCAATAAAACAACTTAGTTAGACTGAGGGAAAACGTCATGGTTTAGCTTAAAATAACATCAGGGGTGGCGTTACATAAGTACGTAACTTATGTGACTAATAAATCAACGTTGTGGTTTCATACGGGACACAAACGCTGAAAGTCCGGTACTTTTTGACCCACCCATCCACCCCGACCTCCTCCCTACGCGGTGTTCACCACTCTTTATATTTCGGCGTTCACAATTACGTGGATTACACACAAGCTGATTTCTTGGGACTTTGACGAAAAGCTGCGGTCAAGTCGAACAGTTTCCAGCCGTTTTCAGCAGTCTTCAAAGAATTTACAGGAAGTCACAGGAAAAGAGACATCCTGTTAGATCTGATCTGTAGGCCACTTGTAGTTTTCAGACCACGTTGGGATTTATTTATATTTGTTTGTAAATATATGTGGAAATGTGCGCGTATCTGACATTGGATTCTATCCTTTATTATTTTTATGTCTGCCTTGTAAAGCTCTTTGTAATGAACACTCGTTTTGATAAGTGCCATATAAATAACCTTCATTATTATAATTATTATTATTATTATTATTATCAACCACACAAGATGTGTTTGTTAACAGATGAAATCTTCATTGCACAACATGAGACTAATATCCTACAATCTAGCGTTTAATATCACAATTATACAGAAAGTTCGGACTTTCTACAACACGTGGTGTTTGCTGTCAAAACTAAGAGTCAAGCAGATCAGGTGACAGCCGGGCGTTTCCCATAATGCCCTGGGTCGCCTCGATCTCGTGAGGTTATCGTTGCCCACGTGTGCATGATGTCAGAGCAAGTCGGCATCAAGACGGACACAAATCTTACCGGCATGCATTGCACGATGATTGATTCTGCGCAGGCCTGGCTCGTCTCGAACGAGCCTATTTATACGCCTCCCCATGAGATCAGCTGACGTGTGTCGCCTCACTGTTTTGAGCGATGCCCGTTCATGTCTATGTAGAGCGAGCAAACGCGAGCCCGACGCTGACTTTCGTTGAATTAACGTCCACAGGTGTCTCTGTAAACAAGCATTTCTGAAAGTTACAAATAGTCCCTTTAAGCCTGCTTTATAATAATAAAAAAACACGAAAGTCTCACTTTTTTATAATATGGGACCTTTAACTGAAAAACACAAGTCAAATATCAGAAAATGGTACCCGAGCACTGGAGGAAAAGGCTGATGTGGGGAAGTGATGTAGCTCGGTTCAGAGGCTTTATTAACTAACTAGTCGATAACATCATTAACAGCATGATTGCCTGTGTGTGTGTGTGTGTGTGTGTGTGTGTGTGTGTGTGTTTGCGTGTGTGCGTGTGTGTGTGTCAGTGTGTGTAGAGGGTCTGTGGGTGGAGGCTGTTCTCTCTGTGCACAGACGGAGCTCTAACGCCACACTCCACAAGTCTCATTTAGATGAATTCAAGCTCAACTGGACTCAACTGATGCAAAAACACCAGACCAGTTGGATTATGGTAAGTTATTTATTTTGTATTATTTATTTTTAACTGTGATCGTTGGCTCTGCTGTGTCCTCTGTCTTCAGTGCTCAGAGTATTTACATATTGAACTGTCCATTGAAGATTAAACACGAGGTTTATGATGAAGTTCGTGTCAGTTAGTAAAATATTTCATTGGCTTCTATTTTTTTTATATCTGCTGATATGAATTTGCCTCCCGGTGTGATAACACATCGTATTTTAATAAACGAAACTGTCTGCTCTTGTCCGTGTAGTGACTGTATCCAAATGCCAAATTTAAATCTCACTATCTCTGTAATTTCACACAAGTACCTTTGTGTTCACTGACATTTTAATATCCGTGGTTATCCAACAGAAACATTTTAAGCACAATGTATAGTTTGCTTTTTGTATTATGATGTATAGTCTTTACCTATTATTTCCTTGTAATATGCCAGGTATTGTTCTGTATTGGTGGGATGAGAAACCCTTCTCTCTGCTTTCCTTCAGACCAGTTAATTGTGCAGCAGCAGAGGTATTAGAAAACAGAGACACATATTATGTAGCACACATTCATGTTTGTTTGACTTTTGCTTCACCTAATGTTTGCTGTTTCTCTTATGAAATAGTGGAGACTTTAACCTCTGCACGCCTCTAAAAAAAAACCTTCAAATGAAACAATCCAACACAAAGGTCATGAATTTGTGATGAGGGATGGCAAGTGGACATTGATTTGTTTTTAGAGGGGTCATAAACCAAAAATCACCGGGGCGGAAGAGTAGAAGAAGGAATGGAGAGATGGAGGTAGAGAAAAAAGAAAGGAAAGAAATGCTGGAAGGAGACGAGTATAGATAGAGAGAGAGGGGGGAAGGAAAAGAAGAGAGAACATAAGAGGAGATGAAACAAAGAGAGACTTGAGATGAGAGGGGAGAAAAAGAGAGGAACAAAGGAAAGGAAAACATACAAAATAAAGAAACTAAATTCTGAATAATACCTAATGTAAAAACCCTGACGCACCCACCTGATAAGAACCATACTGAGCACATACTTGACTTCATTTGTCTCTTCTTTTTTTGTACTTGTTAGTAAAGCCTCGCTGCTGAATTTGATGGATCAGTCAATTGAGTAAAAAGGATTCTAACCTCTCTCTCTGAATCTGTCTGGGGAAACACGGGAGCTTTTTATTTAATTGGCAAACATCCACTCTAATGTAGCTTTTAAGGCTTTTTATTCTATTCTGTTCATCTGGCTAATTTAGCCTGTAATTACATGCATTTGTTTGGACTGCACGCTGTGTGGGAAGTTAATCGTGTCTAATTGTGTTTGGAAGGGCTGTGACATTGCAGGTCAACACAACATAAATACACAAACACCTTCATGTTCTCTGTGGGTGCTGCAAAAGTCTTCATCAATGTTTTCCCTCACTCAGAGTAAAATGAATCATTTGAATGTGTGTTTATCTTTATGCACACGTGTGGTTTTGGGAAAAACACATTCAAAAAAAGGTCCTGTGAGCTCGTTTGTGTTCGCACGTCTGCATGTGCATGGCGAGCCTGTGGGAGTATTGATCAGACTCGGAGCTAATCTGTGAGCTCTTGTCAGTCTTTTATAATGAAAAGTGTGGAGGGAGCGACGTGGCGGGGATGTAAACCTGATCCATCGCTGCAAATCCGTTAATTGAACAGCAGCAGAGGAAGCAGACGCCCGCGGGGAATAAGACTGATGGAGCGTCAATTAGCTGATGGTGTAGCTCTCTTCCACTTTTCCACTTTCTTGTTCTCTAGTGGAATCATATAGAAGAAAAAAAGCGTCCACTATCTTCCTGAAAAGGGCATCTTCTTTGGGACAAAATGACATGTGTGTGCATTAAGGCTATATAATGCTTCTGTGAGGATGGAGCTACTGATGTCATGGCTCTTATCTTTGAAATAACATTTCTAAAACCTCATTCAAGTCAATTCAAAGCATCCTGATGCACAATTGCTTTGACTGGCATTTTCCATTTTTTAATAAGGAATCCAGCATCATTGATATTGTGACTTAATGCATGGTAAGTTATAAATTAACAACCATGTATCACTCATAGTTTTATAACTGAATCCCTTTTCCCTCCCAGACATATCCCAGTATCTGGCAGATGGGCCTAAACGCCATACTTGTCAAGCCTCACGATTTTCCCGGGAGACTCACGTTTTTCATCGCCCTCTCCCGGTTTTCTCCTTGGGTCACAATTCGTATTCTCCCAGTTTATGTGAAATGTACTTTTTTTAACCTGTTTCTGACACTGTACAGCATGTATAATCCTAAAAAAGGGACAGCAGGGGCAAAACATGAATTATAACTGATGAATATTAGATTATGCTAGATATTCACACGCAAAGTTTATGCCAGAGGGTTGAATTATTCAGTTTTCTTTCCTGAGTTTTAAAGGTAAAATTAGAAGTTTGACATAAAAATGCTGTTGCAGTGTACTTATTATTTTGTTATTTTCATTGTTTTAAAGTCACCCGAATTCAGGAAACAAAGTCTCTGCAACTCAAATTTTTCAACGGGTTTTTTTTAATGGGTTTTTATTAGGGCTGTCAAGGTTAACACAATAATAACGCATAAACGCAAATTTGTTTTAACGTCAGTAATTTCTTTAACGCATTCACGCAACATGCAATTTTTAGGTTGTAGCGGCTCAGAGCTAAAGCTAGAGTGAAGACTGGCATCATATGAAGCTAAAAAACCTAATGAATCCATCGGTACTAACCATGTCATACTAGCTCGTAAGAAAAGGAGGTTAAATAACGCTCCGACCTTACGTTTAATTTTGGCGAGGAAAAAATGCCATGGCCATTTTCAAAGGGGTCCCTTGACCTCTGACCTCCAGATATGTGAATGAAAATGGGTTCTATGGGTACCCACGAGTCTCCCAAAGTCATAGTGAAGTCAGCACACTGATACACTGACAGCTGTTGTTGCATGTCGGGCTTGAGTTTGTTTCCATGTTACTGTACATTTGCATAAAGAAGTATATTTGCCCTCTACTATATTGACAAATCTCCCTTTAAGGTACATTTTGAACAGACAAAAAAATGCGTGATTAATTTGCCATTAATCCCAATTAACCATGGACAATCATGGAATTAAATATTTAAATCGATTGACAGCCTGAGGTTTGAGTTAGATGCCTGAAATAGAGTCTGTATAGTTAACACAAGCTGAAGAGATTTTAACGTTTTGTTCTATGATATAGCTTTTACGTGTCTTAAAATAGGCGGTTGCTTATGAAGTGGCTAAATGAGACTCGACTCGTCCGCCTTTACAGCCTCGTTGCCTCAGCACCCATGCGATCGTGGTGTAGTTCATTTATAGATTATCTTGATGAACAAAACATATCATAAACGTGTCTGTGTGTGCGTGTGTGTGTGCGTGTGTGTGTGTGTGTGCTTCGGAGCACAGTGGTGCAGCCATGGGTGAGGTGGTGGTTTGTGGTTTGTGCCCTGCAGCATCAGATGTGGTTGATCAAGTGTATGTGTGCATGGAGTTATCACTGTGTAAAGCATGTGAACTAAAGGTGGAGAGATGACTGTTAATGTAATGTAATGGCAGCTCAGTGTAATTTAACAAGGAGGAGGCAAAAACACTTAATTGCTACAACAAATGTTTGCTAAAATGCCATGCAAATCCATTCTCAACCTTTAATTATAAAACCAAGTAGGGTGCAAAAGAAATAATGGAAATGCCCTGAAATGCATCTATTGGAGGTAATTAGCATTCATTTGACTGACTAAATATTTACCAGTCAGGCATGTGTTTTAATGACGACCTTGTTTTGTTTTTTTGTACTTAGCTGTGGCTTGAACCATTATGAGGTAATTACACAGGCCTCAATAGGGTTTTCAGTGAGTAGGAAGCAGCCCTTCACCAGAATCAACCATGTAATCATGAAGAGGCCTCTCACACACGCAGAGTCAACAATACGCTCGATATAACAGCAATGACTGCTTTTAGAAAATCCAGCCGTTGAAATGTATTCAAAGGCTGAGTGGTCGCTTGTGAGGGATGTGTTTGTTATGTTTTCCATCTCTGCATGTGTGCTCCTTTATCTGTATGAGAGGTTTATCAGGTACCAGAAATGTGACCCGTTTAAGCTCAGTATACGATCGGTTGCTCGACACGCTAGGCAGAAATGTAGTTTAATTTATATTCAGGTATGAAATAATAACCCTGTGTATAAGTAGGCTCTAAAAAGGCTTGTATGGCTTGCTCATTCGCAGAGAACGACAACTGAAGTCCGCTTGATTTCACAACAATGAATTCCATCCTGTACATTATGTTCCAAACAATCATCACCTCACCAATGAATCTTTAAATACACTACTAACCAGTGGAGCTTTGGAGTTATGAGCAAGCATGTCGTTGAAGTAGTGTATTCAGTAATAGTGTGGACAAACAATAAGTGCTTGGAATAAAGTGAACATTGGAATCGATGGTGGAGAAGTGCTTGCTCCCTGCTTTATGGTCTATCTGACTCAGAAGAGCGAGGTAACTTCAGGTTTAACCTGCCTCAGCACATTTGGTCATTTTTTAAACCCTTTATGTAAAATTCTAAAATGTGCTGACTTTGAGTGTTACAACAGACATCAGGGATCAGGGCTGACAGGAATGCACACTGTCATCTTCCCTATGAAATGAAGGAGTTAAAATATCAAACCTTAATGACACTTAGTTTAAAGTCTCTTATTGAACTATTCCACTGTTTACAAGCCTTTAAAAAAAATGGAGAGTCTGGACGCAGTGCAAAAAGCTGTAAATGTCATGGCTGCAGGTTTGTGTGTGAGGCAACGGAAAGGACTCAAATGCAGGTAGTCCCAAGTAAACAGACAGACAGGTACTGATACAGGTGGCCAGAAAACAAAGAAACAACAAAGAATCATATAGCAACTCGGAGGAGCTGACAGAATACAAGTGGAAATGAGCCGGTGTATCTACAACTGGGCTGATTAGGGAAAATGGAAAGCAGGTGAGCAGGTGGACGGAGAAGGTCAGGTAACTGAAGGGCTGATGAGGAAAGTGGGAACAGGTGTGTGGATGGGCGGGGCCGTCAGGTGATGGGGACAGGAGGGACATTTATACATACATTTCATAAACTCCATTTTTACACAGTCACTTGACCCATTGTTGATATAAAAAGAGTTCTGGAGGAAATCTCGTCATGAGACTTGGAATAATAAGACCTTTGAAATGTTGAGGCATCCATTATATTAGATATTAGTTTAAAATGTTCCCTCCTACCACTCAACACACAACAACTCCCACTCTGTCTGCTCCCTTTCTAACCAACACTTGAGCTTCAGTTCCTTCTTCAATAAGAGGGCTCTGTTAGATTCACTAAAAGCCGTAGCACGATATGTTTTTGTATTAGATCTGAGGATCAGAGGAAGGAGTGTATGGATCTGAGTGTTTGGAGTACATTTCATGTCTAAAAATAATCTAGACTCTGGTAGTTAACCCTTTGAACTACCACTACCAGTGACTACATTGGTAGTTTTGCTTATTGCAATGTAATTTTTTGGAGCATCTTCAAATGAGTCATATACCTAAAATATGTACAACCTAAGCTAAAAGGTTATGTAAGTCAATAAACCATAATAATTGACAAAAGTATTGAAATTGTGTCATAAGTACAAAAAAGAAATCGAACATGTTTTTCTTTAAAAAAAAAAATTTAAACACATACACAAAACATTTTCCAAAAGATTTCTAAATGTGCAAACATGAAATACATTATTTGAACTATGCACAATCTTTAGTTTTTGAGATGTACTGATCTTCGTGAGCAAACTGATTGCAAAGGCGTTTTTTCCGCAACTCAATGTAATGCAACACAACGCAACGTAATGCAACGCAACGTAATGCAACGCAATGTAATGCAACGTAACGCAACGTAATGATATCATCACGAGCGTTCAACGGGATGACACGAAAGACAGAAGCTTTAGCTTTCTGCTGCAAAAGCTATTACTTTTTTTTTTTAATTTTACATCGGTCCATTTTTTTAGGGTTAATGATCAACAGTAGGGGTGGAACGGTACGTGAATTTGACCCAAACCGTTCTGTTCAGGTTGTTCGGTTCGGTCCTCAACACCCTTTAGGTACGCCGTTACCCAAACAGCTGTTTACGTTTACTACTCGCACGCACGGAACAGAAACTCTGGAGTGTGAGAGTTTTACCCAGAAAGTTTTAAGTTTGTAGCGGCGAGGTAGCTCATGATAGTCAAGCTAAACTGACAACGATTGATGTCAAACTGTACGCCGACACTGATCAACTGAAGTCAGGTTTATATGTCCGTTCCCCCACAGCATTCAGGCAGGCAATAACACAGTGGTACAGAAATCCAATCGTTTCGAAATACTGCACTTTTTGAGTGGAAAAACTAATCTTTGAATTAAGAGCTGATAATCAGGGAATTGAGACATACTGTATATTATACTGGGTTTTTTTTTGTTCTTTTAGTATAGTTCTGGTTGAGCTCATACTTCAATTTATATCCTGCCAGTTGATGGCCTTAATTTATAATTACATCATATTTATATGAAAATAACAAAGCTGCCTTTTTTGTTTGCACTAATGACTGTAGAAGACCTATTCTTTCAATTAAGATTTAACAATGAAGAAGTGTTTATGTTCTTTATGTAAGCCATACTTTTTGTTAAGACAAACATATGTTTACTTATTTTGCCAAATAAATGAGAAGCATGTTGAAATCAGAACATGACCTCCTCGCTGTAACATAAATGAACCAAAACCGAAAACCGTGACCCCAAAACCGCGATATGAACCGAACCGAGAATATTGTGAACCGTTCCACCCCTAATCAACAGCAACTGGAAAAAATTATATAAAATGTATCTGGCATCAGCTCTTAAATACTATGAACCTAGTGACATCAACGTTTCACTCATATCTCCAGACCTACAGTATCTGCATACACACACGTACACTCACACACAATGCAGTCAGCGTATCCCATTGTTGCCTTTGTATGTGAATGTAAAGCGCAGCGGCTCTTCAGTCAGCACTCATTTGGACTCTCTTGTTTGCCTCTTTTCATTTGCTCCGTTACAAGGCCTCGTCTTGACCTTACATCGCCATAGCAACATCTCCCAGGAAGTATTTCTTAGAGCCGGCCATAGAACGGCGAACAAAAGAGGTGACGCCTCGTGGGAAGACGGATTGTCTGTCTGCTCCATTGTGAGTGTCAGAGATTAGAGTGACAGGTGTTGTGCACATCCTGGAAACCAGGAGGTGTGTCAGGGAGGTCTTCAGTCGGGAATTTTAGTGATGATATATGCGTTATTTTGCGCTATAATTTTATGTAAAAAAGCCTTTCCATGTTCTTTTCGTCACATATTAGAAAAAAGATGTAAATGTGTTGCACACTACAGTGATCATTCCAGATTATACCAGCTGGTCCAGGGATTCGGGTTTCAATTGGATTTTTTTTCTATAAATGTGGTTGTTAAAACTAGAATTTTAAATATGAATATGGATATCCTACACATCATTCTACTGGTCACAAGGCTGGAGTAGAATAATATTTACACAGAAAATACGGTCCAAAGAGTCATATAATGCATAATCACAGGACAAGGTTATGAACCTTTTTTGAGAGACTTATGCATTTGCATAAAGCAAACATATTTGCCCACTGCCATGTTGATAAGAATATTAAATACTTGACAAATCTCCCTTTAAGGTACATTTTAACAGATAAAAAAATATGTGATTAATTTGCGATTAAATATTTTAATCGATTGCCCTACAGCTTTACGTCATTGTACCATGGGGCTACCTCAATGTTGTGCAACTACATATCGTCAATCATAATATTTTGTACTTGATATAAATTAACATCAGGTGTTATTAGCTCACAAACACACACATATCACTGATACAGAATAATCAGGCATCATATCAATAAACTAAATCTTACAAAACTGCCTTAACTTATAAAAACTAGCATTGTATATTTGCTGGATTATGTGAGTTTGTGTACTTCCATATTTGAAGTATTAAGTGGCTCAGGTCATCTCACGGACGCACAGCATATATTGTCCTCCGGTGTTTACACTTGAGGTAATTGACGTCCTGATCTCCGCTACGTTCAGCCTGCAAGAAATCTCACAGGAGAAATGAGGGAGATTCATTCATCTTGATTTTTTTCAACAGAGAAGATGACTTAGAGGTGGAGGTGTTTCTTTCTTAGCTGTGCTTTAGTTTGAAATAAAACAGGGCTGTGAATTGATTAAAATAGTAAATCGCGATTAATCACACATTATTTATCTGTTCATAATGAACCTTAAAGGGAGATTTGTCAAGTATTTAATACTTTTATCAACATGGGAGTGGACAAATATGCTACTTTATGTAAATGTATGTATATATGTATTAGTAGAGATCAGTTAACAACACAAAACAATGACAGATATTGTCCAGAAACCCTCACAGGTACTGCATTTAGCATAAAACAATATGCTCAAATCATAACATGTCAAACTGCAGCCCAACAGGCAACAACAGCTGTCAGTGTGTCAGTGTGCTGACTTGACTATGACTTGCCCCAAACTGCATGTGATTATCATAAAGTGGGCATGTCTGTAAAGGGGAGACTCGTGGGTACCCATAGAACCCATTTTCATTCACATATCTGGAGGTCAGAGGTCAAGGGACCCGTTTTATGTCACTGAAATTTAGCATAAATTTGGAGGGTTATTTAACCTCCTTCCCGACAAGCTAGCTATGACATGGTTGGTACCGATGGATTCATTAGGTTTTTTTAGGTTCATATGATTCCAGTATCTTCACTCTTTAAAACTGAGTGCGTTACAACCTCAAAATCACAAGTTGCGTTAATGAAATAAGTGGCGTTAAAAACAAATTTGCGTCAACGAGTTATTGCGTTAATTTTGACAGCTTTAAAATAAAACCAACATGATCAAATATCTACATTTTTCCTATTATTTTGTTGCCTACTATAAAAAGGGAAAAATAAAAATCACACTGTTTTTTTAATTAAACACACTGTAAAAAATATTCTCCTCCTCATTTGTTGATGTAGTCAATATCTCAGACTGGTTTTTGCCTGTATCCTGTAGCACTGTAAATTACTATTATTATCACTTAATTATTCTCCTGTTCACCTCTTCTCTTCCCATCATCCTCACATCCGCATTAATGCATGTAAGTCAAGGTTGTGGGGGACATGCCTCTGTTGTTTTTTATCCATAGGTCAGGACATTTTGTTCCTAATCGACCACCAATTATTAACCATCGCTGTGAGGGATGAGGGTGTGCCTGCGTGCGGCGTGGTAGTGATTAAGAAGCCAGGATGGCGTCATAAACAAGTCTCGTACTAATAGAACTAAATAGGTTATGTTTCTGTTTCGGTGCAGGAGGCTTGTTTTTGTTGTGACGGAAAGAGGGTTGTTAAGTTGATTAGTAGTTTAGTATTCTACAAGCTTCACTGGTCTGAGATTGAATCAAACTTTTTAAACTTTTGACTGTCCGCACCATCAGCAGCAGCTGCCATTTAGATTTGTTTTTTTTTATTACGTCAGTGAAGATGTGTTTTTGATTCTCATCCTTTTTCCCTTTCTGTGAACACTGTATACGTTCTTATTAAAGCTTGAATGCCTTATTCTGCATTTCTTATTTATTTTGTTTAAAGGAATAGTTTGACATTTTGGTAAGAGGTGCTTATTGACTACTCATCTATTAGTGTATTCACATTACATCAAGAGTGTTTACCGATCTAGAACTCCGGGTGGCCCTGTTACGTTACGTCCATCTTTCAGTTCATGCAGCGGTCAACAGCAACTGGCTGCACCCAGAAAAAGGTCAGTGCAGCTCAGGTCAAAGCTAAGCTCGGCGCGCTGCAGGCATACGCTCAGATACAGAATGGTGTTTACACCACTCATACATTATTGGTGAAGTGGGTGAAAAAGCTGAGCTTTTTTAAAGCATAACTCTTGACAACAAAGTCAAACTACTAGGTCCCTTGACCTCTGACCTCCATATATGGAGGTCAGATGCGAAAAAATTCAGAAAATTGAACCTGTTCCGAAAAACAGCAACGTGAGGTCGTATTTATCTTTAAACGTGCAACAATTTCGGACAAAAAATACATACTTGGTGTGCAAAGACCTTCAGTGTATTTCCCAAAATGAAAAAAATACTTAATGTAAAACTGCCTTTGTGTATGAAATGTGCGACTTTGCTTTGCCTTGTAGGGCCGTTGACCTGTCACTGATGGGATCTTATCAGCGGTTGTTGCCTCGTATTCCTTAAAGCCTCCATGGAGCTCATCCAGGCCACCCCGGAAGCCCCTACAGCTACCTGGAGCAACAACACCAATCCCCCTTACTCCTACCCCTTTTTCCTGCTCCTCTCCACTCCGTCTGAAGCGCTCCTCGGCTTCACCCCGAGTGATGGCTTTAACAACACCTGCCAGAACTGCATCAAACCAGGACCCGGATCCCTCCCCGGTTTGGCTGGAATCTTCATCCCTCTCATCTACGGGATAGTGTGTGTTGTTGGCCTCGTGGGCAACACTCTGGTCATTCACGTTATTGTCAACTACACCAAGAACGAATCGGTCACCAACATCTACATCCTCAACTTGGCCATTGCGGACGAGCTCTTCATGCTGGGCCTGCCATTCCTGGCGGCGCAGAACGCTCTGCTCTCTTGGCCCTTTGGCTCTCTAATGTGCCGCGTGGTCATGACAGTGGACGCCATCAACCAGTTCACCAGCATCTTCTGCCTGACCGTGATGTCGGTGGACCGCTACCTGGCTGTGGTGCACCCCATCCGCTCCTTCTGGTGGCGGCGCCCCCGCGTGGCCAAGGCCATCAGTGCCACGGTGTGGGCGGGGTCCTTTGTGGTGGTGCTGCCGGTGGTGGTGTTTGCCGACGTGCTGAAGGACGATGGGAACTGCAGTATCGTGTGGCCTGAGCCGGCAGAAGTGTGGAAGACGTCTTTCATCGTGTACACGTGCACCGTGGGCTTCTTTTGCCCCCTGCTGGTCATCTGCTTGTGCTACCTGCTGATCGTCATCAAGGTACAACATTTACAGTAACACAGACATGTTTTGTTCCAGAAGTGTTTGTATTCCCATTTCAATTATTGTCTTTAAACAATGTCCTCAATATGACTTAACATAGAAGCTAGCCTTGATAATGTAACAATCATTTATTATGACCACCACTTTTTAATTATTTCAACTTCATTTCTGTGTTCCAATTGTGAATCACGCAACATTAGCAGCATTAGCAATATTAGCAATGGTAGCAAAAGTAGCAACAGTAGCAACATTAGCATCATTGGCAACAGTAGCAACATTTGCAACAGTAGCAATATTTGCAACATCAGCAACATTAGCAAAAGCTGTATGAAAACGTAAAAATCCGATAAAACTTGTTTTTTTAAAAAATGTTTTACACTCACTTGAGGTGTTTTTTGTTGAAAAAGATTTGATGCACTAAATGGGATGTGGAAACGCCTTTGCCGAATACATTCAGGCGTAGCGAGCATTTAACTCACATGACTGATCAGCTGCTTCTGTTGTCGGCGTCTTCCTGGATATATATATTTATGTTGTGTTCGTCTCCAGACAGCATGGAACATGTCCGATACTAGCTGACATGAAAGAACTATTGAACCAAATTTCTGAAGACCTCTCTCCATTTTTCTCTCGTAGATGGTTAGATGACCAAGGAGACTTGTTTTGTTTCCGATTCACAACCACTACTTCTTCTTCTACTGTGTTTACTGGCGGATTACAGCCGTGTGTAGCCTATAGCAGCGCACACTACTGACCAAACTACGCTGTAGCAGAGTTTATTTAAACCAGGTGATGGAAACGCGCCTAATTCACATTTCTTTTTTTTGCAACATTTCAAAAGTTCACTTAAAATTCACTTCACAATTGAATGGCTACGTCTAGGGGGAAACCTTTGCTTCCAAAACCAGGGGTGCCTAAAACAGCTTGCACTACTTCCCAACTCTACATGACATTATTTTTATGTCAAAAATGTTTTTCAAAAAAATTATGTTTTAAAGAAATCCCTCCAAATGTCGCTGCAGTGCAGAGAAGCCCTTTAAGGCAATAACAGCTTTCATCAGTAACGGCACAAACACACATTATCTTTTATAATTGGACTGTTCTCCGTTGATATCACTAATGATGTTGGAGGGCACTTGTACCGTAGCAATATTGGTACAGAAATAATGGAGAAGTCCGCTGTGCCAGAGTTAATATGTTATGATTCTGTGGAAAAACAGAGAGAGAGCATCCACCACAATATAGGCTACGTTCCTCTTATTACTTTCAGAAATATATTTCATCTTTTACAGCAAGTAGCATTGATGCACTCAATAATAATGTATCAAAAAAAGTGTTTCTCTACAGCTCCTTTTAATATGTAAAGGTCCAATATAAGCAGTGTCAGTAATCAGTTGTGTGCTGTGCATCAGTGGAAGATGTAGGTGCGGGTGTTGAAAATGTGCAACATAACCAAACCAAACGGAAGGGAAGCGAAGCGAAGAAGTGGACGTAGTCAGCATGACGTCACCTTTGGGTTGTGGACTTCCTTTTTCAAGCCTCGAGTTCGGTATTTTGGCCGTCACCATCTTAGTTTTTTGGGTGGAGTTAAGTACAACTGAACGCTGAATAAGGCGACCAAAAATGTTATAATTAACTTTGATAAGGTGAAAACACACGGTGAAAGGGTTAAAGTGGTTAGACAAAAACACGGACAACTCCCAGACCGGACGACGCCGTGGTAGCGACCTATCGATCACAAGGTAGCCACGCCCTAAAGCATCCCCTGCTTTATGGTCTATCTGACTCTAAATGGGACCATAATTTACTAAATGAACATCATGCTGTATTGAAGAAGACTTGAAACTAGAGATTGAGACCATAAACTCATGTTTACAATGTTTACTGAGGTAATAAATCAAGTGAGAAGTAGGCTCATTTTCTCATAGACTTCTATACAATCAGACTTCTTTTAGCAACCAGAGGAGTCGCCCCCTGCTGGCTGTTAGAAAGAATGCAAGTTTAAGGCACTCGGCTTCACTTCTCAGACCCGGAAGTTGCCCACTGGTCTGGACACAGCAGCAGAATGGAGGGTCAGGCAGAGAGACGGCTGCCAGCTGCAACAAGACTTAGATAACCAGGGAACACCCTGAGGTGTCCTAGCGATCACCCGCAGAGAGAACACAGACAGGTGAATCACCCAGCAAACTAGATGACACCACAGGGGTCATCACCGGTACAAAGTGATTCAAAGTTACAGTCACCTTTGTGTTGTTGGCAGCAGAAATCTCAGGTGGGGCTAACTCAAAACCTCAGCAGACAAAATGGTAAAATACTAATTGAGAAAACGTTTTTGGGGTATTTAATTTGGGTGAACGAATGTGTTTACATAAGACAAGTAAACATTCTTTATCTTTTCTTTCAAAAGGTGCGCACCGTCGGAAAACGAGCGCAGGCCACGTCCTCTCGGCGCAGGAAATCGGAGCGTAAGATCACCAGGATGGTGGTGGTCGTGGTGGCAGTGTTTGTCCTTTGCTGGCTACCCTTCTATGTTCTGAATATCGTCAACCTCCTGGTGGTCCTGCCTGGGGACTTCAGGGGGCTCTACTTTTTTGTCGTCGTGCTGTCATATGCGAACAGCTGCGCCAACCCCATACTGTACGGCTTTCTGTCCGACAACTTCAAGAGAGGCTTCAGGAAGGCCCTGTGCGGCACTTCGCGCAGGGTGAAGAACAACGACAGGGCCGGCACCGAGGTGCAGCGACCGACGGAGGAGTGGGGTGGCGTTGTGTTGCAAGCGCAGAAAAGTGAAGGCGTCGTCGACGTGCGTAGGAAAGACCGTGGTGAAAAGAAGAAGAGGAGGAAATCAACGGAACAGGAGGGGCCGTGCAGATGAGGGAAATATGCAAAATGTCACAAAATGGAAACCACAGTGGTGTAACGGAGGGCTCAAGGACACAGGTCGTGAGAGGTAAACCTGAGCCGGAGCACTCTAGTCAGAGTGCCAAACATGAGAGAGGCCCAGGCTCTGATCCCGCTGAGGTAGCGCCCTCTATGGACAGTAAAAGTAGAAACAGCAAATCACAACCTGAAGAATGCCTGGACAAAGTGCTTGAGATCAGCTATCTGTAACAGACATGATTGTAGTGGATTTTGGTACATGCTATTTAAAGCATTTGAATATTCACAGATCATGTGGAGTGACTATTTTACATCATGCACGTCTAAACGTTGGGGTCAGATTTCTTTTTTTTTTGTTGCATTATGTCATAGTCTGCAAATATCAATGCAGCTGTTTTTGCCACCGTGTGAGAATGTAAAATAATCTAACTCGGCCATATTGGCTTGAAACGCTGGCTGCGAGGATTGTGAAGTACAGTATGCAGTTATCGTGGCAAGTATAGTCTGAGACATGCAGAAATACTTTTATGGTCAAGATCGACAGCTCAGTTTTGAGATTTAGATTTGTTCTGTTGTCACTCCTGATGTTGAGTGTAAAACAGTCAATTGGTGTAGTCCCCTTTAAAACTGACAAAAGCCAAGTTACACCAAGAAGGTCAATGATTGATGCAACCCTGTACTGTATATTCAGGTGGTGAGGGCTTCAGGTACGTGATCTACTGAATCAAAGACCATATTTTTTTATATATATGTATTTATTGATGTCATGTTGAAAAGGTATGTCACTTGTTTAGGTATGAAACATGTCAACTATTTACTGTTTACTTTTACTGAAACAGTCCACAAAGCTAGATTGTATTTGTATAATGTGTTTGTAAAAAACACATTTCAATGTCTGTTGTTTAGTGCTTTTGTTGAGCTTTCGTGTAACAGCCTGAGCATGCACACTGTACACACCTGGAGCTGGACACAGGTGCATCTCAGTCACTGTAAAGCAGAAACCTTTTTACCTAATAATAGGAAAAAATAATAATTTCTGTTTTACTTTTATGGTCCTTTAATAACGCTTTAGCCACCGCAGTCATCGCCTCTATTTCAATCCCGCCATAGGCGAGGGGCTTTTTGTGTTTCGTTAGGATGTGCGCCACTTTAAACGAAGCCTCTGTCACTGCGTTGGCCTTCTTCTCAGTTTGATGAACAAAGACTGTCGCCTTTTTAAGCGTTGTTTTCAGCTCTTTTACCTTCTCTGTTCGTAGACTACTACCAGCCGGAAAGCTCCGTGAAAAGTCGCCGTGGACTTTGATGAAGTGGCGCTCGACGTTACATCTTTTACCGACTGACACGCTCGCACCTCAAATGAGACATACACATTTGTCATTCACCTTCGTGAAAAAAAACTGTTACCCTTTCCTCATGAGCATATTTTTTTGTCCTTTTCTGCGGTCATTGTCAAATCTGGTGTGCGATGCTAGTCTGTTAACATCGCCTAATGTTACAGCGTCACTGATGTAACCAAATTTGAAGGCAGTGTAAATCTTTTAATTGACAGCTGATTAGTAAAGAAATAATTTTGTGTCCAAAGGAGGCGGGATGTCCGTGAATTTGATTCGGTAGAAATTTAAACAGGTTTACAAAGTGACTTTTTGTTATCAAATGTATGTACATATTCTTTGAACCTTTAGCGAGCTACTGGTAGCTCACAAGCTACTTGTTGGAGACCTCCGCTGTAAAGATTAACTGACAACAACTTGCTTTAGCTCACTACCCGAGATGTGCAACACATATAAGAATAGGTTTCAAGAAGAAGCAGGTTTGAACTCTGTTTTATTTGTTACTGCAACTTTAGGTGAGATATGATTTGGCATCAAATCTGAAAGATGCTAGTGGGGAAACTTTGGAAAACGGACGATCACGTTTGTATTTATTTATTTATTAAATCCCCTTATATTATGAAGGAAATGTGTAGAGGACAGGCCCACTTCTTTTTCTAGATAATAGACAAAATATATCCCTGACAGGTAGAAAAAACTTCTAACTTTTGTCATGAATGATGGACATTCATGTTAAGTGTCATTTCATAGCAAAGATCTTTCTTTATTGAAGGATTCCCTGCTTAATGCTTGTAGTTACTACGCCGATACGGTCAATGTAAAGAAAATCAATGGTTTATGATGGCTGAAATAGTAGGGGTGTGTTTTGTGGTGTATTGTGAACTCTATATTTTATGTCTTATTTAGAACAAATCCCAGGTCAGCAGGTTATATTCAGTCCAATTTGCCAAAGTATTGCTTTTGTTTTCTATGATCACAGTGTTTTGCAGTGAGATGTTGTATTAACGGCAGTGTTGTCAGAGCTTTGGTAAAGCCTTTGGTAAGCCAAGTGTAATGTGGTGGGAGTGGGCTAAATAAATGTTTACAGATGATATTCCATCCATTAGTTATGACAGTTTATCCTTTTAGAGACCTTTTAGACTTATTTGGAATGTGATTAAGTACATTTACTCAAGTACTGTACTTAAGTACAATTTTGAGGTACTTACTTTACTTAAGTGTTTCATTTTGTGCAACTCTATACCTCTCCACCACTACATCTCAAAGGGAAATATTGTAGTTTTTACTCCACTACCTTTATTTGATAACTTTGCAGATATATATATATATATATATATATATCTTTTATGAAAATCTTTTGTTGAGACCACAAAAGATTTTCATTGCGAATGACTGCTTTGCTGTAATTGACATATGACAAATAAAGAACCGTTGGGGAAACGAGGAGAGGGACACAATTGCGGACCGGGGGAATCTTTAAGTTATAGTAAACGGGAGAGGGGAAACACCAAATGAAAACAGGCCTAAAAGGAAGTGAAATTGAAATATTACTGGCAAATTTCACAAAAAACTCTGAGAATGGCCTTCCACCGGCTTATAAACACTTATAAGTAGTTTCACAGTCTTTGTTGTAGCTGCTCTTCCTTTTCTTTGTAGTGGTTTCCATCATATTCCGCCTACATCTGCACAGCTTGTGACTTTGCGGTGACTCGCAATTTCCCCCGTTGGGCGTAGCGTAGCAAAGACGGTGAAATGTTAACCTGCACTTGACCCACGTGTGCGCAGATTGACAGCAAACACGTGCTTCCTGCTTTCTTCACAGCCATTGGATAAAATCCAGATTTTAAAATAAGTGTCTGTCCTGCATTGGTTTGACCTTTGAAAACTAGAGCCAATGAAAATGTGGGACATCGTCTCAATATGTGGGACGTGGGAACAAGGGATAAAATTGCAGTGCAGTCCCTCGTAAAGTGGGACCCCTGGTTACCCTAGGTCGTAGGGAATAACGCAAAATGGAGAGAAGATGATCTTTGCTTTTTCTTCTTGTGAAGTACTGGATAGTTTGACCTCTTCAGGCCTCTAACACTTTTAGATTCAGGTGAAACAATCTAAGAAAATCACTCTTTGGTTAAAACTGCTCACAACTCATGGACAAGTGAAGAGGGGTAGCAAGCAGCGTGTGCTTGCAATTTAGGTTTTATCAGCCAGAAAAAAAATTGGGACACACTTTTTCCTGACAGTTGGTCATGGTCAGGTCACTAAAAACTACAGGATGGTTAGCAGCTGTATCGTGTGGGCAAGGCCTACTGAAAGAGGCTGGGACACGGGTCTTGACCTATGGGGGTACAACACATGCACAGTGTAACTGGAGCAGCGGTCGTGCGTTGCGATTGGCTCAATTTTGGCGAGTGCAAACCAGATTTTACTGCGCATGAGTTGTACCGTCGATGACGCGTGACCTCTCCTCCTTTCACCCTTCTTGCATGTGGGTCCATTGCGGAGCTTTAAATAAGTTGCACATGTTGCCTCCAGCTTTCTGTGTGCAGAACCTCCCATTAAACACACGGTGGCAGCAGCACTCCACTGACAGGAGTCAGTCAGCCGGGCCTACAGGTTACTGCAATATCAATATAAATGTAACTAAGCACATTTACTCAAGTACAGTACTTAAGTACAATTTTCTCTCTTCTGAGATCTGGCAACATTGAACATTTGAACATTACAAAAAACAGAGGCATGTAGCCTTTAAGTAATAAATAAAAATAATTGACCCATTTTGTTCATTTTGGCGTATCAGCGGCATGTTATCAATCGATAGTCAGGCGACGGATGCTACAAACTGACCGTGAATGCATCTGGTCCGTCAGCTCAGAGTAGCTGGGGTAGGAGTAGGAGGCTGAGGATTTATTGTCGAAGTGAAAAGCAAACGCACCTATTTGGCAATATTTCACTTTTAATCCCAACGCTATAAGGGAACCATAACGTTAATGAGGTAATCGCCGCGAGGTGGATGGAGCCGTCACAGCCGGTATTGACGGAGCAGCGGCGCCAAGTAGACCCCCGCAGCGGAGCCCCGCAGCAAAAGCTTTACCGGAGAGGCCAGACACACCGCCACCCGACAGTAAAGATCACAGTCAGCGCTCTGCGCATGTTGACCGTCATCTTTTCTTGTAAAATGTCCGGTGTAATCGGTGACACCAGTGTTGTCACAAGTTTATTACTGGTGGGAATTTTCCTCACTGTCACATCACTACCAACGCTCCTTACAGGCATCGTACGGTACCTTCGGTACTTTAGAAAAAGAGTACCATCACTTTTTTTTTTATTTTGGCATCGACTTGGTACCGAAGTATCGGTTCTTGTGACATCCCTACTCTTTACATCCGAATATAAGCCGCTTTTCCACTGCAGGAACTTTCCCCCCAGAACTAAGAACCTTTTGAGGGACTCAAAGCGTCTAAATTAAGTTCTTGGGACATTTTGCGCCCCCCAAAAGGTCCTTGTCGGGGGGTAGTACTTTCTGAAAGGCCACATCCCGAAGCAAGAACAATCCTTCATCCCCTTCCACCCCCCCACAGCTTTGTGAAACAACCATCCTGGTGGTTCGAGATCTGACAACTTAAATGGGGAGAAAGAAGAAAACCCATCTGATGTTTCTTCTTCTGGCTCTGCTTTGCGTCGGCGCTGCGCAAACTGAGAAATGTCCGAGCGACCCAGGCATCGGTCAGTGATAGTTTTGATGATTTGATATATATTATTATATTGTAGCAGAATTGATTTCAAGATCTTTTGTTACACCTTTTTCATTTGTTCTTGTCTCCGTTAGCTCGCACGGATCTCTCTTGCGAAAGTGACTACAATCGTATCATCACTTGTGTGCGGAACAGCACATCTGCATCTGATCTTCCAGACAATGTGTGCACATTAAAAGCCTCATGGACGTAAGGACCGAAATGTACTTGGAGTAGATATAAATGTACACAGATAACATTATGAGTGCAGTCAAATAATAAAACAGCATGTTTTCCTCCAGTTCTAAACGGGTCAACTACAACGCCGAATGTAAACTGGAGCCTGTTGACGTCTCCAGACCAACGCTGAGGAAGTGCACCCTGATCTTCAACATAGACGGCAGAGTGAGTCTGAGGATATCTGTTGAGAGAAGAATATACCAGGGGACACTGAAGGAAAAGTTCAACACTTTAGGAAATATGCTGATTTGCTTTCTTGCAGAGAGTTAGATGAACAGATCAATACCTCTCTCTCATGTCTATCTGTTAAATAGAAGACTACAGCTACATATCGCGCTCATTTCAAGGTTCATACTTGTATTTTGGGTTTCTACTAGAACATGTTTACATGCTTTAATGTTAAAAAAAAAAAAGGCCAACACAGTCTCATTGCAGTTTGTGAAATAGTCACAATGGCATCTCTGCAAGATTTCACAGACCGGAGGAAAACAACCAATCAGAGCCGAGCTGGAGCCTTGCCGTCTCGAAGCAGCTGTCAATCACTCGCCAACTCCGATTAAACAGTCAAACTAGGCAGCGCTGATCAAATATGAATCAATATTCTGTTACTATGATGCCTATTTCTCTCCTCAAATGTTTTCAGAATCATCTTGTAGTGTACTGTTTAGCTGTAAAATGAGAAAGTTTGTGACCCGGCAACACGGAGCACAGCCAATAGCCAATCTCTCTCTGAAATTACCTGTGATTTGTCAAAATTTAGATTAGATCGATTTTTTAAAGCCTGAAAACAGAGCCATGATGAGGTGCATAAGTCTAGTTTTCTCTCTTCACTTGAATTACAACATGCTGAAAGGTTATTATGGATTTTTTTTCCCAATGATGCCAAAACATTTCTGCCTACTGCAGGTTTAAATACTGAAGTTACGTGACAAATAAATCAAAGTTAACTTCTGGTTTTACACATGACATGAACGCCGGTCTCCTGAGTGAAAGTCCTGTGTTTTTTGACCCACCCATCCACCCGACTTCCTCCCCTACGCGGCATTCGCCACTCTCTATACTTCCCGGGTCGCACCTATGTGGATTACATAAGAATTGATTTTGTGCTTCCCATCACAATCACAAATCAATACATTCAATTTCGTGAATATTTCATGATCTGTTGTGTAACTGGGTTGATATATCACCTTCTGTTATTGGCACTATTTACCAGCGGTTTACCAGTGGTGGAAGGTAACTAAGTACATTCCACGGTACTTCTATACTTCTACTCTACTCTATTTCAGAGGGAAATATTGTACTTTTTACTCCACTATTTATTTGACACTTCTGCAAAATGCAGCGCTTTCGCTGGACATTTTAATGCTTAAGCTACAGCAAAATTATCAAGTTGCTAGTGAGGATGAGGATGTCCCCCGTGTGTGCAATCAATGCAATTCTTAATGGTTTTATCATTTTGCTAATTTTGTCAAACGCTGAGGACGACTCTCCACTCTCCACTCGGTAGAAACAACCTCTCAGCTGAAGGCTCACATTCATATAGAGACGTGTGGTGGCGGAACTGATACAGACAGGCACGTTTCTCTATCATCATCATCATCATCATCAGCCAATTTAGAAAAAAACCCAAAGGGCCGATCGACCTGTTTCATGGGCCTGTCGGACAAAATTTTTAAAAAGACCCAAAGGGCATGTCGGCCCACGCGGAAAAGGCCCGGTCTATCAGATGGCCAGTCCAGTCCTGGCATCAGTATTAACTGAGACAGTTTCATAACCAGTTAAAAGTTCCTCATAGTACCTCTGACTATGGATAAACACCTCATACAACCCCACTTCAAATAATCCAAACTATCCTTTTAAAGGAATCTATGTAAGAATCAGAAATTGCTTGTTAACAGCGACACCTGTGGCCGTTAAATCAACGAAAGTCAGCGTCTCTCGCTTTTGCTCGCTCTACATAGACATGAACGAGCATCGCTCAAAACAGTGAGGCGACACACGTCAGCTAAAACCACAATATCACTCTATATTTCACCTGCTTGGCAGTAATGTTAGCTGACCAGACGAAGGTCTCTCCATGAATCACTGCTGATCCTAGTGTTGGCTTTTCCTGCTTCAGCTTCCCGACCGCGGTCAGAAGAAACAGGGGAGACACCGGAGTTTTGGTCGGAGACCATAACGTTTCTCTCTGCGGAGCCCCGTCACTTCACAAGACACGGGAAACCTCTGTTGGTCTGGAGGAGCTGTAGCATTTATTTCTGAACAAACGTCCACTGTACATTCACTAGATATTCTCAGAGCTAAACTAACTCAGGTGAAATGATGTTCTTTCCACTTCCGGATTATGGCCCCAACAGTGCTACTTTGCTTTTACCCATCATGAGATGTTTCTTGTGTGACACCTTGGTCATGAGACACCTTTTTATAGGCCATCAGTTGGGACTGAACCAGTTGATATTAATTTGCACTGACAAGGGGCCGGACTGGTTTCTAATTACTGATAGATTTCAGCTGTTGTCTTGGCTTTCCATGCCTTTTTGCACCTCCCTTTCTTCATGTGTTCAATACTTTTTCCCTGTGTCATTTCACATTATTACACATAACTTAATTTCTGAACTTATTTGTTTTGGTTTCTTTGTATGTATAGATTACCTGGGTTGTTACCAACATCTGGTGAAAATTTCATGTCAATAGCACCTTTGGAAATATATTTACTGCTGAAAATGGTGACGTGTTCAATACTTATTTTACCCGCTGTATAACTTTGGTTGTTTCGTGCTTCCGTGGAGTTTGTGTTGGAGTCTGAGTTGTGGTGGGGGCTGGTCGCTTGTTGACGTTAGCGAACGTTAGCTATGGTTGCCCACTGTTAGCCCTGTAGCTGAAGAGAGTAAAGGCACTGGTGCATAGTTTATGACGTCACATCCGTTGGATTTTCCCTGAAAAAAAACGGGTCCGGGTTTTTCACATTAAAATACGGTGACCAGACGTCCCGGTTTGTCCGGGACAATCCCGGTTTCCGGTGTCCCGAGTCCCGACACATATCTGTAAAACACTCAAATGTCCCGTTTTCAACAGTCACTAACAAATTGTCACAGTTTTCACAACAATTAAAGTAATAATTATACTTAAATAGATGTTTATCATGTTCCACTCATTAATTCATTTGTGCACATGAGATAAGTATATAGAGAGCCAGCACAGCGCACCGCTGCAGTCTCTATGGAGTGAAGTTGCGCACGGTCAAGCTACAATTACGCACTGATGCAACAGCTATCCACTTGTTACATTAAATGTAGTTTTGATCCACAGAACCCTCCGTGCTTATGTGCACATCAAACGTGTCGTTTTGATTAATTATTCTACACAGTTCCTTCTGCGCATCAACAGGCATTTCGCTCCGCTTATAACTCCCTCAGGTCCGTCTGTTCCTGTCAGTTTTTCACCCGGTGTCTCCATCCTGGCCAAAATGTCATCTGAGCTCCACAATTATAATTATAACAGCCTGAGACGAAACAAGTTGAAAAATAATGTACGTAGGCCCAGACAACAATACGTTTCCTCTGAGGGAAACTTTCTACAGGACTCCCAAACTGTCAGTGCGTCATGAGGGGGATGGCCCTGTGATTAAAGGGGGAGAGAGTAGTGAATGTGATAAATCATGATTGTCACTCACAGCCTCTAATGCACCCACCTATAATAATGCCGTCTTTCTGATCCCACTCCGTGCTCAAATGCGCCACAGGTGCGCGAAGTTAGCCATCCTGATGAAAACGCCTATGGTGCGTGCAGATTAGTGCGTGCCTGTGCGCGCATGCATGAACGTGCGCGTGCATGAACGTGCGGTGCACTAAAGTGTCCCGGTTTGGGGGTTTGATAATATGGTCACCCTACATTAAAAGCATTCTGCAGGCTGATAGAGGAAACCCAGAACGTCGTGGAAGGTCTCATTTTTAGGTCAGGTTACAACCTGTTCACACATTGGCAATTAAGAGTGATTAAAAAAATATTTTTGATGTGTCCGTTATACAGAAGGACCTTCTGTTATAACAAACTACAAAGAGCTACCGATTTGTGATTGATACCGCTGGGCTGAGTGGCCTGGATCTAATAATACGGTGCTATACTGTGGCTTTAAGAGGATCTATGCAGCTCAGCTTCCCTTTTCTCACCTTTTTTTTAAAACTTTTTTTTTTGCATTCTCAAATACCAAAAAAAAGTGACACAGTTACACGATGTTAACTTCCTGATTACTGGCACATTGGCTTGTTATCTATAATGCATAGAACTGGGAAGGTATACACTTCAGCTTTATGCCTCATAATGACAATAAGTTAATGATTATTATTTTCAGCCATTTGATTAGTGCTGTTTTAAGAAAAGGAAGTGAGTTAGCAGGAAGTGCACCTGTCAGTGCAATGGAACATTTGGTTTCTCAGAAAAAACACTCTGACCTGTATTAAAACCGCATAAACAGGTGACCGGGCTGTCTGCAAGAACTTGTGCTGTTTCCCCTGCTGTGCTGTGCAAGGAAATTGTACATATATATAGCACCGTATATTAGGGCTGTCAATCAATTAAAATACTTAATTATGATTAATCGCATGATTGTCCATAGTTAATCACAAATTATCTGTTCAAAATGTACCTTAAAGGGAGATTTATTAAGTATTTAATACTCTTATCAACATGGGAGTGGACAAATATGCTTGTTTTATGAAAATGTATGTTCATATTTATTATTGGAAATCAATTAACAACACAAAAAAATGACAAATATTGTCCAGAAACCCTCACAGGTACTGCATTTAGCATAAAAAATATGCTCAAATCATAACATGGCAAACTGCAGCCCAACAGGCAACAACAGCTGTCAGTGTGTCAGTGTGCTGACTTGACTATGACTTGCCCCCAAACTGCATGTGATTATCATAAAGTGGGCATGTCTGTAAAGGGGAGACTCGTGGGTACCCATAGAACCCATTTTCATTCACACATCTGGAGGTCAGAGGTCATGGGACCCCTTTGAAAATGGCCATTGGCGTTTTTCCTCGCCAAAATTTAGTGTAAATTTGGAGCTTTATTTAGCCTCCTTTATAACAAGCTAGTACGACATGGTTGGTACCAATGGATTCATTAGGTTTTCTGATTTCATAGTAATATATATATATATATATATATATATATATATATACACACACAGCAAAAAATTATATTTCTTTTTAACATTTATATTCTTACAAATTGTATAGAGTCCTTGAGAAGGTGTACTGTTATTGTTATTGTTATTGTGCAGAGTGAAAAGTGAAGGTTAGTTTTTGTATTCGGGGCTGTGGGTGTTTGTGGGTCGCTGTGCAGTGGGCTGTAATAACCACACACCGCAAATCATACCTGACACACACACATGTATATTTGTCATCCTGTTTTTGACATACTTTAAATGTCAGTGTGGTTCAGATGCAAAAGCAACAACCGTTCATTATCACTGAATGTTGTGAAAAAGAGAAGAATCACACATGAAATCAAGAAGAGACATCAAACACTGTAACAGACTGGGGAAATGACAAGCTGCAGGGAAGTAAAGGACGGTAAACAATTAACTTGTTCAGGGGGGATTAAAACTGTAGCATCAACACTGAAGTAGCCAGCAGCCACCTGTGTTAGGACTCTATTGACGGATCGGTTTCTAGAAAGAGGTGCAGTATTACCACTAGAATATGTACTTATTGATCAGTTGAAGGAAAAATACAAGCGGAAACTGCTCTGAAGTGTTAGCCACCAAAACTCAGAGGTGATGACGACACCCTCAGCGTAGGTGGACTGTTCTTGATTTGTGATAAGGTTTCTCAGTAGTGACCTTCAAGGAGTACAACTTCTCTATCTTTATCTTTACTGGGTGGCGGTTTGCTATTTCCTGTGAGGGGGAAAAACTTTAATTATAGTCTGCTGTTCTTTCGCAGGGCATCAAATGGAATGAAAGCAGCACTTTGTCTCAGATCCTGAGCAGCTTCACCAACAGGTAAGACACTCAAAGTAGAGACGGTTGTTTTGTATGGTGTTAAGAAGAGGATGTGATACTTACGCAGGCAGACAGCTGCTCTACTTTAATGTGGAGTATTTTCCTATTTTTCATGAGACACTGGTATGATGAGCGTTTAACTTTAAAGCACATTATCAAAGAATAATTTGCAGAGTTTTACACCCACATCTAATGAAACAGGCTGTGGTTTATTAACAGCGGGATTATTCATGGATCAACTGCTGTAACTGTAACTTCATATAATATGTCTAACGATCATTTCAAGTAGTTTGGTTTTGTTTATTTGACATTATGAGAAGGAGCACATTAAAGCAAAATATTATGATGTCTTATTACATGGCTTTGTTGAATACTCAATTGGTCAATTGGTGATTGGTCAATCACGGCGTTCTACGGTCTGTTATTTCTTTATAACAGACCGTTGCTACGTATAACAGACCGTTGCTATGGGCGCAGTTCTGATGTTGAACTCTGGCGGACCATTTCTTTGTCAAATTATTGATTTCTTGAGTAAGTAGCCATTGTGGTGGAAAACTGCTACAGGCCTATGTTAATCATTGTAAAGCTACGCATATATAACTACAGTATAATATGTTGTCATAGAAGGGTTAATGGAGAATCATTCTGACAGTGATAGTCGCCTGTCCTCTAGAAAGTGCAGGAACATTCAACATGAAATTAGACTTTGACACGGAGATATCTTGTTTCTATTTGTATTAGACCAGAACAGGCCAGATTGGGGAATTGCGGGAAAAACCTGTCAGAAGGGGATTAATCATTACCTTAATCAAGGGTGTGTGTTACGTCTTGATATACTGATGTACTCGAAAATACAAATCAGTTCTTGTGTTGACTGCAGAGACGTAAGGCTCAGGTCTTTTATGCAATAAAGGGTCTTTTGCATCTCCATCAACTTCTCTCTCCTGAGTCTGATTTTTCACCTACATATTTGGTGTCACGAAAAACAGGTGTTGGCAAGAGCAACGAAGACGATCCTCAAGGCGCAGCCTGCTGCAGTGGTCCGGTGGTTTCTCTCTCTGTGGCGAAGGTGGCCACCAATAAAAGGTAAGCAGATTTTGCTTAAACATTTTGCCAGGGAGAGAGTGGCCGCTGTAGCCTATAGCTGATGTATGCTGGTAAGGCCTAAATAATTAAATTATTGTGGGGGGGCTCTCCAAAATAGCGAACCATATTGTGATAGAGGATAATAATATATGAAAGGGGACGGACGTTTGTGGTGGTAGTGGCCGCCTCTCTCTCTCATATTGTGGCAGGTCGTGGTAGGTAGGTAAGGTCGCTTGTTTTGGCCTTTTTTTGTTGGGAGAGTTGCTTCTTTTCGGCTTGTTTCTAGAGACTTGGTTGCGTGTTTCTCTCTTCTGAGATCTGGCAACATTGAACATTTGAACATTACAAAAAACAGAGGCATGTAGCCTTTAAGTAATAAATAAAAATAATTGACCCATTTTGTTCATTTTGGCGTATCAGAGGCATGTTATCAATCGATAGTCAGACGACGGACGCTACAAACTGACCGTGAATGCATCTGGTCCGTCAGCTCAGAGTAGCTGGGGTAGGAGTAGGAGGCTGAGGATTTATTGTCGAAGTGAAAAGCAAATGCACCTATTTGGCAATATTTCACGTTTAATCCCAACGCTATAAGGGAACCATAACGTTAATGAGGTAATCGCCGCGAGGTGGATGGAGCCGTCACAGCCGGTATGCACGGAGCAGCGGCGCCAAGTAGACCCCCTTAGCGGAGCCCCGCAGCAAAAGCTTTACCGGAGAGGCCAGACACACCGCCACCCGACAGTAAAGATCAGAGTCAGCGCTCTGCGCATGTTGACTGTCATCTTTTCTTGTAAAATGTCCGGTGCAAAGTTTATTACTGGTGGGAAATTTTTCCTCACTGTCACATCCCTACCAACGACCCTTACAGGCATCGTACGGTACCTTCGGTACTGTAGAAAAAGAGTACCGTCACTTTTTTTTAAATTTTGGCATCGACTTGGTACCGAAGTATCGGTTCTCGTGACATCCCTACTCTTTACATCCGAACATAAGCCGCTTTTCCATCGCAGGAACTTTTCCCCCAGAACTAAGAACCTTTTGAGGGACTCAAAGCGTCTAAATTAAGTTCTTGGGACATTTTACGCCCCCCAAAAGGTCCTGATCGGGGGTAGTACTTTCGGAAAGTACAGGAACTTTGGGGGTGGAGTTTGGAGGGATGACCATCGCTGATTGGTCAAACACACACACACAGCGCTGCTGCTTCAAATGTTGTTTGGATTATATATATATATATATATATAGTATATATAGTTACATAATACTGTAACTCAGTCTGAGCACTCGTCCCTCTAAAGTCGTCCGTATTTTTCATCTCCAGAAACGCGCATTAAGAATTATTAACAGTGTACATCAAACTCTTCCATTTAAACCTTGTTTTTGCTGTCCGTGTTTACCAATTCAACCAACTTCACATCGCTTTATTTGTGTCCAGCTCTTTGAACAGGACCCTTCCCTCATTTTACTATAATCAACAATTCCACAATTATTTAACTCGAAATAAACTAAAAACTCAGACTGTAAAATGATCACATTATCACTGCATCTCTGGGTATATTCATCACATTTACACAGGTGTTTTATATCAGTCTGTATAAGTAAAACCAAAGCGGACAAACTGAGGCAGGATCCGAAACATTTCTATTTCTGTTGGCGTAACAACCGTCTCTTGCTGCGTTTGTGATGCGGGGGCAACCGGGTGTCGGGTGCAGAAATAAACTCTGTCAAATACAACTAAATAAAGAAGCAGAGCAACATGCAGTTGTGTTTTCATCCATCTGCACAGGAGGAGAAGGAGGAGGAAGCAGTGAGGCACATCCCGAAGCAAGAACAATCCTTCATCCCCTTCCACCCCCCCCCCACAGCTTTGTGAAACAACCATCCTGGTGGTTCGAGATCTGACAACTTAAATGGGGAGAAAGAAGAAAACCCATCTGATGTTTCTTCTTCTGGCTCTGCTTTGCATCGGCGCTGCGCAAACTGAGAACTGTCCGAGCGACCCAGGCATCGGTCAGTGATAGTTTTGATGATTTGATATATATTATTATATTGTAGCGGAATTGATTTCAAGATCTTTTGTTACACCTTTTTCATTTGTTCTTGTCTCCGTTAGCTCGCACGGATCTCTCTTGCGAAAGTGACTACAATCGTACCATCACTTGTGTGTGGAACAGCACATCTGCATCTGATCTTCCAGACAATGTGTGCACATTAAAAGCCTCAAGGACGTAAGGACCGAAATGTACTTGGAGTAGATATAAATGTACACAGATAACATCATGAGTGCAGTCAAATAATAAAAACAGCATGTTTTCCTCCAGTTCTAAATGGATCAACTACAACGCCGAATGTAAACTGGAGCCTGTTGACGTCTCCAGACCAACGCTGAGGAAGTGCACCCTGATCTTCAACATAGACAGCAGAGTGAGTATGAGGATATCTGTTGAGAGAAGAATGTACCAGGGGACACTGAAGGAAAAGTTCAACACTTTAGGAAATATGCTGATTTGCTTTCTTGCAGAGAGTTAGATGAACAGATCAATACCTCTCTCTCATGTCTATCTGTTAAATAGAAGACTACAGCTACATATCGCGCTCATTTCAAGGTTCATACTTGTATTTTGGGTTTCTACTAGAACATGTTTACATGCTTTAATGTTAAAAAAAAAAAAGGCCAACACAGTCTCATTGCAGTTTGTGAAATAGTCACAATGGCATCTCTGCAAGATTTCACAGACCGGAGGAAAACAACCAATCAGAGCCGAGCTGGAGCCTTGCCGTCTCGAAGCAGCTATCAATCACTCGCCAACTCCGATCAAACAGTCAAACTAGGCAGCGCTGATCAAATATGAATCAATATCCTGTTACTGTAATGCGTATTTATCTCCTCAGATGTTTTCAGAAACATCTTGTAGTGTACTGTTTAGCTGTGAAATGAGAAAGTTTGTGACCCGGCAGTCATGTTGAGATCAAGTTGAGGAAATACTAAGCACCGCCCACCAGCCGGAGCACAGCCAATAGGAACGCTCTCTCAATGAAATGTCCTTTGATAGGCCAAAGTCTCCCGTAACAGGCTAGATTTTGTTAAGCCTGAAAACAGAGCCATGAGGAGGAGCAGAGGTCTAGTTTTCTCTCAGAACACTTGATTATGCTGAAAGGTTATTGTGGATTTTTTGCCCAATGATGCCAAAAAACTGTTGCTTACCGAAGCTTTAAGGCTATTAGCTGGAGCTTTTAATCAGACCAATTTATGAGTTCACCTGCCCAAAAGCCTTTACACTAATTTAGATCTCATTTCATTCTGTATTGTCGTCTGATGAATGTTTGATGAAGAGAAATATTATTTTTTCTTCTCAGTTTCAGGGCTACGAGAATCTGTTCATGGATCTGAACTGTAACCCCGGGAACCAAACTCTGAACGTTTACTTCAAGCCAGCTTGTCACAGTGAGTACAATGACTAATATATCGCCTCCTTGTGACTGTGAGCTAATCATGTTGACCTAAAACAAATGATCTGTGTGTGTGTGATGCTGCAGTAAAGCTGAATCCTCCGCCACAACCACGTATCAACTTCACCACCGCTTCCTGGTTCTCCCAAGTTGTATACAATCCCCGTTTCGAAGAAGAGATTTACAGCTGCCAACTGCAGTGGAAACACCAGGATCAGTCGTGGAGTGTATGTATATATTCTGTTCCATGTTGTGCATTAATGAGAGTGTGTTTTTTGTCAGAGATGAATAGAAAGAAGTGTTGGAGATTGAATGTTAAATGATTTGCACAAATGACTTGTGGTTGTAGGGAACCCAAGCAACAGTACATGAACATGACATTTCTTCCTTTTCACGATCCGTCTACGCAGGAAAGCAATGTTTTAGATACAAGTTGTAAATTGGACTGCAGCGTGGAGCTGAACCTCGATGAACTGATACAGGGCGAGAGGTACGAGGCACACGTTCGAGCGAAGATATATGGATATCATTACAAGTCATTGTGGAGTGACTGGAGCCCCACTGCATCATGGGTGTCACCCATAGGAGGAACAAAAGAACCACCTCCAGGTTAAGGTTGTCAAATAGTGGAAGGCAAGCCATGTTCAGCTTAGAGCCGTTTGTTTCGTGGCTCTGCCTGAATTCCTGGGAAAGAAACCAGTTGGATGAACAATACATGTTTTTAAAGTCCGGGTAAAGCAAACAATAAATATGTGTTCTGAGTCACATCACAGGAAAATATGTTATTAACCACCCAGCCAAATTTAAATGATAAAAAAAACAAAAAACGGCCAACACATAAAATTAGGCTTCAAAATCGTGAAAAAATAATCAGTATTCTCTGCACTGAATCCACGCCCAATCGCGGGTGAGGTTTGATTACAGTTACAGTAACTTCTCGTAGGCCATCTCACTCCGTCGCACTACTTTTGCAGAATGTGCTCCAGAGACTTCCGCTGCTAACTCCCTGTTAGCCTTATGCTAACTCAGGGGTCGGCAACCTTTTACTATCAAAAGAGCAAATTTAGCCCAAATTTTTTATTATTTTTTTAAATCCGTCTGGAGCCACAAAACATTTGAGCATTGTGATGAAGGTAACACAGCTTATTAAGTCTAATACAGTGAGGGCCCACGTGCAAATGAGAGGCAGGACATTGAAGAAACATCTCAGGACATTTGGCTGGAAGCTGCTGCTTGTTCTGGAAATGTCTTTAAATGACTTGTTGTCGAATCTGTCCCGGCACTATTAAATTCTCTATTTTCTTCAGAGACTTCTTTTTGTTGGGATTTGGAATCCATAGCTAGCCTATTGAGCTTTTGAGGTTCGACAAAATTAGAGGATAAGTCGCCGGCTGTAGACGTACATAGGCTATTACGCCCATTTTAGTTGACTGAATGATACAGGTTTTAGTATAGGCTACAGATTTATACAATTGGAGAATGTAAGAATCACCATAGACCTACAACAATGATATAAGAAATGTAATGTTAAAAAGCTCGGACCAAGCCAGGAATCTTGGTGTAGTCATGGACTCTGACCTGAGCTTTAACAGCCATATTAAGACAATTACAAAGACAGCCTTCTATCACCTGAAGAATATAGCAAGAATTAGAGGACTGATGTCTCAGCAGGATTTGGAAAAACTAGTCCATGCATTTATCTTCAGCCGACTTGACTACTGTAACGGCGTCTTTACTGGTCTTCCTAAAAAATGGATCAGACAGCTGCAGCTGATTCAGAACGCTGCTGCTGCTAGAGTCCTCACTTAGACCAAGAAAGTGGATCACATCAGTCCAGTTCTGAGGTCTCTACACTGGCTCCCTGTCTCTCAGAGAATTGATTTCAAAATACTCCTGCTGGTTTACAAAGCACTAAATGGTTTAGGGCCAAAATATATTTCTGATCTTCTGCTATGTTCTGAACCATCCAGACCTCTCAGGTCTTCTGGATCAGGTCTGCTTAGTGTCCCCAGAGTCACAACTAAACATGCAGAAGCAGCATTCAGTTTTTATGCACCAAATATCTGGAACAAGCTCCCAGAAACCTGCAGGACCGCTTCAACTCTGACTTCATTTAAAACAAAGTTTAAAACGTTCCTGTTTGCTGCTGCATTTAACCCTTGTGTGGTGTTCGGGGTCTGTGGGACCCGTTTTCAATGTTTACTAAAAGAAAAATGATGTGATTCATTATTTTTTCAACCTCAGACTCATTGGCCTTGGCTCATTTTGTATGAAGAACATATAAAAGAACACATTTTTCAATGACTGCACACTGTACACCCCCCTACACAATTATATTACATATGTGATGTTCGTGTCCTCTGGACTCCCGAGTGAGATAAATGTGTGGAAATTGTAGGTGCTGTTTACAGTACCTACACTCTGTCATCCTCTGACCTGGGCCTGCTGTAAGTGTGTGTGTGTGTGTGTGTGTTTGTGTGTGTGTGTGCGCGTGTGTGTTTGTGTGTTTGTTTCTATGTGTGTGAGTTTTGTCTTTCTGTTCCTGCTGTTCCCGCATGAGGTTGTTACATTTCAAGCACCGACACCTGTCTGCTCCCACATTCCCGCACATTTTACCCTCTGTCTTGCGGGAACTAGTCTATATTTTCTCGCACTATATCCCAGCTGCCATATGCTGTCTATATTGCTTGTAATTGGGATAAAGTAAACATCTGTTAAGTATTTTTACATAGATTGTTATGGCTGTATTGATTTAAAAACCCAATAATGGTGTGGGTCCAACAGACTGGCGGACATTGGCTGAGAAACAAAAACATGAACACCACACAAGGGTTAATTAAACCAGATAATGATCTCATACTGCACTAGAGCTTTTACTCCTGTGTTATATTCTATTTTAGCTTTTATCCTAGCTTTTATTTTTAGCTTGTTTTTATTTTGTAATCTTTAATGTTTTTATGTTTTTATAACTGTTTTAATTATGTCTTAATGTCCTTTTGCACTTTGCCGCAATGTTCTTGATTGTCTATGTAAAGCACTTTGAATTTGCCCTGTTGTTGAAATGTGCTCTACAAATAAAGCTGCCTCGCCTTGCCTTGCCTAAATGTTTTCAAAAATCCACAGGGAGCCACTGAAGAGGGGCTAAAGAGCCGCAGGTTGCTGACCCCTGTGCTAACTTGACCGAGGATAAAATAATTTAATCATGCATCTCTTCTAGACCTTCCAAATGTTAAGGAGAACCGAATCGATCAAATTCTGACAGAGATACGAGTCAATCAATTATGTAGAGATGTCTGGGTAATAACACACCGCTAAGATTACTCCGCGCTCCAGTCTGATTTGTGATTGGTCGGATGGATAACGTGTATACAGCTGATAAAAATAGACCCATACGGGGCTTTAAACACGAGATGTACGTCATATGTAGGTCAAATGCAAAATGTAAACATTGAGAAAGGAAACACGTTTTGTGAGTCTTTTGCAAATATCAGTGCTGAGGAGACACACCAACATAAACTAATAAATACTTCAAGTTACATTTCCATCTGAAATTATTTTATTTGTATTATTATTTTATTAGATTAGCACAATGTTTCATTTCTGATGCCCACTTATTTTAGAAGCACATCTGTAATTAATATTAATATATGCTCAAAACCACTTTAATTTAGCCTGTTTTACTTCTTTTTATTTTGCTGCATTCAACGACACTTAAAAAAATTAATGTCAGATGTAGGTCAAATGCAAAATGTAAACATTGAGAAAGGAAACCAGTTTCAGGAGTCAAGATTCAAGAGTTTTATTTGCCATTTGCACATATAAGTACTTTGGAATTCTGAGCAGTTTACACCAAATCAGCTTTAAGAAAAGAAAAAAGGTAGAAAAGGCACAGGGTAATTACAGTACAAAATAAGTAGCACATTCAACTCAACACAATAAATAAATAAATTATTAAAATATAAAACACCCTCAGTGTAGTCAATAAATAAACTAAACTACCCTCTGCATAGGAACGATACCCCCAGAATACAAATATACAGCATATATGCTCCATGACCATGTAAAAAGAACTTGTAGCTCTCATAAAAATATTTAAAAAAAAGAAATAATTAATATATTTCAGACAATTACACAGTGGAAGGCAGCATATTGCACAGCATTTCAGTCCATTCAGTATTGTGAGTCTTTTGCAAATATCAGTGCTGAGGAGACACACCAACATAAACTAATGCATACTTCAAGATACATTTCCATCTGAAATTATTTTATTTTATTATTATTTTATTAGATTAGCACAATGTTTCATTTCCGATGCCCACTTATTTTAGAAGCACATCTCTAATTAAATATGCTCAAAACCACTTAAATTTAGCCTGTTTTATTTATTTATTTTGATGCATCCAACGACACTTCAAAAAAATAACTGTGTTTATATTTTAAAATCATGTTGTTTATGGACAATAAAGTTACTAAATAATAGGAGGAAGAAAACTTGTCTGTCACTTCCAGCTTTTTGTGGACTGTCCCTGCACCATAACTATATATGTTATTCCTATGTATTTGTAACCCACGTGCTGGAGCCTCTCTGCACACCCTGGGACTCTGCGTTGTGTTTTATACTTGTGTTATGGGGTGTGGTGCAGATTAAGGGAAACACCAGCACAGTCTTTCTGATTGTGGTTGAGACCGGGAAGACTTTATTTGTCCACAACATCTGCTGTCATCTCACTTGTTCGTCCACAACCTATTTCAACAGAATATAGTTTTCAGACACCACATTGTAATATCCCCAGGTCTGGCTCTTATGTTCCTTTTCTTACAGAGAGCTAACTTCGCGTCTTCTCCCTCTACAGCATGCATCGAAACGTTTTGGAGAAAATGATGAGATCGTCCAGATAAATCAGGAGATGGGTGAAATTCATATCCCCAAAGCAGCAGGTCATGAGTCTCTGAAAGGTGGATGGAGCGTTTTGTAACTGTTGTAACTGAGAAGATCAGCAGAGTAAAGGATTGGGCGAGGCCTACAAATCGGAAGGAAGTGCTGCGGTTCTTGGGATTCGCTGGATATTACAGGCGGTACGTTAAAGACTACTCCGCCTTAGCTGCTCCCTTGTACCGCCTCACCTCTGGATGGCAATTACAGCGCACCAGCGACACCTGGTGGCTGATTTAGGCTACTGCCTTACATATTGTGTATCTGTACATTAGCAACATGCAGTCTCTTGTGAATTCATTGCAGCTAGTGGTTAACCCTCCTGTTGTCTTCCCGTCGCCCATGCATAAAAGAAAAATATCTGAAAAATGTCCGAAAAAAAAGTCTGAAAAATAGATCTGAGAAAAGTCTAAAATAAAAAATTCTGAAAAAAAATATCTGAAAAATGTCTGAAAAAGATGTCCGAAAAAAAATTCTGAAAACAAATGTCTGAAAAATTTCTGAAAATAAAAGTCTGAAAAAAAAGATCTGAAATAAAAGACTGAAAAAAAAGATCTGAAAAATGTCCGAAAAAAAGATTTGAAAAATTTCGGACAAAAAAAGTCTAAAAAAAAAAAGATCTAAAAAAAGTCTGAAAAAAAAGATTTGAAACATTTTGGACAGAAAAAGTCTGAAAAAAAAGTCTGAAAAAAAGATCTGAAAAATTTCTGAAAATAAAAGTAAAAAAAAAAAGATCTAAAAAAAGTCTGAAAAAAAAGATTTGAAAAATTTCGGACAAAAAAAGTCTAAAAAAAAAAGATTTAAAAAAAGATCTGAAAAAATTCTGAAAAAAAAATTCTGAAAAAAAATATCTGAAAAAGATGTCCGAAAAAAAATTCTGAAAAAAAAGATCTGAAAAATTTCTGAAAATAAAAGTCTGAAAAAAAAATCTGAAAAAAGTCCGAAAAAAAAGTCTGAAAAAATGTCCCAAAAAAAAGTCTGAAAAATAGATCTGAAAAAAGTCTGAAAAAAAAATATCTGAAAAATGTCTGAAAAAGATGTCCGAAAAAAATGTCTGAAAAATTTCTGAAAATAAAAGTATGAAAAAAAAGATCTGAAAAAAGTCCGGAAAAAATGTCCGAAAAAAGTCTGAAAAATAGATCTGAAAAAAGTCTGAAAGAAAAAATTCTGAAAAAAAAGATCTGAAAAATGTCTGAAAAAGATGTCCGAAAAAAAATTCTGAAAAAAAAGATCTGAAAAATTTCTGAAAATAAAAGTCTGAAAAAAAAGATCTGAAAAATGTCCAAAAAAAAGATTTGAAAAAGTCTAAAAAAAAGATCTGAAAAATTTCTGAAAAAAAAAATTCTGAAAAAAAGATCTGAAAAATTTCGGACAAAAAAAGTCTAAAAAAAAGATTTAAAAAAAGTCTGAAAAAAAGATCTGAAAAAAAAATTCTGAAAAAAAAAGATCTGAAAAAGATGTCCGAAATAAAATTCTGAAAAAAAAGATCTGAAAAATTTCTGAAAATAAAAGTCTGAAAAAAAATATCTGAAAAAAGTCCGAAAAAAAATATCTGAAAAATGTCTGAAAAAGATGTCCGAAAAAAATGTCTGAAAAATTTCTGAAAAAAAAAAGATCTAAAAAAAGTCCGGAAAAAATGTCTGAAAAAAGTCTGAAAAATAGATCTGAAAAAAGTCTGGAAGAAAAAATTCTGAAAAAAAAGATCTGAAAAATGTCTGAAAAAGATGTCCGAAAAAAAATTCTGAAAAAAAAGATCTGAAAAATTTCTGAAAATAAAAGCCTGAAAAAAAAGATCTGAAAAATGTCCGAAAAAAAAGATTTGAAAAAGTCTAAAAAAAAGATCTGAAAAATGTCTGGAAAAAAAATATCTGAAAAATTTCTGAAAATAAAAGTCTGAAAAAAAATATCTGAAATAAAAGTCTGAAAAAAAAGATTTGAAAAATTTCGGACAAAAAAAGTCTAAAAAAAAAGATCTAAAAAAAGTCTGAAAAAAAAGATTTGAAAAATTTCGGACAGAAAAAGTCTGAAAAAAAAATCTGAAAAAAAAATCTGAAAAAAGTCTGAAAAAAAAGTCTGAAAAATGTCCGAAAAAAAAGATTTGAAAAATTTCAGACAAAAAAAGTCTAAAAAAAAAGATCTAAAAAAAGTCTGAAAAAAAAGTCTGAAAAAAAAGTCTGAAGAAAAAGATCTGAAAGAAGTCTGAAAAAAAAGATCTGAAAAATTAGTTGAAAGACATCCATATTTATGAAGTTTGAAAACGTGTCAATTTGACCCGAAGACAACAGGAGGGTTAAACTGGATGAACCGTCTGTGGTTCACAGCAAGAACTGGACTGCCCTCTGGTGGTTAGCTGCAGATGTGGATGAAGTATTTCAGTCTCTTCAGTCTTTCATACATTTCAGGATATTGTACAATGGAACAGGTTATAAACAGCTTAGTGTGAGAAAGGCTAATCACTTACTTTAGATTTCTTTACATATTTATGTAAGAGCCCACTCAAGTGACAAATAATACCAGATATTTAAACAGGAGAAGCAACCAAACATGCATCAGGAAATTCTGCATAAAACACCACAACACAAATTAAAAGGATAGAAAGAATTTAAAAGAAATTAACACAATTTTATTTTTTGTGTGTCCAGTCCAAGTAAACTCTGAGGGCAGGTCCAGTCTGAAGCTGCAACGACTGGAGGTTAAGTGACAGTAGTTGGGTGTTTCTGCAACTATGGTCACTTTTGACTCTCCCAAATAAAATAGAATCAACCTCTGTGAATTATATAATTATATTATAGATATATAATAATCATCAGAGTATATAATACATATAAACAGGTACACAAAATTACAATTAATGGTCAACATTTAATCTGTAACATGTTTTTTTACAATGAGGCTTATTTTATACATTTTACTTTTTTAATTTCTATAATATTTTGAAGACATTTAAATTAATTTTCATCAAGCTGTGTGCATCATTGTAAATATTGATATAACAAAATGTTTTTAAAAATATGGGATTTCATGATTTTCTCTACATCCCGAAAAAATTAGACAGTAACCATAGATGTCTTCATACACAAAAATATATAACATGTTGTGTTACATGACAGATATTGTAATACTAATGTCTTTAAGAACATGTTGTAGAAATCACATCTTTGCCAATATTGCAGATAAATGGCAGCTAGCAAGGTCTGCTAAATTAGCTTTGACTCTTAGAGTTTAATATATACATTATGAATTTAACAGTAATATGAAGTTATTTTTGAAATGTAGTTCAAAATACACAATTAGTAAGCTGTATGGTGAGGACACACAATAAATACTTCAGAAGAAGACGTGATCGTGTTTTTCTTGATCTTGAGGGTCACCTATGTGGGCGACTCAACCTGTCATCTTCATCAGAGGTGGAAAACTAATAGAAGACACTTCTGATTAGACACAAATCTCACCATTGTGTGACTTATTGAAAAAGACAAGTCCATATTCAAAGAAGTTATTTGCTAATTATTATCTATTTATCAGCAGACATGGAAATAAAGCATATTAATTAACTTTGTATTATTTTCCTGGAAATGTATTAAATATCAGGTATTGGGAAATAGTGGAAAATAATTATTAAATATAATAAAGTAATTTTCAATCAATTTTTGAGGTAAATATTGGGGTAATTTGGCAGAAATTCCAAAGAAATGTATTTGCTAATTATCACCTAATTACCATGAAATTTGCGGACCTGTAAAATTGAAGTGTTGCCACTTTTGTTGTTGTTGTTTTTTTGTGTGTTTTATGCCTTCATCATAGTGCTATTATTATTATTATTATTCATCATTAGTGACAGTGATGGTTGCCATAGCTACCGGGGCGTGACTATGATCTATGTCATTCTAGAATTCTCTGATGCATTACAGCCGTTGTGGAACTCAGTGAGATTAGGACTCTGCCTGATTCACTTATTCTCTCACAGCAAGTTATCTGGAGACTCAGCTGAGGACTTTTCAGTGAGCTCGACGCAAAACCGCAGAGAAACCAAAACTCAACGCAAAACATCCACTTCTTCATTATCACAATGTTATCACACAGACAAAGTGAAGGTAAATCATTGTTTCTCTCCCAGATCTGTGAAACACACACTCAGTAAGCAGAGCAGCAATACCTCTGTATGGTTTCTGTTAGAACAGGTTCATATGTAACGTGATTAATCCTACCTTTGGGAGATTAATATTCAGACTGTGTGAGAGAGATGTTTCTAATCATTTTGTCCAATGGAGTTTGACAAAATGTTAGAAACACCTTTCAAGAATTCATACATATACAATATGTTCAACTTGATGTTAGGTCAAATAGTTTTGTTTAATGACTTTCATGCACAGGTGGGTAGTTCCTGTAAGCCTCTATTCAACTGGGCTAGGCAGTAATGGAGCACTGATTGGATTTATACTTATTCAAAAACTGACACAGAGAAGTAATAAAAGAGGATAAATATAATTATTTATATCATAAATATTAAAGAAAAAGTTAAATAAACATCAGTCTATATTCACAAAAAGAAGAGAAGATGGTTAAAAAGCTCATCCAACACAAACTACAATCTCAAAAATGACTTTAGTTGATTCCACACATCTCTGACACAGAGTGTTTTTTTTTGGCTCCTGTGTGTCTGACACTCAAAAACACAAAACTATGACATGCACTGAGTTGCTTCTAATAGTAGAAGTGTTGTAGTTAGAACAGTCAAAGTGTATGACATAACCAGTGTCAGTGAGTGACTGACCACCTCCTCTGCTCTCTTGTTTGGTTTACAGTCATGTTACGTAGAAGCTCTCGACTGAACAACGCAGGATATTACAACCTTCGAGGAGAACCAGTCATTTCCTACAAGGAGACTTCTACCTACAGGTAAGCTGACGTGTGTGTGTGTGCGTGTGTGTCACAGTCATGCTAGTATATGTTCTGTAGCACACAGGCTATGTACAGTATGTGTTTAACAGTCATAACGTCTTCATTATACATCTTCAAAGCTCTCACTCTCTTTCTCATTTTCATTGTAAAATACTTTCAGAAGACCTAGGAGGGTTGCTCCAGACAGCCCAAGAGACACCCCCAAGAAAACCGTCAGGTTTGCACCTGGGACCAAAGAGGCCAGCTGGGCCAACGAGGCCAACGTCCCCAGCGGGGCCAACAGGGCCAACAGGGCCACCAGGGCCAGCTGGAACGGCATTATTCGCTGGCTGTTCTACATGCTGCCCGTGTGTCTTGGTAAGCGATCTCTCCTTCTACAAACAGTCATATCTTGTTCATCAGCCTGTGTGTTTTATACTGTAGAGTGTCTGTCTTTTGAATAAAACATCACTGACCAGTTTCTCCAATACTTTGTTTCTCTTAATCCATCAGGAATTGTATCCTTCTCCCTGGCTCCCTGCATGAACGGCACCTCTCTGGACTCAGGACCCTTAGCGTTACCTGTCCCACCAACCAAGCTGGATACGGTATGACCCTTAAAAGCAGCTTGGCTTTCTCTTTTATTTCTTTTTTATTCTTAATGTGCACCTATAAAACACAATCACAGCCCAAATATGTTCTCACCTGTACACATGTTGAAACACACAATGATGTCACTTACAGGTCTTGAGCAGAACTGAAGGGCTGGAGCAGCAGGTGATAATGCTGCAGAACGAGCTGCTGAAGTTAAAGAGGATCAACGAGCTGCCACCAGCGGGCACTATGCCCAACTTTGCCCTGGAGTCGCTAGGTGAGACATCTAAATCCCCCTCATAATTTTTATCTGTCAGATTGTAATTCGAACATGTGATTTTTAGTTTTGAGATCCTTTTCTCACTTTCTTTGTGTGTATTTTTGTGTGTAGGGGCCTGTGTTTTACCTCAATTATCCTCGAATACATACCGAAGCACAAGTCCATCCCTTTCCATTCCTATCTGGAATTTCCTGACACCTTTTTGGAGACCAGCTTCAGACCAAAGTATCGTGACTCAGGTAGGAACTAGGAACTACACACACAAAACACATGGCTATGCGGTTTGGCAATATCATCTAATGGTTTGGATTGTTTTACTGTCTATTTTGTTATACCTCATACCATCTAAACTCTTTTTTATATTCTTTCATTCTGCAGGGAGGACCAATCGAGGTCGGACGCTGCTGGCCATTTCATGGTGAGCGTGGACATTTAGTCATAGCTCTGTCCCACCCAGTGACCATCAGCCACGTGACACTGGGTCACATTTCAAAGACCGTGTCGCCAACTGGCAGCATCTCGAGCGCCCCAAAGATGTTTGCTGTCTATGTAAGTCACAAATTTAAAATTGTTACACTGCAGGACGTCCTGTGTATTTCACTGTCACATACACAGAGAACATCAAGGTGTTCAACTGGATCTCTATCTTTCTCTCTTGAAGGGCATGAAGACTGAAGAGGATGAAGGTACCCTACTAGGGACCTTTCTTTATGATCAGGACGGCGAGTCAGTGCAGACTTTCAAACTGTCTGTGAGTATTACATCATGCAATGAAACACATGCAGTTTTTTATTTTTCCCCCACAAGCTAATATATCATAAGAATTACAGTTTGTCTGTCCTCATTGTAGGCTACTCATTATATCCCTTATTTCCCATCCTCTCAGTTTGTGCTCAACTAACTCTGTCGGTTCATTTCTCTATCTCTCAGGATCAGGAAGAAGGTGTCTTCAGCCATGTGAAGCTGCAGGTCGAGAGCAACTGGGGAAATCCTGACTACACTTGCGTGTACAACTTCAGGGTCCATGGGACCATATAGAAGATAGTGTTTGCTTATATATGGGACTATGTTGGAACAAACACCGTCTTCTTGGCTGGGTGCAAAGGCAGGTGAGAATGTATTTGTGCCAACAACCAACCATCTGTGAATAGATGGGCTTAATTTAACTTTGTGTTGTGGAATTTGCAGTCATAAAAATATTAGCAAATGGCTGGCTGGAACACCTGTGCTGGTGTAGACACAGGGTGGGTGGGTGGGTGCTGGGGAGAGGTATGGTGTTCCGTGAGTGTTCGCCATACTTCTTCCCAGCGAACCTCCTCCCTGCCAGGTGAAGGAAACTGCTGGGGAGAGGTATGGTGTTCCGTGAGTGTTCACCATACTTCCTCCCAGCAAACCTCCTCCCTGCCAGGTGAAAGGAAACTGCTTGAGGCTCCATGTTGATCGGAAGAGATACATGGCTGTCTACAATGCAGTGTGAGGGGGAATTGGCTATTTGCTGGTATTTTCTGTCACTCCAAATTCCACAATTCCTACTTATTCACAGATGGTTTGAGGGCTGCACGGTGGCACAGTGATCAGTGCTGTAGCCACACAGAGGAAAGACTGGTGATCGGTCCTGGCTCTGCCTCTCTGTCTGTGTAGAGTTTGCATATTCTCTCCGTGCATGCATGGGTTTTCTCCGGGTACACCGGTTTCCTCCCATACACAAATAATAATAATAATTGTACAATAAAGATCATGAAAATGATTTCTGCTTGTTTTATCATCTATTTGAAGTGCAGTGAACTTGATATAAGTAAAAAATAACATACAAATATCATTCTTCCATCTTACAAAAGCACATTATTGATCATGTAACAACTCCAACATATAATTTTACATTTACCAAACAACATAAAGGCCAGATTCAGGTGATATGAAATAGAATTGATGCCATAAAATGCATAAATGTCTCTCTTGGTTTGAAGTGAGAAATAGATTGCTGTATTCATTGATGGTTTTCTTTAAGAATGTTATAACAACAAATATTATCCATATTAAATTATGATATTTATCTGTTAGATCATGATAGATTCAGTCGGAGCCTCTCTATTTTCTTTGTGTTTTTGTCATTTAAACTGTGTCAGTTGTTATTGTTTTATGTACAGTTGACGTGTATTACTATGTGTTATGTTAGAGTATGATGAGTAGTGTGAATATGTATTTTTGTATTGTCACCATGTAAAATATGTTGACCCCAGGAAGAATAGCTGCTGCTCTGCAAAAGCTAATGGGGATCTGAATAAACAAACAAACATTAGTGTAACGCATCACCGCCTCCATTCACTTCCAGCTGTTGACCTGTGATCTGTGGGCGTGTTGCTTGTTGCTCACTCTCTCTCTCTACCACTCTCAACCTTTAGCACCAGATTATAGGTCGATCACATTAGTCAACTTTGTAGCCTGGCTACCTCTCTGGAATCAATGTAAACTAGTTGTCTACTCAAAGTTTTCTATTCTTACATATACTTTTATGAACTAAAATGTGGGCCAATGTAGTCCCAAGCAAAAGCAGTACACTTATTAAGTATACAGTACTTTGATATTAGTATACAAGTATGCTTGGGTAATATATACTTGAACTTTTACTTAAGTATACTTCATAAAATAAACTTGAATTATACTACTTTTTCGTAAGAATGTGAGGTTTATTTCTAAACAGAGTAATCACTTACGATACGATACGATACAACTTTATTGTCAGTTTGCACTGAAATTCATTTTGCATCCACAGGCAGCTCAGTTTGAGAAAAAGTACACATACAACAGACATCCTGTTACCATAGACAAACAGACAAGTAAGACCCATCAGACAAAAAACAAAACACATCACAATTATTCATACATAACCCATTACAAAATGACCATCTGTCCTCTGGATTTACATGTCTTTAACAGCACATTAATTATTATTTAGCAACAACATTAGTGTGTTTTTACAGTTTTTTTCAAGAAATTTTACATTTTCTGTCTGTATTTCAAAATGACAGAAATATTTTTTTAAAATTACATGTTTCATTTGTGATTTATATGTAAATGGTCTTAGATTTACAGTATTTTTTGTAATAAAAATCATAATTATCTGTATTTAAGCTTTTCTTGATCATTTTTAAAGATAATTATTCTGTTTTTTAGAGGTTTATGACTCTATTTTAACAATTCATTTATGTTAAAAAATACATAACAATAAATATATGTTAAAAGTAAAATATATTTTGTAATATTACAGTAATATAGGCTAATTATATAAAGATAATTACTGTTTTTTTTTTTTTTTTTTTACAGTTTATTTATGTTAATTAACGGACAGTATTTTTCCAAAAATGTCGGTTATTTTACACTTTTTTTTCTTACAGTGTATACTTCATAAAATAAACTTGTAGTATACTTGTAGTATACTGCTTTTTCGTAAGGATGTGAAGTTTATTTCTAAACAGAGTAATCACATTAGTATAACGCGTCACTGCCTCCATTCACTTCCAGCTGTTGCTCTGTGAACTGTGGACTCTGGGCGTGTTGCTTGCACTGTCACTCTCAACCTTTAGCACCAGATTAGGTCGATCACAGTACAGTCAACTTTGTAGCCTGACTACCTCTCTAGAACTAAACCATGGCGCTTCAAGCGAGAGCTCTGGTCTCCTCTAAATGGCTGACTGAGGCTGTGCAGCTGCAGGTGCAGCTCCAGAGGAAAATGCGCATCTTGGACTCTTCTTGGTTTTTGCCCAAACTGCGGCGCAACGCAAGGAGCGAGTTCAAGAAGAGGCACATCCCGGGCGCAGCTTTCTTCGACATAGACCAGTGTTGTGATAAAACGTCTCCTCTGGACCACATGCTGCCGTCAGAGAAGAGCTTTGCAGATTATGTGGGTAGGTTGGGGATAGAGCGAGACACGCACGTGGTGGTGTACGACGCCAGCGAGTTCGGCGCGTTCTCTGCGCCGCGCGTCTGGTGGATGTTCCGTGTGTTCGGGCACCGCGAGGTGTCGCTGCTCAACGGAGGGCTCCGGACCTGGCAGCTGGAGGAGCGACCGGTGAGCGACCGGTACGTCAGACCTACACCGGCCGAGTTCAGGGCCTCTCTGAACCGCTCCTGGATCAAGACCTATGAGGACATCCTGGATAACCTGGACACCAAAAGGTTCCAGGCCTTTTTCAACATATTATACTATGATTTTTTTTTTTTTTTTACTTTTCGACATAATATACACTATGACTTTTTTCGACATATTATACTATGACTTTTTTAATAATTTTTTTTCGACATGATATACTATGACTTTTTAATAATTATTTTTCGACATATTATACTATGACTTTTTTAATAATTTATTTTTGACGTAATATACTATGACTTTTTTTTACTTTTTTGGCACACTATACTATGACTTTTTTATTCATTATTTTTTCGACATAATATACTATGACTTTTTTAATAATTTTTTTTCGACATAATATACTATGACTTTTTTATTCATTCTTTTTTCGACGTAATATACTATGACTTTTTTATGACTTTTTTTTTCGAGATATTATACTATGACTTTTTGATGATTGTTTTTCCAGGTTCCAGGTGGTGGACGCCAGGCCAGCGGGCAGGTTCAGAGGCCTGGACCCTGAACCCAGAGACAGTGAGTATAGTCTGCAATGATGACTCTGTTCTCTTCAGGTCTCCAGCAGGCTGAACGCAGCTATACATTATGGATCCTATTCACAGGAAGATTGTTTAGGTAGATTATTACTAAAGGTCTGTGGAGGACGGAACCTGCCAAAATAAAATAAATAAATAGATCAATGACTCGATAAATAAATAAATATGTCATTAAATTTAGCAAAATAATCTAAAAAAATATTTGTAGCCATAAATTGATATTTCTGTTTTAATTTGCTTCTTAATTTATTTATTTTTGTTTTAAATAATTGATAAAAAAATAGCTAATAACTAATTAAGCCCCCTCATTTGCACAATGAGGCAGAAATGCATGAAGAAATGTATAAAGAAAAGAATACAGAAATAAATAAATTGGGGAAATAAGTAAGAGGTGAAATGCAAAGGGAAGATTGTGCATAAATAAATAAATACATGCAAAAATAGATAAATGATTCGATAAATAAATAAATATGTCATTAAATGTAGTCAATTAATCTAAATAATATTTGTAGCCATAAATTGATATTTCTGTTTTAATTTGCTCCTTAATTTATTTACCTTTGTATTAAATAATTGATAAAAAAGTAGTAGTAGTAATAGTTAATAATTAATTAAGCCCCTTCATTTGCATAATGATGCAGAAATGCATAAAGAAATGTATGAAGAAAAGAATACAGAAATAAATAATTTTTGGGAAATAAATAAGGGGTGAAATGCAAAGGGAAGATCGTGCATAAATAAATAAAAAATACATGCAAAAATAGATAAATAAATAAAAATAAATGCAAAAATAAATAAATAAATGTAAAAAGTAAAATAAATACATTATATGTATATATATATATATATATATACATATAATATATATCAATATTCAATGCAATGAACTACAGTTTGTCCCAATGTTACATTAAACTCTTAACGTGTAAACATAAAGTTCAGTAACTTATTTTGTTTGTTTTTATCATAGACTGTATAACCACTGTATAGAAGTGGATGTCATCAACGTGACGTCACCCAGTGTCGCCATTAACCATTTCCTAACCCTAACTAAGTGGTTGTGTTGTCTAAACCTAACTTCCTGTGAGAACGGATGTTTATTTTGAAAGGACACTATGCATGTAACAAGCTTATATTGACACGCTGTCCCTGGTTTAACAAATAAAAATGTACGATTGCGATTTTGAAATTGATTTTTTATTGCCAGAGTTGATATATTTGCTTCATTTGAGTCTATGCAGAGGTAGAAGGAAGTTACCGCTTTTATTGTTGTAGTCTGAGTAAAGTGACGTGGGAGAGACCGTAGCTTTGGTCTCCAGGGCCGGAGTCTCTGCTGTACTCTGCTCCTCTGCCTGCCTTCACTTACAGCTCGCTCCACCTCACGTGCACCGCGCACACTCCACACTGCAGAAGAGTTAGTAGCTCTGAGAATATCTAGTGAAGGATCAGTGGACGTTTGTGCAGAAATAACTGCTGCAGCTCCTCCAGACCAACAGAGGTTTCCCGTGTCTTGTGAAGTGACGGGGCTCCGCAGAGAGTTACGTTATCGTCTCCGACCGGGTGCCGGTGTCTTCCCTGTTTCCTCCGGCCGCGGTCGGGAGGCTGAAGCATGAAAAGCCGACACTAGGATCAGCATTGATTCATGGAGACCTTCGTCTGGTCAGCTAACATTACTGCCAAGCAGGTAAAATATATTGATCTTGTGGTTTTAGCTGATGTGTGTCGCCTCACTGTTTTGACGGATGCTCACTCACATTCACGTAGCGCGTGCACACGGGTGAGCGTGAGCAACAGGACGCTGACTTTCGTTGACTTAACGGCAACAGGTGACGCTGTTACAATCAATTTCTGAATCTTACAAACAGTCCCTTTAACCGATAACCGACCCTCGTTAAACTATTATTAACTGTTAACCGACAAGATTTGTGCGTTGCATGCAGCGCTGCGCCAGCTGCAGAGTATGAGCACAACAGACAACTGAGTCCCCAGTTCACCATCAGGACAGCTACTGTAGCAGCAATGCTGCTGCGTGTAGTGTCGCGGACATGCAGCCACTTTCCTAGTAAAAGTCTCCACTGCACATTTAGTATAGTTTAGCAGGTTGTCAGCTGTGTGTCGGCCCGGCGTAACTTTAGCGAGTGTCCAACAATGTGAGTGTATGTATTTGTGCTACGTTAGCAGCTCTAGCATTGCCGGTGACTTCGTGCTCGTCTGTCTGTCAGAGAGGCGAAACTTTAGCGAGTGTCCGACAGACCGCGTGTGTGTGGCAGCGGTGAGTGTGGGGTTGTTGGTGGCGTTATAGCTGTGAACGTAGCAGTGTGTGTACAGTTTATTTATTGGTGAATACATGCTACAACTCCTCCGCTCCACACCGCTTGAGAGACCGAAGCCAACTTCCTGTATCCTGCAACTCCGGCTCCGCCTCTTAAGGCCGCTCCTCTGAGCCGCTCAGCTTTTTAATTCAATATTAATATTTCTTTTAACCGTTTAACCGCGTGAATTGCTTAAAATGCTCGGTCGGTCAACGGTTAATTATTAACATCCCTTCTTGGCATTACATGTTCTTTGATACGATAGACGGATTTAAAATGTGAGGGTGCAGGTCGTATCCACGCAGACCCTCCGCCGTTTTCTGCTTTGTCGTTTTGTCTCGTTGCGGTTTGTTTTGGTTGACGGATACGGAACGGATATGACGTCACATTACTCAGACTACAACAATAAAATCTGTAACTTCCTTCTACCTCTGCATAGACTCAAATGAAGCAAATATATTAAATCTGGCATAAAAAAAAACCCTAATGTTTAATGAAACTAGCCACCTCAGCAGGCAGTATTAATACATCTAAATTAAATGCTATCTACTGCCTTCCAACATGGCAGCTTTTAGAGGCTGTGTCCTTAGTCGTCTTCGCATCAGTAACATCCTACTTGCCGGGTAGTGAATGAGGTTTTTTTTCTTATTTGAACCAACAGTAGCTTTCTGGGAAAGAGAAAGGGGTTAGGAAGTGGTTGAGTTTGTGTTTTCTGTGCGCATGTGTGTGTATAGTTTGTGGTTCTTTCCGTGCTGTTTTTTTTGAGAGGGAAGTGAGAGAAAACAGTTTCTGCTGCTGGAGCCGTAGGGGAAGTCCAAATGTCAGTAGACAGATATAAAGAGAACAAAAACGTATCTCAGTTAAAGAGGTTAGAAAGAGGTAAACCTTTGAGAAGACTGAAGATGTGTTGTCACTGCCTTGCTTTCACACTGAGGTTTTTCACACTGAATATCACACCGTCAGCTGGGGAAGTTGTACAGCATGACTTTGAATCATGTAATTGTGTGTCACAACAAGTTATCTGATTACACTGAATGTGTCTCGTCACAGTTGCAATCAGCAACTTGGTAGTGTTTTTTTGGTTACACACTGACCGGTAAATGACAATTTCCAACTAAATACTCCAAAGTTTGCAGCGTACTCACATGACGCCCATGGAGTGATTTCATCATCCATTCCAGATAACAAATGACCTAAAAGGAAGTTGTAATCAGTGACATAATTCAGACGATAACTTGGCACTTTTGATTCATTTGGTTAAACTGAATATAAAATATCACCTTCTGTTATTGGCACTATTTACCATCAGTTTACCAGTGGTGGAATGTAACTAAGTACATACAACACAGTCTCACAGCAGTTGGTGAAATATAGTCATGAAATTTGATCTATTTGATTTGTGTACATAAACCTCAACATTTTTTCAGCACGACTTTCAACAACAAAGTGTTTTCCTACGAATGTCCAGGAACAGGTGATGCACGTGTCAATTTCTGCTAGTACTAAAAATACTTAGTTAGGTTTAGGAAAAGACTGCGGTTTGGGTTAAAACAACTCCAGAACTGCTGTAACTTAAAGCAGCAGTGGGTAGAAGTGGAAAAAAAACGTGTCTCTGTGTCCTCCGGTGCGCCTACTGGCATCTGCAATATTTCACAGACCGGAGGAAAACAAGCAGTCAGAGCCGAGCTGGAGCCTTGCCGTCTCTGAGCAGCTGTCAATCACTCGCCAACTCCGATTAAACAGTCAAACTAGGCAGCGCTGATCAAATATGAATCAATATTCTGTTACTATGATGCCTATTTCTCTCCTCAAATGTTTTCAGAATCATCTTGTAGTGTACTGTTTAGCTGTAAAATGAGAAAGTTTGTGACCCGGCAGCACGGAGCACAGCCAATAGCCAATCTCTCTCTGAAATTACCTGTGATTTGTCAAAATTTAGATTAGATCGATTTTTTAAAGCCTGAAAACAGAGCCATGATGAGGTGCATAAGTCTAGTTTTCTCTCTTCACTTGAATTACAACATGCTGAAAGGTTATTATGGATTTTTTTTCCCAATGATGCCAAAACATTTCTGCCTACTGCAGGTTTAAATACTGAAGTTACGTGACAAATAAATCAAAGTTAACTTCTGGTTTTACACATGACATGAACGCCGGTCTCCTGAGTGAAAGTCCTGTGTTTTTTGACCCACCCATCCACCCGACTTCCTCCCCTACGCGGCATTCGCCACTCTCTATACTTCCCGGGTCGCACCTATGTGGATTACATAAGAATTGATTTTGTGCTTCCCATCACAATCACAAATCAATACATTCAATTTCGTGAATATTTCATGATCTGTTGTGTAACTGGGTTGATATATCACCTTCTGTTATTGGCACTATTTACCAGCGGTTTACCAGTGGTGGAAGGTAACTAAGTACATTCCACGGTACTTCTATACTTCTACTCTACTCTATTTCAGAGGGAAATATTGTACTTTTTACTCCACTATTTATTTGACACTTCTGCAAAATGCAGCGCTTTCGCTGGACATTTTAATGCTTAAGCTACAGCGAAATTATCAAGTTGCTAGTGAGGATGAGGATGTCCCCCGTGTGTGCAATCAATGCAATTCTTAATGGTTTTATCATTTTGTTAATTTTGTCAAACGCTGAGGACGACTCTCCACTCTCCACTCGGTAGAAACAACCTCTCAGCTGAAGGCTCACATTCATATAGAGACGTGTGGTGGCGGAACTGATACAGACAGGCACGTTTCTCTATCATCATCATCATCATCAGCCAATTTAGAAAAAAACCCAAAGGGCCGATCGACCTGTTTCATGGGCCTGTCGGACAAAATTTTTAAAAAGACCCAAAGGGCATGTCGGCCCACGCGGAAAAGGCCCGGTCTATCAGATGGCCAGTCCAGTCCTGGCATCAGTATTAACTGAGACAGTTTCATAACCAGTTAAAAGTTCCTCATAGTACCTCTGACTATGGATAAACACCTCATACAACCCCACTTCAAATAATCCAAACTATCCTTTTAAAGGACTCTATGTAAGAATCAGAAATTGCTTGTTAACAGCGACACCTGTGGCCGTTAAATCAACGAAAGTCAGCGTCTCTCGCTTTTGCTCGCTCTACATAGACATGAACGAGCATCGCTCAAAACAGTGAGGCGACACACGTCAGCTAAAACCACAATATCACTCTATATTTCACCTGCTTGGCAGTAATGTTAGCTGACCAGACGAAGGTCTCTCCATGAATCACTGCTGATCCTAGTGTTGGCTTTTCCTGCTTCAGCTTCCCGACCGCGGTCAGAAGAAACAGGGGAGACACCGGAGTTTTGGTCGGAGACCATAACGTTTCTCTCTGCGGAGCCCCGTCACTTCACAAGACACGGGAAACCTCTGTTGGTCTGGAGGAGCTGCAGCATTTATTTCTGAACAAACGTCCACTGTACATTCACTAGATATTCTCAGAGCTAAACTAACTCAGGTGAAATGATGTTCTTTCCACTTCCGGATTATGGCCCCAACAGTGCTACTTTGCTTTTACCCATCATGAGATGTTTCTTGTGTGACACCTTGGTCATGAGACACCTTTTTATAGGCCATCAGTTGGGACTGAACCAGTTGATATTAATTTGCACTGACAAGGGGCTGGATTGGTTTCTAATTACTGATAGATTTCAGCTGTTGTCTTGGCTTTCCATGCCTTTTTGCACCTCCCTTTCTTCATGTGTTCAATACTTTTTCCCTGTGTCATTTCACATTATTACACATAACTTAATTTCTGAACTTATTTGTTTTGGTTTCTTTGTATGTATAGATTACCTGGGTTGTTACCAACATCTGGTGAAAATTTCATGTCAATAGCGCCTTTGGAAATATATTTACTGCTGAAAATGGTGACGTGTTCAATACTTATTTTACCCGCTGTATAACTTTGGTTGTTTCGTGCTTCCGTGGAGTTTGTGTTGGAGTCTGAGTTGTGGTGGGGGCTGGTCGCTTGTTGACGTTAGCGAACGTTAGCTATGGTTGCCCACTGTTAGCCCTGTAGCTGAAGAGAGTAAAGGCACTGGTGCATAGTTTATGACGTCACATCCGTTGGATTTTCCTTGAAAAAAACGTGTCCGGGTTTTTCACATTAAAATACGGTGACCAGACGTCCCGGTTTGTCCGGGACAATCCCGGTTTGTCCGGGACAATCCCGGTTTCCGGTGTCCCGAGTCCCGACACATATCTGTAAAACACTCAAATGTCCCGGTTTTCAACAGTCACTAACAAATTGTCACAGTTTTCACAACAATTAAAATAATAATTATACTTACATAGATGTTTATCATGTTCCACTCATTAATTAATTTGTGCGCATGAGATAAGTATATAGAGAGCCAGCACAGTGCACTGCTGCAGTCTCTATGGAGTGAAGTTGCGCACGGTCAAGCTACAATTACGCACTGATGCAACAGCTATCCACTTGTTACATTAAAGGTCTCATATTATGCTCATTTCCAGGTTCATAGATGTATTTTAATGTTGCACTAGAACATTTTTACATGCTGCAATGTTCAAAAAACCCTTTATTCTTCTCATACTGCAGCCTGAGTCTGCCTGCCTCAGAGCCTAATTCAGCCTCTGTCTGAAAACCCCTGATTCACAGCCTGTCTCCTCCCACTCTGCTCTGATTGGTCAGCGTTTTCTGTCAATCAAACGTCCTCAACAACACAGCGTCACTATCTCCCCCTCCCTCCCGGAGAAGCTCTGGAGATAGCTCAGTGTTTACCTTCTGCATCAACTCTGTAAACCGTAAACACACACTCTGCTTTACGTTTGACTTTACAGATCCATCTGTGAGAAATGACCGACAGAATCATCCCAGAGGAGAGCAGACAGCTGAGAGCAGATAGCTGAGAGCAGACAGCTGAGAGCAGATAGCTGAGAGCAGATAGCTGAGAGCAGACAGCTGAGAGCAGACAGCTGAGAGCAGACAGCTGAGAGCAGATAGCTGAGAGCAGACAGCTGAGAGCAGATAGCTGAGAGCAGATAGCTGAGAGCAGACAGCTGAGAGCAGACAGCTGAGAGCAGATAGCTGAGAGCAGATAGCTGAGAGCAGACAGCTGAGAGCAGATAGCTGAGAGCAGATAGCTGAGAGCAGACAGCTGAGAGCAGACAGCTGAGAGCAGATAGCTGAGAGCAGACAGCTGAGAGCAGACAGCTGAGAGCAGACAGCTGAGAGCAGACAGCTGTGAGCAGACAGCTGAGAGCAGATAGCTGAGAGCAGACAGCTGAGAGCAGACAGCTGAGAGCAGACAGCTGAGAGCAGACAGCTGTGAGCAGATGGGAGATACAGAGCTAACCCGTTAGCATGTAGCTACATGCTAACGGGTTAGCTACATGCTACCGCTATGAGACGGTGTGTAAACACAGCGACCATCAGGGTGGAAAATAGAAGATGTGAAACAGTAGTCAGTTCATTATTTCTGCTAAAAGATAAATGTATGGAAGATCAGAGTAATGGTATATTATTTACAGTAGTAGCTGTCTCTGTGTTACCATGACTACAGACCACCGGAGCTTAGTTTACTGTAGTTTACCAGAGCTGAAGACTTTCTCCTGTACCATGTTAACTTAACTAACTAACAGGTGAGATGATTACAAATGCTGTGAATAATTAATATTGTCATCTGTCAACTCAAATAAAGTTTGACTGTGAAACAGAAATGTGTTGTGTTGCTTACAGTCACTACTACCTGTACTCTGCTACATGCATGACATCAAATATATATAATATATAAATATCACCTGTTTAAACAGTGTAATTACATGAAGCCTTTGTGAAAGAACATGTTATATTTAGATGATGGGAGTACATGAAGCCTGTTCTGCTGGTTCTTGCAGACTAACAGTAGGAGCTACTTTGCTCAAGTTCGGTTGAGGAGGAGAGACAGTGACGCGCTGTGGGGCGGGGTCAGCTACTGAAGGTTCTCTCTGGTTCGACCAGGAAACCCTTACATGGCTTGCATTTCTCTAATGACGTCAGAAGAGAAGGAAAAGCTGCGCAGCGTTTTTCGACACCCATTTCCGGACAAACGGAGCAGGAGAAGAAGAGAGAGGATGGTCTTTTATGATACTATGGTGACCTGTAGACACACTGGGGACAGATATTGATGTTTAAAAGACATGGAAAAGTGCATTTTGCATAATAGGTGACCTTTAAATGTAGTTTTGATCCACAGAACCCTCCGTGCTTATGTGCACATCAAACGTGTCGTTTTGATTAATTATTCTACACAGTTCCTTCTGCGCATCAACAGGCATTTAGCTCCGCTTATAACTCCCTCAGGTCCGTCTGTTCCTGTCAGTTTTTCACCCGGTGTCTCCATCCTGGCCAAAATGTCATCTGAGCTCCACAATTATAATTATAACAGCCTGAGACGAAACACGTTGAAAAATAATGTACGTAGGCCCAGACAACAATACGTTTCCTCTGGGAAACTCTCTACAGGACTCCCAAACTGTCAGTGCGTCATGAGGGGGATGGCCCTGTAATTAAAGGGGGAGAGAGTAGTGAATGTGATAAATCATGATTGTCACTCACAGCCTCTAATGCACCCACCTATAATAATGCCGTCTTTCTGATCCCACTCCGTGCTCAAATGCGCCACAGGTGCGCAAAGTTAGCCATCCTGATGAAAACGCCTATGGTGCGTGCAGATTAGTGCGTGACTGTGCGCGCATGCATGAACGTGCGGTGCATGAACTTGCGGTACACTAAAGTGTCCCGGTTTGGGGGTTTGATAATATGGTCACCCTACATTAAAAGCATTCTGCAGGCTGATAGAGGAAACCCAGAACGTCGTGGAAGGTCTCATTTTTTAGGTCAGGTTACAACCTGTTCACACATTGGCAATTAAGAGTGATTAAAAAAATATTTTTGATGTGTCCGTTATACAGAAGGACCTTCTGTTATAACAAACTACAAAGAGCTACCGATTTGTGATTGATACCGCTGGGCTGAGTGGCCTGGATCTAATAATACGGTGCTATACTGTGGCTTTAAGAGGATCTATGCAGCTCAGCTTCCCTTTTCTCACCTTTTTTTTAAAACTTTTTTTTTTACATTCTCAAATACCAAAAAAAAGTGACACAGTTACACGATGTTAACTTCCTGATTACTGGCACATTGGCTTGTTATCTATAATGCATAGAACTGGGAAGGTATACACTTCAGCTTTATGCCTCATAATGACAATAAGTTAATGATTATTATTTTCAGCCATTTGATTAGTGCTGTTTTAAGAAAAGGAAGTGAGTTAGCAGGAAGTGCACCTGTCAGTGCAATGGAACATTTGGTTTCTCAGAAAAAACACTCTGACCTTTATTAAAACCGCATAAACAGGTGACCGGGCTGTCTGCAAGAACTTGTGCTGTTTCCCCTGCTGTGCTGTGCAAGGAAATTGTACATATATATAGCACCGTATAATAGGGCTGTCAATCGATTAAAATACTTAATTATGATTAATCGCATGATTGTCCATAGTTAATCACAAATTATCTGTTCAAAATGTACCTTAAAGGGAGATTTATTAAGTATTTAATACTCTTATCAACATGGGAGTGGACAAATATGCTTGTTTTATGAAAATGTATGTTCATATTTATTATTGGAAATCAATTAACAACACAAAAAAATGACAGATATTGTCCAGAAACCCTCACAGGTACTAATGTGATTACTCTGTTTAGAAATAAACTTCACATCCTTACGAAAAAGCAGTGTACTACAAGTATACTACAAGTTTATTTTATGAAGTATACACTGTAAGAAAAAAAAGTGTAAAATAACCGAAATTTTCGGAAAAATACTGTCCGTTAATTAACATAAATAAACTGTAAAAAAAAAAAAAAAAAACAGTAATTATCTTTATATAATTAGCCTATATTACTGTAATATTACAAAATATATTTTACTTTTAACATATATTTATTGTTATGTATTTTTTAACATAAATGAATTGTTAAAATAGAGTCATAAACCTCTAAAAAACAGAATAATTATCTTTGAAAATGATCAAGAAAAGCTTAAATACAGATAATTATGATTTTTATTACAAAAAATACTGTAAATCTAAGACCATTTACATATAAATCACAAATGAAACATGTAATTTTAAAAAAATATTTCTGTCATTTTGAAATACAGACAAAAAATGTAAAATTTCTTGAAAAAAACTGTAAAAACACACTAATGTTGTTGCTAAATAATAATTAATGTGCTGTTAAAGACATGTAAATCCAGAGGACAGATGGTCATTTTGTAATGGGTTATGTATGAATAATTGTGATGTGTTTTGTTTTTTGTCTGATGGGTCTTACTTGTCTGTTTGTCTATGGTAACAGGATGTCTGTTGTATGTGTACTTTTTCTCAAACTGAGCTGCCTGTGGATGCAAAATGAATTTCAGTGCAAACTGACAATAAAGTTGTATCGTATCGTATCGTAAGTGATTACTCTGTTTAGAAATAAACCTCACATTCTTACGAAAAAGTAGTATAATTCAAGTTTATTTTATGAAGTATACTTAAGTAAAAGTTCAAGTATATATTACCCAAGCATACTTGTATACTAATATCAAAGTACTGTATACTTAATAAGTGTACTGCTTTTGCTTGGGACTACATTGGCCCACATTTTAGTTCATAAAAGTATATGTAAGAATAGAAAACTTTGAGTAGACAACTAGTTTACATTGATTCCAGAGAGGTAGCCAGGCTACAAAGTTGACTAATGTGATCGACCTATAATCTGGTGCTAAAGGTTGAGAGTGGTAGAGAGAGAGAGTGAGCAACAAGCAACACGCCCACAGATCACAGGTCAACAGCTGGAAGTGAATGGAGGCGGTGATGCGTTACACTAATGTTTGTTTGTTTATTCAGATCCCCATTAGCTTTTGCAGAGCAGCAGCTATTCTTCCTGGGGTCAACATATTTTACATGGTGACAATACAAAAATACATATTCACACTACTCATCATACTCTAACATAACACATAGTAATACACGTCAACTGTACATAAAACAATAACAACTGACACAGTTTAAATGACAAAAACACAAAGAAAATAGAGAGGCTCCGACTGAATCTATCATGATCTAACAGATAAATATCATAATTTAATATGGATAATATTTGTTGTTATAACATTCTTAAAGAAAACCATCAATGAATACAGCAATCTATTTCTCACTTCAAACCAAGAGAGACATTTATGCATTTTATGGCATCAATTCTATTTCATATCACCTGAATCTGGCCTTTATGTTGTTTGGTAAATGTAAAATTATATGTTGGAGTTGTTACATGATCAATAATGTGCTTTTGTAAGATGGAAGAATGATATTTGTATGTTATTTGTTACTTATATCAAGTTCACTGCACTTCAAATAGATGATAAAACAAGCAGAAATCATTTTCATGATCTTTATTGTACAATTATTATTATTATTTGTGTATGGGAGGAAACCGGTGTACCCGGAGAAAACCCATGCATGCACGGAGAGAATATGCAAACTCTACACAGACAGAGAGGCAGAGCCAGGACCGATCACCAGTCTTTCCTCTGTGTGGCTACAGCACTGATCACTGTGCCACCGTGCAGCCCTCAAACCATCTGTGAATAAGTAGGAATTGTGGAATTTGGAGTGACAGAAAATACCAGCAAATAGCCAATTCCCCCTCACACTGCATTGTAGACAGCCATGTATCTCTTCCGATCAACATGGAGCCTCAAGCAGTTTCCTTTCACCTGGCAGGGAGGAGGTTTGCTGGGAGGAAGTATGGTGAACACTCACGGAACACCATACCTCTCCCCAGCAGTTTCCTTCACCTGGCAGGGAGGAGGTTCGCTGGGAAGAAGTATGGCGAACACTCACGGAACACCATACCTCTCCCCAGCACCCACCCACCCACCCTGTGTCTACACCAGCACAGGTGTTCCAGCCAGCCATTTGCTAATATTTTTATGACTGCAAATTCCACAACACAAAGTTAAATTAAGCCCATCTATTCACAGATGGTTGGTTGTTGGAACAAATACATTCTCACCTGCCTTTGCACCCAGCCAAGAAGACGGTGTTTGTTCCAACATAGTCCCATATATAAGCAAACACTGTCTTCTATATGGTCCCATGGACCCTGAAGTTGTACACGCAAGTGTAGTCAGGATTTCCCCAGTTGCTCTCGACCTGCAGCTTCACATGGCTGAAGACACCTTCTTCCTGATCCTGAGAGATAGAGAAATGAACCGACAGAGTTAGTTGAGCACAAACTGAGAGGATGGGAAATAAGGGATATAATGAGTAGCCTACAATGAGGACAGACGAACTGTAATTCTTATGATATATTAGCTTGTGGGGGAAAAATAAAAAACTGCATGTGTTTCATTGCATGATGTAATACTCACAGACAGTTTGAAAGTCTGCACTGACTCGCCGTCCTGATCATAAAGAAAGGTCCCTAGTAGGGTACCTTCATCCTCTTCAGTCTTCATGCCCTTCAAGAGAGAAAGATAGAGATCCAGTTGAACACCTTGATGTTCTCTGTGTATGTGACAGTGAAATACACAGGACGTCCTGCAGTGTAACAATTTTAAATTTGTGACTTACATAGACAGCAAACATCTCTGGGGCGCTCGAGATGCTGCCAGTTGGCGACACGGTCTTTGAAATGTGACCCAGTGTCACGTGGCTGATGGTCACTGGGTGGGACAGAGCTATGATCAAATGTCCACGCTCACCATGAAATGGCCAGCAGCGTCCGACCTCGATTGGTCCTCCCTGCAAAATGAAAGAGTATAAAAAAGAGTTTAGATGGTATGAGGTATAACAAAATAGACAGTAAAACAATCCAAACCATTAGATGATATTGCCAAACCGCATAGCCATGTGTTTTGTGTGTGTAGTTCCTAGTTCCTACCTGAGTCACGATACTTTGGTCTGCAGCTGGTCTCCAAAAAGGTGTCAGGAATTTCCAGACAAAACCAAAGGTTGGTTTTGTGCTTTCGTATGTATTCGAGGATAAGTGAGCTAAAAGACGGGCCCCTGCACACAAAAACACACACAAAGAAAGTGAGAAAAGGATCTCAAAACTAAAAATCACATGTTCGAATTACAATCTGACAGATAAAAACGATGAGGGGGATTTAGATGTCTCACCTTGCGACTCCAGGGCAAAGTTGGGCATAGTGCCCGCTGGTGGCAGCTCGTTGATCCTCTTCATCTTCAGCAGCTCGTCCTGCAGCATTATCACCTGCTGCTCCAGACCTTCAGTTCTTCTCAAGACCTGTAAGTGACATCATTGTGTGTTTCAACATGTGTACAGGTGAGAACATATTTGGGCTGTGATTGTGTTTTATAGGTGCACATTAAGAATAAAAAAGAAATAAAAGAGAAAGCCAAGCTGCTTTTAAGGGTCATACCGTATCCAGCTTGGTTGGTGGGACAGGTAACGCTGAGGGTCCTGAGTCCAGAGAGGTGCCGTTCATGCAGGGAGCCAGGGAGAGGGACACAATTCCTGATGGATTAAGAGAAACAAAGTATTGGAGAAACTGGTCAGTGATGTTTTATTCAAAAGACAGACACTCTACAGTATAAAACACACAGGCTGATGAACAAGATATGACTGTTTGTAGAAGGAGAGATCGCTTACCAAGACACACGGGCAGCATGTAGAACAGCCAGCGAATAATGCCGTTCCAGCTGGCCCTGGTGGCCCTGTTGGCCCCGCTGGGGACGTTGGCCTCGTTGGCCCAGCTGGCCTCTTTGGTCCCAGGTGCAAACCTGACGGTTTTCTTGGGGGTGTCTCTTGGGCTGTCTGGAGCAACCCTCCTAGGTCTTCTGAAAGTATTTTACAATGAAAATGAGAAAGAGAGTGAGAGCTTTGAAGATGTATAATGAAGACGTTATGACTGTTAAACACATACTGTACATAGCCTGTGTGCTATGCATTGCCATTGTATTTTATGATATAGACACCATCTTCGACCATCACTCACCAGTATAGAACTGCTCAATAGCCGTCAATCTGTGAGCGACACAAAGTATTAAACCTTGCAAAGAAAATGCTCAATAGCTTCACTTGAGGCCAGGTAAGATATTATATTGAATATATTAATTATTCCATATCCTATATAAATATATATATCCTGGATCAAGGCTCAGTAACTAAGTAGATAACATAAAGTGTCCAAAACTTCATGGCTAAAAGTCTCACATTCTTCACAAATGCAAACATTTAAATTAAAGTTAATCTCAAAAACACACATTCAAAAATTATCAATTTATCAAAGGCTGTATCAGAGTTAAATCACATAAAACAATCTGTTGACACCAGCTGCTGCTGTCAGCCCTTTAATTCTACATAGAATTTGCCTTTTGTAATGGCCATTTCATTTCATTATAAATATAATTTATAATTATTAAAGACAGAAAAAAGTTATTCTACAGATATAGACATTTAAACTGTTTTAATGTTGCTGGTATGATGTCAATACACTGTCAAAAGAGCACAGTCACTGTTGTTGCTGTGAACTGCGCTGCTCGAGACCTCAAATCTCTGGAGGAGACGCGCGCACACACGCACATACAGAGACGCGCGCGTACGCACACACCTCTGCCTTTGTTGGACCACAGCAGTAACGTTATATACATTGAGGAGAATTTATGACTTCTTTACATACTGTTATATAGATATTTATGTTCAGGACATTTACATGTTTTCATAAAGTTCAGCCTTAAAATGCTAATCTGTGAGGCTAGCTAGCTAAATACACAGTTAACGTGAGACTCACCTCAAACAGAAGTCAGAGAGGCAGAAGGAGACGTGAAGACGGTATTTAAGTGAAGGCCACAAAACAAAGAGCCAATCAGAGTTCTTTAATTTGAGAGGTGTCATCAGATTCGTCAGGCTGGTTGCTGGGGCCCCCCTGACCCCTAGCAACAGCTTACACATTGGTTCATAGTCTGACCAATGAAAGTGAGTTTACATTTGAAATCAAAACAACGTGATTAGCCACCTACTGGCGGGAAACATTAGTTCAAAACTCAAGTTAGTCATGCTATAAAAACTATTCTAGGTGACACACAGTAAGCTATTGGTGTCGTTTAAACTGCGAGCAGCTTCTGTCCTCTGCGCCCTCTGTCAGGAGATTAACACACGCACGAACACACACAACAGCGCCGTGCAGCGTCAGAAATGTTACTGAACTGAACAAACTGAATATCTATCTGTTGATGCTATGAATTAAGGGTTTATTTTGACCAAAACCAGAGTTTGTGATTGTTGGAACAGTGGAAAGAGCTTCGCTCCTCCTATAACAGTAGGCCTGTACGCTACTGTAGGCCTATACACAGTTATAGGAGGAGCTTTGCTCTTCCTATAACTGTGTATATAATGTATGTATATAATGTTTAAATGTATATTATAATGTTTAAACTAGAAAATTTCGCAAGAAATTTTGACCAGTGTGCCTGGTGCTGGGGGGGGTCTGAGGACCATAGTGAGGTTAGAAGAAGGGGGATGATAGGCCCAATAAAGTCCCAAGTCTCGTGACCCGTTTAAACTTTGAATCATTTTTCTACGTTAAATATGCCGACTCTGTATGGCCCTAAAGAGGAGAGTTTTTGAGCTCTCTTCACATCGATTTGCCACTCATTCCTATGGAGCAAAGAAATCGTGCTTTCGCGCGATTTTTTTCGGAGACCGCTACGCGAATCTCTTAGAACAGTCATAGCACACCATTCCCGCTCATTCTGTCACTGGTTGCCATGGTGATTTGGGGGCCGAGAGGAGTGTTTAGTTTCCTGTTATTATAAAGTAAGAGTTGAGGGCTTTTATTTTGAAAAGTAGGTGAATACCTAGTTTCCTGTTATCATACAATGAGAGTTGGGGGCTTTTAATCACAGGTGTAATTAATAACATTAATTATGGCCCTGATCCATTGAAGCCTGGTTTACAGCATGTTGGCTCACTGAAATGGCGTGATACAGTAATAGTGTGCGTGTGTGTGTATGGGTGTGTTAGTCAGCCTGCACTGATTGGCTAATGTGAATCAGCAGTCTAGCAGCAATCAAAAGTTGCCGTGGTGATTGGCCACTGCTGCAGTGGGGCAGTTTATAATAGGAGTTAACCAGAGACGTACATGTCATAAAAGTGCTTCTACGACAGAAACCGTGACTCCTATCGCTTAGATTGTTCATGAGACCAGTTAGGAGTCTCTGATGAACAAATGGTGAAACATTTGGGTCTGTAGTGTCAAAAATGTGACTTCGGCGGCAGTTTCGAAAAGTAGTAACTTTTTTCTTTGATTTAAAAAATTCTGTGAAATTTAATATGGGGCCCTATGGGAGCCTAGCCTGGAGTTGCTGTCACGTTCAGGCATGTGTCGCCAAATGTGTAAGTCCGACTGATTCCATAGCTACATGACTGCGACCGGCACAACAATACCTACAATTTGATGAACAAATTATCTATGAGGAGTGAAAATTGTGGGCTACAGAGCAATTTGTTCGGAAAATTTTCAAAAGATTTTAAAGCTTTCCCACACTCTAGCGATGATGTCACGTGCTCTAAAATCTGAAGCGGTCTGAAAATTTCACAAAACGTAAACTGCGATTTCGTGAAAACCGTGCCAGCTATCAAAAAATTTCCATTTGGCCAAATAAAGTCCCAAGTCTCGTGACCCGTTTAAACTCTTAATCACGTTTCTACGTTAAAGTATGGCGACCCTGTATGGCCACAAAGAGGAGTGCTTTTGAGCACTCCTCACGTCGATTTTCAATGCATTCCTATGGAGCAAATAATCGCGCTATCACGCATTTTTTCAGTAACCGCTGCGCAAATCTCTTAGTCAGGTCTTGGCACACGATTCCCGATCATTCCGCACGTTTTGATGTATTTTTTTGTACATGTGCTGGCAACGCTGCGGGAGGAGTAGCGCGCCAAAGTTTTAGGCGGAAGAAGTCAGAATAATTATAAGCCCGTCGAATAATAGACCAGTGTGCTTTGCACAAGGCTTTGCCTTGTGCTTCTAGGCACACTGGAATAATAACACTATGATGAAGGCATTAAACGGCCATAAAAACAACAACAACGAAAGTGGCAACACTTCATTTTACAGGTCCGCAAATTTCATGATAATTAGGTGATAATTAGCAAATAACTTCTTTGAAATTTCTTTTTAAAACTCCCTGAATCATGACATTAGCTGATGAAGCCCCCCTGAGAGGGCACTTTCCTCCTTTTTAAACAACACAGGGCTGGTGGGTACACTGTAAAAAGAAAAGTGTAAAATAACAGAAATTTTGGCAGCAGGGGCGTCAGAAAATGTCTGTTAAAAAACGGAAAAATACTGTCCGTTTATTAACATAAATAAACTGTAAAAAAAATAAAATAATTATCTTTATATAATTAGCCTTTATTATTGTAATTTTACAAGAAATATTTTACTTTTAACATATATTTATTGTTAGAATAATCATACACCGTAAATCACAAATCTTATATTTACATATAAATCACAAATGAAACATGTCATTTTACGTTGCAAAAGCCCAAATTTACATTAACTCTCAGAAGTTTTGCAAAAAAAAATCTGTATTTTTACAAGAAATATTTTAAGACTTCCATGAAATCCTTTTCTTCTAACATAAATAAATTGTTTAAATAGAGTCATAAACCTCTAAAAAACAGAATAATTATCTTTAAAAATGATCAAGAAAAGCTTAAATACAGATGAGTACGATTGTGATTACAAAAAATACTGTAAATCTAACACTATTTACATATAAATCACAAATGAAACGTGTAATTTTTAAATTTTTTTTCTGTTATTTTGAAATACAGACAAAAAAATATAAAATGTCTTGAAATAAAACTATAAAAAGTTTTTTTTTTTTACAGTGTAGGATATAAGGAATAGGATGAAATGATGTGATATTGCATACTCCTGTACAATAGGTGGCGATATGCACCTTTAAACTGTTTGCAGTCCGCCAATAAAACCAAGAGAAGAAAAAAGAAGGACCTTTCCTTTACACATCTTCGACTGTTTTCCAGCCGGTTACTTTAAAGTGGTGCACAAGAGCAGCTCACCGGATGTTGATCTTCACACGTTGCCGTCGTTCAGAGTTGTAGTTGAACTCTCTCATCTTTTATCGCTCATCAACTCTCATCGCTGCAGCTTGTAGTCATTTAAAGAAAAGCTGGTTGTATTAAGTTCAGGATGTCTGCGTCGTTGATCCGGAGAGGACTGGAGCTGCTGAACGAAGACATTAAAGGTCAGTTCAGCCTTTTAGCTCCTAGCTAAGCTACAGTCGGCTAACATTAGCATTAGCATCGGTGTGCAGTTTGATTACAACAGACAGTTCAACATCTTCCCTCACTGCTGCTGTCTAACATAATAATAATAATAATAATAATAATAATAATAATAATAATAATAATAATAATGTAATAATAATAATAATAAAAATAATAATAATAATAATAATAATAAAAAAAGTAGTAATAATAATAATAGTAATAATAATAATAATAATAATGTAATAATAATAATAATAGTAATAATAATCACAATAATAGTAATTGTAATAATAATGGTAATGATAATAGTAATAATAATAATGGTCATAATAATTATAATAATAATAATAGTAATAATAGTAATAATAATAATAATAATAATGTAATAATAATAATAATAGTAATAATAATCACAATAATAGTAATTATAATAATAATAGTAATAATAATGGTAATGATAATAGTAATAATAATAATAATGGTCATAATAATTATAATAATAATAATAATAATAGTAATAATAATAATAATAATAGTAATAATAATAATAATAATGTAAGAATAATAATAATAGTAATAATGATAATCACAATAATAGTAATTATAATAATAATAGTAATAATAATGGTAATGATAATAGTAATAATAATAATAATAAACAACTGGCGACTTAATTCTCATTTTGTTTTCATTATTATTCATCATGTCATTCAAAAACAACCCACTACAAGTCAAGAATTGATAAAAATGATCAATAATCCCTCCAAAATACCACATTAAGACACTAAGACCTTGAGGAACACCATAGAAAATGCCATGCTGTGATTTAGGATCAAAAACATTTGACATTTGGAGATTTCTGCAAGAATTGCACATTTCAGCGATTGCACTTCTGTTGTGTAAACTGCTCAGAAACCCCATTATTGTCCATCTAGCTAGGAAAGCCATCCATCCTCTGAATGCTCTAGGTCTCTAGTCTGATCCATCCATCCTCTGAATGTTCTAGGTCTCTAGTCTGATCCATCCATCCTCTGAATGCTCTAGGTCTCTAGTTTGTGGCTGTAAAGTTTCATGAGGCTGTGATTATCCTAGAGGTCACCACAGGTCACTAACATCATCACACATGAATACAGTTGGGCTCATTGGATCCACAAGAGTCTCAGCTTTACAGTGATACCCAATTTATGTAATTCAGGACTGTTTAAGTATCCCAGTATGCAGAAATATTCAAATACACCATTTTAGAATAGGAGAAAATAACTATTTTATACTGCTTTCAAAAAAACTGCATGTGATTATCATAAAGTGGGCATGTCTGTAAAGGGGAGACTCGGGGGTACCCATAGAACCCATTTTCATTCACATATCTGGAGGTCAGAGGTCAATGGATTCCTTAGGTATTGCAAATGGATGTGCAAAAGTTTACAGTAAAGATGTGCAATGTATAGGGACAATAATCCAAGTAAATCTTGTAGATTTCATGTAACGCCTGCCTTTCCCTATGTCCCAGATGCCAGTAAAGTGAAGAAGAAGAAGAAGAAGCAGCAGCAGCAGCAGACGCCCAGCTCAGCCACAGTGATGGAGCTGGTGAGCACAAAGCGGCAGGGGGTGACCAAGCAGGTCAAGCGGCTGCAGGGTCGCCTGGGTCCCGGCAGAAATAAAGCTACAGTCAAAGACAAGAGGATCAAGTCTGCAGTGGGTCAGTCTGCTCCTAGTCCTGCTCAGCATCAGCGTTCAAGAAATTACATTCAAACTAGGCTACGTTTGAACTTATGCATAGCTGGTGCAACTCAGTGCAGAACCACTAGGTGGCTCTGTTGCACGGTGTTTCAGTTTCAGTGGCTAAGAAGAATTGCAACAAATTCTATGATCTAAATAACCGTTCTGTCACAATCTAAATCTCTTTTAAGTGTAAAATAAAACATGATTTATTAACAGAAGTGTAATTGGAGTCCTCTGGTGTTTGTTTTGCATTACATCTGTTCTCTCTTCATGCTCTAAACTCCCTCTTCTTCTTTGGTGTTAACTGTAGAGGAGTTCAGGAAGAAGCAGAGGAAGAGCCAGATGAGCGCGAACCTCAAGTACTTTATGGAAGCTGGCGTTAAAACAAGAGATTCAGACACTATGAAGGTAAGAAAGGCCGAGATCGCTCACTTATTACAGCTATCATCAGTGATGGTGACCCTTTTCTTTACTTTATGTGTTTTTTCAATACATTGCATCTTTGTCATCTTTTTCACCCCTGATGGGTTTGCACACCTGTGTCTGTAAGTGAGTTTGTGATCCAGTGTTGACTTGCTCTCTGTCCCACTTAGATCCTGAGCCATAATTCAGGGAGACAGTCCAGGAATCGGCCGGAGCCACCCCCCAAGAAGGCCAAGGAGACGGAGTCGTTGTTCACGGAGGCGGAGTTCAAGCAGTTCCAGAAGGAATACTTTGGCAGGACTGTCGAGGAGAAGAAATAAAGCACACCGAGAAACACAAAGACACTTCGTCCACAGTGGAAACAGCAGAGCTGCTGGTCTTCACATTCTTCTTTATATATGGTTGTGGTGGTCTCCTCCAGTCACAATCAGGATAGTCCAGTTTGGACTTGAATTTAATTGTATTCAGACATTTTTTTTTTACTATCGAGCAGAAATTCAAACACACTGTATTCATTTTTCAATATCAAGAACCACAGGTTGACTTTGTTATTTTTATTCAGGGTGTAAGAGCAATAAATCTATATGCATAAAATGGATGGCTTGGTATAAGTTTTTCCATGATCACAGCTTACTAGACTCCTTCCAGTAAAACAGGGTGAAGTATTATTATTAATTATAATAAGATAAATGTGTTATTAGCAATGTTTACATAAAAAATAAAATTGCTAAATAATGTTTGATAAAACTTGTGACTCATTTTATGGGTCCAAACACCACTTTTCTTCATGTTCCACATCTGTGAGATACATAAAATGAGCTAATTCATTGGAATTATTTGATATACATATTACTTTACACCATATTATAATTATTTATTTGTTTACAAATCATTTATATGATTTGTTTCATCTAAATGCACCTGTCCCACACTTCTGAGTCCTGAACAAATGAGCAAGTGAGCACATGGATGACAGGTTGGGTCGCCCACCTAGGTGACCCTCAAGATCAAGAAAAACACGACCACGTTTTCTTCTGAAGTATTTATTGTGTCCTCACCATACAGCTTACTAATTGTGTATTTTGAACTACATTTAAAAAATAACTTCATATTACTGTTAAATTCATAATGTATATATTAAACGCTAAGAGTCAAAGCTAATTTAGCAGACCTTGCTAGCTGCCATTTATCTGCAATATTGGCAAAGATGTGATTTCTACAACATGTTCTTAAAGACATTAGTATTACAATATCTGTCATGTAACACAACATGTTATATATTTTTGTGTATGAAGACATCTATGGTTACTGTCTAATTTTTTCGGGATTTAGAGAAAATCATGAAATCCCATATTTTTAAAAACATTTTGTTATATCAATATTTACAATGATGCACACAGCTTGATGAAAATTAATTTAAATGTCTTCAAAATATTATAGAAATTAAAAAAGTAAAATGTATAAAATAAGCCTCATTGTAAAAAAACATGTTACAGATTAAATGTTGACCATTAAATGTAATTTTGTGTACCTGTTTATATGTATTATATACTCTGATGATTATTATATATCTATAATATAATTATATAATTCACAGAGGTTGATTCTATTTTATTTGGGAGAGTCAAAAGTGACCATAGTTGCAGAAACACCCAACTACTGTCACTTAACCTCCAGTCGTTGCAGCTTCAGACTGGACCTGCCCTCAGAGTTTACTTGGACTGGACACACAAAAAATAAAATTGTGTTAATTTCTTTTAAAATTCTTTCTATCCTTTTAATTTGTGTTGTGGTGTTTTATGCAGAATTTCCTGATGCATGTTTGGTTGCTTCTCCTGTTTAAATATCTGGTATTATTTGTCACTTGAGTGGGCTCTTACATAAATATGTAAAGAAATCTAAAGTAAGTGATTAGCCTTTCTCACACTAAGCTGTTTATAACCTGTTCCATTGTACAATATCCTGAAATGTATGAAAGACTGAAGAGACTGAAATACTTCATCCACATCTGCAGCTAACCACCAGAGGGCAGTCCAGTTCTTGCTGTGAACCACAGACGGGTTCATCCAGTTTAACCCTCCTGTTGTCTTTGGGTCAAATTGACACGTTTTCAAACTTCATAAATATGGATGTCTTTCAACTAATTTTTCAGATCTTTTTTTTCAGACTTCTTTCAGATCTTTTTTTTTAGACTTTTTTTTCCGAAATTTTTCAAATCTTTTTTTTCGGACATTTTTCAGATCTTTTTTTTCAGACTTTTATTTTCAGAAATTTTTCAGAATTTTTTTTTTCAGACTTTTTTCAGATCTATTTTCCAGACTTTTTTGGGACATTTTTTCAGACTTTTTTTTCGGACATTTTTCAGACTTTTTTTTCGGACTTTTTCTGTCCGAAATTTTTCAAATCTTTTTTTTCAGACTTTTTTTAGATCTTTTTTTTAGACTTTTTTTGTCCGAAATTTTTCAAATCGTTTTTTTCGGACATTTTTCAGATCTTGTTTTTCAGACTTTTATTTTAAGAAATTTTTCAGAATTTTTTTTCGGACATCTTTTTCAGACATTTCTTTTCAGAATTTTTTTTTCAAACTTTTTTCAGATCTATTTTCCAGACTTTTTTGGGACATTTTTTCAGACTTTTTTTTCCGGACATTTTTCAGACTTTTTCTGTCCGAAATTTTTCAAATCTTTTTTTTCAGACTTTTTTTAGATCTTTTTTTTTAGACTTTTTTTGTCCGAAATTTTTCAAATCGTTTTTTTCGGACATTTTTCAGATCTTGTTTTTCAGACTTTTATTTTAAGAAATTTTTCAGAATTTTTTTTCGGACATCTTTTTCAGACATTTCTTTTCAGAATTTTTTTTTCAAACTTTTTTCAGATCTATTTTCCAGACTTTTTTGGGACATTTTTTCAGACTTTTTTTCCGGACATTTTTCAGACTTTTTCTGTCCGAAATTTTTCAAATCTTTTTTTTCAGACTTTTTTTAGATCTTTTTTTTTAGACTTTTTTTGTCCGAAATTTTTCAAATCGTTTTTTTCGGACATTTTTCAGATCTTTTTTTTCAGACTTTTATTTCAGATCTTTTTTTTCAGACTTTTATTTTCAGAAATTTTTCAGATATTTTTTTTCGGACATTTTTCAGATATTTTTTTTCAGAATTTTATTTTCAGAAATTTTTCAGAATTTTTTTTCGGACATCTTTTTCAGACATTTTTCAGATATTTCTTTTCAGAATTTTTTTTTTTAGACTTTTTTCAGATCTATTTTTTAGACTTTTTTTTCGGACATTTATCAGATCTTTTTTTTCAGACTTTTATTTCAGATCTTTTTTTTCAGACTTTTACTTTCAGAAATATTTCAGATATTTTTTTTCCAGACATTTTTCTGATATTTTTTTTCAGAATTTTTTTTTTCAGACTTTTTTCAGATCTATTTTTCACACTTTTTTTCCGGACATTTTTTCAGATATTTTTTTCAGACTTTTTTTACAAACTTTTTCTGTCCGAAATTTTTCAAATCTTTTTTTAGATCTTTTTTTTAGATTTTTTCAAATCTTTTTTTTCGGACATTTTTCAGATATTTTTTTTCAGACTTTTATTTTCAGAAATTTTTCAGATCTTTTTTTTCAGAATTTTTTTTCTGACATCTTTTTCAGACATTTTTCAGATCTTTTTTTTCAGAATTTTTTCTTTCAGACTTTTTTCAGATCTATTTTTCAGACTTTTTTCGGACATTTTTTTCAGACATTTTTCAGATATTTTTTTTCAGAATTGTTTTTTCAGACTTTTTTCAGATCTATTTTTCAGACTTTTTTTTGGGACATTTTTTCGGACATTTTTTCAGACTTTTTTTTCGGACTTTTTTCAAATATTTTTTTTCAGACTTTTATTTTCAGAAATGTTTCAGATCTTTTTTTTCAGAATTTTTTTTCAGACATCTTTTTCAGATCTTTTTTTTCAGAATTTTTTCAGATCTTTTTTTCAGACTTTTTTTTCAGACTTTTTCTGTCCAAAATTTTTCAAATCTTTTTTTTCAGACTTTTTTTAAATCTTTTTTTTTAGACTTTTTTTGTCCGAAATTTTTCAAATCTTTTTTTTCAGACTTTTTTCAGATCTTTTTTTTCAGAATTTGTTTTTCAGAATTTTTTCAGATCTTTTTTTCAGACTTTTTCTGTCCAAAATTTTTCAAATCTTTTTTTTCAGACTTTTTTTAAATCTTTTTTTTTAGACTTTTTTTTCTCCGAAATTTTTCAAATCTTTTTTTTCAGACTTTTTTTAGATCTTTTTTTTTTTTTACTTTTATTTTCAGAAATTTTTCAGATCTTTTTTTTCAGAATTTTTTTTTCAGAAATTTTTCAGATCTTTTTTTCAGAATTTTTTTTGGGACATTTTTTCAGACTTTTTTTTGGGACATTTTTTCAGACTTTTTTTCGGATATTTTTCAGATCTTTTTTAATTTCATATAAATTAGGTTTAGTGACCATGAATTCCAAAAAAAAGTGTAAAACTCGTGGTAATGAGTTGGAATGAAGTTGGCCAAAAAGGTGTAATACAGAATTGGGTGATAATTTATAATGTATGCTTTAAAAACAGTCAAACCAGACCGGGTCAATTTTGACCCGGGAAGGCAAAAGTTGCATGGGCGACGGGAAGACAACAGGAGGGTTAAACTGGATGAACCCGTCTGTGGTTCACAGCAAGAACTGGACTGCCCTCTGGTGGTTAGCTGCAGATGTGGATGAAGTATTTCAGTCTCTTCAGTCTTTCATACATTTCAGGATATTGTACAATGGAACAGGTTATAAACAGCTTAGTGTGAGAAAGGCTAATCACTTACTTTAGATTTCTTTACATATTTATGTAAGAGCCCACTCAAGTGACAAATAATACCAGATATTTAAACAGGAGAAGCAACCAAACATGCATCAGGAAATTCTGCATAAAACACCACAACACAAATTAAAAGGATAGAAAGAATTTTAAAAGAAATTAACACAATTTTATTTTTTGTGTGTCCAGTCCAAGTAAACTCTGAGGGCAGGTCCAGTCTGAAGCTGCAACGACTGGAGGTTAAGTGACAGTAGTTGGGTGTTTCTGCAACTATGGTCACTTTTGACTCTCCCAAATAAAATAGAATCAACCTCTGTGAATTATATAATTATATTATAGATATATAATAATCATCAGAGTATATAATACATATAAACAGGTACACAAAATTACATTTAATGGTCAACATTTAATCTGTAACATGTTTTTTTACAATGAGGCTTATTTTATACATTTTACTTTTTTAATTTCTATAATATTTTGAAGACATTTAAATTAATTTTCATCAAGCTGTGTGCATCATTGTAAATATTGATATAACAAAATGTTTTTAAAAATATGGGATTTCATGATTTTCTCTAAATCCCGAAAAAATTAGACAGTAACCATAGATGTCTTCATACACAAAAATATATAACATGTTGTGTTACATGACAGATATTGTAATACTAATGTCTTTAAGAACATGTTGTAGAAATCACATCTTTGCCAATATTGCAGATAAATGGCAGCTAGCAAGGTCTGCTAAATTAGCTTTGACTCTTAGCGTTTAATATATACATTATGAATTTAACAGTAATATGAAGTTATTTTTTAAATGTAGTTCAAAATACACAATTAGTAAGCTGTATGGTGAGGACACAATAAATACTTCAGAAGAAAACGTGGTCGTGTTTTTCTTGATCTTGAGGGTCACCTAGGTGGGCGACCCAACCTGTCATCCATGTGCTCACTTGCTCATTTGTTCAGGACTCAGAAGTGTGGGACAGGTGCATTTAGATGAAACAAATCATATAAATGATTTGTAAACAAATAAATAATTATAATATGGTGTAAAGTAATATGTATATCAAATAATTCCAATGAATTAGCTCATTTTATGTATCTCACAGATGTGGAACATGAAGAAAAGTGGTGTTTGGACCCATAAAATGAGTCACAAGTTTTATCAAACATTATTTAGCAATTTTATTTTTTATGTAAACATTGCTAATAACACATTTATCTTATTATAATTAATAATAATACTTCACCCTGTTTTACTGGAAGGAGTCTAGTAAGCTGTGATCATGGAAAAACTTATACCAAGCCATCCATTTTATGCATATAGATTTATTGCTCTTACACCCTGAATAAAAATAACAAAGTCAACCTGTGGTTCTTGATATTGAAAAATGAATACAGTGTGTTTGAATTTCTGCTCGATAGTAAAAAAAAAATGTCTGAATACAATTAAATTCAAGTCCAAACTGGACTATCCTGATTGTGACTGGAGGAGACCACCACAACCATATATAAAGAAGAATGTGAAGACCAGCAGCTCTGCTGTTTCCACTGTGGACGAAGTGTCTTTGTGTTTCTCGGTGTGCTTTATTTCTTCTCCTCGACAGTCCTGCCAAAGTATTCCTTCTGGAACTGCTTGAACTCCGCCTCCGTGAACAACGACTCCGTCTCCTTGGCCTTCTTGGGGGGTGGCTCCGGCCGATTCCTGGACTGTCTCCCTGAATTATGGCTCAGGATCTAAGTGGGACAGAGAGCAAGTCAACACTGGATCACAAACTCACTTACAGACACAGGTGTGCAAACCCATCAGGGGTGAAAAAGATGACAAAGATGCAATGTATTGAAAAAACACATAAAGTAAAGAAAAGGGTCACCATCACTGATGATAGCTGTAATAAGTGAGCGATCTCGGCCTTTCTTACCTTCATAGTGTCTGAATCTCTTGTTTTAACGCCAGCTTCCATAAAGTACTTGAGGTTCGCGCTCATCTGGCTCTTCCTCTGCTTCTTCCTGAACTCCTCTACAGTTAACACCAAAGAAGAAGAGGGAGTTTAGAGCATGAAGAGAGAACAGATGTAATGCAAAACAAACACCAGAGGACTCCAATTACACTTCTGTTAATAAATCATGTTTTATTTTACACTTAAAAGAGATTTAGATTGTGACAGAACGGTTATTTAGATCATAGAATTTGTTGCAATTCTTCTTAGCCACTGAAACTGAAACACCGTGCAACAGAGCCACCTAGTGGTTCTGCACTGAGTTGCACCAGCTATGCATAAGTTCAAACGTAGCCTAGTTTGAATGTAATTTCTTGAACGCTGATGCTGAGCAGGACTAGGAGCAGACTGACCCACTGCAGACTTGATCCTCTTGTCTTTGACTGTAGCTTTATTTCTGCCGGGACCCAGGCGACCCTGCAGCCGCTTGACCTGCTTGGTCACCCCCTGCCGCTTTGTGCTCACCAGCTCCATCACTGTGGCTGAGCTGGGCGTCTGCTGCTGCTGCTGCTTCTTCTTCTTCTTCTTCACTTTACTGGCATCTGGGACATAGGGAAAGGCAGGCGTTACATGAAATCTACAAGATTTACTTGGATTATTGTCCCTATACATTGCACATCTTTACTGTAAACTTTTGCACATCCATTTGCAATACCTAAGGAATCCATTGACCTCTGACCTCCAGATATGTGAATGAAAATGGGTTCTATGGGTACCCCCGAGTCTCCCCTTTACAGACATGCCCACTTTATGATAATCACATGCAGTTTTTTTGAAAGCAGTATAAAATAGTTATTTTCTCCTATTCTAAAATGGTGTATTTGAATATTTCTGCATACTGGGATACTTAAACAGTCCTGAATTACATAAATTGGGTATCACTGTAAAGCTGAGACTCTTGTGGATCCAATGAGCCCAACTGTATTCATGTGTGATGATGTTAGTGACCTGTGGTGACCTCTAGGATAATCACAGCCTCATGAAACTTTACAGCCACAAACTAGAGACCTAGAGCATTCAGAGGATGGATGGATCAGACTAGAGACCTAGAACATTCAGAGGATGGATGGATCAGACTAGAGACCTAGAGCATTCAGAGGATGGATGGCTTTCCTAGCTAGATGGACAATAATGGGGTTTCTGAGCAGTTTACACAACAGAAGTGCAATCGCTGAAATGTGCAATTCTTGCAGAAATCTCCAAATGTCAAATGTTTTTGATCCTAAATCACAGCATGGCATTTTCTATGGTGTTCCTCAAGGTCTTAGTGTCTTAATGTGGTATTTTGGAGGGATTATTGATCATTTTTATCAATTCTTGACTTGTAGTGGGTTGTTTTTGAATGACATGATGAATAATAATGAAAACAAAATGAGAATTAAGTCGCCAGTTGTTTATTATTATTATTATTACTATTATCATTACCATTATTATTACTATTATTATTATAATTACTATTATTGTGATTATCATTATTACTATTATTATTATTCTTACATTATTATTATTATTATTACTATTATTATTATTATTATTACTATTATTATTATTATTATTATAATTATTATGACCATTATTATTATTATTACTATTATCATTACCATTATTATTACTATTATTATTATAATTACTATTATTGTGATTATTATTACTATTATTATTATTATTACATTATTATTATTATTATTATTACTATTATTACTATTATTATTATTATAATTATTATGACCATTATTATTATTACTATTATCATTACCATTATTATTACAATTACTATTATTGTGATTATTATTACTATTATTATTATTATTACATTATTATTATTATTATTATTACTATTATTATTATTACTACTTTTTTTATTATTATTATTATTATTATTATTTTTATTATTATTATTATTACATTATTATTATTATTATTATTATTATTATTATTATTATTATTATTATTATTATTATGTTAGACAGCAGCAGTGAGGGAAGATGTTGAACTGTCTGTTGTAATCAAACTGCACACCGATGCTAATGCTAATGTTAGCCGACTGTAGCTTAGCTAGGAGCTAAAAGGCTGAACTGACCTTTAATGTCTTCGTTCAGCAGCTCCAGTCCTCTCCGGATCAACGACGCAGACATCCTGAACTTAATACAACCAGCTTTTCTTTAAATGACTACAAGCTGCAGCGATGAGAGTTGATGAGCGATAAAAGATGAGAGAGTTCAACTACAACTCTGAACGACGGCAACGTGTGAAGATCAACATCCGGTGAGCTGCTCTTGTGCACCACTTTAAAGTAACCGGCTGGAAAACAGTCGAAGATGTGTAAAGGAAAGGTCCTTCTTTTTTCTTCTCTTGGTTTTATTGGCGGACTGCAAACAGTTTAAAGGTGCATATCGCCACCTATTGTACAGGAGTATGCAATATCACATCATTTCATCCTATTCCTTATATCCTACACTGTAAAAAAAAAAAACTTTTTATAGTTTTATTTCAAGACATTTTATATTTTTTTGTCTGTATTTCAAAATAACAGAAAAAAAATTTAAAAATTACACGTTTCATTTGTGATTTATATGTAAATAGTGTTAGATTTACAGTATTTTTTGTAATCACAATCGTACTCATCTGTATTTAAGCTTTTCTTGATCATTTTTAAAGATAATTATTCTGTTTTTTAGAGGTTTATGACTCTATTTAAACAATTTATTTATGTTAGAAGAAAAGGATTTCATGGAAGTCTTAAAATATTTCTTGTAAAAATACAGATTTTTTTTTGCAAAACTTCTGAGAGTTAATGTAAATTTGGGCTTTTGCAACGTAAAATGACATGTTTCATTTGTGATTTATATGTAAATATAAGATTTGTGATTTACGGTGTATGATTATTCTAACAATAAATATATGTTAAAAGTAAAATATTTCTTGTAAAATTACAATAATAAAGGCTAATTATATAAAGATAATTATTTTATTTTTTTTACAGTTTATTTATGTTAATAAACGGACAGTATTTTTCCGTTTTTTAACAGACATTTTCTGACGCCCCTGCTGCCAAAATTTCTGTTATTTTACACTTTTCTTTTTTACAGTGTACCCACCAGCCCTGTGTTGTTTAAAAAGGAGGAAAGTGCCCTCTCAGGGGGGCTTCATCAGCTAATGTCATGATTCAGGGAGTTTTAAAAAGAAATTTCAAAGAAGTTATTTGCTAATTATCACCTAATTATCATGAAATTTGCGGACCTGTAAAATGAAGTGTTGCCACTTTCGTTGTTGTTGTTTTTATGGCCGTTTAATGCCTTCATCATAGTGTTATTATTCCAGTGTGCCTAGAAGCACAAGGCAAAGCCTTGTGCAAAGCACACTGGTCTATTATTCGACGGGCTTATAATTATTCTGACTTCTTCCGCCTAAAACTTTGGCGCGCTACTCCTCCCGCAGCGTTGCCAGCACATGTACAAAAAATACATCAAAACGTGCGGAATGATCGGGAATCGTGTGCCAAGACCTGACTAAGAGATTTGCGCAGCGGTTACTGAAAAAATGCGTGATAGCGCGATTATTTGCTCCATAGGAATGCATTGAAAATCGACGTGAAGAGTGCTCAAAAGCACTCCTCTTTGTGGCCATACAGGGTCGCCATACTTTAACGTAGAAACGTGATTAAGAGTTTAAACGGGTCACGAGACTTGGGACTTTATTTGGCCAAATGGAAATTTTTTGATAGCTGGCACGGTTTTCACGAAATCGCAGTTTACGTTTTGTGAAATTTTCAGACCGCTTCAGATTTTAGAGCACGTGACATCATCGCTAGAGTGTGGGAAAGCTTTAAAATCTTTTGAAAATTTTCCGAACAAATTGCTCTGTAGCCCACAATTTTCACTCCTCATAGATAATTTGTTCATCAAATTGTAGGTATTGTTGTGCCGGTCGCAGTCATGTAGCTATGGAATCAGTCGGACTTACACATTTGGCGACACATGCCTGAACGTGACAGCAACTCCAGGCTAGGCTCCCATAGGGCCCCATATTAAATTTCACAGAATTTTTTAAATCAAAGAAAAAAGTTACTACTTTTCGAAACTGCCGCCGAAGTCACATTTTTGACACTACAGACCCAAATGTTTCACCATTTGTTCATCAGAGACTCCTAACTGGTCTCATGAACAATCTAAGCGATAGGAGTCACGGTTTCTGTCGTAGAAGCACTTTTATGACATGTACGTCTCTGGTTAACTCCTATTATAAACTGCCCCACTGCAGCAGTGGCCAATCACCACGGCAACTTTTGATTGCTGCTAGACTGCTGATTCACATTAGCCAATCAGTGCAGGCTGACTAACACACCCACACACACACACACACACTATTACTGTATCACGCCATTTCAGTGAGCCAACATGCTGTAAACCAGGCTTCAATGGATCAGGGCCATAATTAATGTTATTAATTACACCTGTGATTAAAAGCCCCCAACTCTCATTGTATGATAACAGGAAACTAGGTATTCACCTACTTTTCAAAATAAAAGCCCTCAACTCTTACTTTATAATAACAGGAAACTAAACACTCCTCTCGGCCCCCAAATCACCATGGCAACCAGTGACAGAATGAGCGGGAATGGTGTGCTATGACTGTTCTAAGAGATTCGCGTAGCGGTCTCCGAAAAAAATCGCGCGAAAGCACGATTTCTTTGCTCCATAGGAATGAGTGGCAAATCGATGTGAAGAGAGCTCAAAAACTCTCCTCTTTAGGGCCATACAGAGTCGGCATATTTAACGTAGAAAAATGATTCAAAGTTTAAACGGGTCACGAGACTTGGGACTTTATTGGGCCTATCATCCCCCTTCTTCTAACCTCACTATGGTCCTCAGACCCCCCCCAGCACCAGGCACACTGGTCAAAATTTCTTGCGAAATTTTCTAGTTTAAACATTATAATATACATTTAAACATTATATACATACATTATATACACAGTTATAGGAAGAGCAAAGCTCCTCCTATAACTGTGTATAGGCCTACAGTAGCGTACAGGCCTACTGTTATAGGAGGAGCGAAGCTCTTTCCACTGTTCCAACAATCACAAACTCTGGTTTTGGTCAAAATAAACCCTTAATTCATAGCATCAACAGATAGATATTCAGTTTGTTCAGTTCAGTAACATTTCTGACGCTGCACGGCGCTGTTGTGTGTGTTCGTGCGTGTGTTAATCTCCTGACAGAGGGCGCAGAGGACAGAAGCTGCTCGCAGTTTAAACGACACCAATAGCTTACTGTGTGTCACCTAGAATAGTTTTTATAGCATGACTAACTTGAGTTTTGAACTAATGTTTCCCGCCAGTAGGTGGCTAATCACGTTGTTTTGATTTCAAATGTAAACTCACTTTCATTGGTCAGACTATGAACCAATGTGTAAGCTGTTGCTAGGGGTCAGGGGGGCCCCAGCAACCAGCCTGACGAATCTGATGACACCTCTCAAATTAAAGAACTCTGATTGGCTCTTTGTTTTGTGGCCTTCACTTAAATACCGTCTTCACGTCTCCTTCTGCCTCTCTGACTTCTGTTTGAGGTGAGTCTCACGTTAACTGTGTATTTAGCTAGCTAGCCTCACAGATTAGCATTTTAAGGCTGAACTTTATGAAAACATGTAAATGTCCTGAACATAAATATCTATATAACAGTATGTAAAGAAGTCATAAATTCTCCTCAATGTATATAACGTTACTGCTGTGGTCCAACAAAGGCAGAGGTGTGTGCGTACGCGCGCGTCTCTGTATGTGCGTGTGTGCGCGCGTCTCCTCCAGAGATTTGAGGTCTCGAGCAGCGCAGTTCACAGCAACAACAGTGACTGTGCTCTTTTGACAGTGTATTGACATCATACCAGCAACATTAAAACAGTTTAAATGTCTATATCTGTAGAATAACTTTTTTCTGTCTTTAATAATTATAAATTATATTTATAATGAAATGAAATGGCCATTACAAAAGGCAAATTCTATGTAGAATTAAAGGGCTGACAGCAGCAGCTGGTGTCAACAGATTGTTTTATGTGATTTAACTCTGATACAGCCTTTGATAAATTGATAATTTTTGAATGTGTGTTTTTGAGATTAACTTTAATTTAAATGTTTGCATTTGTGAAGAATGTGAGACTTTTAGCCATGAAGTTTTGGACACTTTATGTTATCTACTTAGTTACTGAGCCTTGATCCAGGATATATATATTTATATAGGATATGGAATAATTAATATATTCAATATAATATCTTACCTGGCCTCAAGTGAAGCTATTGAGCATTTTCTTTGCAAGGTTTAATACTTTGTGTCGCTCACAGATTGACGGCTATTGAGCAGTTCTATACTGGTGAGTGATGGTCGAAGATGGTGTCTATATCATAAAATACAATGGCAATGCATAGCACACAGGCTATGTACAGTATGTGTTTAACAGTCATAACGTCTTCATTATACATCTTCAAAGCTCTCACTCTCTTTCTCATTTTCATTGTAAAATACTTTCAGAAGACCTAGGAGGGTTGCTCCAGACAGCCCAAGAGACACCCCCAAGAAAACCGTCAGGTTTGCACCTGGGACCAAAGAGGCCAGCTGGGCCAACGAGGCCAACGTCCCCAGCGGGGCCAACAGGGCCACCAGGGCCAGCTGGAACGGCATTATTCGCTGGCTGTTCTACATGCTGCCCGTGTGTCTTGGTAAGCGATCTCTCCTTCTACAAACAGTCATATCTTGTTCATCAGCCTGTGTGTTTTATACTGTAGTGTCTGTCTTTTGAATAAAACATCACTGACCAGTTTCTCCAATACTTTGTTTCTCTTAATCCATCAGGAATTGTATCCTTCTCCCTGGCTCCCTGCATGAACGGCACCTCTCTGGACTCAGGACCCTCAGCGTTACCTGTCCCACCAACCAAGCTGGATACGGTATGACCCTTAAAAGCAGCTTGGCTTTCTCTTTTATTTCTTTTTTATTCTTAATGTGCACCTATAAAACACAATCACAGCCCAAATATGTTCTCACCTGTACACATGTTGAAACACACAATGATGTCACTTACAGGTCTTGAGAAGAACTGAAGGTCTGGAGCAGCAGGTGATAATGCTGCAGGACGAGCTGCTGAAGATGAAGAGGATCAACGAGCTGCCACCAGCGGGCACTATGCCCAACTTTGCCCTGGAGTCGCAAGGTGAGACATCTAAATCCCCCTCATCGTTTTTATCTGTCAGATTGTAATTCGAACATGTGATTTTTAGTTTTGAGATCCTTTTCTCACTTTCTTTGTGTGTGTTTTTGTGTGCAGGGGCCCGTCTTTTAGCTCACTTATCCTCGAATACATACGAAAGCACAAAACCAACCTTTGGTTTTGTCTGGAAATTCCTGACACCTTTTTGGAGACCAGCTGCAGACCAAAGTATCGTGACTCAGGTAGGAACTAGGAACTACACACACAAAACACATGGCTATGCGGTTTGGCAATATCATCTAATGGTTTGGATTGTTTTACTGTCTATTTTGTTATACCTCATACCATCTAAACTCTTTTTTATACTCTTTCATTTTGCAGGGAGGACCAATCGAGGTCGGACGCTGCTGGCCATTTCCTGGTGAGCGTGGACATTTGATCATAGCTCTGTCCCACCCAGTGACCATCAGCCACGTGACACTGGGTCACATTTCAAAGACCGTGTCGCCAACTGGCAGCATCTCGAGCGCCCCAGAGATGTTTGCTGTCTATGTAAGTCACAAATTTAAAATTGTTACACTGCAGGACGTCCTGTGTATTTCACTGTCACATACACAGAGAACATCAAGGTGTTCAACTGGATCTCTATCTTTCTCTCTTGAAGGGCATGAAGACTGAAGAGGATGAAGGTACCCTACTAGGGACCTTTCTTTATGATCAGGACGGCGAGTCAGTGAAGACTTTCAAACTGTCTGTGAGTATTACATCATGCAATGAAACACATGCACATGCATTTTTTAAATTTCCCCCACAAGCTAATATATCATAAGAATTACAGTTTGTCTGTCCTCATTGTAGGCTACTCATTATATCCCTTATTTCCCATCCTCTCAGTTTGTGCTCAGCTAACTCTGTCGGTTCATTTCTCTATCTCTCAGGATCAGGAAGAAGGTGTCTTCAGCCATGTGAAGCTGCAGGTCGAGAGCAACTGGGGAATTCCTGACTACACTTGCGTGTACAACTTCAGGGTCCATGGGACCGTATAGAAGACGGTGTTCCTATGGGACCATGTTGGAGCAAACACTGTCTTCTGGGCTTGATGCTGAGGCAAATGTATTTGTTCCAACAACCAACCATCTATAAATAAAAATGGCTTAATTTAACTTTGTGTTGTGGAACTTGCAGTCATAATAAAAATTCAACTTAACCTCTATGAATTTAGATTCCAACCATCAGAGTATGTAATACATTCAAACAGGTAATTTCAAAACTCACAGTATTTGTAAAACCATGAAAAGTTTCTGTATCTCAATCTGTGGAGTGAAACTATGGAACAGTTTCAATGTGGCGCTAAAGCAATGTCCAAACTTAAACCAGTTTAAAATAAGGTATAACGACATGATGTTCTCAAGGTACAGGGATGAAGTGGGGGTCTGACAATCACAAGGTGTATATATATAGGTGTGTATGTATGTATATGTATATGTGTATATATATATATATATATATATATTGCATGTTGTATTTCATGTGCATATTGTAAATTATAAATAATATGCGCATACAAGAAAAGATAACTAGTCAATACATAAGTAATGAATTGGTATTTTGATTAGGTTATATTATAAGTAATGAATTGGTATTTTGATTGATAGCAAATTTAATTATATCAGTAATTAATTTATATTTCTTTATGACAGAGATAAAAGGTAATGATAGTAGACAAATTTAGGAACATTTAATTAGAGTATATGCATGGCTCAATAAGGAAGCTGGTTAATTATTAATGAATGACTTATGGAGAAGGGGTGGTATTAAATAAGTTTGTTCTTCTCACTCCTTTTCGAATATATAAATCAAGGCATCAAGTGTTTGACAATTTGCTTTTTTTATGCTTTTCATTGTATGTAAATACTACTTCTTTCTGGCTGTCCACTTGTTGGTGTGATCATTCACTTTTTCTTTATTTCTTTATTTTTTTTGTATTCTACATGTTCGAAATAAGTTTTGAAATGAAATGAAAAGAAGTTGTGTAATTCGAGGTACCAAACTGTGAGAACAGTGTTGAACTACTGCAGCATTTGTGTTTGAGTGAAAAATACAAGGATGGCGCAGGTAAATAAAAACATAAATAATAAAAACAGCGAGGCTGACACTGAAGAAAGATCCACGACTATGACCTGGCCCTGCTGAAGCTGGAGGATGTCTCAACGCAGGAGAAGCAGTCGCCCAGAGATTCAGCAGAGGCATCGCCTATTTCTCACTTAAAATGTTTTCAGAAGTAGATTTTGGTGGATTGTTTAGACGGAATAACAGAAAGTTTACGAGCAGACCGCCATGCTGTTTCCTGTTTGAAACGGCGACCAGAAAACCAGGAACCGATCGGGTTTATTCCACGATACGGTACGTCACCGCTTGAACGGCCTGGTGGACATGTACCGCTGGATTTAACATTATAGACATGACCACTGACTATTTGTGTAGCCACGGTCCAGACATATACTCGGTTCTGACTGAGTTTTTAACTTATGACCTCTTAAAATGAAGCAATGTCTGCCAATGCTCATCACAGGTTGTATGTTTACAAATTAAAAGAATCATTTTCCCCTCAAAACGTTTAGTTTGAATAATTGTTGGTGTGAAGGAAACATGGAGAGAAGTAAAGACCAGGATTGATTTGCACCAGATGATGGAAAAGGCGGGAATGAGGTTACTTCAGGGCAGGAGAGAGTGGCTGCATCAGAAATGACAGGAGACTGAGACAGGTGTGAAAGTCTGAGGCCATCCGGTGGATGGATGGAGAGTTGCAATGCAGGATGACTGAAGACTGAGGCAGACTTTGTGGCAAGATTTATCTTCTGACTTCTTGAACAACACGTTCTCGCTCCCGACTCATTAAATACCGCCGCTTGGTCAGTGGCCCTACGCTTCAAACTATGACGCTCTCGATACCTCTCTAGCATCAGTTTTGGACGGGTCAGGGACGGCATGTCAGTTTACGCTGATTACATGCATAGTGTCTTTTCAAAATAAACTACTGTGTTCACAGGAAATATATATACGTTTATGTTTGTTACATGCATGCAGCCTCTTTTCAAAGGTAAACTTCCAACTTAAGTTTCCTTAGTTTTTAGGTTAGGTCTAGGCAACAAAACTAGGGTAGTTTTAGGAAAAGACTGTGGTTTGGTTTAAAATAAGTATTGTTCAAATGCACTTCGGTACGTACAACAGTGAGTGAACACATCATGCTAATGTTTGTCATGCTATGTCAGCATTAATCTGAGGTTAGCATTAGTTTGATTCAAAGGAAAAGTACAGTTTCCACTCATTACATATGGTGTCTTTTCAAAATAAACTTCCAAAATAGATTTACTTAGATTTTAGGTTTAGGAAACCATTATGATTTGGGTTAAAATAAGTATGTTTGTCATGTAAAATAAGTACTGATAATAATACATATTATTATATATATATATATATATATATACACACACACACAATTATACAGTATGTTATATGTACATGACATGTTTATAACTGTTGTCACATTTGTCATTATGACCTCAAATTTACTGTATGTTGTTCACCAAGAAAGACTTGACACCAATTAAAAAACAATCACCAACACTTTATTACAAAATGCTTCTTTCACAAAAGAAATGAGAAATCCAACTGGTCTTATTCTGCACCTGGTTAACCTTGATAGAGAAAGGCCGAAGCTGACCTCTAGTGGTAAATATACTAATCAAATGTCTGTGACACAGCAAAAAGGAACATATTTCAAAACGACGAATGTGTTGCTTCCTCATATTGTGGGCACTTTGTCTCATCTTCTAACTGTTTGCAGTTAGTTATAACATTACAGATTTGGTTAGTGTTTTGATGTGTATTTGTAGTTTACATCCATCCATGAATCAATTCATCCACTCATCCGTCAGTCCGTCCTTACTCGGGGACTACTTCTCCTATCCACTTGAGGTAGGGCGGGTTGCCCTGGTCAATAGGCAGGCTGATAACCTCGGCCACCTCATAAGGATGGTTGGAGCTGCAGAGGACAATTATGAGTCAACTCAGCGCTCGGACAGGCACACAGTACATATAAACAGCAGTAATACTCTGACTGCATGAGTCATGGCAGACAATGGAGTAGCGCAGTGTTCCCGTGAGATCCGGTAGCAGCAAGGTGTTTTAAAATGAACTTACCGGACAAATTCAGCAAGAGCAGGCACCTTGGAACTTCTGGTTTTAATCATCTAAACAGGAGAGAGATGTTGAATTCACCAGTAACTGGAGTTAAACATTTATTACATTTTAAATATTGAAAAACAACTTATTCTGAGTCGAGGACACCTAAATGGTTTGCCCTCTCCCAGTCTGATAAAGTCTATGATATGCTCATGATTATTGACGTTCCTGATCCCGGAAGTCTGTCTCTACACCTTCCTGCTCAACCACCCTTACCAGTGATGCGTACAAGCTAACATCGGTCACGGTTCAACGCTGAGTCTGACAAGATTCTCCGCTGACAGCTAATCTTGTTTTACCCTGTTTTGTTTACATGTCTTATCCATTTCTGTTATAATCCAAGAAGCTCAATAACTTTCTATCATTTTTTTTGGGGGGGGGGGTTCAGTCAGTTCATTGGTAGTGAAGAAACTTAAACATTCAGATGTAAAATACATTTACAGAAGCTTACAGACATTTTTTTACGCAGACTATTCTGAAGAAGGACGGAACTTGTAAAAAAAATAAAAAATAATAATGAATAAATAAATAAATGACTCAATAAATAAATGAATAGATATGTCATTAAATGTAGCAAAAAATAATATTAAAAATAAATGTAGACATTAATTAATTGGTAAAATCTGACATAAATTGATACTTCTGTTTTATTTGTTTATTTATTTGTTTATCTTTGTATTAATTCCCTTATTTATTTACTCTTCTGTTTAATAACATTTTTTAATTTAATATCATTTATATATTTTTATTTATTTATTTATTAATTATATTTTTTTTATTATATATATTTGTATTTATTTATTTATTCACTTTTTGCATTTATTTTATTTTATTTATTTATTTTTGCATTTATTTTTTATTTATTTTATATTTATTCACTGACTGATTTTTGGACACATTCAGCTTTCCATGAATCATAGCTACCTCAGCTGGCTTGAAAAGATTTGTGTAGATCTGTAGGCGTGTGAAAAAGTTCTTTAAATACTTTGTAAAATTACACATTTATGCTTATTTGTTCTCGTGGTTTTGACTCGTGCAAGATCATTTTCCTCAAAACATAATAGCTTTAAGCCTCTGGTACGATAGTTTAACATTTCCCATCTGACAACGCTGTTGCTGATTATCAACGTCAATAAGCAGCATTGTATTAACAATGGTATTGATAGAATCCAAACCATACCTCTGTCTAAGAGCTACTATAGTTGTAGCAGTAACTCTATCTGCAGCAGTTAGTACTATAATGGTAGAAACATGTGGTAGAAGTAACGGAAGCAGCAGTAGTGGTGGTTACAGGTGCAGCTGTAGCAGTAACATTAGCAGTGATAGTAATTTACCCTGTGTTATAGAAACAGGATTTAGCTGCATTTAGAGTGACATTTTACATAGCCTAAAATATTGCAATACTTCAAGTCAACACTCACCAGCAGCACTTCATTGTCCTCCTCAATCTTACCCTGCCATTCATACCTGGAGGAACAAGACAGAATAAGACATTTGTCATCTAATGAATCCTGGCGAGTCATCCTTATTTGTTTATAAAGTACCAAAATCATTGATTTCAAATGCTGCCTGAGAAAACACTCCATTCATAACCCGTCATTAAGCAAAAACACCCTGTACACGTTGAAAACACAAACTTAGTCAAGCATGACACTGAGAAGCAGCCGTCTCAGAACTTACACAGATGTGATTGCCGGGACAATGTTGACACAAGCCGCTAGCTTCTTTTCCACAATCCCCCTGAGAGACAGAAGAAAGTAATGAATCAGCCACAAATGATTACGCATGGAAGAAGAGAGAACTTTTCTTGCAGGGCGATGAAGTATAAGTGGTAAAATGATTTCCAATCAAACGGGACGTCCCATTTTCATTATGTCCAGCCAGTAACAGAGGGGCAGAGACATCAAGAATATAACTTTTACTTTATCTTTTATTCTATAATCATATTAACCCGCTGAGGACTGGGGCCCTGATATATAATCTTAATACATAATCATGTGTATAAATTCAGTAATGTAAAGTACAAGCAAGTAATTGATGTCATTTTTTTTTCAGCACAACATGGGCTATTTGAAAATGTATGCTGCGGTGATATCACATGATAGCTACTATAAAAAGTTATAAGACCAAGAAGTCAAAAGAAAAAGTAAAATGCATTTTGATTGTACAAACAATGCATTCATTTTCTACAACAAACAACTATGTATAATAGTATATTATTATAGTATATATACTATCTTCACAACAACAACAACAACAACAAATATAAAGACTCTATAGCACAGGCCTATTCACATTTATATCACAATGGAAGCGGCATTATTTTGCACTCTCTCCGCTTACACCACTGTCTTTATGTAGCTCAATACACTTCAGATAACTATCTTGATTTATCTATTTACTTTCTGAAGGTTGCTTCCGTGTTGCAGTAGATTTCTAAATGCTCAGTACTCAGCATAGATCTCTCCAATGAAATCACATCTGTAAATCGTCGAGGCGCTATTTTGCAACCGTCATTGGCGCAGTGCTTTGAGCACAGTTCACCACCTAACAAACACAGCTTGTGATTTGCACATGTATGCCAGAAATCTCGTTCACCAAAACATCAATGTTTAAGAGTTGTTTGTATAGTCAGCATTTGATAAATAAGTACATAAAACATTTAATTATCGCTTTTATCATTTTTCGAATGTGTCCAAAGATAACAGTGTTTCCTTGATGGATTACTAAACCTCTGGATGGATTATAAGAACAAGTGACAACTCGTTGTAATGGTATGAAGTATGAAGTGAGTGCTTTTATAATTGGGAGGCGAGTTACAGAAGCCTAGAGCCATTTTTTTACACAAACTATTCTGGAGAAGTTGCAATGAATGAAGGACGGAACCTGTAAAAATAAAAAAATAATGAATCAATAAATAAATGACTCAATAAATAAATGAATAGATATGTCATTAAATGTAGCAAAAATTAATATTTAAAATAAATGTAGACATTAATTAATTGGTAAAATCTGACATAAATTGATATTTCTGTTTTATTTGTTTATTTATTTGTTTATCTCTGTATTAATTCCCTTATTTATTTACTCTTCTGTTTAATTATTTTTTTATTGAATATTATTTATATATTTATTTATTAATTATTATTTTTAATTATATATTTGTATTTATTTATTTATTCACTTTTGCATTTATTTTATTTTATTTATTTATTTTTTGCATTTATTTTTTATTTATTTTATATTTATTTACTGACAGATTTTTTTTGTATACTGTATACTGTTTGTATAGTCAGCATTTGATAAATAAGTACATAAAACATTTAATTATCGCTTTTATAATTTTTCGAAAGTGTCCAAAGATAACAGTGTTTCCTTGATGGATTACTAAGCCTCTGGATGGTTTATAAGAACAAGTGACAACTCGTTGTAATGGTATGAAGTATGAAATGAGTGCTTTTATAATCGCGGGGGCGACTGCCCCCAGAGGGTTAAAGACATTTCTAAAACAGAATTAAGATGTTTCTGATAGAATCACCTGGCCAACTCTTTAGCCACTGTCTCGTTAGGACAAGTGACGAAGGCGGCAGAGTGCGTGCCGGACATGTACGTCTCAGATGCCATGGAAAACGCCCTCAGTCCAACCGTCCTCAGCAGCGGGAACATAAACACACTCAGCAGCACTGTCTGGGAGGAGAACAGGAGGAGGAGGAGGATAAATCCCAAACAACAACAACAACAACAACAGAACAAAAATACATTCGAGCAAGGCAAGGAGTCCAAGAAACACAAGCAAACCATCCCATGTGGTGTGTTAGAGACATCTGCATGCAGCGTGGAGCATCAATGAAACACACACACACACACACACACACACACACTCACCACAACCAAAGCTTTCAAGGATCCACCTCGCAGTGTCTCTGCACCGGGCAGTTCAATACGCATCGCCTGAGCAGGTCATAGACATAACGGTTAGATCCTTTACTTAAGTAAGAGTAGAAAAAAATACTCCATTACAAGTAAAAGTCCTGAATTAAAAATGTTTCTTAAGTAAAAGTACAGAAGTACTACTAGTACTTAAAGTATCAAAAGTACTCATTATGCAGAATGACTCCTCTCAAAATGCTATATTATAATACAATATTATAGTATTCTGTTCTTCACTTATAAATACATGTAGGAGCCTTTTAATGTAATTGGCCATTTGTAGATACTGTGTATACTAGTAGATTAGTAGTACAATATTGCATTATATCATATAAGCATATGTTATTTTATGTAAAAAGTACAACACTTTCCTCTCAAATGTAGTGGAGTAGGAGTATAAAGTAGCATACAATGGAAATACTCAAGTAAAGTACAAATACCACAAAACTGTACTTAAATGTAGTACTTGAGTCCGCTAAAGACAGACTTTACTTTATGTATTTATTGCGTATTTATCTGTGTTTTTTCCCTAGACTATATATTGTGTTTTTAGTTTTCCACTTCTTAAACACGTGGCTCGTGTGGTCACTTCAATTTATATGATTTCTTGTATGTTTGCATATGCCCTTGTTAAGCACTTTGTGACCTTGTGACTCTGTGAAAAGTGCTGTATAAATACATTTTACTTACTTGAGTAAAATGTACTTGGTTGCATGCCACCACTAAAGTCATAACTAAAGTCATAACTTAACGAGAATAAAGTCGTAATATTACTAGAATAAAGTCACAATATTACGAGAACAAAGTCATAACTTTACGAGAATAAAGTCGTAATATTACTAGAATAAAGTCATAACTTAACGAGAAAAAAAGTTGTAATATTACGAGAATAAAGTCGTAATATTACTAGAATAAAGATACAATATTACGAGAACAAAGTCATAACTTTACGAGAAAGAAGTCGTAATATTACTAGAATAAAGTCATAACTTAACGAGAAAAAAGTTGTAATGGAACGAGAATACAGTCATAATATTACGAGAAAAAAGTCGTAATATTACGAGAATAACGTCACAATATTACGAGAATAAAGTCGTAACTTTACGAGAATAAAGTCGTAATATTACGAGAAAAAAAGAAAATAACTCGTAAAATTACGACTTTATAATATTGACTTTATTCTCATAATACTGACTTTTTTTCTCATAAACGTGTGACTATATTCTTGTAATATTATGACTTTATTCTCATAATATTACAACTTTTTATCTCATAAACTTGTGACTTTATTCTCGTAATATTATGACTTTATTCTCATGAATTTTTGACTTTATTCTCGTAATATTATGACTTTATTCTCATGAACTTTTGACTTTATTCTCGTTATATTATGACTTTATTCTCGAAATCTCAGATTTATTTTTTCCTCAATGTTGCCCTAATACTCTGTTGTACCATAGACCTACAACCATGATAAATAAAATCGAAAATGTAAACAAAGAACAGTTATTCATTTCCACTTGTATAAATCCAGAGGGAGCCACAGGAGAGGAGCTGAAGAGCTGCAGGTTGCTGACCCCTGGACTTTATTTAATTTGTAAAGTAGTAGTAGTTTTTAGTTAATTACTACAGTAGAGCATCTCCAGTGTAGTTCAACACTGCACTGCTGTAGTGGCTGTACACACAGTACTGTACTACAGTAGTAATACAATCAGCTCACTTTACCTTATTTCATAAGATTAACAAGCTGTAGAAATCAAGCACCTGTTTGCCCACAAGGATAAGACAAATGTGACCAACAGAGACTTTGTATTAACCTCTAATTAACCTCTAACAGTCCGTTTCTAAATAGTTTGTGGTTTGTAGACGAGCTTTGTTTAGCTTGCATCGTTAGCATGTGTGAGTTGTAGCAGTAACGTGAGTTGTTAGCTGTTAGTCAGGAGAAAAAGCACGTTATTAGAGGAAACACTACAAGACGAACTGACTAACAATGTCAGAGAGTTTAGTTAGTACAGTACGAGAGGAGAAAAAGGTAAAACCTGTTAAAGGTGATGTTGAAACCTACCTTCTGACAGCCACCCTCTGCCGTAAAGCGAGACGGCTGTATGTTTGTGAAACTGTCGTAAATCAGCTCACAGTCTAGTCTTCAGCAAGGAATTATAAATCTTTTTATATTATTTTCATTATCCTAAGGTTTCCATGGATATTAATAATACAAAAAAATATATATTAAATTTAGAATAAATAGGCCTAATCAATTAAATGTTTTGGTCCATTTACACAAGGAATTACAAACTTTTTATATTATTTTCACTATCCCAAGGTTTCCATGGATATTTATAAAAATTGTTTTAAAAAAAAAAAGAATAAATAGGCCTAATCAATTAAATGTTTTGGTCCATTTATACAAGGAATTATATATATTTTTATATTATTTTCACTATCCCAAGGTTTCCATGGATATTAATAATAAAAAAAAAATGTTTTTAAATTAAGAATAAATAGGCCTAATCAATTAAATGTATTGGTCCATTTATGCAAGGGATTCTAAATCTTTTTATATTATTTTCACTATCCCAAGGTTTCCATGGATATTAATAAAAATATATATATATTAAATTAGGAATAAATAGGCCTATAATCAATTGAATGTTTTGATCCATTTAATCGTGAACAATAAATTGCAAGGACAGCAGCAATCTACATATTAGATGTATTGATCTTTCAGAAGTGGTACTTCAGCAGTACTTAAGTACAACTGTATGATACTCTACACTTCTACTCCACTACATTTATTTGACAGCATTAGGCTACTTTGCAGATTCAGCTTCTTAATACAAAACATAAATCAACTAATACATTATGATGTAGATATTATTATAGGTGAATCCAGTGGTTCACAGACTTTTTCATGTCAAGGACCCCTAAACTGACACAAATTAGACCATGTACTGACCCCCATTTGATAAGATTTTGTCGCAGGGTCCCCCATCTGATTTTGATGAGTTTTTATTTCCTTTTTGCTGGGGACTTTCCTGGAACCCCAGGACCCCCCGGGGGTTCCCGAACCCTACTTTGAAAACCACCGGGTTAACCTACTCAGCATAGCCTATAGAGTAAAATTAGCTCCACCTTTACCACCTGCCACATTAAAAGTGATGTAGGCCTACACATTAATGCATCACTAATTAAAATCTTATAACATATAGGCCTACATTAATTAGATATGGGTCATCATTCTGAATAATGAGTAGCCCACTTTTACTTTTGGGAGGCTACTTTAAGTATACTGTGATGTTATTTAAGTAAGATTTTGAATGCAGGACTTTTACTTGTATTTTTACACTGTAATGCTACTCAAGTAAAATACGTAAATACTTCTTCCACCACTGTCTTTCAGTTCCTTTAGCTATGTAAACCCATGAGTACATAGGCTACACTATGTCTTCACAGTCGTCACACATTTCTCCATTGTTTTATTCGGTGTCTTGACGAGGATGTAAAACCGTAAGTCAGGCACGTGTAGAATTGTAAACTATTTCAAAGAGCTGACCAGACTGCTGTTGATGTTGATATTTTGCTGAGATAATTATCGGGGAAAACATCAACAACAACTGACTTCATCTTCATGCCTTTGGTAACTTTTACTTTTTCATCATTAATCAACTAGAGGGTGGCAAAGTGCAGGACAATCCACTCACTAATACAGTAGATTGTAATACAGTAGTAGACCTATAGAGGCCCCTGCAGACCTCTCAGAACATTCTTGCATTGGTGGTTCAGTGGTACAGCGGGAGGTGTTGGTTCCATTCCCATCCAATACAAACTTTTAACAAATACAAAAAGCATAATTTTTTGTGTGCAGAAATGATGCTTTCAGAGTTTTTTTTTGCAAATCTAAATGCTAGATATGACTTTTGTGAAAGAGATGGTTCTCTTTCTTTAATTGTTGATAATCCATCCAAACTACTGCTCATCATTCCGGCATTCTCTGCAAGACTTTAAATGGTCACGCCATATTCAAAGCAGTCTAGCAATAGATACCAATAATGATGTGCACATGCTATGTAATGCATGCAATGTGCACACACTGATTTTCCACTATCACTTCAGAGTTATTAAACAAGCAGTGGCAGTGGATAACCATATGATGGCAGCTTTTGTACAGAAGACGAGACAAGAATGTGCTTTATGATCAGTTCTGGTAGCTATAACACACACATACACAATAAATCAGTTCCTGTCAACGGGGTACCGGCAATGATTGTGATTGTCTGTGTGCACACAAATGATGCTTTCCCTATGTGTGTGCGTGTGTGTGTGTGTGTGTGTGTGTGTGTGTGTGTGTGCACAAGACAGAAAGCCTTTCTGTTTGATAACATCCACCACCTCCCTCACACTCTCCTCTCTTCGCCCTCATCCTTGATTAAAGAATGAAACAAGCATGTCACACATACTAATATGCACACACACACACACACACACATAGAAGATGTGACTCGTGCACTCAGAACAAGACAGATTGAGCTGTAGCTGATCTGAGAGCTCCACCAGGATTGCATGGACACACATAAAGACGCAGCGAGACGTATTAGCGGAGCTCGTCAAGCTTCTGCAAGAGCAATGAGGAGCGATGGGAGGAGGAGGGATATGTTGTTTGGTGGAGGTGGTGGTGGTGTTGGTGGTAGGGGAGGGGCGGAGGTGGGGGCTTGTTCCCATGGAAACTGTGCAGTCAGCACATCTGTACGTGTTATGCGCTGTCCTCTCTCATCGGCATCCCGCGGCCTCTCTCCTACACAGCTGGACATGACAGCATGCGCTCGCATGTATAAGACGCACACACACTCACGCAATAACGCTGCCCTGACCCCGTTGCCATGGTGACCATAGAGCCCTCAACCCATGGGATGTTATCTTAGTGTATGGAAAAAAAAAATGCATATGTGTGTGTGTTTGTGTGTGTGTGTGTGTGACAGAGACCAGACATCCACACAAGTTGCTGCTGGCATTGGGCAACTGTCTTGCTCTCTCTGTTTCATCACCAGATTTTACCCTCCTTTTTTTCTCTCGCTCTCCCTCACCCCCTCTCTCTTTCTCCCTCTCTCTCTCTCTCTCTCTTCCCCCCTGTCTTTTTCCTTCTCTCTCTCTGTCTCTCGCCCCCTCTCCCTCCAAGCATGAGGAGAATCAATATGTTTTCAATTTGCAGCAGAGCCTTCCTCCTCTGCATCCTAATCAGCCTCCACTGGCCCTTTAACGTCCAGAGAGAGAGAGAGAGAGAGAGAGAGAGAAGAAGTGGGTGAAGGCGGACCTCAACTAAAGGACATTTCTAATAAACAGCTACTGTACGATGTTAAAGTCAGGATCAGTGGAGCGAGTGCTGAAGAATGTGTCTCTGCTGTTTCACTACCGGCTGTGGGATGCCTGAATCCTGACGTCACATCCGGGTTATCCAAACTTCTGTAACTCATTGCAACATCTCACTGAAGGTATCTGTCATCGGAATATCTGAAAAAAGTGAACCATGTTACAGGGGTTTACAGTCAATTTGCCAAGATAAATGAGTATCTACTATTAATTTGTTCATTCAAAATAACTCCAGATCCCAAAGCCCAAAGACGACAGTGTGCATTCTGTAGGGTTTTTGCTTTATCCAGGATACTCTTTCTTAACATCTAATGTAAGCTGATGTTTCGTTTTATATATATTCTTTGTTTGTTCCTGTGGCTGCTGTAATGACTGGATTTCTCCACAGGGATCAGTCATTATCATCTTATCTCCTTGTGCTTGTAAGGCAAATTAAGCAGGCTGTTCTCATACACCGTTCGTAGCTATACCTACAAAAAGTAATGCACTGTAATTTGTGTATAAACCCACAAAATCAATTCATGTGTAATCCACGTAATTGTGAACGAAGAAACATAAAGAGCGGCGAACGCCATGTGGGGAGGAGGTCGGGCTGGATAGGAGGGTCTAAAAACACAGGACTTTCACGCAGGAGACCGGTGTTGTTGTCCCAAATAAATCCTCACACAGGATTTATTTATCACGTAGATTCCGTACTTAAATTGCGCCACTTCCAGTGTTGCGTAACTTAACTACTGTACGATCTTGCCTAAACCCAACAAAGTTGTTTCCTGTGAAGACAGAAGTTTATTTTGAAAAGAATGGAGCAGAAATTGACGCTGGACATTCATAGGAAAATGCACAAAAAATTAGGAATAACGTTGAATAAGGGTAATAATAAGGATACGTTGAATTAAGTAGTCCTGATTCATTAAATATGCAATGTGTAAAATGTAGCAACGTGCTCCAAAGAAATAGGAGGCAGCATTTCATCTGTTCTACTGGGTCCATACAATCTCAAATTTACAATTTACGCATGCAAAATTAACCAATCAAAAGGCCTGTTGACATGTCATCTGTGCCACACTGACATTTTGGTTAGAGGGTGGCACTAGCTCATGATGATCAGCCCAGCCGCCAGGAAAAGTCAGCTAGTTTGCATTGGACATTTCTGCAAACCAGGGATAAGTCGAATGGCGACGTTTTTGCATTTGGTCAGAGCAAGTGACGTGGTTTAAATAACGAAAAGAGACACACCGGGAGGTGGATGGGTCCAACAAACACAAGGCTTTCATCCCGGAGACCGCTGTTCGTGTCTCATGCGTTACATTACAATCAGCTGTTCGTTCGTGTCCCGTGTTCACAACGTTCAGTGTCATCTTCACTATACAAACGTAGTAGTTTTAAGCCCAACCATGTAGTTCCGTCCAAAAACCTACATTACATTGTTCCGTTATTATTTGAACACAAAACATGGTCTTTTTTCTAACCTTAACCAAGTAGTTTTGTTGCCTAAACCTAATCAATCTTTCCAACACGTTAACCACGTTGCATTGTGCGTTTTTGCAAGCATGATACGAGGCTGATATGAAACGTATTTTTGGTTCAGAAACGTTACCATTCAACGTAGGCCTATCTGTTGTTTGCAGAAATATCCAAAGCCAATATTTTTTCTGGCTGTGATGATGGTCCAAAATGAATTAATGAACTAAACATTAGTATATTCATTCTCAAAGAACCTTTTACTTCCTGAGCCTACAACTGCTCCCACTTTGCAACTCTATAGGACATGAACAGACGTCTTACTTGCACTATAAATACATTATTACTGTAAATATACTAATAGAGAATAATGACAAACAGGTGACAGAAGATGAGGTGGGCTCTGTGTAGGCCGGTGTTCTTGGACGAGTGTGTCAGCTCAGTATCATCCACACTGTGAGTACCAGCCAACCACTGACAGAGTCAGAAAACACACTGACGGAGAGCATCTCCAACATGAAGCCGGCATAAAATAAGTACAAAAATTAGGAAAGAGAAAGAGAGAGAAAATGGAAGGGTGAAAAAAAGAGTAAAAGAAATCTTGATTGAGCTCTTGTCTTTCTCTCCCTCTGCTCTCCTCTGCCCCCATTAACACCGACTTCTGAGGAGGGAGGGCCGCCTCGGGAGCTCCCTCGCTCACCCGGGAGACGAGAGGAGAGAGAAGTTCACCTCTGTAACAGCAGGGTCTGGGAGACAATACCTCGGAGGACTGAAAATCCACAGCAATTAGCCCGTCTCTCATCGTACTCATTCCTGCACTTATCTGCTTATTCAAATTGCACCCGTGGCTTAAGAAAGGAGACATGCAGGTTAGCTCTTTGACCTACAGCCTTGACCTTGAATATGAGGCGTTTTAGAGGTGACTCATCATCTGTAGAAATCATCCGTATTTTAACTGTATCCTTGGTTTTCAGCCTAGGAGTCAAGAGGTTGACAAGATATTATAAAATATTGACTGTATATGAATTTTCAACTTTATTAGTCAAGTCAAGTCAGTTTTATTCATAGCCCAATATCACAAATCACTAATTTGCCTCAAGGGGCTTCAAAAACTGTATAGCATAGACCTACGACACCCCATCCAGCCCAGTCGCACAGTAGTTTTTTAAATAGTCATGACATTTAATGTATTGATTTGTGTACACAGACATACACACATTTTTTACGTGATGGTCAGCACGGAATCAACGAACGCCGCGTAGGGAGGAGGTCGGAGTGGATGGGTGGATAAAAAAAAACAGGACATTGTCCCAGGAGACCGGCGTTCTGAAACCAGAAGTCAAAGTTGATTTATATGTCACGTAACTTCCGTACTTAGTTACGGCACTTTCGGTGTTATTTTAACCCAAACCCAAACCCAATCTTTTCCTAAACCTAAGTAAGTAGTTTTGTTTCTTAAGCCTAACTATGTCGATCTGAAGTAGTTTTATTTTGAAATTGACACGTGCGCTGGACATTGTGAAATCTCTTGAAGGAATGCCAAACTACCGGTCACATGATCGGAGCACAGCCAATAGGAACGCCGCTCTCTCTCTCTCTGAAACGACCTGTGATTGGTCAAAGTCTCTCGTCACGGGCTAGATTTTTTAAAGCCTGAAAACAGAGCCATGAGGAGGTGCAGAAGTCTAGTTTTCTCTCCGAACACTTGAATTACAATATGCTGAAAGGTTATTATGGAATTTTTGCCCAATGATGCCAAAAATATACTGCCTACTGCCACTTTAAATGACAAGTGAAAAGCCTTAAATGCGTTATCATGACCCACGGAATGTCCTTAGAATGCAATTATACACCTTAGATCAGGTTGGAGCTGCAGTTAGGAGTGAAGTCCTGCAGAAGAACACTGAGCAACAACATGGAGAACAGTGAGTAGGGTTGAATCACCGGATGGTCAGAGGACTCTGTGACCAAAAAAACATGTAAAGAAGTGTTAGGTGATGAAACGGTTTCATGCAAAAGTAAAATCACAAGCAGGACAGCACTCCAATTAAATTGTTAATTCATGCATGGATGTTTCAGGCATGAATAAACAAGTATGCAGTTTGCACTCTTTCTATTTTTTTGCTTTTGAGGATTCAGAAGCCTTCTACAAATACTGCGTTGATGTATTATTTATCTAATGCAAATGAATCATGAAAGGAGGTCAGGAGGCCAGCCCTTTAGTTAAGGTAAGAAACGCTGAAGATACCGCCAATAAAAATTACACTTTCTAAATGCATACCTGTACCACAACAGATAATTTGTGTGTGTGTGTGTGTGTGCCTGTGTGTGTGTGTGTGTGTGTGCCTGCGTGTGTGTGTGTGTGTGTGTGTGTGTGTGTGTGTGTGTGTGTGTGTGTGATTTGGGTGAAATGATGCTTTAAAGAGCTTTGCTTGTTTTCTAATAAACCGATACATTTTGAATAAATGATCAAAGCTGTAGCGCAGCATTTTATGCTTTTTAACAAAAAACATATTTCTCATACTCTCATTTCTGTGAGTACAGTGAGCATGTTGCTGTTTACCCCTCTGGTAACAGCTTTTTGATAACAGCGAAAATTTATTCCGACGGGGTCAGCTAATGTGAAACCCAAATTGGAATAAACTAGACTTAGAACAAAGCTGCAGCATGTAAAGTATAAGATTGCAAAAAATAATACGAGTTTCAGGTTTGTGCTACACGGGGTATGTAGCAGATTCACCATAAACTCTGACCCATTTTAATTCAGTGTACAGTGCTGCCTGTTGTCTCAGTGATGGTCTAATTTGTTGAGGGTAATTATAGTAATATTTGAAAATGAATGTGGACATTATTTATTATTTAACTTTAAATGTTTCCACTTTAAATTAGAAGGAAGCAAATCAGAGAAGTTGAAAAAACACAGCAAAACCAAAATGTCACTTCATGTCTTTTCCTCCAAAACTGTTTTTACAAAAGTAGATGAGTTAATCTAGGAAAAAAAAGACTTCTTTACATCAGCCCTGGCGAGACATTTCCCATTGTTCTCCCACGGAAAACAATGTCCTCTACGGAGTACTGCCACGATGTGAATGCAGCATGAAGTGCTCTTAAAAATATATTCAAAGCCATACACTTTTCTTTCTTTGCTCTCCTCTCTTATCTGCTTTCATCCTCCCTCCACGTTGCTAGTTCACCAACGCACCACCTCCTTCTCTCTCTGTCTGGCTGTGACTTTGCTGGTGGCGCTGGAGCAGAGCAGAGGAGGAACTTTCGAAGTAGGCCAGGTTGCAGCAGGTAACGCAGAGTCATTCATGCAGACTGGAAGCTTGCGATGAGAGCGAGAGGAATAGGACACCCTGGCTCGCCCTCAGGCAACGAGGGGGAGAGAGAGAGAGGAAGAGGGAAGGAAAAGGGGGAAGGCTGAGGGGAGGATTGCTTGGGAGTGTGACAGAGAAAGATAGGACAAATAAAGTGAGAAAGAGAGCAAAGGAAGTAAGAGAGAAGAGAATGGAGCCGCGTTAGCCTAAATTAGCAGCCCAGTCACACAGCAGTCATGAAGTTTAATGTATTTGATTCGTACATAGACACAAATTTCACTTTTTTTTTCGTGATAGTCGGCACGAAATCAATTCGTATGTAATCCAACGTAATTGTGAACCGGGAAGTATAGAAGGCAGTGAACGGGAGGAGGTCAAGGTGGAAGGGTGGGTAAAAAAAACACAAGACTTTCCGCCAAGAGACCGCTGTACATGTCCCATATGAAACCAGAAAGTCAAAGTTGATTTATTTGTCACGTAACTTCTGTTACAGCACTTCCGGTGTTAATTAAACCCAAACCCAAACAACTAGGTAGTTTTCGTTGCCTAAGCCTAACTAAAGTTGATTTATTCCTTAATCTAACTAAGTAGTTTTATTTTGAAAAGACTGGAGCGGAAGTTGTGTCACGTGTTGCTGGACATTCGTAGGAAAAAGCATGAAAAATGCGTTGTTGAAAGTCGTGCTGAGCGGAGCGAAAAATAAGGGAAATTTGTGTCTATGTACACGAATAAAATGAATTAAATTTCCTGTCTATTTCACAAACTGCCGTGAGACTGTGTTGAAATTAGACATCTTGTGTAATTGTAAGTTCTGTTGGTGTGTCACTTTGTTTGTAAAATAAATAATAATAAAAGTACTTCAAAATTAAAATGCACATGCTTATGCATACACCTTCTGCAAACTCGCACACCTGTTCTTACAGAAATGCTGAGAAAGCAGCAGAGATGAACGACATGGTTAAAATCATACAACCTTATAACCACAATATCCCGGGTTTGATTCCGACCATGGGACCTTTGTTGCATGATATACTTCTCTCTCATTCTCTTTCTCTCTCTCTCTCTGCCCTATTTTCAGTCTGCCTCTATGCTGTCATGTGTCTAATAACACGACAGCTGTGATGCCCTGGGAATGACCACCCGGGTTCCAAGGTGCTCTGAACTTTGGTGAACTTTGACATGTTGATTTGCACTGTGTAACAATGGTAAACCATCACAGCAATGTTCACTTTGAAGGGGCGGCACGCCAAGCAAATACTTAAATCTGTAATGATGATTAACTGATTGAGCAGTAAGGATTTTAGCTGATTGCAGCGGTGTAGGGTCGTTTCAAATCGAATACGCTGCGGCGCACTTACCGGAAATGACGATCTACTTGTAGTTTTCAGACCACGTTGGTTTTACTGAATCCGGATCATGATCTGGATCGCCACCAAAATCTAATGGATTGTTCATTGTGCCACACCCCACCCCTCCAAAAAAATTCATTCAAATCCATCGCAAACTTTTGGAGTAGTCCTGCAAACAGACAGACAGACAGACAAACAAAAAACAAACCAATGCCGGTGAAAACATAACTTCCGCCAAGGCCAAAATAAATGTCTCTTAAAAAAACATCAATGTAACAAAAGAAAAACTTATAACATTGAAAACATAAGTTTTGAACAATTTATACAACTTTTTTTCTGACAAAGGACATAAAAGCATTTTGGTATAAAGCTCTCCATTTTGATAGATATCTGGTGCTGCATTGAATATGTTGCGAGGCAAAACGTTGGCATTGATCAAGAGGTAAAAGACCTTCTTAGATGAAAACTACAAACTGCACGCGTGTCATCAGGACATCACTTGTGCAGAATGAACACATGAGATGCAGCAACAACAATGCAACAGCAACAATGCAGCAACGGCGGCGTGCTGGTCATGATTAAGGGATTCTCTGTGCCTCTGCTCTCGTCTCCGGCCATCAGTAACCAGAGTGCAGCAGGGACTTGAGGCTGTGGCTGGATGAGAGGAGAGGAGGAGGAGTAGAGTAGAATGTTAAACATGTCCTCTAGACCCCAGAGGAGGAGGAGGGAGGGCGGCCAACATGGCAGACTGTTCTCGCTCTGCCTCGCTCTTCTCTTCGTCTCTCCGTTTTCTATCCCTCTCCGCCGCTTTCTCTCACTTTTCTTCCTCCCACTCTTATCTTGCAGCTTCCTCTCTTCTTTGGAAAACTCTTGTCTTTCATTTGGAAACTGTTCACATCCATCATTCTGTGAGTCTTTCCAGAATCTTCAGATTTAGTTTTTTGTCAGAGTAATTGTAATTCACTCAGTGTATGAAATGTTATTAGGCTAAAGGATTTGCGTCACTGAAGGAGGTAACATTAATTTGAAGAAGTTAAACGTGTTCTTTCAGAATGATTGATAGTGCAATATCATATTACTTTGCTCTACTTTTTTAGAGCACTTAAACACCCTCGGTTAACAAATCCTAAGATTTTCTTTTCACATTTCATCATTATACATTTTGAACAGAAACCTTACAGACCAGATTCTCCCACAGTTAAAGGTATGCATATCGTAATGGCACTAAACAATTACAAAGGAACCACTTCCAACAAGTAGTATATAAAGTTACTGTGAGGAACTTTAAACTGGTTAGTTACTGGTCGGATTCTGCGCAAAATCAGGTGAAATCATGCAGGTTCATAAGGAACTCCTTCAGCTCAGACTCCAACGGGGCTTCTGAGAGCGACAGACCCAGATTCGGTTTCTTTGCCGCATTTGACCTGCAGTTGGAGCTCCGGTGAGAGGTGGAGAGCTCCATGCCCGGCAGCAGCAGCGGCAGCACCTCTTCTGGCCAGGAACAGAGCTTTGCCTCGCTGTTCTGCCGTGAGCCAACACCGACACTGCGCTGTTGGAGGCCCGGGCCGTTATTGCTGGGCCTGCTGGAGGGAAGGGAGGCACAGGAGAACCAGGACTGAGCATGGCAGACTCTGAGACCCTGCTGGAGTAAAAGGAGTGTAACAGGTGTGGTATGGACCCAAATGCAGCACAAACACTGGCAGGTAACATTGACAATGTCTTTTATTCACAGCAAACAGGGACCAGGACAAGCAGGTAAGTAAACTCATGGTATTGTTTTAGATGAAGGCTGGAAGCCTCGAGGGTCTTTCGGAGGGTACGGGGACTCGATCCGGTAGGGCCGAACCGGAGTTCCAGTGAGTCTGAAGCTAGCGTGAGCCATGTGTCTTCATCAAACAATTCCACAAGCGCCAGCAGGGAATTAACACACACAATGGCGACTGTGGCAGCACAGACAAAGTCCAAAGTCCACAGTAATCCACAGGGTAACAAACGGGGGAACTCACGCTGCGGTACCGTCGTCGGAAAAACCCCAAGAGGAGCTGACTGAAACCAGGAACGCTGAGGCAGAACTCGTGGTCGGGGACAGAAGGCTGAGGTTATTTCCGGGACTACGACGAGGCAGGTAAGAATGAGTCCAAGAATGAGTGCTGCAGAGTCTTGCATGGAGGCGAAGACCAATCTGGCAAAGAGCGAATGGAACAGGAAAACTTAAATACTGGCTTGATTACTGATGAACTGCAGCTGTGAGCTCAGGTGAGCTGATGAGGGGGGGAGTGGCTGACTGGTGGGGTGAGGTGAGGGCGGAGTCATGGAAAAACACTGAGTGCAGGCATGAATAGGAGCAGACTGTGACGAGGAGAGGTTTTTTGAAGGGAATCTGGTGCTCTGAAACACTATCGCTATGGCGACCGACAAATCAAGATCACTAATTAACATGTCGTATTTCTTTTGTTTAGTCCGTACAAAAAAAAAGTGTAATAACGCAGTGACTTCCTGGAGTCTTGTCATCGCTGTGAGGTTGCCAGTCACGCAGCAATACTCTAGGAAATCACTGCCCGCCCAAGAAATATGGTGCCCTCAAAATGGGGTCGTGTTTACCGCGTTCACGAGGAGAGTCCATATGAACGCTACCCTCATGTCGCATTCAACGACCTCAGAAGTGGAAAGTTTCCAAAAGCTCCTAGTTTACAACTTGTGACGTGTTTGTTGACGTTGTCAGAAATGGCGGAGGCCATGGAAGTTCATTTTTCAGTGCATAATAAGTGATTATTAATGTTAATGTTCATTTTAGTCTTATACTGTTTTTCTTCATAATTTTATGATATGTTTGAGGAAAATGTTGATATTCCCAGCGGCTTCATCGTTCTCCTCTGTCATTATGCCTTTGCATTTCCTGCATTATGTTACCCGCTTGCTAACTTGCTAACTTGTTAGCCTCTGTGGCTTCTCGAAGGCGACAGCTACGTTCATATTGCCGTTTCTTAGCAGCGGTGTTCTCACGACTTAACCACTTGAACGTCAAGAATATCGTGTACACAACTTCCCATGTTGTAAACACAAGCTCACGAGTTTCATTTGAAGGCACCAAAAGTCACAACCCCATGTTTTTGTACAGATTAAACAAACACGTTATGATATATAAATTAGTGCACTTTAGAGGTGCTTTTATACATATTTTGTTCCCTTTGGATGAGGCCAGGCTTGCTGTTCCCCCTGATTCCAGTCTTTATGCTATGCTAAGCTAAGCTAAACTAACCACCTGGTTGTAGAGACATGTATGGTATCGATGCAAAAGTGAATAAGTGCATAATCCAAAATGTCAAAGTATTCTGTCAAGTTCCTTTGCCAAGGCAGGGTCTTCATTGCTGCATTTATAATGTTAATAAACATACATTACATTTCAACCTAATAATCTGATGCAGGGGTGAATTTGTATTTGTGAGACGGAGAGAACCGTGAGTTAAAAAAACAACCCATGAGCAAAAGCAAGAAGTACACTGCATCTCATCACCCACAAATGGTGCAGGCAGCTGTAGGCCAATCGGTGACAAGACAGAGCCTCCCTCATTACATCCACATCAGACTGCTGCTGCAGCAGTTATGGCCTTTCAAAGTTTGAAGTTTTGACATTTAATTACAGCATCCCCAACAGGCAACTTAGTGTAATTTCAAAATGCCAAAATCCATTGTTCCAAGTTTCTTCAGCAGTAGACCAGTAATGTCTCAGCAGGCATCCCTCCTGAAACACGTTGGACGGATCTACGGATGAACAAACATGCTGCTACCTCTTTGCTTCAATCCGAGTCTCCTGAATCTCTCTTTTTTCAGGCCAGCAGCTTTTGCAGCAGACTTGTAGCTGTGTTGAGCAATTTTGCATATCAGAGGCTGCAAATGGCAGCGAGAGATTAACTGTGAAAAATCTGAACTTTGATACCTAGAAATCATGAAGTGTTGTGAAGCAATCGCACCTCCTCTGCGAGGTAGCCTTTGTGCTGTATAGCCCACAGCCACGTTGCTGCTGCATGTGTAGGATGTGAGCTCCGTGCGTCTGAAACAACATCTTATCTGACTAGATTTGATTTATTAGTGCCCAGTATGCAATCATTCTCTTTAGATTAGATTTTGACTGAATCATGATCATGTTGGTAGATAGTAAATCCTGTCAGGTTTATTTTTATTTAAATATTTGGATGGGAATACTTGGATGGATATCTACATGTATGTTGACCAAATTAAAGAGTCACTCCACCAACTTTACACCTAAAGTTCAATTTACTTGTCTTGGGACTACTCAATCTGTTAAAAATAGTTGCTGTGGCTCTGGAAAAATAACTCTGATGATGTCGTAGCCTGGATTACAAACTGGGAGGGTCTAATCAACTTCCCAGAACGAACACCTGAATAGCCCTTATTTATCTCATTAGGTCCTAAAAGTTGTAAAACGCACTAATAGCCGAATCCAGAGTTATTTTCCTTTCTCTGTTCATGTGAATGAGACCCAGACCGAGGCTGGAGAGAGGGCTGGGAGGCGGAGTTAGCAAGCCGTGACGACAGCATGATGACTGTGACCCCGTGACCGAGCGGACGCTACTGCGTCTGGACCGTGGGTCCAATGGATGCGGAAGATCGCCGGAAGATCCGGGTACTTTTTCACTCAGAATTCGAGCCATTTAGGCTTCATGCGCCACTGAGCAACTTGCATAGGAATGAACGGGGTCCCGCCTCCAACGCTGTATCCAGTTTTCTTAATACATCCATGGTCTTGACATTTTTTGTGATTCAGACTACTAACACGTTACATAAAGTTGTGACTTCTGTGAAAGAGACCCACCAGGTAGACCAGAGTAAAGCTTTGAGCGTGATTCAGTGTCCTGCTCAAAGACACATCAGCAGTGTTAAAACCAGTAGAATGCTTTTTTATTTAACTTTCATTTAACTTAGTTAGTTCCCATTTATGTGATCAAACATCCCTTTATCCTGGGCCAAGAAGATAAACAAGAGGAGCGATCGATTAAAACACTTAAACCCGATGCATCCACGAACAACAAATCACCATTATCATCGCTTTCTAGCAGAGAATAAAACATAAACAGTTCCTGTTGCCTCTATAGGCCAGCCTGCTGTGTGTCTGTGTGTTTGTGTGAGTGCATCTGTGTCTATATCCCTGGCAATCCCCATGAAAACACCATGTGGCCACAGAGCAGCCTATCACAAGAGGGAGACAGTTGCCGTGCTCCTGGATCCAGCGAGGGAGCTGTCCGTTTCAGCACCGCCACGACGAGGCAGCAGCAGTAACCATGGTGCACTGTGAGGAGGAACAGGATGTGACTAATGAAACATAAACAAACAAACAAGATGAGAACGGTTTTTTTTTATATAAAAACCTCAGAATATATTTAGAGATATAATGAATAAATGATCCAGTCACATAATGCAGAGTACGTCATTAACATTCCAGGTATGATGATCTATACATGCACTGCTGACATCTACATTTGCATGCATACCTTAACAATATGAATTAATTTGAATTTAAACTCTGTGGTAATGTTTGGAAAATGTGTCTAAATATAATATTTTCACTGACTTGTGTGCGACTCGAGGGGATGTGAAACATATGTCAGAGTCAAACGTACAGAGAGCACAGGTCACTGAGCTTTACGACCTCACCCATCTATTTCTGTTGAACTCATCCGAGCCCTTAACAGCTCGTTCAGGTGTTTTACACTCGCTGCTCGCCCCCCTTCATCACTTGTGTCTCATATCTCCCTCCTCCACCAGGAAATTAAAACACACGTCAGTCTGTTGGAAAACAATAACCCGCTGATGATAATAACGTGACGCCTTATTGATCCCTGTCAGAAAATTGTCTTTTTTAGTGGTGAGAGGTCAGCGGTCAGCTACAGAGCAGCACCCCTGGGGCTGATATAGGGGCATGGTGGTGGTGGTGGTGCCTTGCTCCAGGACACTTCAGCAGGGCAGAAAGCTGGCTGGGATTCAGTTTGTACATCATCACTCATCAGATTCCTTTTTATTTAGGGCAGCCACATTGTTAAAAACGATCTTTGATCTACATTCAGGTCTTATTTTAACAAGGCCATCGAGGTCAGGTTCATTCCACAATTAAAAACATACACACAGACAGTATTTATGGGGCTTATTATAGTATTATTATTATTTTTATTATAGGATTATAAAACCTTACATTTGACTACTTTTAGGCCAACATAAATAAATAAATAAATGGTCCTATATTTCTCCACCAGAATTTATTTTTCAGGTCTTACCATATTTGTCCTTGAGCGAACTATACTATAATACAGGGCAGATACAGAATAATCTGGGGCACTTAAAGGTCCTATATCGTGCTCATTTTCAGGTTCATACTTGTATTTTGTGTTTCTACTAGAACATGTTTACATGCTGTAATGTTAAAAAAACAACTTTATTTTCCTCATACTGTCTGCCTGAACATACCTGTATTTACCCTCTATCTGAAACTCTCCGTTTTAGTGAGTTTTACGGAATTGCAACGGAATTGCGTTGCTAGGCAACAGTTTGGGTCCATGTTTATGATGGTATTTACATTCACTGCAACAGAAAATAAACTGGGACACATTTAGTATTTTTACATTTAAAACCGTGTAATGATCTATATTTGTGACATCACAAATGGACAGAAATCCTAATGGCGTGTTTCAAACGCACAATTTCTGAATACGGGCTGTGTGTATCTGTCCGTATATTGAGCGTTTTGATAGTTTATCAGTATTTATAGAGCACTTAAACCTGCTTTATAATATAAAAGACTTGAAAATCTCACTTTTTACAATATGGGACCTTTAATATTTATAGTTATTTGAGCGTACTGTTGATTTCTGGCAGAGGAATTCCCTTCAAAGACTGAGTCAATATTGTAGGAAAGATAATTGAACAGCTAACTCAATAAATGATACATGAACTCAGATGGGGGACGTTTGACTGAGGGTGCTCATTTCTGTAGTCTCACCTTTTATGGATATTATTATTATTTTATATATGACGGCACTGTAACTGCAATATAAACTGTATTTCTGATTTTTCTGTAATTTATTTGTATTTTATCTAATATTATATATTTTTAAATCTCATTTTATTCAGTATTAATTGATTTTATTTGACTTTTTTTGTGTTTTTAAAATAACGTCCTACATTTCTTCCACCTTATGTAAAGCAATTTGAATTGACATACAAATAAAGTTGCCTTGCTTTGCATTCAACATATTGAAAAGGATATCAAGAAAACATTTCTGAGAGATGAGATGTTTTTTTACATAATAACCTCAGAATATATTTAGAGATATCATGAATAAATGTACAGAAATGATCCAGTCACATATGCAGAGTAGGTCATTAACATTCCAGGTATTGTGATCTATACATGCACTGCTGACATCTACATTTTATTCTGTTTTAAAGGTCCCATATTATAAAAAAGTGAGATTTTCATGTTTTTTTATTATAATGCAGGCTTAAATCCTATATAAATACTGTGAAAGTATCGAAACACTCAATCCACAGGGAAATTCACACAGCCCGTATTCAGAAACTCTGCATTCGAAACAAGCCGTTAGGATTTCTGTCCATTTGTGATGTCACGAATATACAATATTTAGATCCTTGACACAATTTTAAACGTAAATGTGTCCCAGTTTATTCCTGGGTGCAGTGGATTTGAATGTCATCAGCTGACAGGAAGTACACATGGACCCAAGCTGTTGACTAGCAATGTTAATGCAATTCTGTTGCAATTCCGTCAACATGCGCTAAAACGGAGCATTTCAGACAGAGGGTAAATACAGGTATATTCAGACAGACAGTACGAGGAAAATAAAGTTTTTTTTTAACATTAAAGCATGTAAACATGTTCTAGTAGAAACACAAAATACAAGTATGAACCTGAAAATGAGCATCATATGGGTCCTTTAATTGATTTTATTTTACTTTTTTGTGTGTTTTTTAAATATCGTCCTATATTTCTTCCACCTTATGTAAAGCAGTTTGAACTGACATGCAAATAAAGTTTCCTTCAACATATTGGAGAGGGTATCAAGAAAACATTTCTCCAAACAAGTTGCCTCACCAGGAAGCCACATGTGCTTTTCTTCAGAGAAATAAAAAAAACTGAGATTCAGCAGATGAACTGACTTGTTGAAAAGGATTTTCTTTTTTTTTTGCAGTGCGCTTGTTTTTGCGTAAAGTGCTGCTGCTGCGCACAGAACATCTTCTCTCTCTCTCTCTCTCTCCCTCTCTCTCTCTCTCTCTCTCTCTCTCTCTCTCTCTCTGGTTGTGTCGATTTTTTTCATCCTCTGCTTCTAACCATCATCCACCCCCTCCTCCTCCTCCTCCTCCTCTCCTCTCTCCACTTCTATCTCAGCTCTGCGAAGAAGAAGAAGAAGAAGAAAACGAGGAAACCAACCAAAGGATTGATGTGTTGCTCGGCTTGACATTTTTTTTATCTTTTGTTATTTTTTTGGCGCACATAATCCCCCACACAGCCTGACAGCCTTCTCCAAAACCAAAACCAAACCAAACATTTGCTTCTTTTTGGTGATTCCTGATGATTTTCATGTGATGACACTAAACGGCTGTGTGTGTTGTGCTCCGGTTGGCCGTGATATAACCGTCTAGGATCGTGTTTTGGATGCTGGAGGAAGAGGCTCTGACGCTCCGGGAAGCTCCGTCCAACCCCCCAGGTCCTCCTCGTTCCTACCGGCTGCATGAGCGGTGATGCTCGGCCTGTCCGCCTGGATGCGCCCCTCTCTCCGCGGTGTTCCGTCGGTACCGCTGCCTGTATCCCCCTGTATCTATAGCACATTTCCACTGTCGCCGGAGAAAGGTCTAGGGACCACATATGGAAACTGGGGATCAGAATTTTAGGAAAAAGGAAAACTAAGCAGGCTGTCGTTTCATTTTTCTTAACTTAATATTTTTTTTCTTCCTCTTTTTGGCTTTTTTTTTATTATTTGGAGAGAGGGGGGTTAATCGTCCCTGGTTGGTTTTTATTTCCCTTCATCTCTTAAAGGAATGGCTGGTTTTCATGGCAGTCATGGTACCGGCTGATTATTTGGCATTATTTATCATTCTGTCCTTGATTTGTTGGGGGGAGCGTTTCATTCTGCTGGTTTGAATTTGTTCTTTTCATTTCTTTCAGCACATCCAGTCCTTATTTATTTATTTATTTCTGGGCCCTGCCTTCCTGTCTGTCTTGCCTGCCTTTCTTTTCCCACAGAATACATGTGATTCTTCAGAGATGAGCCTCCATAACTCACTGATCCACTGGGGAACATCAAGGTAGTCAGATCTCATCCTGAATCGTGTCATCATCTGTTGGAGGTCTCTGCTTTTTTTTGGGGCCATTTTAAAAGATACCAGGCTGCCAACTGTGTTAGTCTTAAACCACCCTCCACCTCCACAACCCCCCCACCCCCATGTTTCTTCATCCCTTTTCAGTATGAATTAATTCACACTGCGTGCATGTGTGTGTTCATCCGTGCACAGGTGTGTGTGAGTGAAAGTTTAGCTGTGTGAGTGTGTGTGTGTGTGTGTGTGTGTGTGTTTGTGTGTGTGTGAATAACAGTGTAGGCTGTATGTGACGGCCTATGTGGGAAAAAGCAAGCGCTACATGCACATCACTCCATACATCACCGTCGAAGCTGTGAGGATTGTAATAACTGCTTAAGTCGGCTCAGAAAGCCAAACTGAGGCCCGAGACGACCACAAGAGAAACAGAGCAGAATCCTCCATCTTCTCATTATCTTGGCCTTTTTCAGAGTTTGACGTTTAGAGGCCTTCCAACTCAACAAACTAGGCCTAGATCCCAGACCAGGTCTCTTGTGGGATCTGCTAGAAGCCTGTGTTTTTAGGTCAACATTTTTTTTTTCATTTTTTTTTCCAGAGCAGGGCAACTTACTGCCACTTGAGGACTAGAAACCTTTGTAGCTGAGGGTTCTGTCGTCCTCGCCAAAGTCTGTTTGACCCGTCTGTTGGGCCAAGCCTCCACCCTCATCTTGATTTTTCACTTGGTTGCTGGTTCCACCCCAAAACCAACCATACGATTTCCCCCGAGCTCCCCTAATTCCCCCGCCCCCCCCAACCGCCCCCCGCTACCGTCGTCCACCCGACGCCGCCCACCCCCCGTTTTCCGAGCTGGCGTGGCGACGCAAACTCACAAATATTTACTTCCTGTACATCAAGAGGAAAGGGGGCCCCCCTTTCGTGGAATGCGGCAACATGGGTGTGTTTGACCGCGGAGTTCAGATGCTGCTGACCACGGTGGGGGCCTTCGCCGCCTTCAGCCTTATGACCATCGCCGTGGGGACAGACTACTGGCTGTACTCGCGCGGCGTCTGCAAGATCAAGAGCACCAACGAGAACGAGACCAGCAAGAAGAACGAGGAGGTGATGACGCACTCGGGCCTCTGGAGGACCTGCTGCCTGGAAGGTACTGAAGAAGCCACATATATATATACATACACAGATACACCACCAACAACACCAACACCACCCCGCTCAGGGGGAGATCGATTCCTACATGCCCACACACACACACACACACACACACACACACACACAGTCCTGCATCTGCTCTCACATGCCCACACTATTCTGTATGTACTCTGCATCCAATTCTACACATGGAAACGCTCACTCTCTCTAACCTACACACACCTCTGCTCTATGTCTATCTATCTATCTATCCATCTGTCTATCCGTCTATCTATCTATCCAACAAAGTCTCACGATAGTTCGTGAAATAGTCACAAAATGTAATCGATTTGATTTGTGTACAAAGGCATTCATTTCCCTTTTTTGTGACGCTCAGATCAATTTAAAGGAACTCTGTAAGAATCAGAAATTACTTGTTAGCAGCGACACTTGTGGCCGTTAAGTCAACGGACGTCAGCGTCCTGTTGCTCGCGCTTGTGCTCGCTCTACATAGACATGAACGAGCGTCGGTCAAAACAGCGAGGCGACACACGTCAGCTAAAAGCACAATATCACTCTATATTTCAGCTGCTTGGCAGTAATGTTAGCTGACCAGACGAAGGTCTCTCCATGAATCAGTGCTGATCCTTGTGTTGGCTTTTCCTGCCTCAGCCTCCCGACCGCGGTCAGAAGGAACAGGGGAGACACCGGAGTTTTGGTCGGAGACGATAACGTAACTCTTCTGCAGTGTGTAGTGTGTTAGAGGTGGAGCGAGAGAGAATGAGCGCGGTGTGTGAGTGAATGGAGGCAGAGGAGCAGAGTACAGCAGAGACTCCGGCCCTGGAAACCAAAGCTACGGTCTCCCCTGTGTCTTCGGACCGCGGTCGGGGGGCGAAGCAGGAAGAGTTGACACTGTTTAACAGACGGGCTTCACTAGATAGAACTTTGCGGTTTTGGTGCTTCCGTGTAGTTTGTGTTGGAGTCTGGGTCTGAACAGCGTAGCCACACGCGAGCGCACATGGGACACCGACCAGCAATGATTTATACGTGTGAGAAGTTACAAACAGTCCCTTTAATCAGGCTTAGGCAACAAAACTACTTGGGTTTAGGAAAAAAATCGCGGTCTGGGTTAAATTGAAATGGTGGAACTTAAATACAGAACATGATAAATAAATCTACTTTGACTTGTGGTTTCACACGGGACACTAACACTCCTGGGCGAAAGTCTGGTGTTTTTTAACCCACCCATCCACCCCGACCTCCTCTCTACGTGGCGTTCGCCTCTCTCTATACTTCCTGGTTCACAATTACGTGAATTACATACGAATTGATTTTTTTTGCTGACCATCATTCATGTACACAAATCAATACATTCAATTTTGTAACTATTTCACGAACTGCTGTGCGACTGGACTGATCTATATATCTATCTATCTATCTATATATCCATCTATCTATCTATCTATCTATCTATGACATCATATCCTTATTTGCTAAACATTACAAGTCCCACTCTTTCATTTCATAATGATTTACTTTTACTTTTAAAATTGCAGCATCCTTCACATTTAAGTAAGGTGTAGAAAGCCTTCTACTTTATATCTGTAGTGTTGAAATGTTGAGCGATGAATGCAGCTTCTTCCCAACAGGTGATTTGGATGAAGTTCCCAACAAAAGGTGTTTGGTTGCTTTCCTTGTCCTGGGTTTGGGTTGTCATATCGGTCCGTCATGGCCGCTGTACAGATTGGTCTTTTAACTGTCCCGGCAGCTCACTTAGCAACCTGCCACACCGGACCCCAAAGGACACGCATGGTCCAGCCCAGCGAGGTATACAGTACAGCCGGTGCATATGGCCACCAGTCCTGCTATAAGCTTACAATTGTTGTCGTTTTACATTCTGTTGAAAGGGGAAAAAAAATGCGTAAAACTTTGCGTTTATTTTCATGACGGGCCGAGAAATGTCTCCAGTCTGTATTTAGATAGGTGAACAGGCACACTATCTTAATTTTAATTTATATATTTGACCTTCTTTTGAGTAAACTCTCTCTTCTCTGTGGCAGATGGATACACCGGTGCCCCGTCCCGGCATTCTTCTGGGTGTGTTGTTTGTTGAACCATCATATGAGGTTTGACTGAACGTTAGAATGCGATTTGTTTTTGCATGGGACAAGGAATTGTGTCCCCCGTTTCTGACAGAGGACACACATTGAGAAATAGACGTTGAAGTTGGGGTCTGACTGCACCACATGGGGTCTTGGTCATAACCTGTACCTGGTTTTAAAAATGTTCATGTCTCTCCTTGGGGCTTGCGGCAAAAATTACAAACATGTTTGAACTTTTTGAGTTCAAATCGGGACAGTTGCGTTTGAAATGGTACAGGTTTGTTTGGGAGCTGAAATGGAGAAAAGAACTGACTTTGCCCAGCGTAACATATCATTGAAACTTGTGGACAGAGAAAAGTGTTGGGTGTGTGCATGAGAGAGAGAGAGAGAGAGAGAGAGAGAGAGAGAGAGAGAGAGAAATGATGTGAAGGAAAAACAACATCATGTAGTGTGTGTGACTCAATGTTATATCTTGTAGTGTCTGTATATTACTGATTTTAAAACTCCTGTGATCTGAGCCTGTCCTCGTCCTAATCCCAACAACTGCCACTAAATACCTAAATGTTCCCCTTAACTTCAGCCTGTTTCTAATTCCAACCTTAACATCATACATATAAGTATCCTAAGCCCCAACGTCTAAAAGAAGAGAGCGCTAAACACTCCTCACATTTAAAAGTTTGCAATACAAGAGTACACACACACACACACACACACACACACACACACTGCAGAGGGTCAGGACACGCTCATACCTACACCACGCCTGTGTGATCCATCTTCATCCTGAATCACATATTAACTCTGCCCCAGATTCAACCCGATCCAGAGGACAACGCTGTGTGCTGATGGCACAGTTTCAGTGCATTTGTGGTATTTTCTCCCGTGATTCGGTTGGTCATCTTTCAGCGATTGTCAGAAGAAGAGACGCTGTCTTGTCATTATAAATGTGGGTTTATGAGAGAAGGGAGGACAGAGAGATAACGAATACAGAAGACAGAGAAAGTTTGACATAGCTACCTGAATGCCAGATTTTGTCCAGATTACAATTAACAACAGTTTTATGTATGCGAGAATCAAGCCGATTTTGGCCCCTCCCGACAATCGGCAGCAAAGCCCTGATTGGTTGAAGATGATCTTTCCAGATATTCCTGTGGTGTGAGGTATGTTAAGAGTGTTTTTTACATCCCCGATCGGCTCGGAAGTCCATCCTGGCCGCACGGATCTCAAATCGTAAATATTAAACATGTTCAATATTTACGATGGGATATCAAGTTGTGTGTGGGGAACCCCGAGGACAGCCGATGATGCCGTCACGTTGGAAAGAACGACAGCCAACTGGGAAACAAATTGACTGAAGCGGAAGGACACAACCGACGTCATGGCGGCAAATGCAAAACGTGAAGCATAAAGTAGTAGTAAGATGGAGCTCAGAAATGGAGGAACAACTTGTTGATTTGTGGCAACAACACAAGTCTTTATGTAACGTGTCTCCATGACTTCATCCATCCATTAGGCTTGCCGCGGTAGTCAGTGTTACCGGTGTTACCGGTGTTACCGGTGTTACACGGTGGTAGGGCACACACCGATTAGATTACGTACCCACTGTATGTTTAGTTCATTTTCGCGTAAACACAAAACGTGAAGCATAAAGTAGTAGTACGATGGAGCTCAGAAATGGAGGACCAACTTGTTGATTTGTGGCAACAACACAAGTGTTTTTGTAACATGTCTCCATGACTTCATCCATCCATACTTTGTGAACTTTCAGTACAAAGTGGTGCAAAAACTAACATCGTTATTTCTTCCTGCCCGTTGTCCGTCATGTTTGTTCACGTTTGATTGCGAGTTATTTTGCATCATCTCCCTTTTTTTTTTAATGGGGACTCTTGTTGTTCATGAATGAATCTGTTAGTGTGTGGTGTGCTGCTGTTTTGGCCAAGTTGTTGCCCTCCACACACACTACAGGAGCAAAACTGTGAAAATGAACATAACATGTAGTTATGTGTGGGCTCGCTCACATTTTCAACATCTGAGTGTGAGCCAGCCTTAAAGTGGTAATTATGTTGTAGTATGACACATGTTGCTGAGTCAACACTCTTTCTATAGTTTGATGTATGACATAATAAGCACTTACCTATTACTCATGCACTGTGTACGTGTGTGCGTGCGTGTGCGTGTATGATTGCGTGCACTCATGCATATCCTGTTATGGTGTGGATGCCGTGACATGACTCTCTTATCGTCACGTTGGTTGATCCTGTCACACACCTGGTGTTATCCATTGTCTCAAGGCCTCGATGTGACATTAAAATCTATCATCAGAGAAACCGGAACGAGCCCCCTCAGCTCACCTTCAAGTGTAATAGCTAATCTCTTTACAACATGCCAACTAAAGATCTACAGATCTGACATTATACAGAAAAATGAGCAAAAGTTGGAGGAGTTCAAGCAACGCAACGTGACATTTAAATGTTGTATCTTAATCAGTAAGAACTAGTGTCAACATAATGTCAAATCACTCATCTTAAAATGAAATAAAAACCCTTAATTCACACAAAAAAATGCTCATCTCTCCGCAGTCATTACCTTACATTGCATAATGCTGTCTTTTAGCAGCAGTCTTGTCACATATCGTTGTCAGTAAAACTCACAACCTACGCTCACATTATACTTTTTAGCTAATGTTTTCTGTCCTTGTGTTGGGTTCACTAAAGTCTCTTCAGGTTCAGACAGGTGATTTATCTGCCGCCAACAGGGCCGATATCACAGCACACCATGTGCAGGTGAAGCTGAAACATTATAATAGACAGAAGGCTGTTTAAATAAATCCCACATTACATCATTACATTCAGTATTTCTTCACTGCCCCAGAAAAAAAAGATATATTTTCTCAGCGTTCCTTTCTTGGCCTCCATCCTTTGCTTCATCTGTATTCTGTTACAGTAGCTAACGGTTAAACAGATTGAAACATATGCAGAATCAAATACTATACTGTATTATTCATCATTATTTATTCAAACAGCAGTTTTACAATTGCTTGTACAGTTTTATTGATGCTTTCAAAGCTTTGTGGAGGCCTTGCCCCTGGCTACATCTCTGATCATTTGAAGAGGTCAGGCCTTGGGGCTCTTAGGCTTGAGACAGCAGCCGTGTTTCCATGCACACTGCACAATTCACATTGGAAAAGCTGTTTGGAAAAAGCTAAATTTGATACAACTTTCTGAAAAATTTTGTCGAAAAATATGTGTCCGATACTCGCTGACATGAAAGAGCAATTCAAACTCGCCCAATTGAAACAAATTCCTGAAGCCCTCTCTCCTTTTCTCTCGTAGATGGTTAGATGGTCCAGGAGACTTGTTTTGTTTCCGGTTCACAACCTCTACTTCTTCTTCTACTGTGTTTACTGGCAGATAACAGCCATGCGTAGCCTATAGCGCCAACTAATGACACCAAACTATACTGTAGCCGAGTTTATTGGCTCCAATCCAGATAATGGAAACAAGCCTAGTTTGCGTTTCTTTTTTTGCGACATTTCAAAAGTTTGCTTAAAATTCCCTTGACTATTGAATGGAAACACGACTAGTGATGTTTTAGCTATTCCATTGTCTAAATCGGAATCTAGGTTAAAGAAAAGAAAATGATGTCCAAGCAGTTGCTGTTAACCATCCACATCTATGAGCATCTCCAGAATGTCCAACAAGAAATCACGTCTGATACACGCTTAAAGATTATGATGTGTAAACTAGATGACACCTGCAAGTGTGCAAAAGTGAAAGCCTTTTTAAAAGATATAGTTATAGATATAACTATGGTTCTATGAATTCTGGATGACCAACAGACACTTCCAATGTAGATTTACTTAGTTGTCATATTTACCTACAAAACAAAACTACTTAGTTAGGCATTTATTACTTAAGTTACGTAACAAAACTACGGTGAAATAAGTCAACATTGACTTGGTTTCACATGGGACATGAATAGTGGTCTCCTGGGTGAAAGTTTGTGAAAGTTTGTTTGACCCATACACCTCCACTCCCACCCACCCTAAGTGGACTTTATCTCTCTTCATACTACTTTATATTTACTTTTCGTAGGTATACTGTTTCTACGAACGGTGTATGAGACCAGTCACTTGATCTGAGTGTCTAATAATGAAACAGATGGGTTTCCATTGGAGTGAGTTGAAAGCCCGGTGTGTCTCATACTGACACTAAAGGGTGCCTCGGCGCGTCGGTATCAGACGCCGAGGGGCGCTGACCAGGCATACGGTGGGGGCAGGTTAGGAAGGCTGGTTGGTGATAAACAGCAAGAAGAGTAGCCAGCAGACCCAAACTAACACAAGTGTCTTACTAGCTGCTAATGCTAGCCCTCTGGGGACAAAGGTGGCCACTTTCCTGAGATGCTTTGATGCTTAGTAGTTGTGATATAAATGTGAAAGTGTTGTGAGATGAACGCTGGCTATGCTGCCTCTGGAGGCGACTACTGGTATTGGCAGTGTGACGTGAATGCTGGTTATATACTGTACATAACCTGCGCAAAAAAAAGGCAGGAAGGAAAATGGAGATTTGGTGGATGTCACACCTTTATCAGGCTGTCAGTCAACGTTTCACACGGGACACAAACTACTACCACCACTCCCGGTCGCCCTGAGTGGACTCACTCTATTGAACGGGTTGAATGATTATCATTTTCTATGAGAAAGGAAAATTGAAGGAAAATGAATTGTTCTGTATTTTGTGTTCACGTTCTTTTCATCCTGCATCATCCTGAACTCCTCTCAATGATTAGCCGGTTTTATTTGAAATGACCTCAAAAGAAGACTTGTTTCACATCCTGCTTTTTCAAGCTCTGTTGAAAATGTGGTGCACGTGTGATGAAAGCTACCTGTGATCAACCATGTGACCACATTATGTAATCACATTAAAGACAAGGTCACGGGAATACATTCATTGCTGGAACTTCTCAGACGGCCGGTTTGTTGTGGACAAAATAGTGTTGATTTTTTTTAAAGACATGAAATCTTGGCAGAGGTTGCAAAATTGTGTCAAATCACCGACACATTTTGTCGATGTGAATGCAGCCACGCCGACTCACTCCATGTGATATGCTTATTTTCCCAGCTAAGTGGCTTTACTTTTCACACTCTAAGCTCGCTCGGTGTCCTTGGCACCGGAGATTTGAAATGGTTAAGAGCAGAGAGGAATCTGAGAGAGATCCAGCGCTCTCTCTCTCTCTCTCTCTCTCTGTGTGTGCTTCGCCTTCAGAGCTACAGTTGCTTTATAGCTGCGTGGTGCAGAGAAGAGAAAGAGAGAGAGAGGAATTGGGAGGTGTTGAGAAAAGAGAAGAAAAAAAAAGAGGGAGAAAAAAGAACAAGAGAGAGAAAGAGCAGGCAGCCCTGGTTTTCTGTCACACCCCCTCAGGCATCCTGTGCTATCTTTAACACACAGGCCTACGTTCTATCTAACCTATCTTGCCCCGGCTTTTAACACAATACGTCACAGTGAATGCTTTTATTTTAATGCTCGGGACATGATGCATTTGCAGATACCACTGAATGACTGACTGTCATCACAGCGACATGGTAGCATCACAAAACAGGAAAGATCACACATGACAGTTTCATGTTGAGTTCCTTAGAGCATGCTCAGGCTATTCAAATGTAATGGTGTTTGAGTGTGTGTGTGTGTGTGTGTGTGTGTGTGTGTGAGGCAGGCTGTCTCAGAGTGCATTACGGCGATGACATTAATTATGCTAATAGCCATCAGCTCCGTTAGCTTTGCAGTGCTGATCGTCAACAGAGCCTCTCCACGCTGCCTCTTTATCTAAAGCTCCAGCTACTGATACGCCGGGATAGAGAGTAACTAATTACTACATGGAGTCAGATTACAAAAACAAAATAATGCACACCGCCATTTTTTATCTAAAGCTCCAGTTAGTGGTTCAGTGGATGGGGAGCGCAAATGACATGTAATCTGATTACTGAGATGGAACTAAATCACGTGATCTCATTGAGATGTGTTGTATGTAGAGACGGGGACGAGCACATTACGTGTGATCTGATCGATATGATGAGAGGAGATGATTACAAGCAGATTCATTTGAAAGTCAGCTGATTATACGAGATGAAATGATCTGTTAACAGTGTTCAAATTACAGCCTACACTTGTCACAATGCAAATAATGACCTTTCATTTTGTCCTGTTCTGTTCCGGTTCTTAGTCTCTTGGTCAGATAACGACCATTAACCCTCTGAGACCCACAATAGACCCGTTTTAGTCTTTTTTTAGTGAGGTACAGGGGGCCTTTAGGGGGAAATAACAGCACAACAATAGATGTCACATAGAAGTGGTGTACATCATCTGAAAGCTGGGAACCTGAACATTAATTTGAGATGCAGCTCAGCCCTATATGACAAGTTGTTCTCGTGATAAATCTGAAATAAACATTAATTACATTATTAATTAATTTAAATAAATTGTGAAAGTGTATAAGGGCTTAGAACATTGTGATAAAAGTATGTGATGACCATCTCCATGTTCTATTATGTCTCATAAGTTGTTGAAGCAATGTTTTGGTTGATAACATTTGTTAAACAGATTTGGTGCTAAATTTAACCATTTTTTACCGCTTGAAAATTGATAAAAAAAATGATCAATAATCCCTCCAAAATACCACATTAAGTGACCAAGACCTTGAGGAACACCACAGAAGAAGCCATGCTGTGATTTGGTATCAAAAACTTTTGACATTTGGAGATTTCTGCTAGAATTGCATTTCTTTTTCAGCGATTGTGGCTGTAAAGTTTCATGAGGCTGTGATTATCCTAGAGGTCACCACAGGTCATTTAATACGGTGAGGTTACAGTGAGTACACTACAATGAAATGGCTGCTATGGGGACTAACATCATCACACATGAATACAGTTGGGCTCATCGGATCCACAAGAGTCTCAGCTTTACAGTGATACACAATTTATGTAATTCCAAGACTGTTTAGGGACCCCAGTATGCAGAAATATTCAAATACACCATTTTTGAATTTATACTGCATTCAAAAAACTGTTTCCCCCTCCTCCCCCAAAACTGCATGTGATTATCATAAAGTGGTCATGTCTGTAAAGGGAGACGTGTTGGTACCCATAGAACCCATTTTCTAGACCCATTTCCGAGAGCCTTTGAAAGACAGTAAAGTCGGTCGGGTCTCAGAGGGTTAACCTGTAAGAGTTTAATGAAGCATAGATTTTATTTGACTATTTTTTATGTCATCTTGTTTCCTATATGTTGATGACTTAAAAATAAAAATGCAAAAATGAGATGGAAATAAAACAAACTTGACAAAATAGAATAAAAAATAAAAATGCATAACATAAAATGGAAAATAAACCACACTGAATAATAATTATATTATAATCAGTACCCATATTTGCAGCACAAAGACAAGTAACCTTGATGTAACTGCTCTTTGGTTTTGGTGTTGTGGTGTCAACATGAATCAGACTACAGACCTTATGATGTACTAAAGTTACCCAAAGTGATGGCGTAATACAACCAATGTTTCCCGTATTTCCTGTAAGATCATGATCATTTCTATTGTCCCGAGAGGACTATCTGTTCTCTCTGGCTTCATCGACCCTCGTGAGCATTTCACCGTCTGCAACCAACACATCTTCACTGTGTTGTAATTCAGTATTTGATTTAAATCATAACGTTAATGATTGATCACCAAAGATCTGCGGCATTTACTGCAATTCAGTGACGAAAAGACTCTCCCCTCCGAACTGACAACATTTGAAGTGCATATCAATGAACATTTGGAGGTGAACCCCGTCACTATAATGTATTATTTCCACACATTTCTGACACCACAAGTGACCAATTTTAAGGAGAGCAAAGGTCAAATCCTTCCATAAGAAATGCTAAAAGATGTAACTCTCTATTTACGGTGTGTTATGGAGGAGTGCTGGGTAAGGAAATAAGAGCCATTGTTCTGCCTCTGCACCGAGGCTGGCAAACAGTCAGCATCCAGCAGCGCTCTGTGGGCGTGCTGCTGTTGATACTGTAATAGAAGTGACTGACGGGTCACGGCAGCTGTCAAACCTCAGCCGTCAATGTGCTGCAACCGCCCAACTCCTGGAGACTCCTCTTAACAAAGCAACCTAAAACTATTGGAAATTATATTTAGCTTCATAACGTAGTTAAATAGAAATATCTCCATCATGTAAAATGCAAGCCCACCAATGTTCCTGTTGTTACACTACATGACACCTTAAGATCCTTTAATGCATTCATTGTCAATCTAAGATTACCTGAGATTCACTTTCAAACACAATCATTCAATCATTATTGGAAAAACTACAATACATGTTTGGTTCTACAAGGTGGATTGCATTTTTATTTTTCAGTTTACAGCTTAAATTTGAGCCTTTCTAGCATGGCTCCATGAGTGATGGTATTCATGGCAATAAAACAGTAAATGTATTTGTTTTGCATTTTCATTTTCAAGGAAAAAGCATGCAGGATATATCCCAGTGAGTAAATAAAAGGCCTGGTGTCCATGCAGCTGCTGATGGCAATACTGTAGGAACCGTATTCATCAACCTCAGTGTTGCAATGTCAATACTCCATCTTACATTAACCCCTTAATATGCAGTTTTCCATTTTCCTACGAATGTCAGGCGTCAATTTCCGCTCCAATCTTTTCAAAATAAACTTCCATCTTCAAAGGACATAACTTTGTTTGGGTTAGGCGACAAAACCTCTTAGTTAAGATTAGGAAAAGATCAACTTGGTTAGTCTTAGGGCAAGAAAATTGAAGATTGCATCGTGGTTAAGTTACGCCAAACCAGAAGTGGTTACGTCGCACAAGTGTGAACGCTCCACGACAAAAACGACTTGGTTTGGTTTAGGAAAAGATGGCGGTTTGGGTTAAAATAACACCGGAAGTGGCGTTACTTAAGTGCGGAAGTTATGTGACAAATAAATCAACGTTGACTTCAGGTTTCACACGGGACATGAACACTGGTGTCCTTGGCGAAAGTACGGTAGCATACTTGTTCTCAATTACATGGATCACATATGAATTAATTTTGTGGGATATAGACGAATTACAGTGCATTTACTTTTTCGTAGGTATAGCTACGAACGGCGTATGAGACCAGCGTGAAAGAGTACATTTCACACAACACAGTCTCACAGCAGTTTGTGAAATAGTCACGAAATGTAATCTATTTTATTCTTGTACATATAGACACGAATTTCCCTTATTTTTCGTGACGTTCAGCACGACTTTCAACAACGTATTTTTTGTACGTTTTCCTACAAATGTCCAGCAACATGTGACGCACATGTTAATTTCTGCTCCAGTCTCTTCAAAATAAAACTACTTTGATATGTTTAGGAATAGATCGACTTGGTTAGGCTTAGGCAACAAAACTACTAAGAAAAGATCGCGTTTTTTGTTAAAATAACACTGGAAGTGCTGTAACTTAAGTACGAAAGTTACATGACAAATAACTTTGACTTGTGGTTTCACACGGGACATGACCAGCGGTCTTCTGGGCGAAAGTCCTGTATTTTTTGACCCTCCCATCCACCCGGACCTCCTCCCTACGCGGCGTTTGCCGGTCTCAATACTTACCGGTTCAATTACAAAATCCATGTCGATGTACACGAATCAATACATTCATTTTGTGCTATCTTTATTATACACACATGCGGTACTAAACTATGTGTTTATTTGTGCTCATAATGGCATACACTTGTATAAAAGTGCTCACACACACGTCTCAGCTTCCTGATATCCATGCAGCCATCACTCGGTCCCCACACTGCTCCATCCGGCCGCCTATCCAGTCTGCTCCAGCTGGATTCACTCTGTGTTCCTGTCATCCTGGACGGATGGCCCCGTGTCGGTGGTCCAGCTGTGGAGGCTGGCTCCAGAGATCCAGCCTGTCGCGGACTTCCATGATGGATCTTGCCCCGGGACAGGCTCTCGTTCCTAGGCACAGACCGCAGCTGCCCCGGGGGCCCCGAGCCTTGACAGGTGGAGCTCAGCAGGCTCTAAATGCTGCTATTAATCTCCATCACGGCGGGTTTGAGAGCGAGCGAGGTGTGTGTGACAGGAGATATGTTTCTGGGAATGAGGTGTGAGTGTCTGAGAGTGTCGGCGCTCTCTGTGTGTGTGTGTGTGTTTGTACCAGCATTCAATTTTAGCTTTCATCACACTCAAAATCATTCTGTTACTGAAGACATCTGAACCTCTTGAACCTTTGAAAACCTCCCCACAGTTCATAATTTCCATCGAAGCAGTACTGGCCTGGATTGACAAAACACATCGTCCTCTGTGGTTGGAAAAAAACAACCTTTGGCTTAATGAAACCTTTATTTACGTAAAACCCTTTAGGCCCTTTGCAAATTCACAATTATTAGTTGAGGAACAATGTTCAGCTGTTGCAGGTACATGTTTTAGAGGTTTCCTTGTGACAGCTGTGATAGATGCAGATCATTTATGATTAGGGCGGTCACAATAATCCCAATATTGCAATACCGCGCTATTGACAAGCCAACCGCGGAGGATGGCGAGCAACCGCCACAACCGCTGTGTTCACGTTTCTTTTCTTTTTTGAATTCTTTGTAACAGGAGTGAGGTGTATTTCCATTATGCTAGTGACGAGGCACTGAGCGTCTATTCTGCGCTATTGCCGAACGTATGGCGTTTACATTTTGACAGTTTTTTTTAATTTATGATGATTTATAATAACAATAAACATTATTTATATAGCACTTTTCAAAACAGCAGTTACAAAGTGCTTCACAGTTAATAATACAAACGCATAATAGTACACAGCATGGAGACATACACAGTTCATAAAGTGGAAGCAGATACTCAACAATAAAAGCAATATAACCAACAAAACAGAATTAAAAGACAAATAAAACCAAAGCATATGCAAGCAACAAACTTATAAAAGAAATGACAAAGAAAAGCGGCAAGTCTTCACATTTGAGAAGCTACAACCAGCAAATGTTTAACAACTTTCCTTGAGAAATAAGTCAGATGATTAATATTCTATATTATATTATTATAAGGTTTGCGCTGCAGTAAACAGTAAATGCAGATTAGTGTATTCATTTTGACTGTAATGTAAAGCTGAAGGAGTTGTGTCAGACACCAGTATCATGTCGTTTAGTGGAGTTAACATCACTTTAATGATGGAATATGTGATCTTACATTTGTCATTTTGTTTGTATGATTTTACAGGATAAACATATTAAATATCTTCTCCAGCGGCGGTTCAACCACTAATGACCTTCTCCTCATTAGCTAATTAATGCAGTCGCTCCACCTTCAATTTACAGCAGCTCTCCTCTTCCTCTTTCATGGCAGCGCGGGGTGTCTGAGGCCACATGGCGCTGCGTAACTATGGCGATTCAGCGCTCTGTTGGCGGCACAAGGCCGCCTGTCAAACAGGCATCACGGCCTCTCAATCAAAGAGACTGTTTACGAGCACTCGCACACCACCTGGGACTGACACACACTCTGCTCCGCACCACGGGACGGACATCCATCACACACACACACACAAAGGGGAGTATCCACAGCACATTTACATGCAGGAACATGCACACACACATAGATAGATATTCAGGTGTAGTAGGGACACCAGGACACACAACAGGCGTTTACAACATGTTTAAATATAACATCAGCAAAATAACATCCCCACACATGTATCACATTGATTGTTTATCACTCTGTGTGTTATGATCCAGATTAAAAATCCATAAACACACAACACAAAACAAATCTGAAGATTGTGCTTTCTAGTCATCGACCTCACTGATAACTAGGAAGCACTAAACTAAATGCTCGAGGATCCAAAATAAATTTAGAGAAATGTTACTGTGATGATGGTATATATTAACAGTTTGTGTTGCCATTGACTTTTCTACACTCCTCCATGGTATATATGGACATATACACTCACCAGCCACTTTATTAGGTACACCTTGCTAGTACCGGGTGGTCTTCTGCTGCTGTAGCCGTTCTGCTTCAAGGTTGGACGTGTTGTGCGTTCAGAGATGGTATTCTGCATACCTTGGTTGTAACGAGTGGTTATTTGAGTTACTGTTGCCTTTCTATCATCTCCAACCACTCTGCCCATTCTCCTCTGACCTCTGACATCAACAAGGCATTTCCGTCCACACAACTGCCGCTCACTGGATATGTTCTCTTGTTCGGACCATTCTCTGTAAACCCTAGAGATGGTTGTGCGTGAAAATCCCAGTAGATCAGCAGTTTTTGAAATACTCAGACCAGCCCGTCTGGCACCAACAACCATGCCACGTTCAAAGTCACTTAAATCCCCTTTCTTCCCCATTCTGATGCTCGGTTTGAACTTCAGCAAGTCGTCTTCACCACGTCTAGATGCCTAAATGCATTGAGTTGCTGTCATGTGATTGGCTGATTAGCTATTTGTGTTAACAAGCAATTGAACAGGTGTGCCTAATAAAGTGGCCGGTGAGTGTATATATAAACTATGGCTACCAATTGATTGAAATATTTAATCGCAATTAATCACACTTTTTTTTTTTATCTCTTCAAATTGTACCTTAAAGGGAGATTTATCAAGTATTTAATACTCTTATCAACATGGGAGTGGGCAAATATGCTGCTTTATGCAAATATATATATATTTATTATTGGAAATCAATTAACAACACAAAACAATGACAGATATTGTCCAGAAACCCTCACAGGTACTGCATTTAACATTTAGGTGGATGGGTCCAACAAACGCAAGGCTTTCATCCAGGAGACCGTTCATGTCCCGTGTGTTACGTTTTACTTTCACTTTAAAATCAACTATTCATTCGTGACCTGTGTTCACAATGTTCAGTGTCGTAGTTTAGTGTTTTCCTAAACCTAAACCTAAACCTGCAGTCTTAAAGTGACCCTAAGGGTAACTATAGTGGTATTAAAACAGAACATAAAGTGACACAAAGGGGGGGTGACGAGTTGGGATGAGAACGTGTTCATTCATTCATTTTAAGACTTTTACAGGCCTGAAGAAATAAATCATCCAGTTTTACACAGGAAAGAAATAAGATGTATAAGTAAAGAAACATATACATCATTTTGTGTAACAGGGATATTTCTCATTCCTCTAGTTATCTTGTGACGCCTCTGATAAACGTATTTAAGTTGAGAACCCACTCTCTTGCAGTATAGTAACAGAAAGTCATGTGTTTCACAGTGGAGTCCGGTGTTTTAGCGTATAGTAACAGTATGTCACGTTCTTTGTTTTACAGTATAGTAGGTTGAGTGTGGTGTAGCAGAGAGCTGTTGGCACCTCCACACAGTCTGTTTAACGCCTGGTGGGAGAGGTGCTGACAGGCCCAACTGCTCCCTAATCCTACACACATCAGGAGCCAAAGGGGATGACCAGGGAGCCCAGTGTGAGTGTATGAGCGATATGTATGTACAGTATGTCTCCTTCTACATCGATAGACACACTGCTGATTGCATTTTGGCACCTTTGATTAAATCACCTGTGCAGTCGTCTGACAACAGAAACAGAAAAATATAGAAACTCTTTACTCTCTAAGACAAAGAAGTACTATACACCGATCAGCCATGACATTAAGACCACTGACAGGTGGAGTGAATAACGTTGATTATCTCGTTACAATGGCACCTGGCAGTGGGGGGGATATATCAGACAACAAGTGAGCATTTTGAACTTTGTGTTGGAAACAGAACAAATGGGCCAGCGTAAGGATGTGAGCGACTTTGACAAGGGCCAAACTGTGATGGCTAGACGACCGGGTCAGAGCATCTCCAGAACTGCAGCTCTCGTGGGATGTTCCTGGTCTGCAGTGGTCAGGACCTACCAAAAGTGGTCCAAGGAAGGAGAACCGGCGAACCGGCAACAGGGTCAGACCCGAGGCTCATTGATGCACGTGGGGAGCGAAGGCTGGCCGGTGTTGTCTGATCCAATAGAAGAGCTACTGCAGCTCAGATTGTTGAAAAAGTTAATGCTGGTTCTGATAAAAAGGTGTCAGAACACACAGTGAGGAGCAGTTTGTTGCGTAATGGGGCTGCGTAGCCTCAGAGCTGCCTTGAGCGAACACCATTTCCCTAGACCTTCATGAGCTAAATGCCACAAGAGGTGAGGCCATTGGCGAGACCAGGGGCCGCTGTTGATCTAGACATGTCTGTAATAACAGCAGGAACACAGACTGTATATGAGAAGTAGATGTAGTCACCGTGACGCCACCCATTGGTTTGTGAACTACAGTTTTGAAGCCTTGAGTTCGGCATGTTGTTTTTTTGCAACAAGAAGTGGCACGAGAGGGTGGAGCTAAGTACAACTGAACGATGAATGAGACATTTTTATGAGGCCAAAACATTACAATTAACTTTGATGAAGTGAAAACACACTGTGAAAGAGTTAAAGCTCTAAGACGAAAACACGGACAACTCCCAGACCGAACAATGCCGTGGTAGCGACCTGTCAATCACAAGGTAGCCCCGCCCTAAAGCATCCCCTGCTTTATGGTCTATTTGACTCTAAATGGGACCATAATTTACTAAATGAACATCATGCTGTATTGAAGAAGACTTGAAACTAGTGATTGAGACCATAAAAGTTTTTTTTGGGTGGATTTTATGCAATCCATTTTTAATAGCAGCTGCTGTAGTGGATGTTGATTTGTCTAAAAAATAAAAATGCTGAATGAGAGATTGAAGTTACAGAAGCTAGTGGAACAGATGCTAGCTGTCTAGAAATATACACAGTACATACACACAACAAACAAACAAACACAAGTGCTTGAAAAAATACTTTGCTGTTTGGACTGTGTTTGTGTTTGTTTGTATGTGTTGCGTAGCCTTATCAAGTTCTCCGTCAGTGAAAATCAGCAGGTGTACGGCTGTGTTACCATTTTCAATCAACCACTGAATCTGTGGGAACAAAAAGCTCAATATTTAGGTGGTTGGCTGTGTGAGAGGCGCCCAGATGTCACAGCTCCCGTCCTCATGACACAAACCCAGCAAGGTGTCAGGTCAGGGTTTTTATGGTCAGTGTGGAATGAGTTTACAGCTACGCGCCAGATGTGGCTAACTTATGGTGCAACAAGCAATTCCTCAGTGTGTGTGTGTGTGAGAGAGAGGCTGTGAGTTTCCCTCATTTGGGTAATGTTATATGCGCCTTGTGTGTGTTGAGAAGTGATTCTGTGTGTTCATTTACGTCTACCTTTGTGAGGACTAAGACCTTGAGAGTGAGGACACACACAAATGACAAGCGAAAAGGCTAAAATGCGTACCTGCGACACGCTGAATGTTCGTGTAATGTCGTGGTATTTATACGCCTTCCTGTGAGACCAGGTTGTTTTTCTCTCATAATTTAGATGCTAGTTGTATCTTGATGCAGTAGTTGTCCAGTTGTGGCTCTGTCTACACTCGCTGCCTCACCTCTCAGCAGAGTGTTAACCCCTAAAGAGTGGAGAAGGAAAGTAGGTAGCGATTACTATAATTAGCAGGTGAGTGTTTTCCTGAATTAATCCGTCATATCCTCCAGCTTTTCTGATTTCAGCGCTACAGTCACGGAGCGAAGCAGGAAACGGTATAGAGGAAACTGCGCCTGAAGAGATTAAAATAGACCATTATTCAGATTTAGTCATTTGCATGAATTGGCTTTAGGCTTCTCTCTCTCCAAACAGTTACCATTGCGTAGCCTTTTGGGCACGTACAGGGTCTCAGGTGTAGCTTCTAATGGTTTCATCTACATTTATGAGTTGAGAGGTTGGTTCTAGCAATGCCCCAAATTTATTTTGAGCGAGAGATAGAAGGAACTTTGTTGCGTGCTTTGGCGTTGTAAAATAGCCTTTCATGTGAAAGTCATGGATGCACTGAAAACCGTGTAGGATTACAAAGTGTCCAATGACTTTCTGTTGGTTCGTATGCACTTCATTCCTGCAGTACTCCTCAGCCCTGCAGGACTGAACTGGAGAGTCACAGAGAGCCGTACAGTAAGTAGCTGTAGAGTGAATCAGTTACTGACACTTTTAACCGCTTACTGATCAATTGCAGCTGCTAAATGACCCAGTAAAAGACTGTGGTTGTACTGGGCAGGTGGTGCTGGTGTGTGAAAACGTAACAATGAGATGGAGTGCAGTGCCGAGACACAGCTTGCATGCTCATCCATTATTCCCCTGTTTGTTAAAGCTTCTTTATATCCTTATCTTGTTTTCAGTAGTCGTGTAACAGAGAAAAAAGAAACACATAGTCAAATCAATTTTATTTGTATAGCCTAAAATCACAAATTTGCTTCAGGGGATTTACAATCTGTACAGGATACGATTCCCTCTGTCCTTTACAGTACGACCCTCTCATCGGATAAGGAAAAATGTTACCAAAAAAAAACCTTTTAACATGGAAAAAAAAATGGAAGAAACCTCAGGAAGAGCAGCAGATGAGGGATCCTCCTTCCAGGATGGACAGATGTGCAACAGAACAACATAATGAAAATACAAGATAGACAATTTATATGACAAAAAATGATATTTATAATGTGAACATATGTGAGAAGGTGGATCTAGGAGGATGTCGAGCAGCTTCCCAACGTCACCAAACAGATATAGCCAGAGCAACACGACCACCTCTCCACACCAAACAGGTAGAGCCAGAGCAACACAACCTCCTCTCCACGCCAAACAGATAGAGCCAGAGCAACACAACCTCCTCTCAATGCCAAACAGGTAGAGCCAGAGCAACACAACCTCCTCTCAATGCCAAACAGGTAGAGCCAGAGCAACACAACCTCCTCTCCATGCCAAACAGGTAGAGCCAGAGCAACACAACCTCCTCTCCACGCCAAACCGGTAGAGCCGGAGCAACACAACCTCCTCTCCACGCCAAACCGGTAGAGCCGGAGCAACACAACCTCCTCTCCACGCCAAACCGGTAGAGCCGGAGCAACACAACCTCCTCTCCACGCCAAACAGGTAGAGACAGAGCAACACAACCTCCTCTCCACGCCAAACCGGTAGAGCTAGAGCAACACGACCAACACTCTCAATGCCAAACGGGTAGAGCCAGAGCAACATAACCTCCTCTCCACGCCAAACAGGTAGAGCCGGAGCAACACGACCTCCTCCCCACGCCAAACCGATAGAGCCAGAGCAACACAACCATCCTCTCCACTCCGAATAGATAGAGCCAGAGCAACACAACCTCCTCTCAACGCCAAACAGGTAAAGCCAGAGCAACACGACCACGGTTGGTGAATGAGGCCCAATGTCCGTAAAAGATGGTAGAATAGATCAGTCAAAATAAGGTGCTGCCAAATACAACATTATCTATCAGAAAGTATCCATAAAGGAAACTAAAAAGGGGTTACAATAAAGAGTTTTATATTTAATTTTTTTTGGACTGCCATTATTTTGGAAAGCTCAACAACTATTCTGAAACCAAACCTGCACCCCCCTTGTGTAATCCACCCAGTTGATATAATGTGATTTTTGTTGTGTGCAAGGTAAATGTACGTCACTCATGCAAACAGCTGATGACACGATAGAGAATGTGACTGCGCTGCTTTGAGCAAACAGGAAGCTTCTTCTCCACAGCCGGTACCGTATAGCTCACAAGTTGAGTCAGAATGAAGCGAAACGATTCAGCAGTTTTTCCTGAAGCCTCTCAGAGTTTGAGTTCAGGTCAGTGCAGTGACAGCCGCACGTGGACACAAAATGACCTCCAGCTAGTCTGCTTGTTTGTTGTTTCTGTACCTCTGCTCAGATGTGCTGACGGACAGGTGACACACGCAGAAACAACTTTATTCAGCGGAGGATTGCAGCGAATGAGTGTGAGAGTAAAGGGGTTTGCATTTCTGTGTGTCTATACGAGCATTATTTTTAAACCTCGTTGTGAATTAAGTGACTGTTAAAACACATCTCGTCGGCCATCTGCTCGCTGTACAGTAGACTGTCATTTCTCTCACAACATCACGTTGCAGTGTTTTGAAGCTCCAGAATGTTTGCTGTTGTCTTTTTGTAAAGACTTTCTGTTGAATATGTCAGAAAAAAACACCTCAAACAGATGCCTCATTTCTAGAGACCTGTAGTTTTAAATGCTTCTCCAACAGGAACAATCATTAACGCCAAATTCACACCAGAGCAGCGGCGAAATGCGGCCTTCAGCGAGCTGCCATGTAATGTCAACCCGGTCTCACGACAGGCATATAAATACCACGACATTACACAGACATTCTGCGTGTCATGAGTACGCATTTTAGCCTTTTTTTGCACGTCATTTGTACACTGCTTTTTGCGAGTCATTTGTTCGCCACGCAAACGTTCGTAGTTAGGTTCAGGCAAGAAAACCACTCAGTCAGGGTGAGGGGAAACATCATGGTTGGGCTTAAAATAAGTCAGTAAACTAAGTAAAACACGTATGGAAACAACGCAACATTGTGGACAAACATCACTAATGTAACTTACAAAACAAAACACCGGTCATCAACGGACTCGAACACGGAGTCCCCTGGTTAAAAACCCGGTGTTTCCCCACCATAAGTGGTCTTTCTCACTTTTTATATAACGTCACTAACTCTTACCATAGTGATTAAGCGGATGCGTTTGCATTGCAGTCAGTGCATATGGAGTCATATCAGTCTCAATATTAATGAATGCACACAGACAGATTCACAAATTGATTTATATATAAATGACTGACCACAAAAATATTTTTCAATGCACACAAAAATAGTTATCTGTTTTAAAAGTTCAGGTCAAAATGGTCAAAAATATGATTTCATTGATAAGTTGTTGTTTTTTTATGAATAGGTATCCCAAAAAGTGAATATGTTGATTCAACATAAAGAATCAACATATAGGGTTGTGTTTTGCCCTCGCTGAGGAAGAAGCCGGTGCTTTAATATGCTATTTGTGATATTAAATGAGAATTATTCTGCTAATTCTCCACTGCTCCTGAATTAGAAAAGTGTTTTGAAGTTGTGGTGAAACACAGCTAAAGGCTGGCCTCTTGGTTTCAACATATTTAAGGAAGTAAATAGTTTATGAACTTTAGGATGGGCTATATTTTTGTTTTTGTTTTCTAAGCATTTCACCCTCCATACCTCTCTCTCTCTCTCTCTCTCTCTCTCTGCGCTCAGTTCCTTCCTGCTTGTTGTGAAACGCTCCGGCATTTGTTGAATATTCACAGATAATTTAGGCAGCAGAGGACGGGAGGAGGCATGAGGGGAGAAGAATGTCGGGTACACACTACACGAGAATCAAGCCCATTTTTCAGCAAAGCGCAGATTTTTTGATGGTTCTAAAGATTATCTTTTAAGGTATTCCTGTGGTGTGAGGTATGTTAAGAGTGTTTTTACATCCCCTGATCGGCTCAGAAGTCCATCCTGACCGCACCGATTTCAAATTGTGAATATTAAACATGTTCAATATTTACGATGGGATATCCAACTTGTTGATTTGTAGCAACAACATGAGTGTTTATTTAACGTGTCTCCATGACTTCATCCATCCATTAGGCTTGGCACGGTAGTCGCAGTTACCGGTGTTACACCGTGGATGGGCACACATCGATTACATTACGTCCCCACCGTTGTGGCGAAGGATTTGGTGTCGAAGTGAAAAGCGAAAGCGCCTATTTGGCAATATTTCAGATTTTAACCCAATGCTACAAGGGAACCATAACGTTAATGAGCTAATCGCCGCGAGGAGGACGGAGCGGTAACAGCCCACAGTGCACGGCGGCGCAGCGCTGGGTGGAAAGCCCTACCGGAGAGGCCAGACACACCGCCACCCGACGTTAAAGATCAAAGTAAGCGCGCTACACATATTGACCGTCATGTTTTCTTGTAAAATGTCCGGTGTAATCGGTAACACCGGTGTTGTCACATGTTTATTAACCAGTAGGAAAATGTACTCATGTCACATCCCTAGCTTTGTGAATTTTCAGAACAAAGTAAAAACTAACATCGCTAATTCTTCCTCTTCCTGAGATTTTGCAAGATTTCCATTTTTTTTGTCTGGACTCTTGTTGTTCATGAATGAATCTGTTAGTGTGTGACGTAACATCTCGTTACGCGTGGGATCTCTCACATTTTCAACATCAGTTAAGATTTGAGAAATCTTTTGGTGTGAGCCGGCCTGAGAGGGAGAGGCGATGAAGAGAGAGGGATGGATGGATGGATGGATGGATGGAGGTGATTTGGTGGATCCAAACTCTGCAGCCATTGGCTTTTTCTTAAATGAAAGGAGCAGAGACGAGAGCTGCAGCGAGGCGCTACTCAGAATACTGGATGCTCCCTCCTCCCCTCCCTCTCACTTTCAATCCCTCCCACATTCTCAAGGAATCAATAGTCGCAAATTAATCATTCTGCCCAGAGCACTCAGAGAGAGAGAGAGAGAGATGGTTTGCATAAAGACAGCGAAGCAGCAGCAGTGTGCATAATCACACCTTCAGTGCTTTGAGCCTGATTAGATGTTATTCATTGTTGTTTCACTTGTTTGGGGATGAGTAATCATTGTTGTCATGGCGATTGTTGTGGCGCCCCCGTTAGACATTCTTTATATCATTTCAGGGGAGGAAATATCTCTCGCCTGGTCTGGAAATCCAACAGTCGGGAGATTTTAAAGCCACACCGACTCAGATATAGCAGCTCTGCTCCAAAATATGAAACTGTAAAAAAAAGTTTGTCTCGACTGGAAAACTAAAGGAAACATTTTCAGTTGTTAAATGTGATGAAGACGAAATGAAAAAATAAAAATAAAACATTTGCAAATTTGTAGGAGAGCGTTTTATATTTTTGTACACACTAGGCCAATTCACTTTCCCGTTATTATTTTTTAATATTTATGTTCTTTTCGTCCCCACATTTCATCCTTCATTTGTTTTTTCTTTTTTATTGCACACTCACCTTTTTTAGCCCAACAGTGTGCCACCCTGCATTTCACTGCATGTACGACTGTATGAGCACGTGACAAATAGAACCTTTGAATCTCTGACTGGTTTGCACGTTCTAACCCGGTCTGCTGGTAATAAGAGCCGTCAATGGAGTCGGGATATTTTCTCATATTTTCAGCGTATATATTTTTTTTCTTCTGCCTGACTGTTGTTCTAATATCTCTGCACTTTTAACATCCTCTCAATGATAAAAGGTAAATCCTGTCACTGCTCAAATTGGATGAAACAATATTTTTTTCTTTTGATATCATCAAAGATCTTTTTTTAGTAACACTCATTTTCTTCGGAGGTCTCATCCGAGCTGCTGGATCCTCTTCAGCGTTTTGTTTATGTTCTTCTGTATTTTTGCTGACTCTCAGCACCCATTTCAAGGCTGATTAATCTATTGATTATTCAATCAATAAATCTTTTAGTCTATAAAATGTCAAAAAAATAATGACAAATGTCTTTCACAATGTTCTACCAGAGACCAACGTGATGTCTTGCTTACTTATTCTGACCAGCAGCAACAACAAAAAGAGTAGTTTATAACCAAAATACTTTTACACAACAATTTTAGAATGAAAAAAATTAAGAAATGCAAACAGGCATTTGTCAAATTGCAAGCTGGGAATATTAATATGCACTTAATACATTTATTTATCTTTAATTTATTTGAAAATGTATGAGTATATGTAAATGCATCCAAAACCAAAATAAAAGTACTATTCATCTGTTATGTTTGTCTTATGTCTGCAGCCGTGTAACTCTGCTGCTGCCTACCTTGGCCCGGACTCTCTTGGAAAATAGATTTTTAATCTCAATGAGTTTTTACTCCTGGTTAAATTAAGGTTAAAAACAGAAATGATTTCCCATGCTCTTACTGAGGGAGGTCATACTGATCCTTTCTGTGTGGAGTTTGTATATTTTTAGATACAGAAAGACCGTCAGATGGTGTTGGCGTATCAAAGGTTCACTGCTGTCTTTGCAGACACACAAGTTAAATCTGAGCAATCTGCCTAAGCAGAGCTGAGTTGGGACATCCCATCCACATATACCAACCATGGAGCCTTTATCATCTTCTCAGTGGAGCAAAAGTTGTGGTGATGTTTTCATGCTGCTCAACGACCACCACTCCTCTGCCTCACTCAGAGTTAAACATCTTTCTCCAACTTCCTGTTCATGTTACATGTAATTTGCATTTTAGGACACCGTGCTTATTTCCTTAACTTTTGTGGAACCAAAAGTTAAATGCCAATGAAGGCCTACTTCTGCATTTGCATCAACATTCAACCATTGTTTTTGGCGTCTTGGTTCTTTCCTGTCATTTGCATGGTTACCTGGTTTTGTTTTCACCAGCGTTGGCACAATGAACAATCCATTTGATTTTGGTGGCGATCCGGATCATGATCCGGATCCAGGAATTTTTTTAAGAATTCTGATCAGCCTGAGCATTAAGACCACAGGGTATAACACATGCGCAGTGTAACTGATGACGCGTGACCCCGCCTTCTTCTTCCTTCTGAGAGCAGAGAGATACGTGTGTGGATGTGTGTGCGGGAGCTGCTGGCCGTCCGCGGTGAGAAAGAAAAAAACGCTAGATGACGGGATGAGAGACAACGTAGTGTAACGTTATACAGACATACCAAGGCTGCTGAATGAGAGAGGCATCCGCCGATACAATACACGTAAACACACCGTGTTGATAACAAGCCGACCACCTCACGGTGCTGTGAGCTGTGATCTGTTTTTAAAGTCACACACCTTGGCGGAGGTCTGCGCTCTCCGAGTGCAATTCTAGTTGTCAATGTTTCAATTTCAAGCATATATATATATATATAGCCTCCAATCAGCGACCAGTAAATGATCTTCAGACACCAAAACTAGTTTGCAGCTATAAACATATATACCCATTCTTTTACCAACCCTGCACAAACCCTGTGTTCCTCACACACACACTTACTGTACACAGCTTGCGTGACAGTATGTGTTGCTTTCTATATCCAGGCTTCGAGCGTATGACTGTGACACGACCCCCCCAGCCCAAAACAACAAGTACTTCTTTTGCCTCGGGACACTTTTCAGTTGCATTATCACTGCAGGAGAGATCATCTCTGTCCAGAAAACATCTGGGCGAGATGTCAGGGTGAGACGGAAGAACTGGGGGTGAGGAGGGAAGCAAAGTGTGGAAGGAAGGAAGGAAGAAAAACAAGAGGGAGATAGAGAGTTTGGGTATAGGGAAAGAGAGGAAGAGAAGGATGGAACGAGGGGTGGAGAGAGGAAGGGAAATTGGGAGAAAGAGCAGATGGAGAGACGAACAGAATCTGGTAGCAGGAGAGAAGGAGTGAGAAAGGTGGGGATGAAGAAAAGTAGAGGGAAGGAGAAAGAGAAGAAGACGGGGACGGGTAGACATGTGCCAAACAACATCTGTGAAGGAGGGAAGAGGAGGACAGGTAGCTGTGGATGTGTACGGGAGAAAGCTTTCCAAACAACATCTGTAATGAGAGCAACATCTGTAATGAGAGGAAGGGAGAAGAGAGGAAGAGGAGATCTTAAACTGGAGAGTGTGCTGAGGTGACGACTGACGCTGCTGTGAGTGATTCTTAGTCATAGTTAATGTTGTTGACACAGCAAGCAAGTTGAAACGTCCTGACATGGGAAGCTCATAAACATGAACTCATGAGCAGAGATACATCAGCTGACGGTGACCAACACTTTCATCTTCTTTACTCTTCTGCTGATTTGGGAATAAAAACCTGACTGTACCTGAGATTTTGGGGAAACATCATCCATCACCAGCGTGGTGATACTAGCTTCGGATATTTGTCCCATCTATCACTATCAATGCAGGCAATGAGCGAGCTTTTAGCTGTCTCTGGACAGTATGTGATGCTCGATCAGCTCGATGTGTTCATGTACACATCGTTGTCTTCCAACTGCCACAACCAGAAAACAGTGCGGACTCTTTTTCATAATGTCGTTATGTTTTTATATTCTATTTTTCCAAGTACCTACATGACACACATTATTTCAGATTTTAACTCTGTTAGATGTAAAGTTTCAGTTGAGGTAATAGGCTCGTTGGAGATGAGCCATGTCTGCGCAGAATCGATCACCGGCGATTGCCGTGCAATGCATGCAGGTTAGATTTGTGGCCGACTTGATCCCGACTTGCTCTGAGGTCACGCACACGTGGGCAACGATAACCTCACGAGATCGAGGCGGCCGCAGTTTTTAGAGCCAGGCGCCGCGGTTGCTCTCCACCGGCAGCAAGACCCAGAGCATTATGGGAAACACTTTGCTCCTGACGGCCACACCGGGAACGTCAGGAGCACATGGCGGCTGCGGAACCTGTTGTTTTTTATTTCGGCGTCCATGTTAACAGGTTAGAGCGGCCACACAGTCCGAGTGTCTAGAGATTCGAGGTCTCGCCTGTTTTAACACAAGCTGCGCGGTTCACAGCAGCAACAGACAGTGAAAGTGATCATTTGCTGGTATATTGACATCATGCTGGTGTGTACGGAGCATATTTTTTATGCTAAATGCAGTACCTGTGAGGGTTTCTGTAATATACAATACATGAGATACAATACATGAATGTATGCATACATACATTTGCACAAAGCAGCATATTTGTCCACTCCCATGTTGATAAGAGTGATTTTGTGATTAATCATGATTCAATATTTGAATCGATTGATAGCCCTATTATTATTTAAACACTTGCTTTGATTAAAAGAAGTAGTTTTAATTATGTATTATAAGCGTTGTTATATATTGTGTTGAAAACAGCAACAAATTTTACATGAGATCGATCTTTATTAAATGTCTACTTGTCAAATCTACAAAGTATTTTGTGCACATTGATTGGTGTACGCGATATGATTTCCTATCGTTTCTCTGACCTGTTAATGTTTTAGTGTTTATAGGCCACTACACCATCAGCACTGGTTGCTATGGACCTATATGAGCTTTAACACAGCCGTTGCTATGCAGAGAGAGAGAGAGAGAGAGAGAGAGAGAGAGAGCCAGAGGCCCATGCAGTGGATGAGTCATAGCCCCCCCCAGCCCTCCTCCCCTCACACTCATACCCCCTGCTTTCCTTCCACTGACTCAATGGGACCTCACACACACACACACACACACACACACACACACACAGTCGAGTGTATACATGTATGTGTGCGGACACACACTCACACACACGCACACACAGAGAAAGAGCTCCTGGTGGTTTCTTACCAATCCTCTCAGTGGTAGCCAAATCTGTTAACACGCCTTCCCGGTGGATAACAGCTAACGGCTTATACTCATATGCATGCGTGCACACATGCATGTACCTAAACGCAGCCACAGATATATGCACACAAGTATAAATATACTGTTTGTTCTTACCACACCTCCGTCACCACCTCTTGCCCTCAACAAGCACTGCTGAGGTGTTTGAAGGAAGCACTTAACCCCCGCGGCTGCTTATTGAAGGACTGGCTGAACTCTGGAGCTCCCGGGTGTGAACGTGTGAAACTGAATGAACAGAAGCATGAGAGCTCATAAATGCTCAGTCAGGTCTTCTCTTATACATTAAGATGAGGTGTATATGCATAATTTAAATTAGAATCATCTCTGGATGGAGGATATATAGGGACACATGGAGGCAAACTTAAAGGAAGACAGATAATGCGATATGGTCGAAGAGAAGTGGACACGGAGGAGGAGGAAGACAGAGACAGATGGGATAAGAAAACATCCAGGAATGTAATTCAGAGCATGACAAAGAGAGCTGCTGCAAACTATGCATGCACCATGACATGGCAAAACAAATGTTCTACATCTCGACACAAGCTGGTGTCATCCACCATTCACTGTTACACCACAGTTAATTCATTTATATCCCACAAAATCAATTTGTGTGTCACGTAATCGTGAACCAGGAAGTATAAAGAGCGGCAAACGCTACGTACCGAGGAGGTCAGGGGTGGAGGGGTGGGTCAAAAAAATAGCGGACTTTTGCCCAGGAGACGCGTTTGTGTCCCGTGTGAAACGTCAATGTTGATTTATTTCTCACGTGATTTACGCACTTAAGTAACGCCACTTCTGGAGTTTTTTTAAAGTGAGCATAGTAGTTTTGTTGCCGAAAGTTAAGAAAGTACTTCCCTGTGAAGTTTATTTTGAAAAGACTGTATGCGCGTAACGAGCAGGAATTGACACCTGTTGCTGGACATTCATAGGAAAACAAACAAAAAAGGAGGAATAACTTTTTCGTAAGATATCATACGAACCGTTGCGCGACACACCAGGGATGTATCTATGCCATTCTGTTTCAAATCCTCTATGCTAGAATATCGCTACAGATCAAAAGGGGGTACTTCCCCTAAAATTACCTCTTTTTTAATCAGTTACTCTTCTACTTGCCAGATGAATAATGTGATATTGTCATGTGGCAGTTCCCAGCTGCATAATACTGAAATATTGACTCGGAGAAACAAATAAAACATAAAATAAATGCCTGTTCAGCTATAATAACTCTGCCTCTTTGATAACAGGTACGTGTGTATAACGGAGGTTTCAATTCAAATAAACCAATAAACAAAACAACACCTGCAGGCTTTAGGTAATCGTTGGTCAAAGACCTGCCCTGCTGCAGGTAACCAAGTGGAAAGGTGTTCTTTAATATTCATATTCACAGAAATCACACTCAATCAGAACAGCAAAGACGTCTCTTTCAGAAGGGCAGAACGCCCGGACTAAAAGGGGAAATGCACCAAGCTGCTCTCAATTCTTAATTAGGAGCCGGTCGCCCCCTTCACCTTGCACAACAGGTGATCTGAATAACCCTCCAATCCACTCAGAGGAACTGGGACATTCAGCTAAAATGATACCAAAGAATTAGATATCCCCATGAAACTTCCCCAGTTGATTACTTACATCAAGACAATAATTTCTGAAATGTTTTGTTTAATTATGCATTATCTTATCAAATATGTGATCAAAATCATTGTTCCATTTTGTTGACATATCAGAGTCAAATGTTTTTACAGAGGAAAGTTTGCCTCCTCCTCCTTTCATTCCTTCAACCAACAACATTGCGATATTTTCAAAAACCTGTTGATATCCGAGTCTTTCATATTGTTTAAAAGTAAAGAAATGTGGGCTTTTCTTTTGGGCATGCATCTCTGTAAACTGTCCGTTAGTTGGTTTGTGTGCAACGCACAGAGCTGGCCGTAAACAGGCAAGAGGCCGTGTGTCGAAAACTACCGTTAAAAAAACCCAACTGAGACGCATATTTTAAATGCTCTGTATACATGTCCAAAGAATGCTCCTAAAATATCCCCCACGTCTTAGTTGGAAAATGCTCCATTCAGAAAAAAAGGCCTAATTCAGAATATCCAAACAGAATATGATGTTTTAACCTTTTCTGGACGTCAAATACCGAGGCTTTGTCACGGCCATCGGTGTTCAATACCACCGCACGAGGTACCCTTTAGCGCCGGTATGAAACGCACCGGGTGTTCCAGTAACAACTAGAATGGCACTCGGAGAGCGCAGACCTCCGCCAAGCTTCCAGAGTACGATTGCCCCCACCCCTCTTCTTTCATCTTGCGCCATCATCCACGTGTATTTGTGTTGATGTTGACATCAGCTGTACGTAGCGGAGAATCGTAAAACACTTCATTCAAACTGGACAGAAACAAAATAAAACTCACCTAAACCGTTGGCGTTACTCTTTCCAACAATCACCAAGTGTTTTTTGGTCAAACTCAACTCTAATTTCACAGAGTTTAATGTGAAAAAAACACCAAACCTAAAGTTGTACCTTTAAAAAATCATTAAAATAAGTAAACATCATTCTGCTTTGATTGGTAGTTGGGAAGAGGAATCTGCAACAATTATTGGCTTTCAAATTCAGGTTGACTTCATCAGAAAGAACACAAAAAGCAGGCATGAGGAAAGATATGGAGGGATATTTGAATGTGGGGAGGAAAGGGGGATGCTAGAACGACGTAGGGAAGGATGGAGTGAGAGAACGACCCGTGTTGCTGCTAGTATCTTGGTTATTTATAGTTTAAATGTCCTGGCTCCTTTTGCCTGAATTCATTGTCTGCCCCTCTCTGTCTCTATCCTCCTCTCCCCCTCTAGCCTCCATCCCTCCCTCTCATTTTAACTCTCTCTCTCTCTCTCTCTCTCTATTCTTTCCATCTCTCACACTGACTCTCCCTCCTCTCCATCTCCATCTCCATCTCCATCGTTCTTTACGTCGCTCCCCTTCATCCCTCTTCTCTTTCATTAGATATTGGGTCAGCGCTCCCTGCACTACTTCCCACTCCTCACCCCCACCGACGCCGCTCGCTGGTGTGGTGATTCTTTAGTAATGTTACGCAACGACCATCGCAGACACACTGTGGGGCATGGGAGGGTGGTGGGGTGAGGCAATAAGAAGAGAGAGAGAGAGCTGGGAAGGGAAGAAAGACAGAGAGAGAGAGAGCGCTTGCTATTCATTGCTCATTGACCCACTGTCTTACCCGCTCCCGTGGCCCCCGTCAGTCACATCTCAACCCTCATGAGCTAATGGCCGATTCTGACCCATTTACACTCGTGTTGGCCAGCGGAGCGTGAATGCATTTTAATGTGGCGTAATGTGTGACATTATGACCATGACCGGCTTTTCATTCAACTTTTTTAAGTTTGTAAATTAATGCACTAATTGTAGATCATAAATATATATATCTTTGTGTGTGTGTGTGTGTGTGTGTGTGTGTGTGTGATGTATTGGCCTAACCTAGATGCATAATATTCAAATTTGAATTGCAGCCATGAGTGACTCTCTGGCTGTATTCTAAACCTCATACTGTACTTGTAGTACGTACTGATGTGGCCAAAATGTAGCATGTAGTATGCAAACAAAAGCAAAATCTATAGTATGCCAAAAATACTCGGATGACGTACTGATTTGGAAAGAAATCTCTAGTATGCATCGGATCAGTCTACCTCGCCTACTGTATCCCACAATGCAAAGCGCTGGAACAGTACACTCTACAACAACAGCAGCCAAAAACGACTTGTTTTTTTTTCATTTTTTTTGCTATTTCATCACTAAATTCACTTCTGAAAAATGTTTGAGGCGAGAAATCAACTGTGGAGATTTTGAATATTGACAATTTTACGTTATTAGAGGGCGATTCGAACATTTGCTCCGACGTTTTCGGAGTTTAGAAGCTCCATAAAAACTGCCGTGACAGCTAGCTATAGCGCCTACCGGGGTACATTTTGTCGAGCAATGTTTCATATTTGTGTTACCCGTCTTATTTGGCCATGAGCTGTTGGAATAAACAGTTAAAGGGGTGGTGGAGCTAAAAGTATCTTATAAAGTAAACAAACATTGGTCACGATCAAAGAAAATCAATGTTGCATTTTCGGTTAATATTGCAATAGTAGTATGAGTTTGTTTTTTATTTGTCCAGTGATTTAAGAACTGGTTTAAAGGGTAAAAAAGACATCGCTTAAACTGTTTCATACTGCATACTACTGAGTAACGCAGTATGTACTGTATACTGTGTTTATCAATAGTATTTAGTAGGCAGTTTCGAATACAGCCTGTGTGCTGAGAGTGAGGCTACATCCACACGATATCCGTGCACATGAGCGTTTTAGCAGAAATAATCTCCGTCCACACTAACACCCCTGAAAACACATATGAGATGACCATTCACATACATGTGCAAGTCGGTGTAAACAGGAAGCAGCTGGCCTCACCTTAACCGGCGCTCTGCAGAGCTGATAACGCTGCTGGACACGGGAATTGTCGCAAATCACTCTAATAATAGCTCGCCTCCTGCACATGTAGGCAGTAGTAGCATTACAAAATGCTGAATTTAACAGCTGCTAGTGTAGACAACAAGGTCAGCAGCGCCTGTAGTTTGTTATCCATGTTGAAGTAACAAATAGTAAACACACGGTAGTCGAGGCTGATGCCGCGGATAATTCACAGCGGACCCGGTGTGCATAGTTGTCCTGTGGAAAGTTCCCATGCAGATTTTCCATATTCCCGCACTGAATTTTTGCATTTTATGTCCAGTAACACGTGTCAATTTCTGCTCATTACATGCATACAGTCTTTTCAAAATAAACTTCCGTCTTCAGATGGAAACATCTTCCTTAGGTTTAGGAAACAAAACTACTTCAGGTTCAGGAAAAGATCATGGTTTGGTTTGACTTGACTTGACATCCAAAATAAACATCCGTCTTCACAGGAAACAACTTGGTTAGCTTTAGGAAAATATTGTGGTTTGGCTTAAAATAACTCAGGAAGTTGCGTTAACTTAAAGGCAGGATTGACGATGTTCTCCAGTAGACACTATTTATTATATTGGTTGAAATGGTCTTTACACCCCGACAGCGATCCATTACTGATGAGCTCTGAAAAAGGACCGGAAAAGAGCCGTCATCTGTAGCTGCTGTAATCCTATAAAAACGTCTACCAATCACTTCCTCGCAGTCCGCTTGGAAAGAACCATCAGATGCCTCCCTGCCTCCCTGCTCATACTCTACCCTTGGCGTCCAGCAGCCTGAGAAAACTCAGCCCTGCAGTAGCACTGCCGCGGTTACTTGTCATGAGGTAGCGTTGTTGAGTTGAGGTCCTCTCTCCGCTCTGTGTCTGTGAAGTAGTTACGATGCGGCGGTGCTCGTGCATGTGTGTGTGTGTGGGGGGGGGGGGGGGCGTTGCCTTGGAAGGAGTCCCGAGTGGACGGGGGGTTTAGACGGAGCTCCTGAGGCGATGCTACTTTCAAACATCGTCGACCCTATCTTTAAGTACGTAACTTACGTAACAAATAATCAACGTTGACTTCTGGTTTCACACAAAGTTGGGTCTCCTCTCCTCTCCATTTTTTGACCCATCATCCATCCCGACCTCCTCACTACGCCGCGTTCGCCGGCACAAATTGCTTTCGTGGGACATACACAAATTATTACTTTCCGTAGGTAGAGCTACTAACAGCCTGAGCCTGACCACCTCCCTACTGTATGACTTTCATTTAGCACTTCATACACTTGGAAAAGAAAACGTTGCCAGGGGAACATAATTCAGGCAGCAATTACGTTTCCTTGCAAAATGTAATTGGGAAAACAATTTAGTAGTATATAAACATCATTTCTAGGAGACAGGGTTGGTCCCACCGTATGAAGTTACTCTAAATGAGTTGCGTGCCACACAAAGTGGATAAATGCCCATTTACATTATAGTCGACAGCAAATGGGATGCTTTATATTTGCACATGTCGACTGACGTGTATTCGTAAATTCAAAATAGTACACAAACATGACTCACAAACGTGACTCATAATCATAAACTGTTACGGACCACTCGGGTTCACTCATTGATCAATTTCACAGATATTTATATTAAATTCTGTAGAAAACTGTAGAAATGTGATGCAAAAGACATCTGTAATATTTCTATTTGCTGAAATCGTCTCACCAGAATAAAACATGGCAGCTTTGGTTTGAAGTTGTCGCTCGTGTAACGGATGATTTGCTGCAACAAGCAGATAGAGAACACACGGGTGACACCATCATCTGATTTTGGGATGTAATGTAGAGCTGCAGAATGAGGGCAGGTAGCTGTTCCACATTTAGCTGCTGGTGTAATTTCACACAGGACTAAACATCTGTTGCCTCATTTATCAATGAGCTTAGCTGAGGACGCTATCGGCTTTGTGAGTCTCTCACATTTCACTTTCATTTCTGTCACCTCTCTGTCTCGCACATCTTTTCTGTCTGTCCCTCTTTTTATTCCCTCCTTTCACTCCGTTTCCTTCTCCCTCTGTGCCAGAGGAATTAATGAGGGTGGGTTTCGGGGGAGGAGGAGGAAAACATCATAGAAAGTTCCACTAAACAAAACTAGGATAGAGCAGTGAAGGGACCAGAGAGAGAGAGAGAGAGAGAGAGAGCTGAGGGAATTCTCAAAAGGGGGACAGTGTGGTTGTTTGCAGGTGGTTGCTGTTACTCCCCATTAAAACTCTTTCACACTTCTTCAGGTCATCCACTCTTAAATTGTTGAATTGTTTGACCCCTTTCTTTTCCAAATCCTGTTTGCAAATTTATATATTTTAAATGGCGTGTGTGCACCCATGGGGTGGGGATGCAAAATATCTTCTGTAATCAGGGATAGTGTCTCATCGGCATCATTGTCCTTCCTGCGTACAACTTGTCTCACGTCTTTTCACTTTTGTCATCTTGTCTCTCGTTCCTGCAGTACTAATGTGAACTCTTCTATCATTGTATATTGTACATTGCATTCTGCTCTATTTTTATTTTATATGGTACATAGTGTTCTTTATTTCTGTATCTGTTTTCTTGTATTTATTTCTTATACTTTGTGTTTCCTTGTAAACGGAGGAAGAATTTCATCGTACAGGGAAACTTGTTTTAACTGTGCACATGACAATAAACACTTGACTGACTTGAATTAGGGACAATGTATGTAAAAGAAAAAATATCACAGAGCTGGGGGAGTGGGGTCATATTCTGAGGAAATACTCAGAATTGCTGAAATTGAAGTTGCAAATATTCGTGTAAAAAGAACGTGGTTTCTCTCTGAGATTAAAGTGGCATATTTTCGAGAAAAAAAGTAAAACATTTGCGTGAAAAAAACCCGTATATGTTTGAGATTATAAAGTCATAAATTTACAAGAAAAATAGTGCAGTGCTAACACCAGCTGTAAATTCAATTTTCTAGTAAATTTGAGACTTTTTTCTTGTATATTTACGACTTTAATCCCAGAAATTTAGATTTTTTTCGCAGAATATTACCCCTCTCCCCCGGCTTTGAGATATATATATATATATAAATATATATATATATATATATATATATATATATATGGGTTCTACCTACAATAGTCCTAATTTAAGATTGAAGTGGAAAATAAAAAAAAAAATTAGTTCAATTTAATTTATGGCTGGTGTTACCACGGTTTTGCATTTTTTGTTTTCTTGTAAAATTATGACTTTATAATCTCAGAAAATATTAAATTTTTTTCTCGTAAATTTGTGACTTTAATCTTGGTAATTCTGAGTTTTTTCTCAGAATATTACCGCCCTCCCCGTCTCCATAATATATATATATTTTTTTGTTTGTTTTACCTACAATGGTCCTAATACGGCGTTGTACTTTCCTAATTTGTATCCATCAGCTTTTGTACTTTCTGCATCTTGTTGTCATATCAGCTGTGTCTAGTTGGATTTAACCCAGGTTAGTAGAGCATAAACTACTACGCAAAAAATAATAATAGTTTTGCAGTCATGAGACAGGGCTGGATGGTACAAATATGTTCTCTTGAACTAGTTGTGATAACTTATTTGTCTTCTTCAAGAGAATATAGTTACTACGTCACCAAGTTTCTGGCACCATCTATTTTACGAGGATGTGTGACATGCTGTAACTCAGGCATGTAGACTGATCCTGTTTTCACCATGTGGTGGTTGTTGCAGTCATTTTAAGAGTTCGGAGGTGGTACAATGCTTTATTTCCTGCTACAGCTGGCAGTTTCAGATTGCTGTACCTGTTTGGGGGGAGAATAATGAGGCTGTTTAATGTGCTCTGAAGAACTGCAACCCTTGTTTGAGACTAGTATGCACTCGCCACTCTTGTCTCGAGAGCCGCTACATGTACTGTAGGTGACGCAGTACAAGTCTGTAGAGCTGCTCTACAGCTCCGTCACAAAAAAGTGTCGCTGTTACAGCTCTCGCAAATTACGTGGATACATCTGGTGACATGACTTTTCTTTTACAGTACAAATTTTATTCTGTACAAGACAGATCTGTAGTTATAACGTGGGCGGAAACGCATGAAGAGGGGATGTCTGCGACTGTTCGACTGAATGCTGGATACACAGAGGAGGAATGCATGATGGGAACATAGCAGCAGCAGCAGCAGTATCTGTAATGCGAACACTCTTCTACATTATACATGACACCAGTGCAGATCTAAGTGGTGCAGCGTGGTGCTTCTAACATGTACATTAGCTTGTAAGATTCAGCAGCTTCCTCTCAGCAGATACACGACTGAAGCCAGAGACGTCACATTGAACAGCTGAGCTAGTTGAGCTCACTGGTTGCTGTTGAGAAGAAATACAGCTTGAGCTCTTCAAATGCATATTTTTTTATTTGTTTCAACTTTTTCAATTTTGAGACATTTTGTAGAGAACAAGACATGTGCACGTGTGTAGTTAGGTTAGCCCTGGGTACACAGGAGTCTTCATTAAAGCAGCACTCCATCTGAAATGTGTCTTTTCAGTATCACCACGACCCATACTTGCCAACCCTCCCGATTTATGGTAAATCTTCATACTTTTTTTGAACAGTTTGTATAACCCCTACTGTTTCCACCCAGACGACTATAAAGCTACACCAGCTGTCGTTTCCCAGCAGAAGAGCGCAGTCTATGCTCTCGACACAGCGCAGTTTGAGCTCATGTTTAAGCTGCGCTCGCCACAGCGTGCTGCGCCCAAAGTTGGGCTTTCCTCGAAGCAGCGAAAAGCCGTCGTGGCGCAACGCAAGCCGTTGGGAATAACAGGTTTCAAAGCGCAGTGTCGACGTTGTCGCGTTGTGTCTGAAAGGACTTTCAGTGATTGAGAGACGGAGAGAGAAATGGAGAGTACTGAGAGAATCGTCATGTTGTTCCTGGTGATAGATTTGGTTTGAAAAGTTTGTTGCTTGCTTCTTCTCAGTTTACGTCAATTTCAGTTGATCAAATCGATTCCAGTATGACCCAGAGTTCCAGTGGAAACAAATTTTTCCGACTTGCGACTTGGGAGTGTCGACACATTATTTAAGATACCCTGACTGCTGGCTTTGTATTCTGTCTGTGTTCTGTATTTTGAGTGTTTTGTTATCAAGTGACACCAGATAAAAAGTATGTATATCTTCTTTTAAATTAGCTGAATTCATCTTATTAGCACTAGTACTGGATTTCATTGCAAGTGAGTTGCATTGCAGCCATTTTACAAAAGGTTCGTTGATACTTGGCTGTCAGAAATTCCTGATATTTCTGACTCGGCAGCTGACGTGAACGTTTCTTCTGACTGGGCTGCTTGTTTGCGGTATAAACATTTTGATGTGAGAATAGTCACACTCATATTTTGGCTAAGATATGGCTAAATAGAGTACACTGGGTAAATTAATCATCACACACGACCCTGTCACATTTGGAAGCAAGCGCGTATTGGTTTGGGCACATAACAGCGCTCGCCTCTCTCATTTCAAGGGAAATTTCAGCAGTGATGAACTCATTTGGATTGAAAGTGTGAACACCTGGTTACGGGATAGTCTCTGACCACCTGGCCTCTTCGGTGCCCTGCGCCACACCGCTCACATCCTGCCAAATTACAATTAACCAGCCATTTGTGCTGCTGTCACATTAGCTGCTTCTTGTTTTGTGCCACATGACAACACACTGCTCCACTTCGCCGTCTCAAAAGAATCAAAGACAAGCAGCACAAAAAACGGCAGTTTTTCTTTCCTCTGTCACAACCACACATCAAACTAATTCATGTTTTGTGTGTGCATACACGTGCTTGCCTGCTGATAGGAAAAGTAATTGCTTACTCTAAATTAGTTAGTGCAAGTAGGGTGAGAATCTAATTTCAACATTTATTACAATTATCTTTAATAGGTCTCTCAGTTGTCGAATGTGTTCTGAAATTGTGCGGAAATGAATTGGGCTGTCCGGGTTCAAAGATTAAAATGAAATACAGCTCACAATGAAGTCGTTTAATGAAGTGAACGTTTTTCAGTCGGTTCTCTGCAACACATCTTCCATGTCGTCCTGAAATGAGTTGATTTTGGACTTTATATACATTTTATTGATTTCAATTAATGTTTTTTTTTTTTTATTATTCCCAAGCTTTATAGCCAAATCAATAAACTGACACAAATCTGCACAGCGACAAGTCAAGTCAGTTTAATCTGTATTGCCCAAAATCACAAATGTGCCTCAGGGGGCTTTACAGTCTGAAGAGGATACGACTCCCTCTGTCCTTTACAGTACGACCCTCTCATCGGATAAGGAAAAACGTAACCAAAAAAAAAAACCTTTTAACAGGGAAGAAAAATATTAGAAACCTTAAAAAGAGCAACAGAGGCGGGATCCTCATTCCAGGATGGACAGACGTGCAATAGATGTCGTGTTTACAGAGTAACAACATAATGAAAATACAACATAGACGATCCATATGACCAAAAATAATACGTATAATGTGAACATGTGAGAAGGTGGATCCAGGAGGATGTCAAGCAGCTTCCCCGGCGTCACCAAACAGGTAGAGCCAGAGCAACACAACCTCCTCTCAACGCCAAACAGTTAGAGCCAGAGCAACACAACCTCCTTTCCACGCCAACCAGATAGAGCCCAAGCAACACGACCTCCTTTCCACACCAGATAGGTAGAGCCAGAGCAACACGACCTCCTCTCAACGCCAAACAGGTAGATCCCGAGCAACATGACCTCCTCTCAACACCAAACAGGTAGAGCCAGAGCAACACGACCACCTCTCAACACCAAACAGGTAGAGCCCGAGCAACACAACCTCCTCTCCACGCCAACCAGATAGAGCCAGAGATACACAACCTCCTTTCCACACCAGATAGGTAGAGCCCGAGCACCACGACCTCCTTTCCACACCAGATAGGTAGAGCCAGAGCAACACAACCTCCTTTCCACACCAGATAGGTAAAGCCAGAGCAAAACGACCTCCTTTCCACACCAGATAGGTAATCCAGAGCACCACGACCTCCTTTCCACACCAGATAGGTAATCCAGAGCACCACGACCTCCTTTCCACACCAGATAGGTAGAGCCAGAGCAACACAACCTCCTTTCCACACCAGATAGGTAGAGCCAGAGCAACATGACCTCCTCTCCACGCCAACCAGATACAGCCCGAGCAACATGACCTCCTTTCCACACCAGATAGGTAGAGCCCGAGCACCATGACCTCCTCTCCATGCCAGATAACCCAGATGACATACCCAATACTAAAAGTGAAGTCACATTATGGTGGCATTTATACGCCTTTTCATGCGAACGGGCTGGACAAAGTGTCAGTGTATGATGAGTTGGGATGAGAACTCGTTGGGATATCTGTATTTAGTACAGATGGGGATCCTACAGAGCGCAAGAAAATATTTGCAAATGCATGAAAGGAAGAAAAAAAAGGATCATGTGAAGCCCCTCTCCTGGATGAATTAACATCAATAGGTAGAGGAAAAGAAAGGAGCACATTCTCTGTACATCACACTTGTAATCAACTGAACGGAGCCGATAGCCATCTTCGCCGCGCAACACGTCTCCTTTGAGGTCTCTGATGTTCATCCACCTTTGCAGCTGAGGGATTACTTTAACGTTGTTTTAGCATACAGATAGATTGAGCCATAATTAGCATAAAGAATAAAAGATGCCAAGAATTTGCATAACACACAGAGCTGGTTCAGAAGAGGGCGTTTGTATCTTACATTACGTCTCTCTCTCTCTCTCTCTCACAGACACTCTCTCTGCAGTGGGTTAGGATGTTAATACTTCATAAAAGGATGTCTGCTAGTGTTTCATCACACTACATTAACTTATCCTTAACAGCCACGAGGTGAGTCGACAAGCAGGCCTCTGATTGTCTTGTGACAGCATGGGGGGTCAACGGGGGTCTCTTCTTATTGGTATAAATCATCTTCAGGGAGTCACAGGGGCCCATCTCGCTGCGAGGATAAGTGGGTGACGGATCCATTCTGACCCCTGAGGTGCAGGTTGGTCACAGAATAATAGTATCTGCTCCTTGTTTAAGCAGGATGTATAATTTAACAGGGGCAATTTGGAAGAGCGACACCTCATTATGACGACTGCAGAGAGAGGAAGTGGGGGAGGGACGTAGGAGTTTTTTCTGACGGGGCTTTTGTGTGGTAACGGACACACAAAGGTTTTGTTTGGTTCTGTGTGAGCAATGGATTGATTGATGTGAACTGTAGATTAGAAAACGTGCAATCGTTTGTTTTAACAGCAGAGAAAGCTCTGACTGTTATCAGAGGTCAAACGGTGAATAAATAGATTTGTCTCGCTGATATCCATCCTGTTCTGTGTTGAACCCCCGAATCAACAAATGCCAATAACTAGATCGGAGATACTTGTGAATTAAAGACTCTTTAGTGTCGACTCATTCATTTGTTGTTCAAATATAATTAGTGGGTAAGCAAGTGCAACTTTATTTAATTTCCCTTTAGCCAGGCTTGTACAGTTTAAAAGGATCGGCACGACCAGAGTTTAACCTTCAAACCTGTCTGCTTCTTTAGGCATACTTTACATTCATGTTGGTTTATATTCGTCCAGAGTCTGGATGTATTAGCTTGTATTTACTTGTACTTTTGCAAGGATTTGGTAGCGGTGAAATTGTCAGAAATTGGTAGCAGAAACTGAACCGGGAGGATCCAGATAAGTCAAGTTAAAAACTTCCAAAAAAGTACGTCATGTCTCTTAAAAATATTAGTTTTTTTCTCAAATGATGGTATTATTCCAACATATAGAGCACATATATCCATATATCCGGGGTACACCCACACAGGTGTTCTCACTTGCGTTGGCTGATTAGACCTCTTCTCAGCATCGCAGCACTGTGTGTGTGTGTGTGTGTGTGTGTGTGTTTGTACAGCTGTCTTTGTGAGGATCAATTCAAGTTTTAGACCTTCAGAGTGAGGACATGGTCCTTAGAAGGTCTGTTTGATTTTTCAGATTCAGGGTTAGAATTAGATTTAGGTGCACGTTCTCATCCCAACTCGTCACATACTGACACTTTGTCAGAACCCTTAACTGAGCATCACTTTACGTACGGTCACAGTGAACACATGCTTATTGTTGTGAAAACACTTACTCAGAAGGAATTAAAACCACTACAGTTAAAAACAACATGGTTGGGCTTAAAACTGCTACGTTTGTAAAGTGAAAATGAAACATAGTGTGAACATGGGACACGAATGAACAGTTGATTGTAAAGTGAAAGTGAAACTTTACCCGGCAACCATGTTGAGATCTGTTGAGGAAATACCAAGCACCGCCCACCAACCGGAGCACAGCCAATAGAAATGCTCTCTCTCTCTGAAATGACCTGTGATTGGTCAAAGTCTCCCGTCACGGGCTAGATTTTTTCTAAAGCCTGAAAACAGAGCCATGAGGAGGTGCAGAAGTCTCTCAGAACACTTTAATAACAATATGGTGAAAGGTTATTATGGAATTTTTGCCCAATGATGCCAAAAACATTCTGCCTACTGAAGCTTTAATAATAATAATAATAATAATAATAATGATAAAGGTTATTTATATAGCACTTATCAAAATGAGCAGCAAGTTCTTTACAATGCAGAAAAAGTACAAAGTAAATAATCCAATGCCAGATACACACACGTCCACATTTCCAAAGAAAATACAAAGTATATCCGAACGTGGTTTGGAAACTACAAGCAGCCTACAGATGAATCTAACAGGATGTAACTACTCCTGTAAATTCTTTAAAGGCTGCTGCTGGACTCTGTCCGACTTGACTGCAGCTTTTAGTCACCGCCTCCTCCTCCTGCTGCTGCTGCTGCTGCTGCCGCTGCAGCTGCCGCCGCCGCCGCTGCTGCTGCTGCTGCCGCCCGATCTCGTCTACTTTCCAGTCACAGCACAGGTGTCACTAATTGCATTAACGATGGCTCTGTTGCATTCGAGTGTCCCAGTAAGCCGTGATGACGGCGTGACAGTGAGCCAGCAGGAGCAGAACCAGGACCCTAAAACTGAAGCAGCTTAAATGGAATTCCTATTGCGAATTGTCAAAATGTGGTCAGTGACAATTCATCTCTTTATCTCGTTTTTAGCCTCACAGCATGGTTGAATTTTAAAACGCTGGTGATGAAATGCAGCTTTTAAAAAAACGCTGATGTTTGCCTGTCAACCCCTAACATATGTTGTTCAGTATTTCCGTATCAGTGTAGTTCATTAAAAAAAAATACAGGACTCACATAAATCATGATGAAATATAATGATGACAACTTTGCAAAGGCACATATTTGTTGTACACTCATATCGGTCTGATGACGATTTAGCCTCTGGGGGCAACAGACGATATATCTGGGGTTCTGGTGAAGCGGATATCCGGGCTAAGACTTCCTCCTCTGGTCATTGTTTAGAGTCCGATTAGCAACTTGAGACTGAAGTTGGAGTTGAGAGACGTCTACGATGTGCAGATATCGGTTTGTCGAGATTATTAAAAAGCTAAGGATGTGAGCGACTTTGACGAGGGTCAAATAGTGCTGGCTAGACAACTGGGTCAGAGCATCTCCAGAACTGCAGCTCTTGTGGGATGTTCCCGGTCTGCAGTGGTCAGGACCTACCAAAAGTGGTCCAAGGAAGGAAAACCGGTGAACCAGCGACAGGGTCAAACCCGAGGCTCATTGATGCACGTGGGGAGCGAAGGCTGGCCCGTGTTGTCCGATCCAGTAGAAGAGCTTCTGTAGCTCAAACTGCTGAAAAAGTTAATGCTGGTTCCGATAGAAAGGTGTCAGAACACACAGTGCATCGCAGTTTGTTGCGTATGGGGCTGCGTAGCCGCAGACCGGTCAGGGTGACCCATGCTGACCCGTATCCAACGCCAAAAGCGCCTACAATGGGCACGTGAGCATCAGAACTGGACCACGGAGCAATGGAAGAACGTGGCCCGGTCTGATGAATCACGTTTTCTTTTACATCATGTGGACGGCAACGAGTTTGAGGAGTTGACTCGGCTTCCAAATTCTCCAGATCTCAATCCGATCGAGCATCTGTGGGATGTGCTGGACAAACAAGTCCGATCCACGGAGGCCCCACCTCGCAACTTACAAGACTTAAAGGATCTGCTACTGACGGCTTGGTGCCAGATACCACAGCAGACCTTCAGAGGTCTAGTGGAGTCCATGCCTCCACGGGTCAGGGCTGTTTTTCATGGCAAAAGGAAGACCTACTCAATATTAGGCAGGTGGTCATAATGTTATGGCTGATTGGTGTATTGCGATGCTGTAAACAAGGCAATATATTGTGATTTTTTAAATTTAATTTTAGGAAATCTATCATAATATAAAGAACATACCAGAAATACACCATTTTAGAATAGGCAAAAATAACACATTTATACCTCATGTAAAGAAAACGCACGTAATTATCATAAAGTGGACATTGCTGTAAAGGGGAGACTCGTACCCATAAAACCCATTCTCAGACCATGACAGTTTTTCCTCGACAAACTTTAGCATAAGTTTGGAGCATTATTTAGCCTCCCTCGTGACAAGCTACTATGACATGGTTGGTACCAATGGATTCATTATTAGGTTTATCTAGTTTAATATGATGCTAGTAACTTCTAACAACATCCAAATGTTTGAATAGCAGCCGGGCCCGATGGCGGGCACAAAATCGACCGAACAACGTAATATGGCGATACTCATGTGTAGTATGTGTACATTGCTGTGAAAACTAGTATGTAAAGCACTTATGTCCGAGGCTTTTTGAGACTCACAAATTATGCTGAAATCCATCTGTTGATGTCGATATCATCAGTGCATCTCAGATGATGACGTAATGCTCTGTTCAGGCTGCACAGGTTTCATTCCTGTCGAGACAATAAAGCGTGCTCTGAGGAGGGATGAGCTGCCAGCTCAGTTCAAATGGGAATCTGGTCCTCGGGGTGCACGCACATGTATGCATGTGAGAGACAGATAGAGGAGAGAGAGAGAGGGTTGTGTGAGAGAGAGATAGGAGAGAGAAGGAAGGAAGGGAAAATGCAATTCCAGATTACATGTGCTTGTGCTGCAGCGTGGGTGGGCATGTGTTGGAGGGAGAGAGAGCGGTGATTGAGGATAGAGAGAGGAGATGATGGAGATTCTGCACGGCAGTATGAGTGTGTGAATTGATGTATTTGACATAAAGTGGGATCTTCAAGTGGAGACGCCAGTAAATTAAAACTGAAAACCAAACGCTGATACAGAGAAGTATTATTATTAAAGTTGAGGGAGTGATGGTACAACCGAGTGTTTTACTGTATCTTCTACTTCTGCACATCTCCTAGCAACCACAACGGACACCATTTTGAATGGTTTATAATACTCTAGCTATATGTATGTTTGAGAAAAAAAGAGCGGTGAGGTTCATACAGGAATGGAAAAAAAATGAAAGGCCTGAGCGGGTAGGATGACTCCAAACTGGATGAACCAGTATGTTGTCTAGTGCTCTTGTTAAAGCTGTTAAGCAGTTACCATTTAGCCTGGTTTAAAGACTTGAGGGGCCTCATTACAGAAACTTCCTAAATCTGAAGTCCTATCTCAGTTTAGGATGATCTTTAGGATTTTTGTTATTACAGAAACATGTTTCCTAACTGCATTTAGGGGGAAAATCCCATTTTATCATAGGATAGAAATTTAGCTATTACAGAACCGTACTGACTTTTGGATTTCCCAATTTAGGAATCCTAAATTAAGATGGCATAGACCCGTGTCCTAAATTCAAAATAACTGCCAAAGGTGGCAGCAGTACTGTTGTTAGGTCAGTATGTTAATGATGACGACAACTGAACTGATATATAAATAATAAATCTGATGATTGAAATGCTACTTAAACCATATGATGACACTCCTAGATCATGTCACCACAGACCACCAATTTGTATGTGTGTGTGTGTGTGTATATATATATATATATATATATGTATTTATTACACAGCTTTGTTGAATACTCGATTTTGATTGGTCAATCTATGGTTTGTTATTTCTTTATAACAGACCGTTGCTATGTATAACAGGCCGTTGCTATGGGCGCAGTTCTGATATCAGACTCTGGCGGACTGTTTATGTGTGGCCGTGTAATAAGTGGGATAATGTACAGCTAGCGGGTCATTGTCCGGTCATTGTCCGGTCATTGCCCCATGTGTGACGGCATCGCCCTGTCGCTGTACATTATTTCTTACATAATTAAAAAGATGGAGTTTCTTCTCCTCCATGCATTGACACGACACGATAAGTGCCTCTCCATGTAGGCCTGTGTGCCCAGCAGCAACACAACAAGATTAGTCTCTTCAAATAAAAATCTGCAAACATCCCAGGCAAAGAAAAGCGGTATAAAAACTGTTTTAAGCGTAAATAAGTAGGCAAACTCATTATTTGTATAATTTTTGTGAAAGTTGTTTTCCTGTATTGTCTTCCAGCTTTTAGGTGGTAAAAAATATTGTGTCTTTTTCGTCAATATGGAGTAATAGATTTGTGAGAGAGCAGAATCAATCTCCCCTGAGCTGTCTTGCTTGTTTGATGTGTGTTGCTGTCCATGGTGCTGATCCTGTCACAAGGTCGCTGTTTTAGTGACTTTGTTTTCCACTAATAACTGACTCTCACTTCAGACTGTTGATGTATGAATTGCAGGGTTTAATAGTGAGGTGAGACTGCACAACTTTAGCATATTTTGCTATTCTTATAAATATAGGCTGCGCTAACAGGTCACAATTAATTCATATCAACTGATCTGAATTTTAAGTGTCATCATTAAAATATACAGAAATTAAGCATATCTTTTAAATTATAAACCTACATTATATTGAACAGTTCAATATTAATCCGTTGTTGCATTAAAAAATGAATACATTGATCAATATCGTTCATGACGGATGTGGTGCAAATACATAATATTATAATTTACAATATCTATATTCGAACATTTACGCTTGTGTCTCGTGAGGTCACTGGTTCTCAGGGCCCAGTACTTAAGCCCCGGTATAAGTTTTGGAAAATAAAATACACACAATCCAAAACCATAGGCGGTTTTCTCTACTTCTCCTCCTCTTTTGAGATTTTGGAAGCATAAAAGTGTCAGCACTATAGTCAAGGCTTACTTGTTTTGCCGCATTTTCAAAACATAAGAGTGGTACCGATGGATGACGCGAGCTGATGACGTGCCTCTGCTCTCATGTACTATTTTCTATTCACATCTTAGCAACACAGATTGAGACCAAGATATTATTAGACCCATCTCACACTGTGTGTCATGCAAACAAGTTATAGGCCCTGTCTACAAGTATACAGACATTTTTAACAACGGATATTTTGACCTCCGTTTAAAAAATAAAATATGTCCACGCATCCTTCATTTACAAAATATCTCCGTCTACACTCGAACGCAAAAACGACTCCAAACGCCCGCCGTAATATTTACATGTCAGCTCAAGTGAGGTCACAAGTTAACCACCCTTCTCGCTCCCTTTTCCTTCGGCTTCATTACAGTCAGAATGATACCAGTTATTATTACACGGCTGTTTTGGATACTCGATTCTGATTGGTCAATAACGGCGTCTGTAATTTCTGTATTACAGACCGTTGCTATGTATAACAGACCATTGCTATGGACGCATCACTGATGTCAGACTCTAGCGGACCGTTTTTGCGTCAAAATATTGATTAATTAAGTAAGTAGCCGTGTAATAAGCGGGATAATGTACAGCGAGCGGGTCATTGTTGTGAAAGAATCCCCTTCAGGGCTCTGAGAGACCCCTCCGCCATCATTTCCCAAACGCTCCGTACAAAGTAACCAGAGCTTTTAAAAATATGCACCTTGGAAAGCATTTTCAAAATAAACGTTTTATTGACCAAAACTGGTAGAGGAAAATATTCGTTTTTAAAAATATCTGTATACATGTAGACATGGCTTAAAGGAACTTTCACCGCCTCGACATCTTGTACATGTCTGGTTAATAACACGCTCAGACACACTTCATTGCCATGATATGAACTGCAGTAACAGTCATGTCATGCAGCTGATTGGAACAGCTGTTATTTATAGAGGGCATTATCTAAAGTCAAAGCTAATAAGATGCATCAGTAATAAATATTACAACTGAACAAGCAATGATGTAATGTTTTTAAAACTGATGACTCAGTCGAAGCTTCATGTCCACTGGAGGGCGACCTGAGAGACCTCTACTCTCTAATCTCTAAAAGCCTCTCGAGTAAACACACGATTCAAGTCTGTTTCACTTTGTAGCTTCCCTCACATTTGCACAACAAATAGTTATAGAGACAAGATGTGAATGTGAGGCTCCTGAAACACACGCAGTGCTGTTGCTCATCACAGTTACACAGAATTTCGACACGCAGCTCTACACAGTTCAACACCGAAAATTATGAAATGATGAAAGCATTGTGCGGCGCGCTGAAAGGCTTCCGAGCCCGCTTCCTGGTGAAATATCTTTAATGTATCTATCAAAGTCTACCTGATGAAAAACACTTTGTTCGCCTGAGTGTTTGCCGTGGCGTATTAAAGATATGTAAATATGAAACAGGCTCGCGGTAGAGACCTGTCATCATTTCTCTTTTCACTTTTATGTATCGAGCTTTGGTGTGAAATTGTTCTTTTTCTCCGTGGTCATGACAAAAATGCTAAATATCTGAAAACACAGCGATGAGAGAGAAAGGCTCTTGACAATAGGGCTGATGCTACAGTATGTGTGTGTGTCTGTAAGTGTGAGACATATTGTGCAAGTGTGTGTGTGTGTGTGTGTGTGTGTGTAAACGATGCCCATTTGAAAGCCGGGCGCTCGTCTTTCGTCCTTCAATCGCCAATTAACAAGGGCCCATTTAATTGCAGTGGTTTGGGAGGGCATACAATTACCACTGGAGCTGAACCAAGCTAAACACACACACACACACACACACAATTCTTCTTAATGAGCGGCACTATCAGCTCGCCTTTCTTCCTCTCTTTCATTTGCATTTTGCTCTCTCTCTCTCTCTCTCTCTCCTCCTCACCCTCCCACCTGCTCTGTCGAGGCGTTTAGATTACACTCCTGTCTTCTTCTCCCTCTTCTGTCTGTCACTTCCTGTCCTCTGATGTGTTTCCTTCAAAGCTGCAGACAAATCTCTCTTCCCCTCCTTGTTTTCTTTGTCTCCAATGCTGCATCTAGTCTTCTTCTCCTCTTTCCTTCCAAACGTGATCTCATCCCGACTCTTCATATATTTTGCCGCTTGGGTATAGAAGCCCCCCAGGGGGCAGCCTTTTGCTTAGTGTCTTGACGCAGAAGGTTCATGGGTAGTTAACGTTGTAAAACGGCCATGGTTAATGTTGTAACACATGGTTAACGTTGTGAAACGGTGGCGGGTAGGTTTAGGAAATAAAAACACTGGGTTAGGTCAGCGCCACTAAACTTTTGGTTTCACACGAACAGGAACGCCGGTCCCCTGAGTAAAAGTCCTGTTATTATCCACAATTTGGGAAACCAAGTTTCGAGGTCAGGCACTGACCTTGAATGGTTATGGTTAGGATAGGCTGTCAGGCAGCGAGTCTCGCAAGAGCTTTCACAATTTGTGGGTTACCTTCTAGTCCAAAAAATGCCCTTGGAGTTATGTAATTCTCAGTGGAGCTCCCCAGTGAGCAGTTCCTCTCGGGGAGTTTCCAGAACTGTTTGATCTGAAAACGCCTACAGACGCTTACGTGCCCTGTGACGCCGAAGGCCGCTGACCAGGCGTCGGTATTTGACGCCCCGGGAATGAGAGCAGGCTGCTCCTTCTCTCTACTGCATTCTCACCTTTCTTTCTTCAGTTCCACTTTGCCTTTTCTTCGTCTTCTCTTCCTCCACTTCAACCATTTTCTCTGATTACCTTCCTCCTGTCCTCCTACATATCAGTCGTTACTTTAATTTACTGCAGTGAAGGTGTTGAGTTGATGGACATTTAAACAGGAAAAGAATTGTGAGAAGCCCAATTTACATATACATTATTGGGGTTTAATTATTTTTGCTTTCAGTTGTTCAGTTTCATTTAAATTATTTAAGTGCTCTGATTTCTGTTCATAAATGTCTCCTCTCTTTTCTCTTTCTCTCACACAGGTTCTTTTAAAGGAATGTGTAAGCAGATAGATCACTTCCCCGAGGATGCCGACTATACGGCGGATGCTTCCGAGTACTTCCTACGTGAGTCCTTCCTTTCATTCATATTCCAGAGTTTATTAATGTTTTTCATCCACTTATGCATTTAATATTAGGGTTAGGGCAAGACCCTCGTGATTATTCATTTTCGGTTTCTTTTACTTCACTCCTACCTTGTTCCTGAAACTCATGGTTTGGCATAAAAAAGCATATATTTGTTACATCATTTATGTGACGTATGTAAATTAAAATAAGCAAACACTGACTTTTGTTTACACACGGGACACCCACATCGGTCTCCTCCACCACCCTGACCTCCTCCCTACACAGATTTCCACGGACTTTGATTAGAAACGTATTTATGATGCGTCAAAAAACAAACGTAATCCAGAGGGAGAATACGTTTCCCTCAAAACGTATTGACAATGCAGCTTTGTTGTATGGGAACACATTTTTTTGGAGACCAGGCTGGAATAGCACTGCCATATCGACAAACTCGTTCGACAATTAAAACATACATTAAATATGAAATTACAACAACAGTTAAGCAGAGATCTGTGTGATCAAAGGAGTTAAAATGATTTCAGAATAAAGTATCATTGAGATACAAGACTACGTCAGTATCTGCCACACGATAACTTAAACTGTGAGAAGGACAGAGAGAGAAGAAGGGGGTCGAGTCGGGAAAAGCAGCCATGGTCAATGAGGACAAAAGCAAGATGGAGGACAGAAGACAGGTGGGCTGTGATGAGAAGTTAGAGGTGGAAGAGAGAGAGAGGGAAGACAAAGAGTAGCAAAAAGCTGAAGGGAGAGCAACGTGAAAGTGGAGAGAAGAGGAGGACGGGTAAGAGGTGGAAGTCAAAGGATGAGGCCATTGATGTGGAAGAGGAGCGGGGCAAGGGCGGCAGAAAGAGCGACGAAGACAAATTCCAGGAGGTGAAAGAGGACAGGAGGACGCGGTGGCAGGAGAAGGGAAGGTTGAGGAGGTGAAGGACAAGGAGTAGGGTACCAGAGCAGTGCTGTTGCTCTCCCAGCGGCTTGCCAATTAGGACACTTTCTTCTATAAATACTCCAGGCTCCGCTATGTGGGTCACACCTCTCCCTCTCCTCCTTCCTTCCATCCATCCCTTGCCTCCTCCCTCTTGCTTTCCATCCATCTGTCTGTCCATCTCCACCGAGGCCCCGCGCGCCTGTCTGACAGCTGGTGGATGGAGGCCACGGGGTGGAGCGAGTGGATGATGGGGAACAGGACAGATAGGGAACCAAACTGGTGTCACAACCCACTTGAAATGTTTTTTTTTTTTTTAGAAACTTTCTCAAAGTTTTAATTGAGTTTGGTTTTAAAGAATGCAGCAGAGCGTCTAAATGATTTCTGTGTGGGGTTGTTTTTCAACAATTTACAATAAATAATGACCTGCAGTGGTCCGCAGTTTCAGGTTTCATGATTTTTAACTGTGTCGAGTTTCCAGGCAGCCGATTAGACTGTTGTCAGGCTATTAAATAGGCATTATCAGTCGCTATAAGCCCTGTAGATGTGGGTCAATAGGGGCCTACTACACCCACTAGTTGGTTTTATCATCTATTCACATGGCAGATCACCGAAAGAAGGTATAAAAGAACACAACAGTGACCTCTAGCGACCGTAGTTATAATGACAGAAGCAGAAGCGGAAGTCGGTTGCTGTAGTATAGACCCGGTGTGAAACCAGAAATGTGTAATTTTGTTGTCTAAACCTAAAGAAGTTGTAGTTTTGTCGCTTAAACCTAAAGAAGTTGTAGTTTTGTTGCCTAAACCTTAAGAAGTTGTAGGTTTGTTGCCTAAACCTAAAGAAGTTTTAGTTTTGTTGCTTAAACCTAAAGAAGTTGTAGTTTTGTTGCCTAAACCTAAAGAAGTTGTATTTGTATTGCCTAAACCTAAAGAAGTTGTAGTTTTGTTTCTTAAACTTAAAGAAGTTGTAGTTTTGTTGTTTAGTCTAAAGAAGTTGTAGATTTGTTTCTTAACCTAAAGAAGTTGTAGTTTTGTTGCTTAAACTTAAAGAAGTTGTAGTTTTGTTGCCTAAACCTAAAGAAGTTGTAGTTTTGTTGCTTAAACTTAAAGAAGTTGTAGTTTTGTTGCCTAAACCTAAAGAAGTTGTAGTTTTGTTGTTTAGTCTAAAGAAGTTGTAGATTTGTCGCTTAAACTTAAAGAAGTTGTAGTTTTGTTGCCTAAACCTAAAGAAGTTGTAGTTTTGTTGCTTAAACTTAAAGAAGTTGTGGTTTTGTTGCTTAAGCCTAAAGATGCCTTTTTGTTTGTTTTCAAAGGGTGACATTTTATTCAGTTTTACAACATGTTAGAACGTGATACTTCCAAGTTTAACTTTCTCTTTTACAACGTAGTAGGCGTAGTCGGCTCCTAATGACCCACATCTATGGTGCTTATTGCGACTGATAACGCCTATTTAATGGCCTGATAACAATCGAATCAGGTGTTCTAGGTGAGGTGTGAGGATTCCTTAAGGTCCTGAAGGACTTTCTGAGTGGGCCCTCAGTAGAGAACAGTGTTTATTCAGCCACTTGAAGGTGGAAGCGGCACCCATGTACCCATTGAGATAAATAACCCCATCTCAGAGATGAGACATCGATCAGTTGCTGCTCTTGTGTCCTTTACACCCTCGTGGCCACTGAAACAGCAGTCGCCGGGTTTTTCTGGGGTGGAAGATAGAAGCTAATGTTTATTTTGAATTACTGTATTTTGTCCAGATGAACCACTGATCCTACATATCCCTTCCTCTCCCGCTGTGCGTCGTCATGGCAACCATTTGAAATATCTGTGCACTTGTGTGTTTTTTATATGTTGCTGTGTGAGGTACAAACCTGAAGACTAGCTGAAAACAATAGGCCAGACAAACACAAACATAAAGATTGTTTCCACCGACTTGCACAGATTTGTTTTCAGTCTTTGACAGTCAGGGAGGAACATAAACCTCACGACCGTAACCGTACTAGCAGTTTGCATGGTTTATTTGCAGTGTACTTTGCACTGAAAAGGCCAAAAAAGCAGGAAAAAAAAGGGGGCAGAGTTTGGGTGAGACACTGGATGGAGAGGCGTGGTTGGTGGATACGTACAGCGTGTATTTTATCTATTTCAACATAGCTGTGTCAGGTCTCTAGTTGTATGTGACTGTAGCCAATTGCACAAATTGCCCATTTGTCCCAACTCGTCAAATGCAGACGCTTGGTCAGTGCCCCTTGGCGTCTGATACCGATGCACTGAGGCACCCTTTAACGTCTGTATAAGACAAACCAGGCTTACAACTAACTCCATTGTATAAAGAGTGAGAAAGTCCACATAGGGCGGAGGAGGATGAGCAGCGGGAGGAGGATGGATGGATAGGTCAAACAAACCGACATACAAAAGTTTGTATGATATCTTACGAAAATATTATTCCTCCTTTTTTGTTAGTTCACGAATGTCCAGCAACAAGTGTCAATATCCGCTTGTTACATGCATACAGTGTTTTCAAAATAAACTTAAGTCTTACTTACTTACTTACATAGGTTTAGGCAAGAAAACTACTTAGTTAGGTTTAGGAAAAGATGGTGGTTTGGCTTAGAATAACTCCGGAAGTGGCGTTACTTAAGTTCGTTAGTTACGTGACAAATAAATACACGTTGATTTCTGGTTTCACACGGGACATGAACACCGGTCTCCTAGGCAAAAGTCCAATTGACCCACACATCCACCCCGACCCCCTCCGTACACGGCGTTCGCCGCTATTTATATTTCCTGGTTGACGATTACGTTGATTACACACAAATTGATTTTTGTGGGATATACACGAATTACAGCGCATTACTTTTCTTAGGAATAGCTACGAAAGGTGTATGAGAACAGCCTGAACAAACACAGGACTTTCACCCAGGAGATGGTTATACGTTTCCCGTGTGACACCAAGTCAGTGTTGACTTATTTTACCTTAATTTTGATACGTAACTAGTAACGGTTCCATACTAGTGACAGCAGTTACGCAACAACCCAAACCACGATGTTTTCCTAAACCTAACCAAGTAGTTGTGTTGCGTAAGTAAACCTAAAAACTATGTAAGCCTACGTTGGAGGTATATTTTGAAAAGACACTATGCATGTAATGAGCAGAAATTGTCCCTGAAGCGTCCAAAACTAACTCTACAGGGGTACGTAGAGCGTCATAGGTTGAAGCTTAGGACCACTGACCAAGCGATGTTATTTGACAAGTTGGGAGTGAGTTGTGTGAGTGATTGTTACCTTCTTCTGTTTCCTGAGCACCACTTGTATGAATTTACATAATAATTATTGTAAACACACCGACACACTGACTCTTGCACTCTTTGCTTTCGTTTCCCTGTAATCTTCAGTGATATGTTAATCAAAGCTCGCTCACTGTAGGTCACTCTGAATAAACAGTGTCAGCTAAATTACTAAAATGACAATGTAAAGTGTGGATGATGACACACTCTGACAGATGGAAATGATGCAACATTTGTTTATCAAGGCAGGGTTTTCTCTATCACTCATACACATTCCCCACCTGGAAGCCTCCCAACACAACCACCGGCTCTGGCCACCGAGCAGCTCAACTGGATTGGTTGTTGTACAGTAGCCGCTCCTCCCTTAATCTCTACAAGCCTCAAATGTTGATTCATCAATTCCCTGGCTTCTGCTACCTCCAATTGCAATCATAACTGTTTTTACTGTAGGAAGCCCGAGATAATTATATGAAAAGTATTGCCAAGGAAGCTCAGGGAACAGTAGCACTCTGTGTTTGTTGACTAGTGGGCTCCTGATATCTTCAGTGCAATGATAGGTGTCCTCAAACAGAAGAGTTATTACAGGGAAATCCACAGGGAACCATACAGGACAGAAGGCCTAAATCAGTGACGTTATGACAGGCGTTTTGCCTTTTATGGTTGTTTGACATAAACCCTCATACCTAATCTACAAAACAGGTTGCTCATCAGTGCCTTCCAAAACAAACCACATGACTGAATTTGACTCATATGAGCATTTTGTGATCTGCCACTTCTATGATCACTGCTACTTGGTTAGGGAAACATCATCAACATGGTTAAAAGAACCAACAACAACCATCGATAGAAGACAGGAAGAAAACCTCTCAGTTGGTAAAGTCAGGGATGTAAATAGTTACAGATGCACCGACATGAAATGAAACAAATAAATAAACGAACGAGGGATCTCTTTCACTTCGCCATGTTAACATTTGTGCACTAGGGGTCGGCAATACCGCAGAATTTGGTTTCGATCCGATACCGAGTAATACAGGGCCAGAATTACCGATATCGATACAATACTTTTTATAATTAAAAGCTGTTTATGTACTTTCATGTTGCTTTCCAATGTTAATTATTTATCACATGCATGTTAAAAAAAGACAGGACACTTTTTAAAGGCAAATAACAAAAATATGTTTTTTGTATTATAGTAAATTGAATGTGCAAACATAAAACACATTTTTTATAAACAAAGCGCAAATATTTATTTGTTGAGAATAATTCATGTTTTAAAACTTTTTTAGTGCAAATAAATAAAAAAATAAATACAAGAACCTACCCTCAACAATCACTCACAGCTGTGAAATAGCTCCAAACATGCTCTTTTTTCTGCCATCCTGTATCTGTCGGAGTAACTAGTCTGGGTGCACACCGCTACACAACACATGAACGACGTATGCACGATGCATGCACGGCGCGTTTGTTGTTTGAATGCACACAACATCACGACAGCAGTGAGAAGCAAACGGTACAACAGATCATCGTTTGCACAGACAGTTCTACTCTTCAGAGAGAAACTGATCCTTTTTGTATCGATGCTATTGACGCCAGAATCAATATTCACAACGAGATGTTGGTAGTATCGATATTTTCAGATCGATCCGCCCACATCTATTTTGCACTTAAGAGTGCTCGGTGCTCCTAACTCCCGGGACACACTGCCTACGTGAGCAACGCGTGTGAGTTTTGGAACCTCTTGCTTTTTATTTTGGCGTCCATGTTGACAGGTTAGAGCAGCCAAACAGCCTGCATGAGCAGTGCAGCTCAGGTGCGGTGCAGCTGCATGTCGCCTGCGTATCTCAGCAAAAATAGACAGTGAAAATGATCTTTTGACATATTGACATCCAGCAACGTTACTACAGTTTTGATGTCCATATCTGTAGAATATGTCAAAGACACATGAAAAAAGTAAATATTTATTTTTAACAGTTTGACACTTTTATTCTGAAGATTTGAAAATAGCCTCCCTCTTTCATTCCTTCAACGACCTTCTTGAAAAGATCAGCAATATGATATTTGCACATGTTAAAACCTGTTGATATCCAAGTCTTTCATTATGTTTAAAAGTAGGTGAGTTTCTCATTCTTTTCTTTTGGGCATCTCTGGAAACTGTCGGCTCGTCGGTTTGCGTACAACACAGCGCTGGCCTCAAACAGCCAAGAGGCCGTGTGTCAAAAACTACCGCAAAAACTCAGATTGAGACTCATATTGTGAATGTGCTGTATACATGTCCAAAGAATGCCCCTAAAACCTGAATAATATCAGCATATCCAACATGTCTTAATCGGAAAATGGATAGGAATATGCTGTTTGCATGACCCGTATCAAATTCACAATATTGTCATATTCGGAATAATAGTGGAATATTAATGTGAATGTAAACGTATAGTTATTGTAGTGCAGCAGTGGTTTCTGTGTTGTTAGTGTGGTTTCGCCCGTTAAAAAAATGTGCAGAAGCTTTTCAATTTAGTGGGAAAAAAATCCACTTCCTCAAATGACCCAATCCCACTTCTGGAAGACATAGACAGAAATGTCACAATTCATTAACACTCTGCCACCATTTAGTACCACGCATACCAACTAAAGCAGCAGTAGACTGATATTATATAGAGGATGTCATTCTTTTAGGATTCTTTACACTCTCTTTAATTCTCTCTCTCTTTCCCCAAAGGGGTCTTTTCGATCTCTCTCTCTCACTCCGTCTCTCTGAGCCGTCTCACCCCGCCACCCCCACCCTCCTCTCTCTGGGTGAATGTGTACATGTGGTTATGTAAGGGCGAGCAGTCAGCCTTCCTCCTGCAGCAGTACTATCAGCCGCAGCCACAGAGAGAGAGAGAGAGGACAGAGCCACCACCCCAATCCTTCACTACAGCATAATATAGAGGACACTTTACCATGCTGGTGTACCCATCTGAACCAGATGTAGAAGTAATGACCATTCCATACGTGTCAACATCATGCATCTGACAGCAACAGCTGACTGGTAGTCAGTCCAATGAAAGCTGCATTCACCAACATTACTGTTCATCTACAGTATCTATCACTTCTCCTGCCTATTAATATGCTTTCATATTATAGACTAACCAGGGAAGTGGAGAATGTTGACATTGGACAATTTTGCAAAATCCCAAATCATATTTCAGGCTCTCCTGAAAACAAAGATGATACGAGGACATAACATTCAGACTCTGTGATGTCCTACATAAGCCACTTTTTGATGTAGAGTCACATGTCCAACATATATCTCTTACACTGTCTTCTATCATTTCACATGAACTCCTGTTGTCCTTGAAACCTGAGGGGACAGTGGTCTGTCTCTCGGCGTCACCAGGATGAATTTATGCATTCAAAATACTCTCAGTTCAGCTCATGCAAAACTTAGATGAAATATAAAGTATGTGTTTTGGGGTTGTTACGGCTGAGAAGAAGAGTATAGGTCATGGTTATCTGTGTTAGGGAGGTTAAAGAGTGTTTTCAGGCTCGATAACAAAGGAACTATTGGGGTTTAATTAAAATGATGAAGCGTACCACACTTGGTAATCACTAAGGGTCTGCGTGAGCCATCACGTGTTGGGTTGCATGGTCGTGTATAACAGCATAGACTTAGGATAGTACAGTGTCTGTGTGTATGCAGGGTTAGATGGGAAGGGTGTGAAGTATATAACACACAGTGTGTGAATGTGTGCTTTTGAAGGTGTGTGAAGTGTGTGTGTGTGTGTGTGTGTGTGTTGTACCACGCATGGAGCCGTTGAATTGGATTAGATATGGCTAACAGCTCAGCTCTGGCCCTAACTGGCTTGAAGAAGGCACACACACACATGTTTGTACTTCTATATTTGTGAGGACCCTCACTGAACAAATGGATCCCATAACCCAGCCCCATCTCCTAACAATTACGTTCCCATACAACAAAACTGCATTGGGAATTAAGTTTCGAGGGAAACATATTTTCTTGTGGATTACGTTTGTTTTTGACGTAAAACCAATAAGTTTGTAATGATATGAAGTCTGCGTATGGAGGAGGTCGGGGTGATGGATGGGTAAAAGGGTTATTTTAATTTACGTCTGTAGCTTAACAACGTAACAAACGTAGTCATTTTAAGCCAAACCATTATGTGCTTTTTACTAAACCTAACCAAGCAGTTTTTTTTTGTTGAGTTGAGGTCCTCTCTCCGCTATGTGTCTGTGAAGTAGTTACGATGCGGCGGTGCTCATGCATGTGTGTGGGGGGGGGCGTTGCCTTGGAAGGAGGCCGAGGGGAGGGGACGGGTTTAGACGGAGCTCCTGAGGCGATGCTACTTTCAAATTGTACTAGCTTTTCCAACATCGTCGACCCTATCTTTAAGTAAAATAGGTATGGAAACAACGTAACCCAAATACGGAAAACACGTCACAAACGTAATAAATAAAAACATCACTGACGTAACTTACAAAACAAAACACCGGTCAATGTCGACAACTATTCCCATAACATTTACACACGGGATGAGTTTACATTGTGGTCCGTAAAAATCCATAAAGGCGTATTTATTGCACGCTAAACACCTTGCGCATTATCGTGGCATTTATACGCCTATTCCTGCAAACGGGCTGGTTAGTTAGACAATTATTGAATGTAAATTTAGATTGTATAGACCCAGTAGTAGAGGTGAAATGCTGTTACACATTGCACCTTTTAAAGCACAAAAAGTAATTTGAACAAGTGCAGACCTGCCAAAGTGTCTTCACTTGTGAGGTCCTCATAAAGATAGAAACATAGGAAAACACACACACTTACAGAGAGAGTCCTGATTTTGCTCTAAAGTGGAAGCGGTGTGCAGTCTTTTTGCTGTAATATAAAGCTGTTGCTATAATTAGACCGCTGGATCCTCGTACATAATACTATAAGACTCCGGATCGGGATGCTAGGAGACGACATGACGTCACCCGCTGATGATGTCATTCCACTGGCTGATGTCATGGCAGCTATTTTTGGGGAGCCGAGTTGTGACACGGAGGCATATCACGATTTACATGAGTAATACGGCGTGATAACAACTGGCAGGCTGCGCAGGCACCCTCGTGTGTGTACAACATTCATGCACACAAACACACACACACACACACATCTGTCCGGTGGTGTGTTCATGCTCACATTTTTCTTCTTCCCTCTCAATAAGATCTGTTTATTTTCTAAAAAAAACCAAAAATGATTCTACCGGCGAACAAGTCTGTCAGCTTTACATGGACGGACACACACACACACACACACACAGAGTTAGTTATTCCCTTGTAGCTGTTTTGCCAAGTTCCCACTACCACATGTTCTTTGCTGCTGGGCTCTCCCACGTGGGCGAAATGTGTGTGTGTTTGTCTGTGTGTGTGTGTGTGTGTGTGTGTGTGCGTGTGTGTGTGTGTGCGAGAGCGAGCAGATCATTCCTGCGTGGGTAGTATACAGTGTGTATGGGAAACACCCCACTTTGTAGCCTGAGAGTGAGCAAGTGAGTGGGTGGGAGGCTGATCGATGAGTGTGTTCACTTTGTAGCTTGTTGAGCTGGTGTGTGTGTGTGTGTGTGTGTGTGTGTGTGTGTGACAAAGTAATGGGGGGGTTGCTGCACTGCACTGTAGTTTGTGTGTGTGTGCGTGTGTGTGTGTGTGTGTGTGTGCGTGTGTGTGTGTGTGTGTGTGTGTGTGTGTGTGTGCGTGTGTTTGTGTGTGTGTGTGTGTGTGCGTGTGTGTGTGTGTGTGTGCGTGTGCGTGCGTGTGTGTGTGTGTGTGAACCCAGGGAGCTCCCATGGTGGTGTCCACCCCCGCCTCTATAATTCAGCCACAATTACAAGGCTCTCCTCTGCCGCAGCTAATGAAACCATAAGTCAGAGCAGACACACACACTCACACACACACACACACACACACACACAACCATATAAACACACACCACTGCAGCAGAACCAACCAAGCAGTGGGAGCAACGAAGGGGGGGGGGGGGAGTGTAACAGAGAGAATGAAAAGAGGTTTAAGAGACGGAGGAAGGAAAGAGATTGCTTTAGTAAGTGTGTCTTTGTCTTGGTATGTGTGTGTGTGTGTGTGTGTGTTTTTGGGTGTGTGTGTGTGTGTGTGCTCTGCCGTCTGTCTGTGTTTTATATCAGAGCCATAGTGCACAGTACATATTGACTCACATGGTACAAAGATGACAGGATGACACAGTGTTGCTTAACTTTCTTAATTATCACAGAGATTCAAAAGGAAAAAAAAACAAACAGAAGAAAAAACTAGCTGAGCATTAGCTTCTTACCACCTGTGTGTCAAATAATAATGATGATGCTAATAATAACTTTATTTATAGACCACTGTCGTAGAAGAGCTGTAGCTCAAAGTGCTTCACAAAAGCAAAAAAAATGCAACACATTCAAACGAGGGCAATAAAAACAGAGACCATTAATAATAATAAATCAATGCATGTTCAACCCCGTCTCCTACAAAATAACGTTTCCATACAACTAAACTACATTCTCAATTACGTTTTGAGGGAAACGTATTTTCTCCCGGATGAAGGTCACGATTTTAAACAGTTTTGAACACGTGCTTTACGTTCTAAATCAAAACAAAAGGTTTAGTAAAAAACATCAAGGTTTGGCTTAAAATAACTACGTTTGTTACGTTATTAAGTTACAAACGAATATAAAATAACCCTTTTACCCATCCACCACCCCGACCTCCTCCATATGCAGACTTCATATCATTACAAACTTATTGGTTTCACGTCGAAAACAAACGTAATCCACAAGAAAATATGTTTCCCTCGAAACATACAATAATTCCCAATGCAGTTTTGTTTTTGAGACCATTAATAATAATAATAATAATAATAATAATAAAACAATGCAGGTTCAACCCTGTCTCCTACAAAATAACGTTTCCATACAACTAAACTGCATTCTCGATTACGTTTTGAGGGAAACGTATTTTCTCCCGGATTACAGTTGCAGTTTTAAACAGTTTTAAACACCTGGTCAATATTGTAAATCGAAACAAAACAAAACACAAGACTCATTAAAAACCGAGTATTTGTCTGGACTGTGTACGGTCAGTCTGTGAATTTGTGGCTAAGTTGTTACACAGATAGTCAGTGGTCATGTCTATTATGTTAAATCCAGCAGTACATGTCCACCATGTCAGGTGAAGACACTAGGGGACGCCCTGCTCCCCTTAACTGGACGTTCAAGCGGTGCAAATCTACTTCTGAGAACATTTAAAGAGAGAAATAGTCGTTGCCACTGCTGAATGACGTTTAATTTGAGAACACCTATAGTTTGACAGCTTGGTCCAAGTTTCTTGAGCCGGACGCATCGCGCTGGACGGGCTCATTTGCATAAAGGACTGTTCGCCACTGATCCGGTGTGAATACTGCTTTAGTTTCACGCGGGACACGACCCAACCGTCCACTCCGACCTCCTCCCTACGCGGACTTCTGCAAACTATCGTTACAAAAGTATTTGTGATACGTCAAGACGAACATAATCCACAACAAAATGTGTTTCCCTTGTTGTATGGGAATGTAATTTTTAGGAGACAGGGCTAGCAGGTTATGATTTGTATAATGAAATATCACACAGCTTATGATTTATATGAGTTATATTTATGATTACCTGTAGTCCTATGTTATTGGAATATCCCTAGCAACAGTCTCATTATCATCGATACTCTGTCCTCTGGATGATAGTCTCAGTATGTTCAGGAATGATAGAAAGCCTTCCTAAATCTCTTCTAATTTAAAACCGTTTCAGTGAAATAATAATCCTCCACCTCCAGATGGTCCGACAGGGAAACATTACAACAATATTACAAAGCGCTTCCATGCAGATAATTAGCAGCAGACAGGTGACCAGTCCAGGGTGTACCTCGCCTCTCTCCCAGTATGAGCTGTGGGAAACTCCCCCGGCAGCCCTGTACGGGATAAATGAGTACGGATGGATTGATAGATGCAGATAATCAACTGTTGATGCTTCTGCGCTCGCTTATTGCTTTCACTTTTTCATAACCGTGCTCCAACACAGCTGAGCAATGATATCTTCAACTGTGTTATTGTAACTACGGAGTTCTAGTAATAATAGTTTTGGAGAATACTGCAGTGGTTTATCAGTGACCACTTTCATTGATTGAGAAACACACCCTGCTAATGTATTTGGCACGTATACAGTGGCAGAGACATCCACCAGTTCATAAATCTTCACCCTTCTGAAAATAATTGTAATAAAATGAACTCTAAAGTGCATCACACACCGGCCATCAAAGCACAGCAGCATTTGACATTCATCAATTGAACACACACACCAGACGCGTCATACAGACAGAAGAAGAAGTGTAGCGTGGATGTGCTGAAGATACATGTTCCATGCTCACCCCCTATAGAGGCCATGGCCACAAATGCATGAAGGGATTTAAATGTTATGTTAAATGTTGAATACTCGATTCTGATTGGTCAATCACGGCGTTTTGCGGTCTGTAATTTCTGTATAGCAGACCGTTGCTATGTATAACAGACCGTTGCTATGGGCGCAGCTCTGATGTCGGACTCTAGTGACCGTTTTTGTGTCAAATTATTGATTTCTTCAGTAAGTAGCCGTGCAATAAGCAGGTTAATGTACAGAAATCTAGAAGGCGTACTCATTGCACATTAAACGCCTTGCGCATTATCGTGGCATTTATACGCCTATTTGTGTGAACGGGCTGAATATTCACAGGCAAGTATTTCACATTTTTGAAGATCACGTCCCCCCTAATTCTCTCAATATTCCATGACTCATTGGGCATATTAGTCAAGATATGAAAATACACATGCTGGTATCGAAGCCTCTGTTATACACGTAACATTCCCTCTAACTTTTTTTTTTGTGAACCCCAACCATAAAGATCAAACTGTTCCAATATGACTGTGACCCTACGCAGTGAACGGCTGATTGGTTGATTCAACTCCAATTAGGGGAGGTTTTAAAACAGAGAAGAAAAAACAAACATAAACAATACACAAGTTGTATGTGAAAATATAAAAGAGACAGCAACGTGAATGCCTCCGCCTCGTCATGCACCACCGATGTGTGTTACCCTTAAAATCTATTGCCCAAGTTTACGTTTTGTAAAAGTAACTTCTGACTACTTCTACGTGCAATCTCTGCAAAAAAATATGTATGTATGTATTTGATCTGCTCCGACAACACAGCGTAGAAAACAACCAGTACTCTCGTCTGTAAAGCGGCCTCATTAATTACAGCTAATTTATGAGCTATCCCTTATATTTAACAACAGGCATCAAAAGTGGTAACAGCAACCAGGAGCCATTCAGGAGTTTGTGGATACAGAACTAAAGCTTTGCTTGGTGTATTTAGAGATTCAGTGGCTATGCAACAGCGAGCAGGAGCAAAGTTTCAGAACAGGCAAAAATAAATACAGCAGGAACATGTTAACTCGCTAAAATAATGTTGTGTGATGAAGCAAGACGGCCTGAAGTTTACAGAGATAATCCCACAACCAGGAAGTCAGAGGTTCAATCCCCACAGCAGCCTCAAGCGTCCTCCACAAAGACACTCAAAACACACCGTGGACGTTTCCTCACTGCTGCTGAAGCTCGCTCACTGTCAGCTCACCTCTCTCCGTCTCTCCGGCTCTGTGCCGCGATGTGCTTGGTGGCAGGGTGCGCCTGGAGGCCAGCGCATTTGGTTAAAAAATTCTTCCTTTTAAACTCTCTGCTTTCTGCTTAAAGCGCTGTGAAGAGAGAGAGAGAGAGAGAGAGAGAGAGAGAGAGATTGCTTGAGGCGAAGCAGCTTCACAGAGAACTGAAGGCCTGCAGTCCTCTCGCTTCTCCTTTTGTCTCGTCTTCTTTTTCTTCTTCTGCTTTCTTTCCTATTGTCTTCTTTTCTTTTCCACTCTTATCCCTCCATCACCTGTATTTTAGCAATTTTAGCTTCCCACCACAGTTGCCCTTTTTGGTTTCGTCCTGTATTTGTATCACACTTTACACAAAGCTGAAGTCTTAAAGGTCCGGTGTGTAACATTTCGGGGGATCTATTTGGCAGAAATGGAATATAATATTAATAACTATGTTTTCTGTAGTGTATAATCACCTGGTAAGAGTTGTTGTGCTGTTTGTTAGCTTCGAATGAGTCCTTTATATCTACATAGGGAGCGGGTTCTCTTCACGGATTCTGCCATGTTGCACCGCCATTTTTCTACAGTAGCCCAGAACGGACATACCAAACTCGTTACTCTCTGCCATCACCGCCGCTCTCTCTCTCTTGCTTCACCACTCACTCCCCACGTACACACACTGGCTCTGCTCCAACTGGCTCTAGAGAGCGACATTCACGTTTTTGCGTCGGCCACCGTAGCTCTCCAACACGCTTGGCACACGGGAGAGGCTTCAGCTGGTTGCAATCTCCTCACCTCACCGCTAGATATCGCCAGATCCTACACACTGCACCTCCAACAGTCGCTGTTTCACTAGCTTCTATAAATTGATGCATCATTGTGAAAAAATAAATAAAAAATGAATGTGTTCCTGCAGACCATCCGTACTCTAAGATAAATTATTATACAGTAGAGCCCTTGAGATTAGAAGTTATGATTCTATATATTTGTGGTCTTAACAAAGTTAAACAACGATTCATTTAAAGGGATTGTTTGTGGCTTTCTTGCCTCAACCTAAAAGGAAGTTGTTTCTTGTGAAGGCGCAAGTTTATTTTGAAAAGACTGTATGCATGTAACGAGCGAACGTTGCTGGACATTCACAGGCGAATGAGGAGGAATAATGTTTTCGTAAGATATCGTACGAACCGTTGTATGAGAATATGTTGCTGTAAGTAATAACACTTACTATGGATAAGTAGCTCATACAACCCCACTTCAGAACACTCAAACTATCCCTTTAAGAGCAAACAAAAACTCCCATAAAAAAAGCACTTTGTTAGCTGTAATCTCCGCTGTTTAAAAACTCTGCATGTTGCATCTTCAAAACCCTTCTGCAGAAAATCAGCTGAAGAGGTTGAAGTTTTCCAACCAACTCACACCGCTGATGTTACAGTTATTAGCCAGAGAGCTAGAAAATCAGTCGCTGAATAAAAATGAGAAGTTTTTGTTTTACTTCTCTCTGAAATCGAGAACACGTTAAAAAAATAAAACTTTGAGTGGCCAATAATGCCACTGTTGTCACTGTAAACTGTAAATGTTGTGTGCTGAAATGCAAAAGTGTAATAACTAAAGAGGAGATGGTCAATAACCATTTGATAACAAAATACTACCTTGCTGCCGTATATTATGCGCCGTCCAGGACAGAGTATATACTCTGTGTGTGTCTCTGAACGTTGTGGAGAATCTCAGCCAGCTGTGTGTTCACCATAGTGTGTGATAAATCAAGTGTAGTACAGGTGTGTGTGTGTGTGTGTGTGTGTGTGTGTGTGTGTGTGTGTGTCAGGAGGCATTTCCGCTTACTCTAGAAAGAAACGATGTGTGTCTCTGTGTGCATACAGTACGTGGTTGGTATGAGGGTCTTTCCACCTTGAAGACAATTTGCCCTGACAGCACATGTCAATGAAGAAGAGGAGATGGGGTTAAAACAAATACGATGCAGGAGGAGGAAGAGGAGGAGGAGGAGGAGGAGGGAGGGGAAGCTTGGTGCAGTGCCAAGTCTGAGGTCACCTTAATATTTGATCTGCTTCAGTGGATGGAACTATCACAGAGAAAGAGAGAGATACAGGGATGGAAAGAAGACACTAAGAAAAAAAGAAAGGAAAAAGGGAAGGAAAAAAGAGATATTGTCATTAGAAACAAGATCTTGGATGGAAAAGCGCGAGTGATGTGCTCTTTCCTCCTTCAGCAGCCCTGTTTAGGTTATGAGCAAGACAGTAGAAGTAACTCTGTTTTGTATTGTTGTTTTTTAATATTATTTAATTCATATTTTGCTTGTTTTGGCCATCAATTCTATTATTGTTTGGGTAATACTGTACTCTGAGAACATAAAGTTTGACAGGGCAAGAAACACGAGCAGCAAGATAAATGAGCCCAGAGTTTAACCAGATTGTTTAAATCAGTTAAAAACACACCTGACGTGATGGTAATAATCCCTTATTGCACAGGAGGAAAAAGTTTGGTAAATACAGCGTGTCAAAGTTGAACCAGAAGGTACATTTTTACTTTGAAGAAATGTAATAAATCTGACTGTGCTTGTTTCTTGTTTGTTTTTATGAAAAAAAATAATAAGGCCCAAACTACAACAATGCAGCCGAGTCGCCAGGAAAACATGTTGACATTGTACGTTTCTGAAAACCCCCAGATACATCGAATGTTGTTTTTTTTCAGTCAGAGCAAGTCACGTAGTATATCGAGCAGGTGTTATTGAAAGATACGTGATATAATAACGAGTATAACAAGTGAGAAAGTCCACTGAGGGCGGGTGGATGGGTCAAACAAACACAGGACTTTCTCCCAGGAGACCGGTGTTTGTGTCCCGTGTGAAACAGAAGTAAACGTTGAGTTTACGTTTGTCTGCTAAGGGCGGTTGCGGTTTATTATCGCTAGTTACATTATGTTGACACGTTGTTATTTTAACATAACCACCTAACATTGTGTATTAATACAATGATACGAGGCTGATATGAAACGTATTTTTGGTTCAGAAACGTTGACAATTCACTGTAGCCCTTTTTCTTTTTTGCAGAAACATACAATGTCAACATTTTTTTTCTGGAGACTGGGTTGAAAAATAATACATCAATATAATCATCCTTTAACCTACATTGTGGTTATATTCTGCAACCTATAAATTATCAATAATGTTTTTAAATATTAGTCAAACTGTCATCTGAAGGTGAACATAAATAAAACATTTACCTTATTATAAAGTTGAACATTATATAAAGATAAATATTCTCAATAGCAGAGTGTGGAAAGTGTCTCTAAACACAGTTAACGTAGTGGTTCAAAACACTGCAAACATGCAAATGGATATTAATGAACAACTTTAATAATTTATTTGTTTTACTCATTAATTTGTGTTTTTGCAAAGAACGAGAAAGGGAACTAAAGTCAGGATTAAAAGGAAGAATAATTATCAACAAAGGGAAGCAGAATTATGCGGGAAACTGTATCGGCATGAAAAGTTCAGGAATGTGACATTGGTCACCTCAGAAACTAGATCGAGCTCCGTGACCACGGCAGCACCATGACAACCCCGAGGCCAATCAGCAAATCAGCCACGCAGAGGGCAAACAGACAGACAGCTGATGGACAGACTTGATAGGGGAGGGAGAGGAGGACAGAGACAGACGGAGAGATGGAGTGATAGAGCCTGATAGAAGGAGAAGGAGACGGACACGCCGCACAACGGAGGAGAGATCTTTGATACAGATAGAAAAGGAAGACAAAAGGTGCACAAAGTAAATAATAATAATACAGGAAAAGAAGTCAAGGTGCAGAATAATATAATGCAGAGTATATTCTCTTTAAATGCTGACCATTTACAGCCGATTAGACTGTTGTCAGGCTATTAAATAGACGTTATCAGTCGCTATAAGCACCATAAATGTGGGTCAGTAGGCGCCTACTACACTCACTAGTAGGTTTTATCATCTATTCACATGGCAGATCACCGAAAAAGAAGGTATAAAACACAACAGCGACCTCTAGCGACCGTAGCATGTAGTATTGACAGTGTGAAACTCCATAAGTTCGCATCCTGTGTAGTTGTGTTTGTGTTTGTAGTTATTTTAACCCAAAACATGGTGTTTTTCCCTTAACTTAACCTAAATAAGTTTTAGTTTTGTTGTTTAACCTAAAGAAGTTGTAGTTTTACTGCCTTAACCTAAAGAAGTTGTAGTTTTGTTGTCTAAACTTAAAGAAGTTGTAGTTTTACTGCCTTAACCTAAAGAAGTTGTAGTTTTGTTGTCTAAACTTAAAGAAGTTGTAGTTTTGTTGCCTAAACCTAAAGAAGTTGTAGTTTTGTTGTCTAAACTTAAAGAAGTTGTAGTTTTGTTGCCTAAACCTAAAGAAGTTGTAGTTTTACTGCCTAAACCTAAAGAAGTTGTAGTTTTACTGCCTTAACCTAAAGAAGTTGTAGTTTTGTTGTCTAAACTTAAAGAAGTTGTAGTTTTGTTGCCTAAACCTAAAGAAGTTGTAGTTTTACTGCCTAAACCTAAAGAAGTTGTAGTTTTACTGCCTTAACCTAAAGAAGTTGTAGTTTTGTTGTCTAAACCTAAAGTTGTAGTTTTGTTGCTTAAACCTAAAGAAGTTGTAGTTTTGTTATCTAAACCTAAAGAAGTTGTAGTTTTACTGCCCAAACCTAAAGAAGTTGTAGTTTTGTTGCCTAAACCTAAAGAATGCTTTTTGTTTGTGTTCAAAACGTGATGTTTCATTCAGTTTTACATGTTAGAACGTGTTGCTTTTAAGTTTCACTTTCACTTTTGCAACATAATAGGCGTAGTAGGTCCCTAGTGACCAACATCTGTGGTGCTTATAGCGACTGATAAGGCCTATTTAATGACCTGATAACAGTCAAATCGGGTGCCATTTTATAGAAGTACTCCAAGGTGGTGGAGAAAGACCTGGGAGTAATTCATCACTAATAATCTAAAGGTCTTTCAAGGTCATTTGGTAATCCAAACTGTTTGTAATAATAATAATAATATCTTTAGCATGTGACCAGTGGTGACAAATATGACAATAACCATAATTTGTGTGTGTGTGTGTGTGTGTGTGTGTCCAGGCGCTGTACGAGCCTCCAGTATCTTCCCCATCATGAGTGTGATCCTGCTCTTCATGGGGGGGCTGTGCATCGCCGCCAGCGAGTTCTACAAGTCACGCCACAACATCATCCTCAGCGCCGGCATCCTCTTCGTCTCCGCAGGTACGAAGGGGAAGGAGAGGAAGGAGGGCAAGGAGGGGGAGTGGGAGAGGATGGCAGGAGGTGAGGTCAAGGTGAAAGTGAGGGAGGCAGATGAGGGAAGAAATTGGAGAGAGTAAAAATGGAAAAAAAAAGAGGAAGGAAAGGACGAAACAGAAGACAAGAAAGAGTCGGTAGACGTATATTGGATGTACTTTAGGAAAAGTGATAGAGGGCATCTTCAGAAAATCAATTTTCTCTTGGAATCAACATATTCATCTTTGGGTTCTGTCAAATGAATGGATGGAAACGGATTCAGGATTGGACAGATGACAATACAAAGATGTTATCCGTAAACCTGCTATCATTGATTTTGGGGCCATTTGAGAGCGCCGCAACAAGCTGTAACAACACTGACATATCGGCTGTCACCTAATAAAGTTAACAGGGCTGACGTTAGTTAGAATGTTTACACTTCTTAGCTGATAAATGCTCTACTATGTTCACATTGGTGCAGGGCAGGCAGTGTACAGAGTGAACAGCAGCTGTGGCCAAAAACACCGTTATGAGAGTGGTGAGAGTGAACCAGTTTCAGGCCATAAAACCAAAACAAATTAGCTAAAAGGGGCTAAACGTTGTAGAGCTGAGGGGAACTTCAGACTCCTGTGATAATTATAAGTTGGTTCGTCATTATGAGCAACCGACACATTCTCACTCCCAACTTGACAAATACCGCCACTTAGTTAGTGGGCCTACGCTTCAAACTATGATGCTCTAAATACCCCTCTAGCGTCAGTTTTGGACATGTCAGGGACGGCATGTTAGTTTCCGAAAGCTACAATTTTCAAAGTAAACTTAGTTTTAGGGTTTACTTACACTACAAAACTACTTGGTTAGGTTAAGGAAAACATGGTTTGGGTTAAAATATTTATGTTTCTTACGTAAAATAACTATGTTTGTTACGTAACAGGTGTCAGTACAGCCCGTTCTAACTCCCAACTCGTCATTTACCACCGTTTGGTCAGCCCCCTCTCGACATCGTAAACCAACGCACGGAGGCACCCTTTAGCAACAGTATGTGACGAACCGGGCTTTCAACTATCTCCAGTGTAAACCCACCCGCAGCGTTATTTGACGGTCGGAGCGAAGTGAAGTAGTGCTAATGGTGTGAGAGTCCGCTAAGGGCGGAACATGAGCGAAACGTTGTTAAAACACAAACGATGTGTGGCGAACGAGAGCTTTGTTAGCTAGAGAGTTTTGGTCAAAATTTGCTGCATATTATAGATCTATTGTCTCCATACACACTTTATAAACCCATAGTATATAGTATAGTATGTTTGAATAGCTTCCGCCTCGCGTCCCATCCCACCCCCTTCTGACGTAATCACAGATATCTGCAACGTCATTTCGCCTAGTCAAAACTCTAATTCTAGATATCTGTAATTACATTTTGACAATCTGTAACTCCGGTTTGAGATATCTACAGCATCATTCTGTTCAGTCAAAATGTAATTTTAAAAAGGACAATGTAGATATCTTCAACTGACGGGAATTAAAGATGTCTTGAACTGGAATTACGACTAGTCATAATTCAGTTGCGGATATCTGCAATGTGAATTACGGATATGCGCAACTGAATTGTAGATATATGTAATGATAAACGTAGAGTAAAGTAGTTTGAATTTCATCCATCCATCCATTTTCTTCCGCTTATTCGGGGCCTGGTCGCAGGGGCACAAGGCTGAGCAGGGAATTCCAGACGTCCCTCACCTCAGCAACGTTTTCCAGCTCTTCCTGGGGGACCCCGAGGCGTTCCCAGGCCAGACCAGATATATAATCTCTCCAGCGTGTTCTGGGTCTACCCTGGGGCCTCTTACAAGTTGTACGTGCCCGGAAAACCTCCAAAGGGAGGCGTCCAGGAGGCATCCTGATCAGATGCCCGAACCACCTCAGCTGGTCCCTTTTGACGCGAAGGAGCAGCGGTTCTACTCCGAGCTCACACCGGATGTCCGAGCTCCTCACCCTATCTTTAAGACCGAGCCCAGCAAACCTACGGAGGAAGCTCATTTCGGCCGCTTGTTTCCGCGATCTCATTCTTTCGGTCACTACCCAAAGCTCATGACCGTAGGTGAGGGTTGGAACGTAGATGGACCGGTGAATCGAGAGCTTTGCCTTGTTTGAATTGTACTGGTCAAAAAGCAATTACGAATATCTAAAGTTGGAGTTTTGCCGAGTCAAAAATAGAATTAGGGATATGTTGAATTAGAGTTTTAACTATGCAAAATGACGTTGCAGATATCCCTATAATAGAATATCCAGTCCAGCTATTAAATGTTAAAACGGCTTGCCATAGACACACGTCTTGAGCTGTGGAGCAGCTGAAAAGGAAAATGTCCTGCTTTGGAGACAACAGAAGCCACGATGGCGCTCGCTGACCGCCGGGATGTGTTGCGTTGCGTCTGATGTGTGTGTACTATACAACAATCGCCTCAGGACGAAGCTAGGGAGACAAAGATAGCGCAGGTTGAGCATTTTTGTGTGTGTTTGTGTGTGCATGTGTGTGTTTGTACTCTGGTTCTAGGCCATGGCCTACTGTGCTGCACTAGATAACTAGTTCCCCTCCAAGTCAGAAGTGAGAGATGCAGTTCTCTCTGTTTCTCTCTCTTTCTCGCTGTCTGTGTCTGTCTCTCTCGCCCTGTTGCTAGGCTAAGAGGAGGCCACTGGGATTACACTCTAAAAATAAGGTGTCCCTGATACTCTTCTGCTCTGATCCATCTCAATCAGGCCCTCGCAGTCCTCACACCTCAGTCTGCTTCTCCGTGTCTCTGTACGGCATTGTTTTCACTGTTTTATCTGCATAGTTGTCCTTCTGTCTGTCTGTCGTGTGTTTATTTCTGGATGATGTATGACAAGAATGACAGATGATCAAAATAGTGGGGAGGGAGAAAAGGAAAAGAGAGATGGAGAGAAGTGAAGGAGTGAATTTGAACATCGTTGGAGGCAGGGAAGGCTGGGGAGGGTGAACTACAGAGATGCAGAGAAATCTATTCAGATATAAAATAAGAAAGAAATGTAAGGCTGAATCTGCCCCAGTTTGCATCTCAAAGAGACGGAGACAGAGCTACGGGGAAGACAGAAAGAAAGAGAGAGACACTTGAAGTTGAAATCCAGCTTTTGGAAACATGTGGTCAGATTCTATTCACATTCACACACCGATGTAATAAGTTATTAATTTATCACCATGATTCATCAGCTGTCTTCATCTTCTCTGTCTGACAGCTATTTGGCTACTTGACTTGGTGGACAACAATAAAAAAAACTTGACTGTAAACGAGTCAGGAACGTTTGAACATAAAAATGTCAATCGATAATAAAAAGTTATGTTATAATCATTCTGCTAAGTCTAAATATTTCGTACACTTAATATAAGACACAATCACCTGACAAGTAACATTTAAGTGACATGTTTTTAGACAATGCATGTTGAATATCTTGTGACAAAATACTATTTTTTTTTAGCATTACAGGCTTATAATGACACACACTTCCTAATTCTAGTGAAATATACCTCTAAATGAGTTCCCCAGCTCTTTTTTTATCTTGAAAGCCCGAAATATTACATCTTATTTTGAGAAATCTTAAGAGAATTTTCACTTGTTCCATTGGCAGATTTTGTTTTTACTTATTACAAGTGAAAACTGGTGAAACAGTGAAACTTGTTTTTAGAGTGTCTGTTAGTTGATTTAATGGACAGATCTGTAGAGTTTCTCCACAAAGAATCACACAAGGGCACCATTTTCAATCTGGTGTTTCAACAAAGTCTCACGGCAGTTCCTGAAATAGTCACAAAATGTAATCTATTTGACTTGTGTACATAGACGCTCAGCACGACTTTCAACAACGTATTTTTTGTGGGTTTTCCTACAAATGTCCAGTAACACGTGACACACGTGTCAATTCCCGCTACAGTCTTTTCAAAATAAAACGACTTAGTTAGATTTAGGAATAGATCGACTTGGTTAGGCTTAGGCAACAAAACTACTTGGTGAGGTTGAGGAAAAGATTGTGGTTTTGGTTTAAATAACACCGGAAGTGCTGTAACTTAAGTACGGACATTACGTGACAAATAAATCAACTTTGACTTGACATGAACAGCGGTCTCTTGGGCGAAAGTCTGGTGTTTTTTGACCCACACATCCACCCCGACGTCCTCCCTACGCTGCATTCGCCGCTCTTTATACTTCACGGTTCACATTACGTGGATTACATACAAATTCATTTTGTGCTGACCATCACGAAAAAAAAATTGAATTCGTGTCTATGCACACGAATCAATACATTCAATTTTGTGACTATTTCACAAACGACTGGGCTGTGTGTTTACCAGAGATGTGCTCATAAGTTTCTTGGAAATAAGCCAGTCGGCATGGAAACGCATAAAAAATTCCTAAATAAATGGTAGCCAACTAAGACCAAAACTATTGATTATTGAGTCAATTATACCTATTTCATGTCAAAAATAAGTTGAAGAATATTACCTGTATATGTAATATGCCTGTTTTAAAAAGAAATAAACCTGTTTTAGGAATTTTCTGTAAAGAATAAGGCAGATCTGTTCACTAGAAACAAGAGAATTGGATTTTAATGACTCTTTATCTTTGGTTTCTGTATATTCTTTCAGCTGACTAACATAATAGCCGTGATGACTTTGGTTGTTCATTGTGTGGGCCTACTTGAGTAACAGTTTGGCTGTATTTTACTATGAATCTCTCTCCCTTGTCTCCTGTCCTAGGCCTGAGCAACATCATAGGAATCATTGTGTACATATCAGCCAACGCTGGGGACCCTTCCAAAAGCGACTCCAAGAAGAACAGCTACTCCTACGGCTGGTCCTTCTACTTCGGCGCCCTCTCCTTCATCATGGCGGAAATGGTGGGCGTGCTGGCCGTGCACATGTTCATCGACCGCCATCGGGAGCTGCGCGTGGGGGCGCGGGCCGCCGACTACCTCCAAGGTGCGGCCATCACGCGCATCCCCAGCTACCGCTACCGCTATCGACGCCGCTCACGCTCTTCGTCCCGCTCCACGGATCCCTCGCACTCCCGCGAGGCATCGCCGGTGGGCCTGAAGGCCTTCGGGGCGCTGCCCTCCACCGAGCTGTCCATGTACACGCTGCCCAAGGGCCAAACGGGCACCCCGACAGCCACCTATAACTCCACGGAGAGGGACCACAACTTCCTGCAGGTCCACAACTGCATCCAGAAGGACCTGAAAGACTCAGGCACTGGCGCCAACCGACGCACCACACCTGTATGAAACTGACAGAGGGACCTCAGACACTTAAAAACAAATCAGAGGGGAATTTGGGGGGAGGCGGCAAAAGACAGATGACGGTGTAAGGAGGCGGCAGGAGGAAGAGAAGGGGGCTTAAATGGATAGATGGAGTGAGGTGAAGTTCTGAGCGCTTCACAGCACCTCAGATGATCACTTTCTGTTTTAACAAAAAAGGAAACAGAAAAAAATGCATAAAAAAGAAACATGCATGATTTTCCCATCTACCATTGTTTAACGAGTTTTGAACATGTTTGTAAAGATTTGAGGGGGAGGATGGGGAAAGAGGAGCTGGGTGGGGGGGTGAGGGTGGCCGGTGGTTGTCTGTCTCGGGGCTGTGGATCCGTGGAGTGGTGGGCTGGGCCAGACTGCCCGTTAAAAGGTGAACTTTATATTTTTTACTCTTCCTCAGTCTGACGAAAAGGGGGTCGTAGTCGACCCCCTCGGCCCCGCCTATGATCCCGCCCTCACACTACCATCCCACAAGCCCCCCAACACACACACACACACACACACCTTAACCTCCCTTAAACCCCACTCCTTTCTTTAGTTGCTGTATCTTCTTGATTTCATTCTTTATTCGCATTAATACTGTGAACCATTTGCGGTGTGGGATTTTAGCAGGGAGCAATTGAGGCCGCAAAAAAAGGAAAAAAAACAAAAACATAAGTTAATATATGTATTGATTATATATAAATATATGAATATATATGTTAATAAATCATGACTAGACTTCCCTGGCGCAAAAATATCAACGAGGAAAAAAAAGAAAAAGTAACTTACAAGTGAAACTAAATCAAGTCATCGTGGAAACTAAAACCAAGACTGAGGATTCTCTGTGACTGGCTCATTTGACGGGCAGAGGCTACTTGATAAACTGGTTAGTATTAAGACACATTATCACATTCTTTTACAACGACAACAAAAAATCGTTTGGCCTTCCGCCGAAACCCTGGCAGCCATCTTCGTTCAGGGTCAACTCGAGGTGAAAAGTTGACCTCACTTTTTTTTTTTTGCTCCATAAAGGGGCGGAGCGAAGAGAGAACTCTGGGTAATGGAGGATCTCTCAGCAAACTTGAAGAAGACTGTGGACAATGAGACGTCACTACTGCCAAAGACACAAAGTAGTGCGTGAGAGAACATGGCTACCAGCGAGGTGAAGCTAAGTGACTCCAAAAAATTAAGAATTTACATGCATGCTAATCAAAATCATCCGATCTGCTTTTAAGGAACCTATGTTTTGAACAATTGAACAATGATACCATGTTAAGGGCAGTGGGGGTGACAAGTAGAAATTAATGTTACAGTACTGTGTCTATTTCAATTTTTCTTTTCTTATTTTTTCGAGTGGGTAATTTTGGGATGGGGCTTCATAACGCTTGAAACAAAAAGAACAAACTTTGGAGAACGTATCAAGGCTTTTTTTTTTTTTTAACAGAAGAAAATCTTATCTTGCCTTTTCATTTTATTTTATTTTACTCGGTTCCTTTGAACTCTCACACAGCCTTAGTCTCTTTTCTTTGTCTCATTTTTTCTTGTTCTTTGGTTTTTGCGTTGTGTTGTTGTAAATGAGAATTTAAAAAAAAAGCGTAATGTCTTTCAAGGTGCCAAAACTGAATGATTCTGAACTTGGATGCATCAAGTCCTGATGACGAATAAAAATTGAACCCCCCCGTAGGGAACAGAAAGAGTGTTTGTTGTATCGTGTGTGGGTTAAAAAACACAGAGTCCAATTAGACCAGAGAAGGAGCAGACTACATTCAGATTTGAGGCATTTTAATAACTGGGTACTGTCATTCATTTAACTCATTGAAAGACTAAAGAACCCGTCTTGAAAAGGTCTGATGGTAAAGACCCACCGAACGCGGTGCAACACAAAGCTTAGCCAAATTAAACAAAGTTCACCTTTTCCTTTTCGGGACTCAAATGAATCGCCTCTCAAAGCATTGTGGGTATAACAGGTGATACAAGAATGACCAGCAACGCGAAAGAAGGAAGGGTCTAACATTTAAACTTTGTGTAAATATAGCTGAAGTTTGCCAGGAAGTTCCGTTGTGGTTTTCCAACAAACTGTCAAAGAAAATCGCAACGGTGGTTGCCAGGAAGTTTTTTTTTTATTTTCTAGATGTGGAAAATGTCTGTGGAAGAGAAGATCATTGAGGGAGTTTCTGGGATCCAAAGCCATACAATAACAAATTTCCTCTTATTTTTTTTTATTTAGATTTGGATGGTTAATAATGTTTGGTGCATCCTGAGTTCACTTCTCTTGAGAGAAAATTAAGAAGAAATATAAGAGATTTAAGAGAATGTTTCTGCACGAGGCCCGATGCTTGTTGAGCATGCTACCCGCTAGCTCGCAAGCCTCAGTGTTTTCTTCACCATCAGTCCAACCTACATTTGCTTTCTTGCTTGGGAAGGAAAAGTGCACTGCTAACATTCATTTTGCAGGATATATATATATATATAATTTAGTTTATTTATCTTTAGCATATTGATCAGCTTGAAAATGTATCGTCAAATGCTAGGATTGTTCAGTTAAGATGCTGAATGTTCTTGTCCTTATTCTTCAAAACCACTGCTAACTCTTTCCTTGGCTTGTAAACTACAGTACCAACAAGTGTGTTTTACATTATATCAGCCCCCAGCTGGGTCAGCTGTCACTCAAACACAAACACACCGGCCCAGGTGCATTTCTGAGCTCCTATTATTTTTGTTTACTTCAAAATGTGATAATTATTCTGATTCCAGTGGGACTTCACTGTGATAACACGTCCACGTTCTAGTGGAGTAGCGTTCACAGCACGCAACGTCGTCACACGCACACATCATAATGACTATAGGCTCGCCGTCGCCATCCCATACTGCACAACACGTTCTCAAAGAGAACATAAAAACATCTTGATCTCGTTGGTAGGAAATGCAGCAGCACAATGCAGCACAGCCAAAGACTTCCTCGGGGTGCAAACTGTGTGTACCGCAACACGTTGGTGGGCTTTATTTATACTGTTACGCAGTTTTTAACCCATGGGCAAAGTATACTGTACAACGAACACTCTGTCCTTTGTCTTTCTCTACTTTTTTTTTCTTTTTTCGAATGACTCTTTCATCCACTTATTTTTTTTCTGCCATGCTCTTGTTCACTCTATCGCTTTCTCTCTACCTATGTCTTCACTTCCTCTCTATCTCCGTTAGCTCTCCATTAGCCAGCTGTAGAATAAATGTCAAATTCAACATCAGCCTCGATGTCCTGCTGCATGATACCCTGTCTCTATGCGCTCCCTCTTTCTCTATCCCTCCTTCTCTCTATCTCTCTCTCCTTCTCTCTCTCTCTCTCTCTCTCTCTCTCTCTCCCCTGGTGCGATGATCAAAGTGGCTGGCATGTCTCTCTGCAGTACTGCTGTGATCACTGAAGAGAGGCGAGCGAGGGAGGGAGGAGAGAAGGAGAGAAGGAGGGAGGGAGGAGAGAGAAAAGGGAGTGGAGCAGCCTGATTCAAGCAGCACCACACTGCCTCTCTCTGGTGTGGAGGTACATCATGATTTTCTCATATTAATGTTCGAACTCTGTGACCTCGAACAAAGTGCACGGAACACAAACCTTCCCCAGCCGTGTCTGTTAGCAGCGTGAATATAACGGATAGTAAATTCAGTTGACTTTCTCATTTGCAGACGGACTTTCCCTTTAAGATTATGATTCTAAATTGATATATATCAATCTGGGGTGTGCTGCCAGAATAATTATAGACTTTAACATTAAACTTATACATTCTTAAAAAGCTATTATAGAGTGTTTTATTAAATGTACATTTAAATGATGCATTATGGCACTCCCACCAACACTAATACATGTCCTGTCCAATTTTTTTTTTAACCTTTATTTAAAGGACCAATGTGTATGAATTAGGGGGCTCTGTTGGGATAAATGGAATATAATATTAATAACTATGCTTTCATTTGTGTGTAATCACCTTAAACTACGAATTGTTTTGTTTCTGTTACTTTAGAATGAGTCCTTTATATCTACACAGGGAGCTGGTCCTCTTCACGGAGTCCTCCATGGTGCACCACCATGTTTCTACAGTAGCCGAGAACAGACAAACCAAAGCTCCGTTAACTTTTCCTGCTCGGGCCGGAGTTGATAACGTTACTCTCTCCCTTCGTCGCCGCCATTCTCTCTCTCTCTTGCTTCACTACTCACTTCCCACATACTCTCCAACACGTTTGGCACACAGGAGAGGCTTCACTTGGTTGCAATCTCCTCACCTCGCCGCTAGATATCACAAAACAGAACAAGAGCATACACATCATGGTTATTTCAAACATACAAGTAAACTAAATTTCCTTTAAAATGTAAATGCAAATTTTTTTGGGATGCTATACTGGACGGGTTTCTAAAATGGCAGACAGGTAAATATAATGTAATAAAACATAAAACGTTGTTGTTATGCAGGTGAGCTTGGAGGCGTTGTGGCTGATTTTTGTCACGCTGCAGTTCAGATAGGAGGGTAGCAGATCTGGGGGAACAGCTGCTGTGTCCTCCCTCACCTGCAATTATCAAGCTTTTTAGGTCACGGACAGTTAGGGGCTACGGAACAAGCCATGCTCTTAGACACACACACACACACACACACACACACAGAGCAAGACAGAGAGAGAGAGAGAGAGAGAGAGAGAGAGAGAGAGAGAGAGAGAGAGACCGAGGTTGAGGTCAATTCAATCAAATTACTCCATTAATATGAGTGAGCATAATTTACAATCATGGTATAATGGTATAATTTGGTCGTATCGCTATGGGGCACGGCTGATTAAAATTGCAAAGTAACCTGGGAAAGGGCATGCAGAAAAGGGGTTGGAAAAAAAGAGAGGAAGTCACCAGACAGACAAAGAGCTGATCTGCAGGAAAAGTGTGTGAGCGAGTGTAGGTGTAAGATATGAGCTGGAACTCTGTGCCCTGTGCTCAGGCTGTGTCATGAATACAAAACGCTGTGTTTGTTTGGGTGAGGAGCACTGCAGTGAGATAAAACCCTGATGTCACACAAAGCAGACCTGGCACAGACGTGATCTGTAAGATGCACGGATAGGGTCAATTGCAGTTGTCGAATTTCGTAATGATGTCATTGGCTGATCACCAAAAAATGCTATACGCGCGCTTTTATGTGGTGTAAAAGAGCACAGCAAGCATAATTTGTCAAAATTACATTTTATCTCAACATAGTAATTAGTGCTAGAGGTGTTTACTCAACTTTTGCCATTTGTAGCCCATGAAATGTTCAATGCAGCAGCTCTGGCTCTATTGTGAGTCCATTAAAGCAGTTTGTATGTATGATAATTACCTGGGAATTTCTGCAGAACTGACCAGTCAGTGTCACATAAGTGATCATTTAAATGATCTCTGCTGCAGGTGTCTGCGGATGTTGCCCGAGCTCACAGATGCTTCCCAAAATGTACTGCGGTAATGAGGATGCAATTGAAACTTTTTTATGCAATGTTGAAACAGTTATTGGATGCTATCCAAAATGTATTAGTCCAATTGTAAAGTCATGATTGATGACCAATATGCATAGACCTATTTTTACCTCCACCAAGGTCGAAGGCCTAGGAAGGAGGTTATGTTTTCACCGGTGTTGGTTTGTTGGTTTGTTTCTTTGTCCGTTAGCAGGATTACTCCAAAAGTCCACAATGGATTTGAATAAAATGTTTTGTAGGGGTGGGGTGTGGCACAACGAACAATCCATTCGATTTTGGTGGCGATCCGGATCATGATCCGGCTTCAGGAATTTTTTTAAGGATTCCGATCAGCCAGAACATTGAGACCTCTGGGTATAATACATGCGCAGTATAACTGATGACGCGTTGATGACGCATGACCCCGCCTCTTTCCTTCAGAGAGAGAGCGGGGGTGGTGTGGGGGACAACAACTATAGATTCAGCATTTTTCCACATTAAACTTTGTGAAATTACAGTTGAGTTCGACCAAAGCACACTTGGTGATTGCTTAAAACATTTTTCATGAATTTCAACCAGATTATGAGAATAATAAATATTCTATTTCCTAACTTGGAGGAAAAAAAGTGGTGACGCGTCGTCGTTCCGGTGAACTACGGCAGTACTCCACTGTCATGGTCCTTGGGTTTTTGTTATAGTTGGTTTCCTGTTTTAGTTTGAAAGTCCTCTCCTCTTGTGTCTTGTTGTGTTTTACTTCCTGCCTTTGTTTGTTTCCCGCCCTGATGAGATTCACCTGTCCCTCGTTATCTCCCTCCTCTCTTTGTCTAGCTAGTCTCTGTGCTGTTCTTTGTCTTCATTGGCACACGGCACAACCTTTTCCCTATTTAAATCACCTGCAGAGCATGGCAGCAGTACAGCAGGTCTGTGCCCACATGGGCCATGCATTATAAAATGCACTTATGGTATACTTTAGATAAAAGCACCCACGTAATGGCACATGTAAGCATTAATAAGTAAGGCATGAAAAGTTTTAAAATATCCATTAGTGCTCTGCTGAGTACTGCAAAAAGACCCTGCATTAGTTACTGACTATCATAAGAGAGTTTTTAGCTTTAACAACCAAACTGTGGAGGAAGAGGTTGGTTGTGGTCTGCATCAAGATGATAATGGTTTTGAATTTTCAATTAGTTTTTATTTCATTTTAGTTTTAGTTTTCAGAGTGCTTGCTAGTTTTAGTTCAGTTGCAGTTTTTCAGAAAGGTTTAATTTTGATATATCCAGTTTTAGTTTACAGTAGTTTTAGTTTGTTTTAGTTTGGGCCAGCTATAATGTCTCAGAGGTATCTAGCTACATAGACACACAGAATACATGTTTGGAGAATTGTGCAGGAATGGCCATAATGTTTAATGTTTAATGTTTAATCTTTGTACTTCTTTAGTGAAACAATTGCGTCATAGCGCCATCTCCTGGAAGGTCAAGTCCGTTCAGTTTCTGTGTTTCAATTTGACGAGAGTTAACGGAAATTCATGCCGCCTGCTTTTTTTTGGTGGTGATCTATAATAGCTAAAAAACAAAAACGGAAATAATATTTAATTCATTTTAATTTATTTGTATTAGTTTTTTTACTGAGGCAAAATCGTTTCAGTTTGGTTATTTTTTTCTTAAAGGATATAGTTTTTATTTAGTTTCAGTTGAATAACAATATTTTTTACGTTTTAGTTTACTATAATAACCCTGGCCTGCATCAGTGATCTTGAATTAGTACTCATTTTACCCTCACACACACACACACACACAGGAGTGGACCACCAGACCAGTTCTTAACCATCCCACTGTCAGATCAGCCCAGTCGCACAGCAGTTAGTCACGAAATGTAATATATTGATTCATGTACATAGACACAAATTTAACTTTTTCTTTTTTCATGATAGTCAGCACAAAATCAATTTGTATGTAATCCATGTAATTTGTGAACCGGGAAGTATAAGGAGCGATGTCGGGAGGAGGACTGGGTGGATGAGTGGGTCAAAACACACCGGACTAACAAACAGAACAGAGGAACCAAATCACGGAACTCAATAAAAATGACTCATATCTGATCCTCCTTCTTAATCTGCCGGTGAGCTCAATGCCACCCCGTCACTACTATCATCTTCCTATTACAATCCCACCCCTTGTCAAGTCGATCTTTTTCCAAAACCTAACTAAGTAGTTTTATTTTGAAAAAACGGGAAAGGAAATTGACACGTGTGTCATGTGTTGTGCGACAAAACGCACGAAAAATACGTTGTTGAAAGTCGTACTGAGCATCACGAAACAAAAGGGGAAATTAGTGTCTATGTACACAAAACAAATATATTAAATTTTGTGACTATTTCCTGAAAAGCTGTGAGACTGTGTTGGTCAGAGTCAACCTCTATCAGTGAATGCAGATCTGTCAGCGTTGAATGGGAGTAGCAGCAGTGACCAGCAGTTTGTCCTGCTGTGATATCAGCCTGCGCCGACAGAGCAAACCTGCTTTGATTACTAATTGAGAGTGAATGTCTTTTATTTAAAGGGGACATATGACACTGGGAGCGTATAAAGCCACCAAAAACAGGCTTGTCTCGACATTTCTGTGATTGCTGACCGACCGTTTCAATATCTGTGGAAATGAGGAAGTCTCTCCCAAAGCAATAAGCAACAGCCCACGCTCTATCCTGAGATGTTATTAGGTGATAATCCCAAGACGTGATGTTCCATTTAAAATGAACAGACTGTAGGATACTGGTGTTGAAGTGATTTTCTAAGATGGTCGAGAGTTTGTGTAGCACCTTTACGTGTGTTTGTACAAAAATGATTTACGTCAGAGGTTCCAGGAAAGTACCGCAGCTGGCAATGCCACACATATTACACACAATTATATGCACATCGGTGGTACAGATAAAGATAAAAGATGTATAATCTCTATGCTGATGCACAAAGCACCCTACTGTGACAGACAGTGTTGCTATTATTGGGATTTTGTGCCCATATGCCTGGAAAAAAAACAAAAAAACAACCAGACACAGCAGAAAACACATGCAGACGCCCTCACACACACATTATAGACACTAAAACAATGAGGACAGAAAGAAAGAGAAGGAGAAAGATCCTAATTGCTATAATTATGATCACCCACTCAAGGAGTACGAAAACATTGTGCTGAAATAACAATTACATGCTGTTAAATATGCATCCTGTTAAGAACCTCATCACAATTCATTTTACATGAAATAAGTTGACCATTATATAACTTTTTATACTCTATACAATAAAAACTGTTGTGGTTTTAAAGATTTCTCAACAAATGTCAAAACAGACAATTTCATGGCTATATTGTGACAAAAATGTTTTAATGAAAAAAATAAAATTACGGCTGCACATTATGCCCTGACAAGTAAGTACGATAAATACTCGGGGTTGGCGGATCGATCCGAAAATATCAATACCACCGATACCTGTGGCTCGTTTTGAAGAACGATTCTAGCGTCAATAGGATCGATACAAAAAAGGTTTCTCTCTTCTACACCCCACTCAATGGTCTGTTGTACCGTCTGCTTCTCACTGCTGTTGTGATGTGAACGTGCAGCGACGTGCACCCTGACTAGTTACCCCGACAGACACATGATGGCTGAAGAAAGAGGAGCATGTTTGGAGCTATTTCACAGCTGTTTATGTACTTTCATGCTAAAACATGAAAGTACATAAACAGCTTTTAATTATAAAAAGTATCGTATCGATATTGGGGATTCTGGCCCTGTATTATTTGGTATCGGATCGAAACCAAATTTAGCAGTATCGCCCACCCCTAGTTCAGGCAGACAAAGGATGCTAAGGCCTTTGGCCTTGAGGGAGGTTAGGTTTTCACTGACGTTTGTTGTTTGTTTGTTTGTCTGTTAGCAGGAATACTTAAAGGGACTGTTTGTAACTTTTTAAGTGTATAAATGTACCGGGTCGGGACACATCCGCGCTCGCGTGTGGCCGGCGTCCCCGCTCCTCTGCCTGCTTGTGGTTTTAGCTGACATGTGCCGCCTCACTGTTTTGAGCGATGCTTGTTCATGTCTATGTTTGTAAGCGAGCAAGCTCGAGCCCGACGCTGACTTTCGCTGATTTCACGGCCATAGGTGTCGCTGTTAAGAAGCATTTCTGAAAGTTACAAATAGTCCCTTTAAGTTCAAAAGTTTGCGATGGATTTGAATGAAATTCTTTGGAGGGTTGGGGTGTGGCACAATAAACAATCCATTCGATTTTGGTGGCGATCCGGATCATGATCCGGATTCAGGAATTTTTTGAAGGAATCCGATCAGCCTGAGCATCACTCTCCGAGTGCCATTCTAGTTTAGATTTAGATTTCATTTTTCCAGCCAGGAGAAATGTCCTTCAGTAAAATCCATCACAGTATCATGAAACTGTCTGAGAAAATTATGACTAAAAACACTGAAAATTCAAATTAAAAATGGATTCAAATGACTGAATCTTGACTAAAACCAAACAAAAAGACTAAAATGTGACTTTAAACCGACAATTTTCAGTAAGCGACTAAAAGAAAATTTTAAATTCTTGTCGAATCTAACACTGTGTCAAAAGACAGCTGAAATAAAAACTTGACTGCGTTTCCCAAAGAGGACAGAGACTGTGTTTACGATGCTGCAGTCATTTTCAATGTAGCGCATAATGAGATGAAACCCATTGTGTCTGGCCTGAACCAGCGCGCCCTCATTTGAATGGTGGCAGCTGGTCTGAGAGGCAGGCAGAGAACAAGGACACGGCTTTGACCTGCTTTGAATGGGAGACTGCTAATTAGAACAGTGATTACTGGTTGTTGTTAGCGCCGCACTGGGGACATGATGACTGAGATGATGTGAGAGGGCTTCAGCTGGGGAGTTAACACAACAAGAGAGAGAAAGAGAAGGGAAGAGGCGGGATTGGAGAGAGAAGAGATGGCAAGCAGGAAGGACGAGTTTTTTAAAAAAGCAACAAAACAGGGAAAAGCTGATAAAGAAAGAGAGAAAGTGAGAGAGAGGGAGCAAGTGATGGAGAGAGATGAGGTCGAGAACACTGAGGCGTAGTCCACATGTACGTGGGTATTTTTGTAACCAGCGTTTTTCTTCCTTCGTTCTCCAAAAAAATCCTGTCCACACAAACATGTTTTTTATAAAAGAAATCTCCGTCCAAACACGACTGAAGCGTTGTCGAGCCCTGGTAGCAGGTTATTTGGCCATGTCCACGACCGTGTCTAGAAGGTAAACCGCAAATTGAGAAATTTAATGTGAGATCTGCAAAAACTTGCAAAAACGTTGGCGAGACTCACTGCCCGACGACCTATCCTGACCTTAACTATTCAAGGTCAATGCCTAACCTTCCCCAAATGGCAGGTTCCCTTCTAGACACTACCCACGTCCGCCGCTCATGGATGTATTTATGCTGCTGCTCCCATTACAAGCCCAAAACTCTCTGTGCATTCCAATACTCACACTACCGTACTATTTATATGCCAGAAAAACATTTAGTATTGGTGCTCATGTTTACCGTGTTCACGAGAACAGTCCATGAACGCCCCCCTCTTGTCGTATTCAAGACGTCAAGTGGAAAGTTTCCGAAAGCTCCGAGTTCACGAGTTGTGACGTGTTTGTCGGAAAAGGCGGAGACCATCAAAGTTAATTTTTTGGTACATAATAAGTTAATATATTGTAATTTTAGTCGTCTATTGTAATTCTTTTTTAATTTTATAATCTGTCTGAGGAAAATGTTGATATTCCCAGCGGCCTCATCGTTCTCCTCTGTCATTATGCCTTTACATTTCCTGCGTTATGTTACCTGCTTGCTAGCTTGCTAAATTGTTAGCCTGTGTTGCTTCTAGACGCCGACAGTAACGTTAATATTGTTACTGCTTAACAGCGGTGTTCTCACGATTTAATCACATGAACGCCGAGCATATCGTGTACACGACTTCCCACGTTGTAAACGCGAGCTCACGACTTTCATTTGAAGGCATCAGATGTCCCAATACAAAGCATGTTTACTGCAGTATGCCAAAAATACCAGGATGTCCTACTGCATCCGGTCGCAGTTTGCAGTATGCAAGCCTGCATGCTTATCTGGCTATTCTGACCCACAATCCTCTGCACAGCAAAGTTACAGTTCAAGGTGCAATGTTATGACGAAGTAGTGTCATATCCCAATTGTCTGCAGATTACATGCAACGTACTTTGTAAGGGCAGCTCCGGTACTAAAAGTAAAAAGAAAAAGCATGAGATTTGGAACGTAGCCTGTTTTCCCTGTCTACACGTCTACACTGAAAACACTTTCTAAAAACATTCACCCTGGCGGTTTGATAAAAGCTGAGTTTTCAGTGACCTAAAACGACGTTTGGGTGTGAACGAAAGGTCAAATCGCATAGGAAAAGCTATGTTTACAAAAATACCTGTGTACGTGCAGACAAGGCCTGAGATTACAAGAAAACATTAAAAAGGAGGGAGGGTAGGAGGCAATAGTGTGAGCCTGAACTTTTGTTCCATGTAAAATGAGGAACAGCCATCTGTATCATCTAGAGGAGAGGAGGTACAGACTCTCCACAATGAGCTGGAGTCTTACTGTGGTTTTGGTATTGACCCGACCATCACTGTGAAAGTAAATCCCGCTATCTGTGCATAGAGACGGAACGAGCAGATAAGAGACAACACAGTTAAACCGCTGATTATCATAAAAAACAACTTTATTCACGGTCACATCAAAATATCATTCTGAACAAGCCGCTCTCTGCCGGGCCTGGTGGCACAAAAGAACACAGGGTTTCTTTGAATCAAGGTGTGTGTGTGTGTGTGTGTGTGTGTGTGTGTCTGTGTGTTAGGGCTGTCGCAATAACTGCAATATTACACTATTGACAAGCCGGGTCTCTCCCTACGTGCTCCAGCCTTCCCTTCATCCAGAACCAGTACTGTACCTGGTGCCGACATTTTTACTTCCGTGGATATTCCGTATCATAGCAACCAGACGCAACCAAAGCATCTCAGCTGAAAAAAACTGTGCCTCGTTGCCCTTTATGTGCAATACAGAAATAGAGTAAACAATACATTATTTAATTGGTTTTAAAACTTTTCTCTGTCATTTAAAAAGCAATAATATACCTAATAACAGCCGAACAATAAACCTTATTTATAAATCACTAAAATCTGGATAAATTAAGCAATTTAAAAAAAAAAAAAAGGCAATAATACCGCATATCGCACCGTTGAGTAAATAATTTTGCCGCAAGGGAAAACCCTTAACCGCGACAGCCCTAGTGTGTGTGTGTGTGTGTGTGTGTGTGTGTGTGTGTGTGTGTGTGTGTGTGTGTGTGTGTGTGTGCCTGGGGAAGGGGGGGGGTCTAGGCTGGACTCAGGTTCTGGATGGTCTCGCGACGTTCTTGGTAGAGAGAGTGGAAGGCCCCGGCCAGACCGAGGAGGGCTGCGTCACAGTTCTCCATCTCCTTCTGTAAGAAGAGACAAACATGAAGACACGGTGATGAGTGACGCCGTTCTCTGTTGGTGTCGTAGGGATCAATACAAACTCTAAAAAACTGTTTTCTGGCGATTAATATATTATTTTTTTGTATTTATTTGTAATTTTCTTTATAGTAAAATAATTTTTTGGATGATTTTTGTAATTTATGAATTTGACTCAACCTCTTATATTGAATCTGTAGATATTAATACTTTTTTTTTTTTTTACAAATTATTATTTTTCTTTCTTTTTGGGGCAATAATATATTACTATTATTTACTATTTTTCTATGTCTTTTTCTATATCATAGTTTCTAGGATACATTTTTTTTTTTCTAGGTGATTTGTGATATATATTTAACTATTTTGTTTTTAGATTTAATATATGCTTATTCCGTTTCAAAGAGGCATGCTCTGTCCCCCTTGCTCCGCTCTGATTGGTCAACCTGACAGTAGATTGACTCTCAATCATGCAAATCACAATCACCTGAGTGGTGAACGTCTCTATATATGTTGCTTGCTCTGCTGGTGATTTGATTTGAACACCTGACGGAGATCTGTGTGAGATCGAAACGCTGCACAATCAAACCTGCTGAGAGCTTTTCACATGTTAGAGTGTGCAGATCTTACTTTGACTTTTTGGGATGTGCGTATCTTACACCCTATTCATCTTGACACTGTTCTCTACTCATACATAAATACAATACAACCCATCTGGAGCACTTCAACCACAAAGCCAAACAACAACACAATATGACTTCATCCATATTGAAACAGACTTACGGCCGATGTCTCGTGGTACTCCAACCCCTGGCTTTCAGCCCATTCCTCGGCCACAGATGCCTGCACCTCCCTTCTGGCAGACAGGTCTGACTTGTTGCCCACCAGGACACCTGAGACACAAATAACACAAGGAAAGCATTGACATCTAAACAAATAAACATGTACTATGTGATTTATTGTCTTTATAAAGTATAAAGCACAGTATTTCTATGGCCAAAACTATAAACTATACAAGCTGATGGTCATTTGATTCTATTAATGTCCATTCATGCATCCATTATTTAAGGGCCAGGACTCCCTCAGAAAAGAGATTTTAAGAATATCCTGGATAAATAAAGGTTAAATAAAATAAAATATAAATAAATCAAATATCCAAATGTAAAGGATCTTAAATGCATTTGTTAAAGTGATATTGCTATCGAATATTTTTTCTTTTTTACTTTTCTTTAATGTCAATATCTGTATTGGTCTACAAATTCTTTGGGGTTTTTACCTGGAAGTTGGAGACCTTGGCAGTGAGCAAGGACTCTCTCCATCCAGTGGCTGCAGTTGGTAAAAGACTGCTCACTGGTCAGGTCGAACACCAGGCACAGCAACGACAGCTCTCCCCACTGTGGAAGGACATGGTGGGTGGTGACAGGGACAGACAATGAGAGAGACACAGTTAGTATCACGTCACCTTCCTTCTTTCTACTTCTGTGACTAACTAAATCATACTTCAAAAGCTCCCCTGTGTTTGTACTTTATGTGATGATGGTGAGTTTCACTAGTTTCATGCAAATGTTAAGAACTCCGGAGAAGCAGTCTCACCATTTTCTCGCAGGCGTCCACTAATGTCTGCTTCCCTGCAGAGTCTACAATATAGAGCTCCTGGAGGGGAAGAGGCGACAAGGGAAGAGAAGAGGTGTTATACATGAAGATTTAGTCAAATTACAAGGTTTAACATTTCTTATTTTCTTTGGCAAGGACATTAATGTTCTCCTCACAACGCTGCCCTATTGCTCACTGAATACAGATGAGAAACTAACCATATTAAACGTCTGGGAAAACTTTCTTCCGCACCCGAGTGATGGATTCCAATTCTCACCGCCCACCTTCTGTGACTTTTATAATAACGAATAAGCCCACGAGCAGCGTGGTGGATGAAGAAGAGACAATGGCTGGACTCACCACACTGTCATTGGTCTCTGGGATGTTGACACATTTCATCAGCAGCTCCACTCCGGTTGTCTGCCAAACAAACAAGACCATTAATTACCATGCTGTTTATGTAACGTCAAGCCAAAAGACCTTCATGAAGCCTGCAGTTCATGTCAATAATATCACACGTCAATGTGACGATAAAATCATTCTGCCATCGGGTGTTTTTTGTACGAAGCACCTCACTGTAGGGAGTGCGTTTTCTGCTATATTTTTCTAGGGTTGTCAAAGTTAACACAATAATAACACAAAATCATTTTAACGGCACAAACGCAACTTTTCGGTTTTAGCGGCTCAGTTATAAAGCTAGAGTGAATCATATGAAACTAGAAAACCTAGTGAATCCATTGGTACCAACCATGTCATACTAGCCTGTAGTGAAGGAGGTTAAATAACGCTCCAAACTTGCGCAAAATTTTGGCGAGGAAAAACTGGCATGGTCATTTTCAAAGGGGTCTCTTGACCTCTGACCTCCAGATATGTGAAATAAAATGGGTTCTATGGGTACCCACGAGTCTCCCCTTTACAGACATGCCCACTTTGTGATAATCACATGCAGTTTGGGGCAAGTCATAGTCAAGTCAGCACACTGACACACTGACAGCTGTTGTTGGGCTGCAGTTTTCCAGGTCAAGTTATGATTTGAGCCTTTTTCTAGCCTGGAGCCTAAATGCAGTACCTGTGAGGGTTTCTGGACAATATTTGTCATTGTTTTGTGTTTTTAATTGATTTACAATAATAAATAATAAAAAAAAGATTATTAAATACTTGACAAATTTTCCTTTAAGGTACATTTTGAACAGATAAAAAAATTGGATTGACAGCCCTAATGTTCTTATGTGTAAATGTTTTTGTTTCTATCATATAATCATATAATAGCTGTTTCTGTCACTGTGCATTTTGCAGCTCTAACATTCTTACTACTGTGCAGGGTCTGAAATTATTTTTTTTCCTCACCGTGGCAGGTCACTGAACATTTCTACCGGCTCACTCAATTTTTTTGTCTGCCACTTATGAAATGTATGTAGGACGTTTTAGGATTGTAAACAACCAGTCAGTGGCACAAGACAGTAGAAATATGGAATATATCATGTAACTTTAATCCCTGACTATTTTAGACTTAGGAATTATTTTTTTGAATAATATTTCTTAATATAAGGAAAACCTGGTGGCAGGTGAACTGAAATTTGTACCTGCCACGGCCAACATTTACCCTCTAGTTGGCAGGTGGCAGGTGCTAATTTCATTCCCTGATACTGTGGCTTTTATAGAGAAGAAGAGAGGAAAGGAGAGGAGATGAGAGGAGAGGAGAGGAGAGGAGAGGAGAGGAGATGAGATGAGAGGAGAGGATGATGAGAGGAGAGGAGAGGATGAAGAGAGGAGAGGAGAGGATGAGGAGATATTTACTTGTCACAGACACTATACACAGAAGCACAACAGACTGTCTGATGTGATTTATTGTTAATGTCTAAACATAAGCATCACTAATTAGCAGCTTGGCTTGCCTTGAAAGCAGCGTCACCGTCCTCCTGATGGTAAATTGAGAATGATAAGAACCCCCTTTGGGCCCAGCAGTGACGACAATTAAGACATAGTGAGAGTCTGAATTGTTAGTGGAAAACTAAGAGTGGAGGTTTACATTCATATACGGGGCTGACAGTTACCACAAGCTGATAGTTTGGCTGTCTTTGTTTCACTGGCATCGCCGAGAAGATTTCGAAGGGTAAAACAGAGCAGGCTGTAAAGCTCCGTAGAGCTGAGGGCAACCAAAGAGTTGGGTGATAATTCTCTGTGGATTTGTCACATCGGCTGAGTTCGAAATCTCACACTAAATCACAATTCATACTAAGTATGACGTAAACTTGAGTTGTAGTGCATTCACACACAGTATGTGGATTTTGTGTATGCAAGAAATGCCCTGATGTATACTACATATATTAGTATGCGGCGTGAGCTTACTGCACAACTACCCCACAATGCATTGCGTCTGGGTGAGGCCACCCGTCAGTCACGTGACATTTTGTTCATGTGAATGAGACCCAGGCCACGGCTGGAGCGAGGGCTGGGAGGCGGAGTTAAAGGAACCGCTACTGCGCCTGCTCCGTGGGCCCAATCGATGCGGAAGATCGCCGGAAGATCCGGTTACTTTATCACTCGGCAGTCGAGCCATTTTGTCTTCATGCGCCACTGAGCAACTCTCATAGGAATGAACGGGAGCCTCCAACGCTGTGTCCAGTTCTCTTAATACATCCATGGGCTAAAAGCTGTTGCTATTTAATTATTAAGTTTTAATATGTTGATATGTTGATATGTTTTCATGCGAGAAAGTAACCGTTTAGATTCACAATATGTGGTCAGTTTATCCAAATAACGCCTGTTTGGAAATTTGCTGCGACTGTTTTCGGAGATGTGACGAAGCCGCTGGCGCCGGGGTGCCTTGAGACCGACCCGGCCGTCGCTTGAGCAGACTTCAGTGTGAACAGTCTGCTGATGAAATCATACTGAATCGTTCATTTACATACAAGTAGTCATGTGGTCCATTGTTAAAATAAAAATATTGATTATAGCCGCTTTAACAAAAGACTTCATTGTTCTCGGATGTTGAATGTCGTCCACACACAAGCAGTCGTACAACAGACGTTTTCCCAAATTAAAAACAAAACTAAAATTGGCAAAATGTGGATTTAAATTTGCGTGATTCAAAGAATAAGTAAACTAAATTATGATTCTGACCAAACATTCAATTGAATGTTTGTAATCTGACATTTTTTGACTGTGGCCAGTCGACTAAAATGACCAGAGTTGCTGTTCTTTTCTCTTGTATGGTGGAGGTGTTTAGTCGAGGCGTCAGATGGGATTTGGAGTCCGCCCAATGGTCGTTTCAAGAAAGAGTAACTGCCTGACTTCACTGCAGAGGTTGGAGACATGAGTAGTTGAGATTTCAAATGAATACGGGGCAAATAGAGGTGGCAGATATAAAGGTAGAGGGTAAGGAGGATATGATAAATATGGTCCCATCACAGATGCACGTTCTTCACAAGCTTGGAGATCTAATGAAGTCCTAAGTGGACCGGATGGTTGCAGGCTGCCTATCGCCGCTGTGTGTCCGCTGCTATGAGATCAGTGGTGACCTTGAAGAAGCAAGCCGGGGTTTCTTCACATCAGCACCGACGTCTAAATTGATCTGATGTCCTGAGCTCCACACTTAACTGAGCGTGTCAAATGCCAGAAAAACACACTCACACACACACACACACACACACACACACACACACACACACACACACACACACACACACACTTTTCACGCTCACTGCCTCTGTGAAACACACACACATGCTGTACACACCTCAGACCAACATTTACCTGATTCACACACAGAAACAGTTCATAAACAAGGATCCAATGGTCCACGCATTCACACACACACACACACACACACACACACACACAGGCGATGCGGCAGTCCCACTCCGGAGCGGTCTAATGAGCCGGTGTGATGCATAGGAAGCCTCTCGCTGGAATGTCAATGAGGGCCTATTAGTAACAAATAAGCTCGGAATATTGCTAACGGGCCGTCTGACATTTTCAAAGGAGGACGTGAGGAGAATGGCCGACAGCCTCCGCTACCCTTCAAAATCAAAAGTTGAAGAACATGAGGGATGGCACAGGCGTCTGCACAAGGAATAAGTCTTCACAGCGCCGGCTGCTTTTAGACACAATGGAAAGGACACGCTGTTCCCTGTTTCCATCTGCAGTGAAATCTTAAAGAGAAAAGCCAACCTGACACATTTAACACCACTCAGAACTGCTACTGGTGACGCACCTCTCAGTCACGAGGGCTTATAGTGGTGCAAGTATGCACACAATGGTATAAACAACATTAACATTGTGCTTTGTCAGAGTTTGTACCAAAGGCAATGGAAGGGTGCACCTCCATCGTGAATGTGCTCAGCAAATCTGATGGCAATCTGCAGATTAGAATGGAGCTCATGGAGTGTCCAAAATGGAAAGGGTTCATCCTCTTGGGAGCATTAAGGAGCTCATTAATTGCATGTGTCCAATTAGATTTTGATATTTCTTGTGCATGTGGAAATTCTGGGGAACTTTTGGTACATGATGGAAGGTCAGGGGTCATGAAAAATGCGATTCATCCCCTGGGAACCATCAATATCCACTGCAAATATTTCACAAAACATTAGTGATGAAAGTGTAGCGTCTGAGGAAAGTTTTACCGTTAGTGACATGACACGAAAAGGAAATAAAAATTAATCTTTAAGGTCTATGAAGATTTTTTTTATTGCTTCTATCACTACCATTATGAAAACTGATCTAAATAACAATTAAAGGGATAGTTTTGATTTTTTTTTAAGTGGGGTTGTATGAGGTACTTATCTATAGTCAGAGTATTACCTGCAGTAGATGGCGGTCAGTACGCCCCCAGTTTGAAGAACCAGAGAGGAGCAACTTCCGTGTTCTGTGAGGTAAAATTACTGTTTTCGTCAAAGGAGTCTGGTGGCTTTGAAGAGAGCATAGATAACGGCTTCAGTTCCCCGTCAGAAAGAAAGGGCTGTCTGACAGCGAGGTGAAGAGGTGAAAACATTCTAAATATAGCGTACACTTAAACTGATGTTGATTTTTTTAGGTGTCTAAAACACGTTTTGTTGCTGCCCCTGTTCACAGCAGTACATCGCTTTGCTCCCGTGCTGGTACTCCTGTCTGTTAACTTGTAATACACTGACTATGGAAAAGTACCTCATACAACCACACTGAGAAACATCCAAACTATCCCTTTAAATATACATAGTAACTTGTGAAAAAAAAATGATAGTGAACAGCTTCCAAGTTTTGGAAGGTGGATTTTGTCTCACATGAAGCACTTGGCGCCAAGTGGTCAACAAGTTAAAAATATTTCAGCTAATATCAAGCATGCGGCTGGCTTCAAATAGGTATTTTAACAGTTGCATAGCAACAGCAGAGACCGTGACCAGCAATTTCCCCATGAGCATTTGTTTCAGTGCGTCCAGCTAATAAAGCGGTGTCTGGTGGACAGGGCTTTGATCTGCTGCTACACATGTTAACCTGCATGTTTCTCCTCTTATGTGACATCCCTTCTCATTTTTCTTCTATTTGTTTTATTATATGGATTTTTATATATTAGTTCAGTTAGCACATATCCTAGGCCAGTGCAAATTAAAAATGCAGCACTGTTGCAGCACTTTTCTACTTTGTTAATACTGCACACTAGTCCAACATGAACAGACACGCGCAGCATCACAAGCGAGTGGGTACAGGCCGATGCAGTATGGACAAACTCAACACTGTTGTACAGTGTATGTGTGTGTGTGCGTGTGTGTGTGTGTGTGTGTGTGTGTGTGTGTGTGTACACGCGCTTGTTAAGTACCTGTTCTGGTGGCTTTCCAGAATCCTGCTGTATTAATTATCGACGTTCCTGTCACCTCAGAACCCCCAATACTGCTGACACAGCAAGAGCTGAACAAACACCACACACACACACACTTCGCTCTTGTCCAGTATTTACCCACCAACCTGTTCTGTACCCTAACCAGCTCCGAGGCTCAACAGTAAACTTATGAGTGAATACGTGCAAGCTGCGCTATAGTGCATATATTTATGTTCACAAGTGAACGCGCTGCAGCTGCATTCGCCTGCATGTACAGTGCACGTGTTTAGCCCCTTGAAACATTGACAGAGGGAATCAGTGAGCAGCCATGACCCCATATATCACAGAGTCAGGTTAATGACACAGTTCCCTCCCTCGCGCAGATTAGCATAAATAATGCAGATTGGCCCTCTCTGCATCAGCATTAATTGGTACATTATGCCGTTTTGCACTTTGCTGATTCCTGTGGTAGACTTAAGAGACCTCTGCAGGTCCTTGAAAAGCCTGCAAGGAGTAAAGAAACCACACATGTAATATGATTATTATTAGTTTTGATGATTTACAACTGACACGTAATCAAAGTAAATGTTATGACCTCAGGCAAAATGATTACTGTTAAATTGGATATTTCAATAATTGCCTAATTCAAAAATGATTGATTCTGTAAATTTGAAATATGTGACTGTGCATGATGAATTATGCTGCTCCACAAGTACTTTATTACTGCTCGACTGCACTGTCTATATCTATATAGTGGAGCCTGCAAAGATCTCTACAGGTATGAGTACTCTGGGGGTTTCCTGTAAAGTTACTCTGAACAAAGTAAAGATGTGCCGAGTAAGGCAGCAGGTTTGGTTTATCAAATCACTGATTAGGCAGGACTGAATAATAAATGTGAATACAATATATATATATTTTTACAAGGAGTGTTACCGTGGTACATGGGATGCTCCATATACACCATAGTATATTCAGAATTACATGCTCTGGCTGCGTATCTTGTGATAGCATTAACGCAGAGAGAATAGGTTAATGCTCTCACCATGCTGTAGTTCTTCTGGAAGAGAGTACCGTCACTATGGAACATATGGCAGAGGGCAGTTTTCCCCACTGCAGCATCTCCTAAACACACACAAACAAAGAGGGAGGGATAGAAAGACAGACAGAATTGCATAATCTGTGTTTCTGCAAATTGCGTTTCATTAAAAAAACATTAAAGTCACCGTTCACATTCCTTTCTTTGTCAGCCAGAGTTTGAACGCTGGCATTGCCAAATTATCCGGTACAATACAAAAAGCTGCGGTGGAATAAGTATTCTGATTCTTAACCTAAGTAATAGTACCAGTAAAACAATGCAAAACTACTCTATTGCAAGTAAAAGTGTTCCATTTTAAGTAAAAGTACAAAAGTATAAGCTGAAAAATGTACTTATAAAGTATCAAAAGTACTCGTTCTGCAGTAGTAGTGCCCTTGGCTGGCAAATTATTATATTGTAAATTATATTGTTAATCCAGCAGAATTGTACTGTTGTAGCTGCTTGAGGTGGAGCAACTACTTTATATCCAAAGGGTCACCAGATAAATATGAGAAGCCGTGAGATGATTAAAGGGAGAGAGAAGAAGAAAAAACAAAGTTGTGATATACAAATCTGTTTTCAGTTTTTGGACATTTCTTAATTTTTTGTATTGAAATATTGGATCGTTTGGATCATTTGAACAGTTATTGAAATAAAACTAGAGCTGCAACAATTAATCAATTAGTTGTCAACTTATTAATCACCAACTATTTTGATAATCAATTAATCCATTTGAGTAATTTTTATAAAAATGAAGTCTACATTTTTAAATGTGAATGTTTTCTGGTTTCTTTACTCTGCTATGACAGTAAACTGAATATCTTTGAGTTGTGGATAAAACAAGACATTTGAGGACGTCATCTCGGGCTTTGGGAAACACTGATCCTCATTTTTCACCTTTTTTCTGACCAAACAACTAATCGATTAATCGAGAAAATAATCAACAGATTAATCGACAATGATAATAATCGTTAGTTGCAGCCCTACATGAATCCATGTGTTTAGAGGGGAACAACTCAGACACCTGAAACACCAGGAGCAACAACTACACCCTGTTTTTATTTAAGAGGTCACATGTCAAAAAGACTGGGAAACACTGTTTTTTATCTTCAATGTTAAATGTTTAATATTTGTTTTACGTAAAACATTAATCTGAAAAGTAACTAATAATGTCAGCTGTCTAATAGATAGATAGATGGATAGTAACTTTATTGATGACTCTGTAAATTTGAAATATGTGACTGTACATGATGAATTATGCTGCTCCACAAGTTCTTTATTACTGCTCGACTGCACTGTCTATATCTATATAGTGGAGCCTGCAAAGACCTCTACAGGTATGAGTCCCGAGGGAAATTCAAGTTTCCAGCATCACAGTTCCATAGTGCAAAACATGTTAGTAAAAAGGCAGTACAAAAGTTAGTAGTACAAAGTACAAAAAAATATACCTGATATAAAAATACACGGAGATGAAGAAAACTGTTAAAAGTGAATATAGTGCAGGGTAACTGCTGTGATACACGACTATTAAAAAAGTGAGTATAGTGCAGAAGAGACTGTTAAAATGAGTATAGTGCAGGGTAACTCCAGTAGCTTAGTCTATGAAAGTGCATCGGCATAAACGTAGTGGAGTAAAAAAGTATAATAATTACCCTCTGAGATGTAGTGGAGTAAAAGTATAAAGTAGCATAAAATGGAAATACTCAAGTAAAGTGCAAGTACCTCAGAATAAGTACAGTACTTGAGTAAATGTACTTAGTTACCTTCCACCACTGACAAAGATAATTTATAAATAGATAAATAGATAATTCATAAGACACCTTCTCACACAAAAATATATCTTATACTGTATATACTCTATATGTTCTTAATATGCCTGTATATATTCTTAATATGCCCTTGTACAAAGTATTTCCTTTTATAATTGTAATATAACTTAATGGAGCTTCCCAGCAAAAAGCATTTCACAAATTGTACTTGTATAACCGGCGTGACAATAAACATCTTGAATCTTGAAAACACAAACACAGCCAGGTGTTTCCCTCTGAGATGTAGTGGAGTAAAAGTATAAAGTAGCATAAAATGGAAATACTCAAGTAAAGTGAAAGTACCTCAGAATAAGTACAGTACTTGAGTACATGTACTTAGTTACCTTCCACCACTGACAGACACAAACACAGCCAGGTGCACTGATTTATCTGTGATGCAAATGATTGTCAGAACACCTGAGAGGTGTTACTGAAGAAAGGAGAGCCAACAAATGGTTGTGATTTATACATAGAATCCCTCAAGATACGTAGATAAACACCATTTCAACGTTTGGGTTAGTTAGACAGAGGATGACTTCTTCATCTCTCGTGTTTCAACACCTTTAGTTTAGGAGCAGATTGGTTAGCTTTAGCTTTAGCTCTTGTATCGTTAAGCAGCAGAAGGATGGGCTAAATTTACTCACCAACAAGCAGACATCTCGCCCTCAACTTCACCATTACAGCGGACAACTACAGGACACAGTAAGCAAACTCTCTTGTTTCATTAATGACGTTAAATCAGCTCTAATGTCTCATGTTGTTAAGCTTTCTGTGCATCCTTCATCCACTGCAACATGTACACAACGCGTCGCTTAGCAACCAGACGACAGCGGTGTTTTCATTGGTTCAGCCAGCGAGGGCGTAGAGAGCGTAGCTGCGCTGTCATTGGCTGGTTGTGCGGAAGTATAGAGAACACGCATTGTTATTTTTCCCCTGAGCGTATCTGTCAGGCAAGCTTCCTCAAGATGTGTATAATTATCACCACCTGTGGTAAGTTTGATGTATCGAAACTCCCAACCATACGATCCGTTAGATGGTCGAAGCTCGTCATGTCGGGGACGGTAGTACGGTACAGAGGTTTGGAGTAAGAACGACCTGAAAGGCGTCGCTCGGGTAAAAACGCCCAATTTTTTGACGCAATGACGCAGTGCGACCACTAGAGGGCGACCTTTCTCTCCTCAGCATCACACATCACTTATTATTATGATATGGATTTACATTTGGTGTTATTGTCTCACTTTCAAATGTATAATCATATAATTACAGACAGAAATCAATGTCCTGAGTCAATATTAAATCATATTGGATGAATATATATATATTTTTTTTGATTTAAGGTTAAAAGAATACATACACATACTTGTAAAGGGACATACAGACAGCAGCAACAACATATATAAACAAAAAAAAAGAAACATAAGAAAAAGAAAAAGAAAAAAAGGTACTACCTGTTGTAATAGTGCAGTAGTGTAGTACATTGGATGAATATTGAATGTTTTCCTTAAGACACAGAGGCATCTTAGTTATAAGATAAGATAAGATAAATATATTCCTTTTGTAGTCCCACAGTGGGGAAATGTGCAGTGTACAGCAGCAAAGGGAATGGTGCAAAAAAAAACAAGATGCATCAGCTTACACACTAAAAAAAAGAGCTAAACAAAGTGTAACAAAATATGAACAATTTAAATAGAAGGAAGTATCAAAATAGGAGCAGTATATACAGTATTGACAATAAACAGACTATTAACAAAATTGCACAAGTGGAAAATGATATTGCACAGTGAGATTGAATGAATGACATTCCACCTGAAAATATTGCACAGTATGAATTACACCTGAGTAATAATAATGATAATGATATTATGACCTAATACGGTACATGATGTGCTATTTTATGCAATACACAGTATACCTTAATATTCTTTTAGGTTATAGAGGTCAGACTCAACTACAAAACACCCTATAGTCAAAGTACCTCCTCATAGTCAGTACTACACATGTATCTTTTATGTTTAATTATTTGAAACCCAGCAAAGAAATAAAACAAAACTGGAACTTTAGCTTCTTACATTTACATGAAAAAAACATGTTATTGTTATAAAACTGACAATAACCTGATATTTTCAGGTGGAATTTCATTAATTCTCACTGTGCAATATTATTGCACAGTGAGAAAGGATCCTTGCTGAGTTTCTGAAATCAAGTAACATTAACTTGATGTTAACTTTCATTTGTACAGTTAGTTATGGATGGATAAAAAAAAAAAAAAAATGCATCAGCTAACACAGGAGCTAAACAAAGCCTAACAAAATATGAACCATTTAAATAGAAGGAAGTATAAAAATAGGAGCAGTATATACAGTATTGGCAATAAACAGACTATTAACACAATTGCACAAGTGGAAAAATAATATAACATAATAAATAAAGATATATAACTTATAGCTTTATTGAATATCATATAATGCTCTGGTTTGAGTCTATACTTGTCAGACAAATAGAAAGAGCGCGTGACTCCATGTGGCACAAGCACGCGCCCCTCATAAACACGTGCGCGTGCTCGCTGTGTGTGCAGAGAGAGAGAGAGAGAGAGAGAGAGCATCATCAACACAGTGGCTCAGTGCACAGCAGCTTCCTCTGGCCGGATATCGAGAGAGGACGACAGGAGGGAATTTAGAGGTTAAATTAAAAACAACAACACGAGAGAAACAGGGCGGCTGTGCAGCAAGGAGCCGACGAGCATCCATCCTTCCTTCCATCCTTCCTTCCTTCCAGCATCCATCCTTGCAGCAGGTAGAAGAAGAAGGTGAAGGAGAAGAAGCAGGAGCAGATTCGAGGATTTGTGCTCCACACACCCTGAGCCTTTGAGCCAGCAGCAGAGAGGAGGAGAGGAGGACCAGAGAGGAGGACCAGAGAGGAGGCTGTGCAGACAGGAGGAGCACCATGGAGGGGATGCAGGCATACGGGGCCGGGAAAGCTGGAGGAGCCTTCGACCCCATCACCTTCTTCCAGCAGCCTCAGACCATTCTCCGCATCGTGTCTTGGGTGAGTGAAAAAAATAAGTTTTTTATTCTTAGCAATACAGAGTGGACTATACAGATAAATAAGCTAATTATGCACAGGTTACATGTGCACATGTCAAATATGGGAGAGAATTATTTTTATTTGTTTATGCAAATCATATATCAGTGATAAATAATGCAGATTATTGTCCATCATATCTTGCTTTATGCTTTTATTTTCCTATATTTTGCATCAAATATATAATTTGATATCCCCATTTCATGATGATGGTACTCAACAGGGAGTTATTATTATTATTATTATTAGGCTGATGTAGGCCCAGAATGTCTCCTGGTGATCACTGCTTACAGCCCTTACTCCTCTGATAATATATAAGTTGGCTATAGCTAATGTTTTTTAATAAGCATAGTGAGAACACACACAGGAAACACTCAAAGGATTTCATAATTTCATAATAATAACTGCCCACCCTCCTCCTCCTCAAGACAAGAGGAGCACTAATGAAGAAGGATGTAGCAACAGGGTGGTAAGTAGTTTTGGGAAGGACAGTAAACAGATGGCAACAAATGGCCCTAAAATCCAAGAGGCCTCTCCATCTAGAAGTTGTATTTCATAGGGATAATATGATGAAGTATGATGTGGTCATAATGAACTCAGGACTTAATTCTTTTGTTTAGGAATCCTTCAACCAATATTTGCATTTTCGGCTTCTAGTATGATCTTCATTTGGGATTAGGAGCACAGAAATACAGACAGACAGTGTGCCACTAATGGAGAATCATTAGATGTGTTTATTTTTCATTAGGGAGCATCAAGTAGAATCTCTGCCACTCCTTTCCTCTGCCTCTCTCTTATTAGTTGCATTTCTGTTTAAATAAATGACATCGAAGGCTAATGTAATATCATCTGAAGGCCGCCGTTTATGGGTGCAGAAGACGTCCACTCAGATGATGTTCACTAACATTTTTTAGATGTCACATTTCAAAGAGTAAGAGTAGTGAACTGCAAGTTGTGTTTGCTGTGTCTGAGTCCCACAGTTCATCACCTTGTTTATTCACTCCTTCTTAAGGAGTGTGTAAAGTTACTCTTCTAGTTAGCTGGTTTTTGTGAAATGCACACAGAAAACAAACTGTTTGCCTTTGCATTCCTGAGAGAGAGACTCTGCTAAATCCAACATCTGTACTGGTTTATTCTGCAGGGTAAAGCATAAAATATGAAAGGAAGGTCATTGTTTACAGCAGAAAGTTGCATATGGGATTGTTTCTTATTTATAGGACTGTGTCTGCATGTCCTTAAAGGCAGGGTGGGGTGATCTTGAGAAACTAGCAAGAGTACACAAGATTTTTAAAAATGATCGAGCCAAAAAAAACGAGCCCAACTCTTTTCCAATGGAGCTAGTTAGCAGCATTAGCTAACTATGCATTAGCATTAGCTGATTACTAGCCCCAAAAGTCCCTAAACCTAGAGCGAAAGTCGCCAAATCAGCAACGAGGGGTGTACGAAAATATAGAATATCACAATATTATGTTTTGTGAAACTGTAATTCTCAAAAATGCAGTATTGATTTTTAATAAATAACAGTTTACATGCAAAGATTGACTTAATTCAATACTTTATTTCATTTGTAAAGAGATGCATCCTCTCAGTGTATGTGCCCTCTCAAAGTAGTGCTGTGATGTTGGATGTTACAGAGACGGCGGTGAAGGCAAATGCAGATCCAGATGTTCAGATTGCATGAAAAATTGAACTTTTTCTTAACCTCAGATTGTATGTATATGGTGGTATTCTTTGTACTATGACAGTTTCACTAAAATTAAGTAAAAAAAATGATTGCAATATATTGCCTTTGTTTACAGTATCACAGTATATTGAATTGTAACCTCTGTATCGTGATACGTATCGTATCGCCAGATTCTGGCCAATACACAGCGCTATCGGGAACACTGACAGTCCGTCGCTTCAGGTTTCCTTCCGAAGCCACTCCCCCAATATTACCATCACGAACATTAATGTATCATAATGAACGTGAAGGCGGCACCGGCAGAGTGCCCGCAGGTAGACAGGCAGGCAGCTCGTCCAATGATTGGACGGGTTTATTACAGTCCTGCGACAGCCACAGACACCGGATTCTTTTTCTTTTTTTGTCAGAGCATTTGATTTATTGATTGATTGATCACTTCCGGTAATTGGAACAGGGGTGTGGTTTCACCTATTTCTACTTGTTCACGGCGTTGTTGAATACTCTATTCTAATTGGTTAATGACGTCATTCTGCGGTCTGTAACAGACCGTTGCTATGGGCGCAGTTCTGATGTCGGACTCTGGAGGACCGTTTTTGTGTCAAGTTATTGATTTCTTAAGTAAGTAGCCGTGCAATAAGCGGGATAATGTACAGCTAGCGGCTCATTGTTTTGAAAGAAAGCCCGAAAAGATGGTCTCTCATCGCCCTGAAGTCTCACTTCCGCGTCGGGGTGCCGCACCGCTCTGTCGGGCTTTCTTTCACAACAATGACCAGCTCGCTGTGCATTATCCTTTACGTAAAATGCATCTGGCTTTTGTACTTTTTGGAACGAGTCACACAGTAAAGAGCCTACTTCAGCCTCTTAGCGGCTTTTTAATTGATAGTAGTCGCTACAGTCGGTATGTAATGAGGATTTAAACTAATATATGACTTTAAATGATGCCGAGAGCCTTTTCAAGTAGCTGAAAGGATGAAGATGCAGGTGGATTCATGTTTCTAGTAAAGGGACGAGTCTTGCTGGCAGGCCGGTTGTTGCAAACATGAGGTCACAAGCTCTGATCTGTACTTTAAAATCACTTCTCAGGTCAAGACTGATGAACACTAATTAGTTTTTTGGTGGAGATGTGTACAGTTTAACTTCTTTTAGTAAGAATTAAAGAGTGTAAAGTGTCGTAACGTCCGTCTCGTGACTGAAGTGAGACTGATAGTAAACTTAACGTTCACATAAAACATGAACTGTATCCAAAGCACATGAAAGAAGTGTGAAAATAGGTTGAGTGAGTGTCTGAATGGCGTGTGAAGGAGAGTCATGTGGCTGTGCAATGAACTGTGATGTAAGCATCTTAGAGTCATGAGGTCGGGTCTCTGCTGTAGAAAAATACACTCATTATATTAATGTGAAGAAGGAGCATTTTGTTTAATTTGGTTTTATATTGACATGGACCACAGATACATTTCTCATTAATAGATTCTTTGCAGATATCCTATGTTGTACGGTATGAATAGTTTCTAGCATTCACATTTAGTGAAATGTCAGAGTATGATACTGAAGGTCTTATCAGAGGAAACACTCAATCTCAATACATATCGAATCGGCACACAAATATGGTGATAGTATTGAATGGGGAGATAGGTGTATCGTCCCAGCCCTAGAGATTACATTGTGCAATCAACTGTTACTCCATGAGTTAAACAAAACAACTTGCCGCTTTAAACAATCATTGAAAGTTTTGTCAATAAGTTAAACATTGGACTCTGAGGAACACAGTAAAGTTCTGTTATGTATGTACAGGTGAAAAACGTATGCAGGTATGGAGTGACTTTATGGGCCTGTGAGATGCTTCGCTCCCGAGGTGTCACCCGAGCAACAACATGTCTCCATAGTAACAGCCACGGCCTGAGTTGTGATGTTTTGTGTGATGGTGATAATACGCAGTCTGCTGGGTGATGGGGGATGTCAAGTGTGTGTGTGTGTGTGCGTGTGTGTGTGTGTGTGTGTGTGTTGGAGAGGGGGAGACAGCAGGGTCGGCGCCAGAGTGTTAGGGGCGGACGGGCAATCAGCTTTGACAGGGGGGGCATTTTTTTTCACCTCATATAGGCCTAGCCTTTATTAAGTGTATCTTTAACATTATCATGTTTCATGAAAGAAATAAGCTGACAGAGAGGTGTATACATACTGCCACTTATGCGCACAGGCTCGCACGGACGCATACACGTCATGCTGTTATGTCCACAAAAACAGGTTATGAACTAACACCGTGTCCTAACTGGATGCGAGCGTCCAACTATCTCGCCGAATCGCGCATCTGACACTCTCTGTTCACACTGAATCCGTTAAATCTGCACTTCTGTTACGTCATGTAAACAAACCACGTACGTATCAGCTGTGAGCTCCAGATCAGACTGCAGCTGGAGACGTAACCACTTAAAAGATGGGTTAGTTGCTATCTTCCTACGTTAGAAAACACATGTTTTATTTGTGATATTTACTGGAAATAACATACAATATAGCCAAGAGCAAGTATCTAGCGATCTTCTCCAGCCAGCTGCCGCCTTATTATGGTATTTGTAGTGAAATGAGAAGGTACTGGAGGCTACAGATAACTCCTCAGTAGTGAAATGTGGAGGTACTGTAGGCTACAGATAACTCCTCAGGCACGCCCTGCGTCTTGCTCGTGCCAGGGTCAAAATGCGCACACAGACAGGTGCCGAGCTGTGGATGTTTCACTCACCAGTTGTTGTCCCTGCTCAGCCTGCTGTATAACGTAACATTAGTCCATTGTTTTATTCCACGATACTGAACAGAATAATCCAAACAGGTAGAAGAAGTAAGATGTAAAGAGGAGCAGAAGGTGCTTTTTACTCTCTTGGTCCTGTCTTGCGCTTTAATGCACCCGGTTTGTAGGTGTACTTTCTCTCATTGTTTTTCTATTGAGCTAAATTAAATAAACACGCAAACGGAGCGGATCAAAACGAGGCTTCTTACTGAAATATCGTAGTGACGGCTCATAGTTTCCACAGTTGTCTCTTTGCGCCGTGTGTTCGTGTTTTATTTTAACCATTAGTGAGGTGGCGGTTATATTTTTTGACAGGTAGCTCATAATAAAGTTTCACTAGTGAATGCTATATCTGCGAGCGTCAATACTTGTGCTAAAAGTGTCAGTAATCAAGTTAATATTTTCATTTACATCCAGGACAACTGACCCGGTTTTCTCGGCTCATTTTATCTAAACTAATCAGCCGTTCCTCTCAATGTGAGTGACAGGAAAAAATAGGAACCGTGTATCCGACAGAAGTTCAGACAAAACGCCGCGCCGCGCTGTCCAGTTAGGACCCTCCAATAGAAATCAATGTAATCAAGATTAAGTACATGTCGTTTCCTAAATGCAAAACTATCACTGTTTGGTGCTTTATTTGCATTGCAGTGTTAAGTCCTTCCATTACCAAACTGTATGACTTCATTTTATAGCTTAGTTGTAAAAGTATTTCAGTTTAGTTTTTTTATGTCAGGAGAGAATTCAGCTGAGGGGGCACAGTGACCTTTTTTGGGCGGGCCTGGACCCCCATGGCCCGTCCCTAACGCCGACGCTGGGAACCAGGTAGGAAGGGAGAGAGAGAGAGAGAACAATTTCTGAATGGTGGTTGAAGGTTCTCTCTCTGCCCTCCCTTTTCTCTTTCTGGGAGACCACTTCCTCTGACTTATGAGGGCTGTATGTGGCCTGCGATATTGACGTTTGAAATGTGCGTTCTGCTCATAGAAAACTCTGTTGCGTATCAAATCAAGCGCTTCCTAAACTAACAGCCCCCAGCCGGTGATCCAGATGTTTGACTTCACTTTTTCGGTATAGATATTATCTATACAACCAATGTGTTTATGATTAAATTGTGAGCATAAAATTGTTTATCTAGCCCTTATTGTTGCTAATTTTGCTCTCAAAGTGCACCAGACTGAAGCATTTCACTTTAAGATGTAGCTAACAAAATGGTAGGGTGAGTATTCCTGTCATTTTTCATATTGCAATATATATAGCAGGAGAAAAATATTGCATTGTCAGTTTCTTCCAACATGGTGCAGCCCTGATTTGTACATTAGCAGGATTGTAGCACAGCATAGAAGTGAAAGCAGTGCTCTCTGTTTATTTTAATGTGAATAAAAATATGTTGTTGCTAAAATCAATGAATAATCGTGATATCAATACGTGCAGCCGTAGCCTCAGGGGAGTAGGAGGATGAAGAGAAGAGTCAACATAGCCACAGATGGGGAGAGCACCTTGTGTGTGATGATGATTTCTAAATTAAATAATAATAGTAATAACATTTATTTATTGAGTAAAACTAAATGGGTTCAACCTGACTTGCAAAGTTGAGATGCTTGAGATCTTTTTGCCCGTGGTTCTTCTTTTGATCTGTGTTTAACAAGAGCATCACTTCTGAAGCTCGGAGGATGTTTGCTTTTATTGCTTTGAGCGTCGTTCTGCTGCTGTTCAAGGATTTGGGTTATCACCGGGGCAACTTCAAACATCTATCACATCATTATTATGCACCTTCATGTGGCGTTTAGTTCTGCTAGCTCGGTGCTTTATTCCACTAAAGAAGCATCTTTCACTTTCAGAAGTCGACATGCCCAAAGCGGATTTTGTTTCGGCCCACTGGGTGAGTTTGCAGATCAAAGTTCACCTCTTAACTCTGCAAAAAAGAAAGTGATATTTTATGTGTGTATGTGTGTGGCTTTTTTTGAAAGAGTAAGAGGGTTAAAGCAACTATATGCTCCCATTCTGATCACCCTGATAGTTATAATAGCATTCTCCTGCATCTTACAGTTCATCAGGTCGCTTTCTCTTACAGTAACACTATCTGCAACACAAGCGACATTTCAAAACAGACCTTTAATAAACTCTTTTATACCCCGTAGCAGTTTTGGTAGTTTTATAACGTAGTCCAGGGTGCTCATTAGTTAGCAGGGTTGACGATGTTCTCCAGTCTACACTATTTGTTATATTGGTTGAAATGGTCTTTACACCCCGACAGCGATCCATTACTGATGAGCTCTGAAAAAGGACCGGAAAAGAGCCGTCATCTGTAGCTGCTGTGATTCTGTAAAAACGTCTACCAATCACTGCCTCGCGGTCCGCTTGGAAAGAACCAATCAGATGCTTCCCTGCTTGTACTCTACCCTTGGCGTGCACCAGCCTGAACTCAAAGCACGTCGGCGCCGCATGTTTACTGGAGAATGGAAGAGAAAACTCAGCCCTGCAGTAGCACTACCGCGGTTACTTGTCATGAGGTAGCGTTGTTGAGTTGAGGTCCTCTCTCCGCTCTGTGTCTGTGAAGTAGTTACGATGCGGCGGTGCTCGTGCATGTGTGTGTGTGGGGGGGAGGGGCGTTGCCTTGGAAGGAGCCCTGAGGGGAGGAGGGGGGTTTAGACGGAGCTCCTGAGGTGATGCTGCTTTCAAATTATGCTAGCTTTCCAACATCGTCAACCCTATCTTTAATTAGTTAATGCCCATTAATTCCTTCAGTTCCAAAAGGCCAAAACCGTTAGCCCTACTTCAGCAGGGGTCAAGCAGTGAGCGGGGGGCATGTGAGCATCCTCACTTTTGCCTTGTTTAGAAGTTGATTAGCTGTGACTTGCTGAAGAAATGCTCTTACATAAGCAGCACACATTTTGAATTTAGCTGTGATGATGATGATGATGATGATTAGCACTTCAGAGGTCAGGTGATTTTGTAATTGGTGAGTAACTATTTGCTATTATCAACACAAACACACACTCTCTGCAGCGCAGCACATTCTGGCAGCTCCGTGTAAAACAGGAACTCACTCGGGTTGTTAGTGTCTGCGTGTCACAATCCAGACACAGGTTGAAAGCTATTTTAATATGCATGTTTGCATTGTATAAAAGCCTTTATGTGCTGCAGGAGTCACATTGTGAAAATGTGTTGTGTATGTCTGCAGAGCTGTGGGGAACTAAACAAGCCTGTAATCTGGAATTACATTTCCTGATGAGCCCAGAGTAACACCCAGCTGTCTGTCAGTAGGGTTGTTAATACATTTTGGCATTTGGCTGGTCAGTGTCAGTAAACTAAACTCCCCACTGATCGGTCAACATACTGCAGTAGGGTTAGTGTAGCAGCAAGGTGGTGTATCGGGTCTCCTGAGGATAATTGGTACTGAAATGCAGAAATAGGAACCAGTATCGGCCGGGTCAGGTGTTCCGCCTGGAAGCAAAAACAGTTTCTGACCGCTGAGGCAGCATGTTACAGTCGTTTGTTTGTTTGTTTGCTGCTATTGGAGTGAACGTGTAATCGAGTTAATGGATAAGCTTCATTGAAAAAACTGTATTCAAGCATTAAGTGTGTTTTGGACTGATTATTCACAGTAACATTAATCAGGTGAGCCCGGTGCAACATCTCAGTGGCATAAAGCTTGGCTTAGCCTCTACAGATAGATTATATTGTCTTTTGTGGTAAACTCAGTCAGTTTTTTGTTTTTTTATTTGGTATAAGTACAGTAGGAAAGTTAAGTAAGTTAGTTGTATCTGTTTGTTCATCTGTGTTTGCGCTGCAAGTTTTAGCTCCCGGGCCACGGCTGCGTTCACACTGTGAGCCTCAGTGCTCACTTCAGATTTATTGGTCGATCCGATATTTTTATTTGGCTTTGTTAATGTGGCCAATATCAAATAAAACAAAAAAAAAAAAGTAAAAGTTGCATGAATTCTGATATGATTATAGCGTTAGCTATGGTTGCACACTGTTAGCTCCTGTAGTGGAGCTGAACATAAAGGCATGCATGAGAGCGTGCATGATGTCACATCAGTTGGAAAGCGGTCTACAGGCTTATATAGGAAACACAGAAAGTCGCAGAAGGTCTCATTTTTTAGGTTAAGTTACAATCTGTTCACACATTGACAATAAAAAACGATTTAAAAAGTTTATATGTTTAAATATCATATCGATAATTTAAGATGACCAACTTGATATTTTTGAACCAGGACCTTCAGTATTTTAATGAAGTAGCCTGTAAATAAAAAGGTGTGCCAAATTTAGTTGGCTCCACTTTTACATAATCACATACATACATAATCAACATTCGGGTGAATATAGGTATCGGATCAGATAGTATTAAAGTACCTTCATCAGGAACAGGGACAAAACTTCCCTACCACAATGTTTACAATATATATTCTTCATCATTGTTCATTGTGATGATGGATTATAACACTAAAGCAGACAATAAGTCTTTCATACCATACATAAATGAATGGAGACCAGATGCATGGATTTTTTAATATGTAATAAATGGGCTAAAACATGCAAACACACTGATATGGTCCTTTTAAGATGAATAATATAGCATACTGCTGTGCAGAAGTAACTGAATGAGTCCAGCCTGTGCTCTCTCTTGATTCTGTTACGCTCTGCTTTATAAGATTGAGAAAGCGTCTGCTTCCTCACAGCGATACGACCTTTGTTTCCTGGAATCATCTGATCACGTTCTCACTCGGCTAATTGCCCCCCAAAATTCAAATGGCGAGGGATAGCACAGCAAGAAGAAGAGAGGAGAGCAGAGCGGTGTGAGTGAGTGAGAGTGAGTGTGTGGGGAGAACAGAGTGTAAATGTGTCGCTGCTGCTGTGTCCCGGACTTGTGATTGTGTCTGTCCCATTGTGTACCCTTGGTGCTGCAGTGGCTCTCCTTCAATTGTACTTTGACAAGGTCTCCTCTCTCTCTCTCTGTCTCTCTCTCTCTCTCTCTGTCTGTCTCACTCTCTCTCTCATTACATGAGCAGCTGCTGCCATGGTGACAGCAGCAATCAGGTATCCCCAGTCCAGACCAACACGCTGCAGCAGACAATAAGCCCACACACACACACACGCTCGCACACATACACAACATCCTCCTGCAGTGATCCAGTATTATTCAGCTAACTCACTGTTGACTTGTAGTCACTCCTCTCTGTCACATCTATCTACGTTTATAAGTATGTTTCCTGTCGTTGTGTGTCACAGATCTCAGTGAATCAGTGTGTTTCTGTGGAAGATCCAACCTGTCTGTCATCTACAGCTTTCTTCTCTCACTGAGGAGTGGATCATAACACACTTGGCAGAGTGTGAACATTGACTACGTTTACATGCACAAAATATTCCCACTTAGCTGTTTACATGGCTGATGAAAATGGATATTCCACTATTATTACCGTTTGCATGCAGCCGTGTGTACTCTGATTAACTTGTTGATATTCAAGTCTAGTCTAGTGTTAAAAACGGTGTGATACCCCATTTTATTAGTACGATACTTTAAGGCAAGGGAGCTTTATTTGTATAGCACATTTCAGCAATTCAAAGTAATTTACACAAACATTCAAGAACATTGCGACAAAGTGCAAAAGAACATTAAGACATAATTAAAACAGTAATAAAAAGATTTGAAAATAAAAACAAGCTAAAAATAAAAGCTAAAATAGAGTATAACACACAAGAGTAAAAGATATAAAGCAGTATAAGATAATTATTTGGTTTAATAAAAAAGGCAGCAACAGCAAACAAGAAAGGTTGAAGCTTTGATTTAAAAGAACTAAGAGTTGGAGCGGTCCTGCAGGTTTCTGGGAGCTTGTTCCAGATATTTGGTGCATAAAAACTGAACGCTGCTTCTGCATGTTTAGTTCTGACTGTGTGGACACGAAGCAGACCTGATCCAGATGTTGATCCTGATCGATTTTCTTAAGAAGACCAGTAAAGACGCCGTTACAGTAGTCAAGTCGGCTGAAGATAAATGCATGGATTAGTTTTTCCAAATCCTGCTGAGACATCAGTCCTCTAATTCTTGCTATATTCTTCAGGTGATAGAAGGCTGTCTTTGTAATTGTCTTAATATGGCTGTTAAAACTCAGGTCAGAGTCCATGACTACACCAAGGTTTCCGGCTTGGTCCATGCTTTTGATCAAATCATACAAACTAGTTTGTTTCGAGCGTACTCCCCGCCTTAACTCTTATCTCTGGTGTGATGACCCCTGGTGTCATCTGGGGTTTCCCCGTGATGATGAACCTGTGTCTTTCTTTGTCCTGCAGCTGATTGATTGAAGTGATCTGGAACAGCTGGACCCGGTGTTCCTCGGTTACTTAAGCCACTGCTGCAGCTTTGACCCTCTCTCTGCTCCTCTCTCTGCTCCTCTCCTATAGGGACCTGTTTTGGTTATGCAGCCTTAGTTATTTACTTAAGCTTCTATGCCCCTTTACAACCCCCACACACATTACAGTTAATTAACATTTTAATTTGGCTAAACAGGTTCAAAGAAATAATGAATGAATCATAAATAAAACAGATAAATGATCTCACCCCACAGGACCTGTTTCCTTGTTTTAAAAAGTCTTGAAGGCTGAATCTGAGACTCACTCATCTGTTCAGACTGATGTTTTTGAGGTGTAATCACCAGTGTTGTAGTACTCGAGATCGGTCTCGGTCTGGAGACCACTTTTTGAAGGTCTCGGAATCGACTGCATTTTTACTCGGTCTTGTCTCAGACCAAGAAGACTCTGGATTTTATGTCAAGACGACAACTGCAACCTCCTCACGTTCCCACAAGCAATGATATAAAGTACCTTGATGAATATTACATATTATAGCGTTGGTCAGGGATATTGGGATCAGATTTATTTATAGCATTACAGGGGTGTTGTACGTTCTCATTATCCAGTTATATCGTATTAATCTCAGTTGAGTGTTGATGGTGCCTTTGAACACAGTATACCCCATTCATCCACTTGGATGTCCTCTTGTAAATCATGTGTGAAATTAATTTCACCCCATGAGTCACTGACTCACAAAGGAGATGACTAACTCACCTTTGCAGTCATTTCCCCGTGCATGGTATTTAATTTATTGTTTGATTTGTGAGCACACTACTGCAGCCACAAAGACCTGGACTAAACAGTGCAGGGCCATGGTCTGATGTGTTCCTCTGTGTGTGTTTGTGTGTGTGTGTGTGTGTGTGTGTGTGTGTATAGCTAGTTCAGATACAGGATTTTGTGTGAGGTACAGTGTGTGAATGCCGGGGTGGCATGAGGCCCGGCTCAATTGTCTGGTCTTTACAATGGATCCAGAAGGCCTTTCATCCAGCACAACAGCAGCTTTAAATCATTCACAACCAGCCAGACTGGACCGATATGATTTAGGCCTGTACCCAGTTAGATGGCTGTTTGCAGTGTGTGTGTCTGTGTGTGTGTGTGTGTGTGTGTGTTGCATGTCACCCGAAAACCCAAATTTCAGATTTAAATTCAGAACAAATTAGGTAGAAAGAGAAAGGGAGATTCTGGAGGAAGCATGTGCATTCACGCATGCATGCACGCAGTTTCACAAAAGCAGGCGCTCACACACACACACACACACACACACACACACACACACACACACACACACACACTTCTGGCAATCGGCATACTTAATGTGCTATTTGTAAGTGACCCTCTGATGGTCACAAGATCAGAAACCCACGTGGTGTCCTTCACAGTGCCTGCTTTCACCACCACCAGGAGCCTTGTGATCATCAGAGGGGGGCGAGGGAACCTCCCCGCACATACACACCTAAAGAAGTCGTATACCGACAGAATCACAGCAAAAAGGAGGGAGGAAGGGAGGGCCATGTATGAAACCGTATCACATGCTCCACTTTTCATGGCCTCCTAAGCAATTGAATGTTTAGGTGCAGCGAGTTCAAGTCCTCATTTCATTTGTTGCACATTTTTCTGTGCGCTCCAGGGATGACGTATTTTTGTAGGCCAACCAGGAAGTTAGCATCGCCCTGGTTCCCTCCACTAAAAGCCAGTGGGATTGTTCTGTTGGGTTTTGGATTATTGCAGAAAATAAGCTCTGTGGCAATCACACAATTATGATACTTTTGTTCAGCAAGATAATCTCCACTAATGAACACCACTTTGATGATTTTTGAAGCGTGAATGTAATCGCCAGAAGTAAAAAGTTAACGTAAGGCTATAAACGAGCTAGACCACGGTCACATGAGCATGAGTATAAACACAATGAGACTGTAAAGGAGGACGAGTCGGCGTGATGACGTTTAGTCGTCTCATTTAGCCGCTTGTTTATTTTATGTCGCAGAACAAAATGTTAAAATCTCTTCAGCTTGTGTTAACCATAGCCCTTATTTCAGGCATCTAACCAAAAACCTATTCAATAAACCCGTTGACTTCCAGACGAGGAAACAGGAAATGCTTGAATGCTAACTCATTTCTGGGTTTTAGGACTCATCCTGCACCACTGTATGAAATTTATAAAGTACCCTTAAAGCTGCAGTGGGTAAAAATGGAGCATAAAAAAATATATTTTTATAAAACAGTCGCTATATATTCTGACAGTAGTGCATGAGACAGGTAATCTGAAAAAAATCACAGACCGGAGGAAAACAAGCAGTAAGAGCTGATCTGAGGTCTGCTGTCCAGCTGCCGTCTATGAGAGCCGGCTGTCAATCACTCACGAACTCCGACCAAACAGTCAAACTAGGCAGCGCTGATCAAATATGAATCCATATTCTGTTACGTTAATGTCTATTTCTCTCCTCAAATGTTTTCAGAATCATCTTGTTGTGTACTGTTTAGCTGTAAAATGAGAAAATTTGTGACCCGGCAGCTTTGTTGAGAACAGTTAAGGAAATATCAAGCACCACCCACCAGCTGGAGCACAGCCAATAGGAACGCTCTCTTTCTAAAATGACCTGTAATTGGCCAAAGATTTTTTAAAGCCTGAAAACAGCCATGAGGAGGTGCAGAAGTCTAGTTATCTCTCAGAACACTTGAATTACAATATGCTGAAAGGTTATTATGGGATTTCTGCATAATGATAACAAAAACGTTCTGCCTACTGAAGCTTTAAGTGTATACATGTATCTCAGAGAAATGACCGTGACACATTGTGATGTGCATTTGAAGGACGTGGTCCAGCTCCATCCATCACTAACCCGGCTGCGTTTCTGCTCTCTGCAGCCGGAGAAAAAGCTCAGTAATTCAATCTGCCCTCCGCCATGTGACGGCAAATAGAATTGAGACCCTGAAGACGACGTGTGTTTTCAAACCCAACGAACTAGGTCATGCCAAAACCAATCCTTATTTCAAGTATCTGTGTGTTTGGTGTTTGTGTCACTGGAACAGGCAGAGAGAGAGAAAAGAGAGAGAAAATGTGGAAAATAGAGAACACATAGAGAAAGATAATCCCTGGTGGTGGTGAGTTTATTTCCCGGTGGAGTTTTATAAAACCAAACTGTGTCACACCACTAAAAACTAGTGGCCCTGCAGGTCCTGTTGTCCTTGTTACCGAAACTACCGACTGCATCCAAATAAAAAACACACATTCATGTTCCATATAGGCACCATGGACACTGAAACACTTCAGACTAGTTCACAACGTCAAGCAAACTACTGTCACAATAAATATAGTTTTGGGGTATTTCATGCCTTCATTAACAGGAAACAAGGAGAGAGAGAGAGATGGGGAATGACCTGCCTATGTATAAGTTTATTACATGACTATTCTGAGCAGCATTCTAACATCATGTGATCAACTGTGTGTGTGACTTTGTGTTTTCTGACCTGAATCTTGGAAGTAAGCCGGGCGTGTGAAGCAGTGGACAAACCGTGTGCGTGCGTTTGAGCCGTATACGGTTGAGTGCGTGTGTTAGCGCGTGTGTGTGCGTGCGTGTGCGTGTGTGTGTGTGTCGGACACGCTCATTTTTTCTCAAGAATGCTCGTGGGCAGAGGCAGGGCCGGTAATGAGGGGAGATGGGAGAAGACGCGAGTGGAGGGAGCGAGCGAGCGGGCGGTGATGCAGCCGGTCTAAAAATAACATCGCCTCCATACCCTTTCTACCCCTGACGCTTCCCTCCGCTCGTCCCCTCCGCGATCCCTACGTCTCTTTTCTTTCTCCCATCTCTTCATCATCTCTCTCCTTAATGAAAAAGGGCTGCAGGTAGACGGGGGGGGGATAGAGATGTTAGTGTCCTCCTCCACCTTCCACGGAGGTAGGAGTGCGTGAGGCTCAAGACGAACCAGAGATCAGGGAGGCAGAAGGGGGGGATGGAGGGATGGAGGGATGGAGGGAGGGCGAGGGGAAACAGAAAGGTTGTGCATGCTTGCTAAGAAAGACACAGACTCCAAATACCAGCTCATGTTTCCTCTCCACGTGGTGTAGAGAGCTAAAGAGAATTAGTAATGCTGTTTTTACAGCACAAAATGACCGTACCATATTATCACCCGATTCGACTGTTACCAGGCCATTAAATATCTGTTATCAAAACCTTTATTACATTCGTCATATACATACAGGTACATACATGAAATTTGACCTCTGCATTTAACCCATCCTAAGTATTTTAGGAGCAGTGGGCTGCTGTAAAGCGCCCGGGGAACTACTGTGTGTCAGCAGCGAAAAATGTGGTTTCCCAAGTGTGAACCAGACAGTGGAAAGCAGATAAAGACAGAAAGAGTGGAAGAGAAAAACTGTGCTGTAATCCCCGTCCTGACTGACATCCCCGCTCCCCCCCCCACGGCCTGGTGGTTGGCCTTCATGGTCAGGGCTGTCAGTGGAAGTACAGTCTATTGTGTGCTCTCCCTTTGTATCGCCGTCATTTATCACGTACACACAGACACAACAGCTGGGTAAACTATCCAAGCAGGTTCACTTCTAGTCTCTCTGTTACTCTCTCGATCACACACATTCAGAATCCGTCACTCAGCGCAACAAAAAATCCACACACAGACTGCAGACAAAACATCAACACTCTCAGCCTCGGCCGTATCCAGACAGAAGTAGCTCCCTGGAGGTTTGCTCAGAGGGTTTGTCAGTTGGATGGAGTTGTCTGATCCGCCGTTATCAACTGAAGTACAAAGTCGACTGCTGCACCGCGCTGCAGGGAGGCATACTCACACCGTGGGTGTCTGTATGTGCGTGTGGTCTCATATTTACGGCCTCGGAAAGGGTGTTTCTGTGATGCCGTACTGATTGGAGGAGAGGAGAGGAGAGAGGGATTAGATGGTATCTTAGTAACCTGCTCCTGTTATTGACTCCATTTTGTAGCCCTTTGTGTCTCCGCTTTCCTCAAGGCGAAGCAGACAGTCAGGAGAGGAGAAGAAAATAAAAAGAAAGGACAGAGGAGAAAGGATGAAAGGAGAGGAATGCAGAGGAGCGTAAAGAAGCGAGCCATCAGATGCTATTATATCACATTAACCTCCTCCTACAGTTTATGATTGACTCCATTTTGTCGCCGCCGTAGACAGACCAACCCCGTCAGGATGAATCCTCTTCCAGCACGTTCTTGCAATTAAGAAAACCAGCGTTGCATTTCAACTCGCCGCCATGCATTTTTTAAATGAAACACTTGGAAAAGGATTTCACACGGCCGAGAGTCACAAGAGGAGCGTGTAATCCACCAGTTGAATTTACCACCAAAACCACTTTCTTTCTTTTTTGCTTATATGAGTGCAGTGTGGAACGAAATGTCTTGAGTTACTTTTCAGCACATGGTGACGCATTAGTATCACAAACTGTGTTAGCATAGCATGAGTACACACCAGATGTGCATTACAATACCCATTAGGGATGTACCGAGACCGAGTACGAGTACAAGTACTTACATTTGGGTACTCGCCGATACCGAGTACCGATACGAGTACTTCTCTGTGCCAAAAGACCCTCGTTAACAGCCAGCTGGAGGGTGTGAGCGACTAGCGGCAGGCTGGGGAGTCCCGCATACAAGGCTGTGCGCCACGACTGGCTCTAGGTTGGCTTTGAAAGGCTCGGGCCACTGTCGACCGGGGCAGACTGTCCCCAGTGCGCCCCAACCACGTCATGCCGAGGCCCATGTAAAAGGCGCCAGGGGTCTGTGGCGTTGTCGGTAACCCACCCGACCCGTCTTGAAACACAGACCAAGGAGTCTAACGTACGTGTTAGTCAGAGGGTGCAAGCAAAACCCTGTGGCGCAATGAAAGTGAGGGCCGGCGCGCGCCAGCTAAGGTGGGATCCCGGCCCAGCGGGGTCGGGCGCACCACCGGCCTGTTGGGGAGGTGGAGCATGAGCACCCGAAAGATGGTGACGAGAGATTAACGTTGCACTGCTGTAAAGTGGTATCGTCGCCGTTGTATCAGAGCCGTTTTGCGAGTACGAGTATCGGATCCGATACCCGATACTGGTATCGGGTATCGGTGCATCCCTGATACCCATACTACCATAATTATTTATGATGAAAGAAAAAGATTTAGTATGTCCCAGTTAACACAGTAGTAACACGTTAACGCACATTCAGTTTTAAAGCTAGAAACTAAACCTAAGGAATCTATTGGTACTAACTATGTCACTCTAGCATGTTGGGAAGGAGCTTGACCTCTGACCTCCAGATATGCGAATGAAAATGGGTTCTATGGGTTTCAGACATGTCCACTTTATGATAATCACATGCAGTTTGGGGGCAAGTCATAGTCAAGTCAGCACACTGACACACTGACAGCTAACATACCAGGTGCCATGGTAACGAGATAATCCATGTTATTCAACTCACCTGTCAGTGGTCGTAATGTTATGGCTGATCGGTGTATGTATTATTCATATCACTGTGTGTTCAGTAGCTGTCACACTAAATTGCAGAATAGCAGATAATTTTTTTCCGCAGTCAAAACTCTGTATTTTAAGAGGAAACCCAGAGGCGTGTTGAGCAGAACTGTTTGTAAAAAGACATGAGGGATTATTCATAAAACTCCCCTTGCAGGGTTGTCGTGACATTATGGGCTGAGAGCGTCACGCTGAAGTGTGTTTCCTTATTCAGTCAGTCTAAATATACCATCTGACTACAGCAGGTGGGATTCTTTTGGGTTGCAAAGGGCTTTTATGAATTACATGCAAGTGGAGAACAGGTCGATGGTTTATAGTCTTATATACGCCGCCAGTGTGTGTTGCCCTTAACAGTGAAACTAATGAAAGACAGATCTCTCCAGGTCTCTCACAGTCTCATCCCTCCTTCTTCTCGTCTTCTCCTCTGCAGCTCTTCTCCATCGTGATCTTCGGCTGCATCGCCAACGAGGGCTACATCAACCGCCCCAACGAGGTGGAGGAGTACTGCATCTTCAACCGCAACCAGAACGCCTGTAATTATGGCGTCTTCATGGGATCTATGGCCTTCCTCTGCTGCATGGCCTTCCTGGCTCTGGACGTCTACTTCCCCCAAATCAGCAGCGTCAAAGACCGTAAGAAGGCGGTGCTGGCTGACGTCGGGTTGTCAGGTAAACACTTCATCTAGTCGTCACAATAAACTAAAGATACTAAAGATTACTTAGTACAGTTAAAGATTACTTTTACACATTTATCAGTGAACTAATCTACACAAATATAGACTGGGCTGTGTTATAATAACCACCAAGCCTCAGCCAAGTACCACAATAACAGAAAAGTCATCTGATCTTTTTCACTCAGAGACTAAAGCTATGTTCAAAACTGCCTACTACATACTACTGAGGAACGCAGTACGCAGTACACAGTACATACTGCATTCCTCAGTAGTAGGCAGTATGAAACAGTTAAAGCGATGTATTTAGCAGTATGCTAGGCCAGGCTTTAGCCTTTAAACCAGCTCTTTAAGCACTGGACCAAAAAACTAACTCGTACCACTATTACATTATTATCGAAAAATACAACTTTGATTTTTTTGTTTATGTTATGCTTGTTTACTCTATAAGATACTGCAGGTTTAAACTATTTATTCTAACAGCTCACAGTGAAGTAAGAAGGATTGATATCCCTTCAGATATTAGAGTAATAGGTTGTATCAGCAGGTATATCTCTGCCCCGTCAGAGGCTGCTCTTTCCCTCTCCTTTTCCCTCGCCACTCTGCTGCTCTGTAGCCGTTCTGTGAGCGTCACCGGCCGGTTGGCGAGCGAGCTACGCCTGTGGGCAATTGTGGAGCTTTTCAACTCCAAAAAGACAGATAAACACAAGTTCCCGTTAATTTATAATGGACATCTGTGTTGTGATATTTAAACAAACTATCCGTTAACAAGGAAATAAAAGCCCCTCATCTACAGACCGGTTTCTAGAGAGCTCCAGCCAGCTCATAGCGGTCTGTGAGCGTGACCGCCCGGCTGGTGAGGTAACGACCCCGGCAGGCACTGTAGCTAGCTGTCACGCGTTTGTGGAGCTTCTAAGCTCCGAAAACGGTGACCAAATGTTCGTTTCGCCATGTAATATCGTAAAACTGCCAATATTCAAAGTCTACACAGTTGATTTCTCGCCTCAAACATTTTCACAAGTGAATTTATTGATGAAATGGCTTAAAAAAAATTAAAAAAAACGAGCCGTTTTTGGCTGTTGTTGTTGTAACCGTAGCCTGTACCGTTCCAGTGCTTTGCATTGTGGGATACAGTAGGCGAGGTAGTACTACTAGTACAACCAGTATAGTATGAGGTTTAGAATACGGCCTAGATATTCATGAGATTATCTCGGTTTGAATAAAAATGAAGAGTGAAGCTTCTTAAAAGCAAGAAGAAATGTTGGCTGTGTAGCACAAACACAGAGACGGATGCATGAACAGCGGTAGGAAGACACTCAGTGTTGGAGGAATTAATGCAAATGAACCTGGAACAAATAACTTCAAGTCGAATAGCTTTTTGAAAACAGATTCACAAAAGAGCTCAACAGCTTGTGAGGCAATAACACTTAAAAGCTAATAAGATAATCTAGTACAAGGCACTCACAGTTTTCTAGCTTGTTGTACCACCCAAAGGCATTTACTGCCATGTTTTACAGAAATGGATTTCTGGAATGTAAATGTACACAAAGATTAGCAGTATTTAAATTCACTCATAAGGTTTTGCGATATCTCCAAACAGCTTGTCTGTAAAAAAAGGGGGTTGAACTGCAGTACTGCAACCCAACAAACAGCCATCCCTGATTTACTAATTAAAGAGCTACCAGATAGTTAGTGGCAGATGACAGAGGATAGGGAGCGATTCAGTAGAGATTCAATAGGCCTTTTTCACGGAAGATATTTTGACTTGTCACAGTAGGAAAAGCACAGGTGTAAATAATTAAATTAATGACGGCTGAATCCATTGAGCTGCTTTGATTTCAGGTTCCTGGCATCGTGCATGCCGTCTCACTGGAACACTTGAATAGAACAGAGCCATTATTAGTGTTATTCGTAACACCTGTGCTTTTCGTACTACTAAAAATGGATGCTTCAGCGACTCCAATTCTGATGTTAGAAAGTTTCAGACAGGTGACCTGACAAACACTTTGTTTGAAGCATCAGAACCATAAATAAAACTAGAATGGCACTCAGAGAGCGCAGACAAGGTGCCTGACTTTAAAAACAGATCTCCACTCTCAGCTGGCGGTACCGTGAGGTGGTCGGCTTATTATTAACACGGTGTGTTTCCGTGTAACGTATCGGCAGATGCCTCTCTCATTCAGCAGCCGCGTAATGTCTCTCATCCCGTCATCTACCGCTTTTTTCTTTCTCACCGTGGACGACCAACAGCTCCTGCCGCACCTCGATGTCTTGCCACACATCCACACACGTATCTCTGCTCTCAGAAGGAGACGGGGCCATGCGTCATCAAGCTCAGGCTGATTAGAATCCGTAAAAAAAATTCATGGATCATGATCCGGATCGCCACCAAAACCTAATGGATTGTTCATTGTGCCACACCCCACCCTTCCAAAAAATGTCAATCAAATCCATCTCAAATTTTTGGAGTAATCCTGCTAACAGACAGACAGACAAACCAACGCCAGAAACATAACCTCTTTCCAAGGCCCTTGGCCGAAGGAGGCCACTAGAAAAATGCACTCAGTAGAGAGCAGATCTCCTCCAGGTGTGTCTCCCTCTCCCCTCTCAAACAAAGAAGAGTTGAATCTCAGGCCCTGTTCAGACCTTGTATTAACAGGCGTCCTCAGTGATCGGATCACAAGTGGACCTCTCTACAGTAAGTACAGGTGTGAACGTACTCAAGACGCATTGAGATTAGGGATGTGACGGTGAGGAAAATGTTCCCACAGGTTAACAAACTTGTGACAACACCGGTGTTACCGATTACACCTGACATTTTACAAGGAAACATGTGTAGCGCGCTTACTTTGATCTTTACCGTCGGGTGTCTGTGTGTCTGGCCTCTCCGGTAGAGCTTTCGCTGCGAGGCCGCAGGTTTCCACCCGACACTGCTCTGTCCTCCTCGCAGCGATTACCACATTAACTTTATTGTTCCTTTATAGCATTGGGTTTAAATCAGAAATATTGCCGAATAGGAGCTTTTGCTTTTCGCTTCGACACTAAATCCTCCACCATCGTCTTGTCTGTCAACTCTCTCTCGTCTCGTGTGTGAAATCTGACTCCTGCTACTCTGAGCTGAGACTCCTTACAGAGCAGACACTTTCACTTTCAATTTGTAGCGTCCGTCGTCCGACTTTCTGTTGGGGGCGTCGGGTACCTAATGTGATCGCTGTGTGCCCGACCACCGTGGAACACCGACTACCGCGGCAAGCTATAGGTAGTTGACTCAGCAGCATACATGCTGTGTGTGTCAGCATTGCCCTCTACACAACTCATACATTTCTACTCTCTCACCTCAGTCTTGTGCTACCAGACTGCATGTTTTGAGGCAGGCAGCCAAGTTAAAGTATCAGATAAAACATTTTTTTTCCTCTTTCTCCTAGACAGATTTCCCCAGCTGATTAAAAGCCCCATAATACCCCACCCTCAGAGAAAATAGGGGCACTTTCAGTCTATAAAAAAATGACATTTCAGAGATTGGTAGTTAAGTTATCGTCACAACAAAAGGAGAGGAGGTGTGAGCGGGATAATAAGGAGGAGAGGAGAGGACTCTTCTGGTGCTAACAAGCCTCTGAGACATTGTGTAGTCTGAGACTTCCTCTCCTCCTCCTCCTCCTCTTCCTCCACTGCGCTGCTACTGCAGTGAACTCACACACGATGACAAGATAGTCAAGTGTTGAGTCGCTTAATGAGGCCGGTCCTGTCACAGACGGGATTCACTCACACACACACACAGTCTGTCTCTGTGTTGTAATAGGAAATGCTTCGCACCTTACTGAAACAAGGGAACAGCTGCTACACGTGTCCTGATCGGTCCTGGATGTTTCTGATGATGTTTTAGCTTCTGTCTCACTCACTGCCCCCACACTTCCAACTGCAGCAGATGTGATGCGGTTTGAATCCCCTTAATATCTTGTTCCAGCAGTACATAACCTGATCTGTTTTTTTTTTGGGGGGGGGGGGTAATTGTTGTAGGTAGCTGTTTGTCTTTTAATTTCACATATGGTGTAACACAAAGGTCAATCCTGTGTCCCTTGTTGTTTTCAACTGATCCATAACTTCCTCCACAGTCTTCTCCATTGTTATGCTGATGATATATGTAGATGTCAAGGGATAGAGGAAGCAACAAGACTGCCAGTGTAGACAAGCAAACACTGCCGTTTATTGTTTAGCGCACTGTGTTTAACACAAAAATACAGAACTGTGAGTTTCTGCTGCTCCAAAGTACAAAACAGAAAGAAATTAAGAGAGGCATGGATCAAAGGAAGGGCCACTGGTGGCGCCAAACCATAAAACAAACACGCTTCCTAACCCAGCTATAAACCTCCTACTTACCTACGGCCAACAACGGCGCAAACACAGGTGGGACGGAGGCGTGGCCCAGGCGGGAATCCTTCATAACAATATACAATGCAATTTCCTGTTCTAGACTTCCAACTATAGCAGTTTAGCTTCCTTGGCTTGCCTTTCCTATTTCAGCATCAAGTCAAAGTATTTTATTTAGACAGTCCATAAATTAAAAATAGAAAATGCCTTAGAGGGCTTTCTACTCTACTATACTACACAGAAATCTGTTTAAATCTGCGTTACTGAATGGCCTCAAATCTGAGCGTGTTAGCTGATTCTCTTTACTGATTTTTAAAGGAATCGTTTCATATTTGGTTGATGCTCTCTTCTGTCAGTAGAGAGAGGTATCGATCTTCTCATCTAACTTTCAAGAAAGCAAATAACCACATTTTCCACAAAGTCAAAGTGCTCCTCTACCAGTTCCATTTAGTAAGAGACATCTGCTGTCAGTGTGTCAGTGTGCTGACCAAACTGCATGTGATTATCATAAAGTGGGCATGTCTATAAAGGGGAGACTCGTGAGTACCCATAGAACCCATTTACATTCACATATTTTGAGGTCAGAGGTCAAGGGACCCCTTTGAAAAATGGCCATGCCAGATTTTCCTCACCAAAATTTAGCGTAAGTTTGGAGCGTTATTTAGCCTCCTTCACGACAAACTAGTATGACATGGTTGGTACCAATGGATTCAGTAGGTTTTTTAGTTTCATATGATACCAATATCTTCACTCTAGATTTAAAACTGACCCCCCTACAACCTAAAGATCACAAATACGTGAAAGCAATTAGTGGTGTTAAAATAAATTTGCGTTATTATGGCGTTAACTTGGTTTAAATCCAAAAGAGGGTTGACACAACATGTTGTTATTATATCTCAGATGGCGTCTCGTTGCATATATATCATTATTTTAACACCCTCTCTGTACGTGTCTCTCTTCCCAGCGTTCTGGTCCTTCATGTGGTTCGTGGGTTTCTGTTTCTTGGCCAACCAGTGGCAGGTGACCAAGCATGAGGACAACCCGCTGAGGGAGGGAGGGGACGCTGCCCGGGCAGCCATCACCTTCTCCTTCTTCTCCATCTTCACCTGGGTAAGGGGCCTCCACACCAGCATAACACGACATGAGCTGCCATCAGGTGGAGATGGATTCAACTCCTCTTTGATGAGCTTTTGCAAATGTGTCTGCCTTGACTCCTGTTCCTCCACCTTCTTTTTTTTGGTTTTAGTTTGGATGCGTTTGTATATGTGAACTCATAAGATGTTGTTCCAACAGGGCGCTCAGACTCTCTTCTCTATGGAGAAGTTAAAGAATGTGTCGTTTGAAGAGGAATACACCAAGCTGTTCCCCCCTCAGCCACATCAGCCTCTTGTCTGACTCTGCTCTGTCTCGCCGCCTTAACCCTCCACAGCCGGTCCTCCTGCACACACTCCTGTTGTTCCACTGTGGCTGGCTGTAGTTTAAGGACATGAAATACCGATGGGTGTATTTGTGATCCAGCAGTTAAAGAGCAACTATTGTACCGTCATTGTTGCCAGTAAAATGTCGCCTGCACATTTATAATGATAATGTATGTGCAGGTGGGTTCAATTGTTGTTCAGTACACACGACTCAACAATGACATCGCCAACAGCTGAGATTAAACACCTACTGAAATTCCTGTAATCCGATTTTGGAATGAAAGCTGCCTGCCCACTGGAAGTATTAAAAAGCTCCCAAACAGAAACAAACACAACGTATTCATGTAGATATTTCTATAGAAAAAGAAGTAAACTGAATGTTTTTACTTCATTTCAAAGCAGTTTGGGTAACACTTCATTTTACAGGTCTGCAGATGTCATGGTAATAAGGTTATAATTAGCAAGTAATTTATTTTAAATTCAAATTGCTACCAAATTACCCCAATATTTACCTCAAAATTTATCAAAAATGACTTCATTATAAACTTTATTTAATAATTATATTCCACTATTTCCCAATAGCTGGTAATTTATTTAATAAATTTCCAGGAAAAGAATACAAAGTTAATTGATATACTTTATTTCCATGTCTGCTTATAAATATATAATAATTAGCAAATAACTTCTTTGAAATTTCTTTAAAAACTCCCTGAATCATTAAATTAGCTACCAGGTTACATCTGTGTAGACAATAAATCACACAATGGTGAGATTTGTGACTGATCAGAAGTGTCTTCTATTAGTTTTGGTTTTCCACCTTAATAATGATATGCTATTTTAGCATATCATTATTAAATAATGTTTATAATAAAGTTATTTTCGATACATTTTGAGGTAAATATTAGGGTAATTTGGCAGTAATTCCAAAGAAATTTCAAATAGCTTACTTGTTAATTATCACCTAATTATCATGAAATGTACGGAGCTGTAAAATAAAGTCTTACCGCAGTGTGTTGCTGAGGTAGCTACTGTAGGTGTGTGACAAGTGCACATTCTGGACAACTGAAGTTTTAAACATGTGCAGTCTTAATTTACAGAGCAGACCACCACTTGTTCTCATCATTAACATGAAGTTTTACAGATTGATTGGTGCTTTATTGACGTGGCCATTTTTCATATGCATGATTTCAAATGCGTCAGACTGCATTGCTTCAAACTGTGAAGGTTTTGTATTTCTTTTGGGTTTTGATGACGTTACATTCAAGCTTTAGTTCAACATTTTGGAGAAATAAACTTATTCGCTGGTTGCCTTGTTTTCAGTCTTTATGCTGAGCCGAGCTAAACTAAGCCAAGATATGCTAACCAGCTGCTGACTCCAGCTACGTATTAAACAGACAGATATTTTTAAAGTGGTATCAATCTTCTCGTCCAACTCTCAGAAACTGAAGAAGTACTTCCTTAAATGTCAAACTATTCCTTTAAAGGGCAGTGTGCAGGATTTGGTGGCATCTAGTGGTGCGGTTGCAGATTGCAACCACCTGAATCTCTGGCGCTTTGTCAGACCCCTCGGCGTCTCTCTTTTCGGTCGCAGTAAACACGTGCTCAATGTTATGAAGTAAACAAACACTTGCTTAGGTTCAGGCATTAAATCCACTATAGTTAGGTTTAGGAAAAAACAACATGGTTGGGTTTAAAACTACTATGTTTGTAGAGTGAAAATGAAACTGAATGTTGTGAACCTAGGACATGAACAAACAGCTGAAATGTGACGAACGGGATACGAACAGTGGACTCCTTGTGTTTATTGGACCCATCCACCCAGTGTGTCTCTTTTTGCACGTCACAACACTGACGGCGCACTTTCCCTGAGCGTAAATATTGACGTGGATGAGTTTACATTGTAGTTAAGGGAAAGCCCGATGCGTCTCGTACCGACTCTAAGGGGTGAATTGTGCGTCGGTATCAAACGTCGACGGCCGTGACAAAGCGTTGGTATTTGACGCCCTGAAAATGAGACCGACGCAAAAATGTGAAAGGCCCTATAGAGCCAGTGGTTTGGTGTACATATAAACGGCTCATTCTAAGCTGACGAAAACACATCAATTCTTAGTTCCAGGTGATTATACACTAATGAAAACATATTTTATTCCCTAAATGCTACACACTGTTCCTTTTAATTTCTCCGTTTATTTTAGATTGACTTCACAGTGTAAACAGACAGTTTTTAAAAAAATTTAAATGAAGTATCAAACTGTTTTTATTGCATATGTATAGGATTTTTACGGCTTGATGAATGTCATTGGGTCAAAAATAAGTTTTATTACTTATTATGACTACTATACTAAAATGTTCCACATCCATATTAACAAAATAATGTGAAATTTTCAGGGTGTAGGTTGTATTATTTTATTAAACAATAACTACATTTCTTTTCTGAAGGTTTATTGACTTGTTTTCATATTATGCAATCAACCAACCAGACAAAATATCCGATGGACCAAAAGACCGAGTGGCGTATCAGACTGAAAGAGTCAAACTAGACTTCAACTAGATTAGATCTGTCTGCAGCATCTGATCGAGCTGAGACACACCAGGAAATAAAACCCTCATGAAACTTCCGGCCCTGAGATATTAAATCAACTCTGTGGTTTTCTCTCTTTCTCTCTGTGAGTGTCTGTGTTTGCTCTGTGTACTCGTGGCATCGTTGGCTTTCGTCCAGTTGTCTTGAAACCTGTAATTATCGACACAAATGAGATTTGTGTTTTACAGTGCAGGGCCTCGGCTGTTTAATAATGTTCACAGATACAGTTTCATTGCTTGGTCCCTATATTCTACACCGGGCTGTAGAGTGATGCTGAGGTGGTGTTTCTCATTGTGAAGCTTTTTTTGCACTGCTGCCTATAGAACTAACTTGCTCTGACTGACTAAATGCTCAAACTATCTAATACGCTTCACAAGCTTTCCAAGCCAACTAATCAATGTTTCCTTCTCTCTCTTCTCCCCAAACCTCTGCTCTAACACATCTGCATCTATATCCATTTCTCCACACCTTTCATCCCATCTGCTCATCCTCTTTGCCTCTTCCTGTCGTCTTCCATCTCCGACCCCTCCGTCCCCAAGGCGGTCCAGTCCTTCCTGGGCTTCCAGAGGTACAAGCTGGGGGCCGACTCGGCCCTCTTCTCCCAGGACTACACGGACCCCAGCCAGGACGCAGCCGGAGCCCCTTACACCTCCTTCGGTGGGGACGACCTGGAGAGCCCAGGAGGAGGAGGAGGAGGAGGAGGGGGCCAGGCCAACAGCGAGGGGGCCTTTGACGGCACCGGAGGCTACCAGCGTCAGGACTACTGAGATACTTTGGAGAAATATACTATAGGGAGGGATGGGGGGAGGATCTGGGTGAAGTTGCCCTTAGTTCCTAATTTAGAGTGGATTTTGAATAGTTTCCAGCACACTAAAAAAGATCACAGCTTTGGTTAATAAAGCATCGATGCAATACCAGTAGATATAGTAGTAGGTATGTAGGTCTAAAAGAGCTCCAGTAGATTATAACTACGACGGCGTATTAGGGCCATTCTTTCACACACAGTGACGTCACGCTATACCCACGCTGCTCCCCGCTACAGTGCATATCATGCACCTCCGCCTGCAGTGTTTGCACCTCCAACAATAATGGTGCCGGCCCCAAATGCCCATATGTGTGTGTGTGTGAAAGAATGGTTGGTAAAAAAAAAAAAAAAATTATTACGGTAAAAAATTTGGATATTCCCTGAGATTAAAGTGGTAAATTTACAAAAAAAAAAATTCCGAGAAAAAAAATGTAATATTCTGTGAGATTAAAATGGTAGATTTACGAGAAAAAAGTCACAAATTTGCAAGATTATAAAATCGTATATTTACAAGAAAAATACTTGAATATTCTGAGATTAAAATGGCAAATTTTCAAGAAAAAAAAATCACAAATTATCAAGGAACAAACTCTGAAAAATAGTGGAATGCAAAACTAATCTCGGAAATTTTGAGTTTTTTCTCGGAATATTACCCCCCTTCCTCTGGCACCGTAATTATTATTTTTACATACAATATGGTGTCGTATATAACAAAATAAATAACCCAACAATATGAAAAATAACAAACAAGCTGTGGCAGAACAATCCATCGTCTTGGGTGGTTTGGGGTTCTGGGTAAAGTATTGCGTTGGTGCTATATTGACCTAAATTGGATCATAATGCATTTAGCTGGGGGGACAAGTTGGTGGAGTTTACACGTGACATTTCAGTTATTGGGCTGATTTCCTTAAAAGGCAGAATTGATCTCATGGTCAGAAATTGTGGGCAACTTTCCAGATCTTGATGACAAGATGTCAGTTAGGTGTGAGTCTGCAGTAGAACAACAGCAAGCGGGGTCAGGACATCCGTGGGAAGGGGTTGTGGGAAAAACTGTGAGGTCAAGGTTTTGCAGAAACGGTCACTCTGTAGCAGATCAATGCTTGTGACCACATTGCCTTCATCCTCTGAGGTCTGCTGTCAGTCAGCAAAATGACTGCGATCAGTGTTAGTTGACACACACACACACACACACACACACACACACACACACACACACACACACATGCAAGCACACAGCATATGGATTTTTAACGTGAAGAAACACAAGTTTCTGCTGACGAAACTCCGTAGTAGTGCATTACAGGATCTCAGCATAGACAAACAAGCAACAGTGGCATATCTGGCAACTAATCCCCTCAACTGTAACACGGGAGTGTGTTTGCGTGGGTTGAAAGATCTCCTTTGTGTTGTTATTTTTTTATGTGGATGAAGGACAGTGTGTGTTTTCTTGTTTCCCTCTCCTCGATTGTTGCCTTAGTGCTGACTGCCAAGCGAAATCCGACGAACACAGGGCAACAAGTTCCCAACATGCACAGTATCACAGTTCTCTTTCAGCATCTTTAGAGCAAAAATACAGCTAATTCAAAATTTGACTTATTTTTGTCCTTAAGCACATAAAAACCCTGAACAAAACATTCATTATAGAACATCCCAAATGATTCAAAAAACATATCAGCAGGCCTACAGACACTAAAGAACTACAGGTTATCTATCTGTTGCGTTTCCTCTTTATTTCAACACATCTAGAGATGAGGCAACATCTTGAGTATTTATGAACATGCATTGCTCCATTTTCTTAAAGAATAAAGTATATCTATCTCTCTATAAATACATGTAAATCTATAATTCAGTATATTAGAGTGTTTGGAAAAAAGATTATGCTTTATTTTAGGGCATTATGCTAGTTCTGTATAAAAAAAATAAAAGACAAAAGAAAGAAGATCTATGTTCCGTTGAGTGTTATTGTGATAAGGTATACGGTGAGGTCTTCCACGCCTCATCCCTTTATGTTGCTTTCAGGGTAAGGAGATGTTTTTATTTTGGAATAATAATACTAACTATAAAAAAAAAAATACAGCAACAAAAAATGTGACCAAATTATCAAAGTATATATGCTCATATGTATACTTTATACTGTACAACCATGTAGACATATAAATGTGTGATGTTCCTTTGTGAAATCTGTTAAGAAAAAAAAAGCAAGGTTAGGTTTAAGAAAAAGATTGTGTACAAATGTATGTTTTTGTTGTGTTTGATTTTAACCAATAAAAATAAAGAAAATGCTGATAAAGATATGAATCATTGGTCTGCGTTTTTTTTTTTAAGTGTTTACATTTTGAGTACTTAGATTCAACTAATGTGGGTGATACAATACTTCTACATGGACCATACTGCCTTACAAATTCTGGTTTGTACAGGGAATGCTTATTAATATTTGTCTTTTTACAAAGAAACAAATATACTGTAGATATAATAATATACAATAACGTATTTCAAGTGTTTTCAGTCCACCTGTGCTGCAGTGAGACAGAAACGATGAGGCCCTCTACTGGCAGCACTTTTACCTGTAGTCACATCTAAGTGCAGGTTTTACAAGGAGAGCTTTTGATTTGGTGAAGGATAAATCATATTAATTCCTTAATTCAAAGAGTTAAGCTACTTAGTAGGGTGTTACTGGCTGACTTTAGATTAGTTTCCTTAATTCTAAGCATGTAATAGGCTTTCAAAACAGACCTTTAATTTACAAAAGGCTATAGATTTATTTAGGTGCATCATCCAAATATGCACTGGTTCCCAGAAATCAATTGATTAATAGCATATCATTAGATAGGCCTATACATGTATCATTACTGCACCAGAATGCCATCTCAAATACAAATTACTATTAATGGTGGGGGGAAGTAAAACTTCCAAGTGTACTTCTTTGCAGCCGTGAATAAACTTAAAATGTTACGACTAAATTATACCAATAATGATGCTCAAAAGGCCCAACAACATGTACTCTATTATTGTAGTTCATAATGAACCCACGTGGTGGAGATCTTGTCAAATAAATTCAGTATAGAAACAAACCGGAAGTGGTGTCTCTGATTGTTTCCTCCTTTTTTATAAATTAATTATATTAAGAGTATTGTACTGTAAACGGGTTTAAATGTCAACTGTACAGAGAAAATATTGCAATAAATAAAAAAAATTTTAAAAAATCAGGAGTTTGACAAAATTATAAAGATGTTGCCTTAAAGTGCTGTCGGAATTTAGTAGAGTGAATGGTTGATTATTGGTAAATGATCATTTAAGTGTTGTGTTTTTCTGTTATTCACATTAGCAGCGATTAATTATCACAGCAGCTAATGAAACATGTAATTGTATTCATTTATTTTCATTTCATTATCACTTATTTTCCCAGCTAAAGTCAGTGGTGTTTATCACATCGAAACTTGGAATTCCGACCTTGCAATTCCGACCTTGCAATGAAGCCCTGAACGCACCGAGCACCGTCCAACATGGCGGCCCAGCGCAGGAACTTGATGCAGAGCGTAAGAGTAGAAACTCTCTTTATCTCTCTCTCTAACCTCTAATGTTACTGTTTCATCACTGTTTTAAGCGTGCTAAGGTCTCATTTATCTCCCTGGGTGGCCTTGTTCGTTTGTTTTGCTCCGTTCGCTGTTGTTTCGCTTCCTTCAGTCATGCTAGTGCTAGAGTTAGCTAGTTTAGTTCAAGGCCTATATAAGGAGGCTGGGACACGCGTCATCAACGCGTCATATCTCCGGGGGGTATTGCACATGCGCAGTAGAATCCGGCCTGCACATGGGATATAGGGAATAAACGAACACACTGTTTCTAAAGTCACATGCATTGAAATTCATGGATTTGGTCAAATTTAAAACCGCAATAATTATGTTCAAAGCAAGACATAATTCACTTCCGGGCAATATTTTAAAAAAAAAATGTTTTGACAGGGAGGGGGGTTATAATTTAAGAGGAAAATTTAATTTTAAAAAGCATTGTGTTCGTACAACAACGAATAGTATTATATATATGTGTATAAATATATATATATATATATATATATATATATATAGACTTTTATATATATATATGTGTGTATATATATATATATATATATATATATATGTAGTGATATATATGTGTCTGATATGTCATAAATGTGTGACTTTTTCTCGTAAATTTACCATTTTAATCTCAGAGAATATTATTTTTTTTCTCATAAAGTTACCACTTTAATCTCAGAGAATATTCAATTTTTTTCTTGTAAATTTACAACTTTATAATGCAAATTTGTGACTTTTTTCTCGTAAATATTTTTATTTTGTATATATATATATATATATAATTTGGGATGTACATAAATCTGGGATAGTTTATATATTATATTATCATTCTATGATATATGAGATATTAGAGGAGAAGTGAGAAAGGGGTAGGGAAATATAAGTTTTACTTCTACCTACTCCTTTTCGGACACTATTGCTCTTGTTTTGTTTGTTATTATTTTGTATCTGTTTTTATTTATTTTTATGTTCGAAATAAAGTCATTCATTCATTCACTCACTGCGCATGCGCTATAGCCACAGACCCGTGTCCCAGCCTCCCTCTACAGGCCTTGGTTTAGTTTAGCTTCTCAAGTGTTTTGCTAACAGCTAGTTATCTATCCCAACTTTAATCTCAACCTAATGCGATTTATTGGTGACACATTGGAGACATTGGAAGCCTGTGTGTGTTGAGTTGTTAGTGAAAAGCAGTGTAGATGTATAGAGAATGGACTTTTTAAACATCTTTGTGTCCTTTGACAGCATCAGAGCTGGACAGATGACCTGCCGCTGTGTCAGATGTGCGGCGTTGGCACAGCAACCAACTGTGTGTATGGACCTGATGGGAAAGGAGCTCTGATCCACCCCAACGAGGATGGACACCTCAGGTTCAGGTGAGAGACTCTGGACACACAAAAGACCCAGCAGTGTCACCTATGTGAATGACACATTCAAACTTTATTTCAGACAGACAGGAGGGTCCATAGCAGCAAAAGAAAAGAAAACATACAAACAATTCATCATTCAATTAAAAAACACATTCATATACAGGTTCATCTCACTAGTGTTTTATGAGCCTGAGTGCAGCTCTTCTTCGTGCTGGTTAAAGGGGAAAACAAGAAATTCAGCATGAAAAAAGCATAAAAATTGATTAATCGACTAAAGAAATCTTAGTCGACTAAGACCAAAATGACCAATTAGTTGACTAATCAACAAAGAGGGGGCAGCCCTAATTGTAAGTCTCTTTCTTATAGTATTTGTTAACACTTTCTAATCTATAACTTTGCAGTTTAAAGGGTGAGATAGTTGGGATTTTCCATAGAAAATATAATAGATGTGTCTGCCTTAATGTTTTAAACTGTTTAATCAAAATATTTGCAAGACAGTTAAGTGAATTTCTTCAATGTCGCTATTTGAATTTCTGGGGTGAAACTCTGTACTACGAAGCAGGATTTGGCGTTAGCGAGGTAACTTCAGGGTTAACCCTTCAGGGTTTTCCGTCCTACGACGGTGGTTCACTTCTTACCAGGGTAGATCACCATGGTAACTTATGCTGAACACCTAACCTGCTCCGGAGCAGGTTATTTTCCAGCTCGTACGTTTAATTTCTTTGTATTTGTCTAATATAGTTTGCTCATGCTTTGTAAAATGTGCCGCTCTGCCTGTCGGACTGCACGTCTCCATGTCTGTGATTGGTCAGATGCTGCAAACACCGCCCTGTTCATGTGAACACGCTCACAGCCAGATGGAGAAACTCTGGGTTGATTTACCGAGTTGATAACCAGCATCCTAGGACCGCTTAGCGTGATCTCGTTTGTTAGGGTTAGTGAAGCCAGATAACAAGAAGATACCCTGGGTATGTTCTACTCGCTTCGTAGTACAGGCCTCCGGTTACATATGGGTTAAAAAATAATAATGATAATATGTTATTACCATTATAGGATTCTTACATTACAGTAATTCCTGAATTCTTATAATTATCAGGAGTGCGAGTTACACACAAGCGAGCACAATCACAGAAATGTTTTCAACGTGTTTAACAGGTTTTTCCCTTGTGATTGTTTGGCATTGCTTCTCTAATCATGTGTAAATATCTGAGTGTTTGACGTTTGTTGACTGACACACAGAGTCATGTCGCTGCAAATAGCACCGCATGAGGAAGTGTTTTATTGAGGCAGCCATGCTTATCGACAAACACTCAAACTGCAGACAAATTGTGTTCTTACTGCCAGTTTCAACTATAATCTATTTAATTGTCCTCAATGACATGTCACATGACCCCAACTAGAAAATCATTAGGCTGCCAACACCTTCCATTTTACACAAAACACACTACAATCCTCAGAGTTATGGATGAAGGATGTTTGAATTCCCTCTGTCTTCCATCTTTGAACTGAAACAGTTGTTTTTCTTCCTCCACCAATCAGAGGCGAGGACGGCTGTTTCCTGTACGGGGTTTTTAACGGTTATGATGGCAGCAGAGTGGCCAGTTTTGCCTCCCAGTGTCTGACAGCTGAACTGCTGCTGGGACAGCTCAACTCCAGTCACACAGACAACGACGTCCGCAGGATCCTCACACAGGTATGTGTGTGTTTCTATTGGAAATGTCACTTGTTAATGGTTACAAAGCAAGTACTATAATGTGTTTATACTCTAGGAAGAGTGAGAAATATACTTTTATTCTCCAGGGTACAGCATTGATTCATTTTCTCACACCTTTGCAGTCACTTATTTTAAGACAAAATCCGTGACTTAAATGTATACGATCACTCGCAGCAAACGATTAAAATATTTAATCGTAATGAATCGCATGATTGTCAGTAGTTAATCACAATTAAGCAAATTAATTTCACATTTTTTCTGTTCAAAATCTACTTTAAAGGGAAATTTGTCAAGTATTTAATACTCTTATCAACATGAAAGTGGGCAAATATGCTTACTTTATTCAAATGTATGTGATTATCATAAAGTGGGCATGTCTGTAAAGGGGAGACTCGTGGGTACCCATAGAACCCATTTTTCATTCACATATCTTGAGGTCAGAGGTCAAGGGATCCCTTTCAAAATGGCCATGCCAGTTTTTCCTCGCCAAGATTTAGCGTAAGTTTGGAGCGTTATTAAACCTCCCACGCTTTAAAACTGAGCCCGTTACAACCTAAATATAGCAAGTTGCGTTAATGTGTTAAAGAAATTATTGGTGTTAAAACAAATTTGCGTTAACGTGTTATTACTTTGACACCCAAATTGAAACAGTATGAGATTTTCACGGTACAATAACCATCTCACAAAAATATCAAAGTATGATATTGCTTTGCACGGAGCTGACACCCGCCCGCCCGCTTGCTCTCTCTGCCCCCCGCCTGCTCGCTCTCATCCCCGGCTCTCTAAACCGCTCTGTACCCCGCAAAGGCAACGGTGCCCGTGGAACGGAGGTCCCCAGGGACCGCCGGTACAATAACCTTTTATTTCGATGTGAATAAAATGTTCCTGAATTCACGAATATGTAGGATATTACTACTGACATCCCTGTAATATTACGTCACAACGTCTGCTGTATTAGCTGTGTGTTTACTACATGTTTATTTGCATATAGGGCGGGGAAGTGAGATCGGATCAAAAGTGGTCACTGGAGACGCATTCTAATGCCAGGTGTAAACTGACGTACTTAAAGCTGTCCACTCAGGACGCATGTTAATACCAGGTCTGACCAGGGTCTTAGTTAGGGTCAGGACCCCCAGGTTGGGAACCACTGATTTAGAGCATGTACTTGTCATTCATGTAAGTGACCTGGATAATTGCCAACATTGTGTCATCCAGATGTTTGTTGATGATGTTGTTGTTGTTGTTGTGGCAGGCCTTTGACGTGGTGGAGAAGAGCTATTTTGAGACGATAGATGATGCTCTGGCTGAGAAAGCTAACCTGTCCAACTACCTCCTACCACACAACGAGGTACACACACACACACACACACACACACACACACGCACACGCTTACACACACTCTGCAAATCATATTGACAGATTTGGCTGAAAATTGAGAAGAGGGGCTCTCTTTTGGTTTCCATAGCAACCGCAGATTTGGGCATTAGTGTGAGCTAATGCTCAGCCATTGGAAAATGAGCTTGTTATGTTCTAATTGGTCTCATCAGCCTGTTTCATAAGATAAGCCGGTCTCAGTTGTCCCTCTCTGGATCCTGCTCTCCCTGCCTCGTCATTCAATCCCTGTTTTTAGTGTTATATTCAGTCCTGATATTGTTGCTGCTGGTGTGGGCGTTTTTGTAAGATGATGTTAGTCACTGTGTGTTGCTGTGAGTTGGTTCATTAAGAACAGATACTCATAACCTCCTTTTTTCTCTGTTCTCTCACTGTGTCCTGTTTGCTTATCTGTCTCTTTCATGCTTACTATCTCCTTTGTTCTTACTCATCTCTTATCCTTTTTCATCTCACCTCCTGTCTGCCTCCTTTCTTCCTCCTCCACCACTCCTCCCTCTCCTCTTGTTTCCAATTGCCTTTCCCCTCATCTCATGTGTCTGGCTCAATGCTCGTTTATTTCCCGCCTCCTCTTTTATCACTCCCTCTTTTTCTCCTTCAATCTGTCGTCTCCTGCTTTTACGTCTTCCCCTCCCTCCTTCTCCTCCTCCTCCCTCAACTCACTACATTTTCTTTACTTATCTTCCTCACTACTCCCTCTTCCTCCTCTTGTCCTTCTTCTCTTCCTGTCTTCCTTCTCAGAATGTGTCGTTCCACCAGCTTTCTCCTCAGAGTCAGAAAATGCAGGAGCGTCTGAAGGAGCTGGAGCAGGAGGTGTCAGGAGGAGCGACGGCCGTGGTGGCACTGATCCTCAACAACAAGCTCTATATCGCCAGTGTTGGTATGAACACACACACACATCTACACAGGCTAGAGTTGTCTAGTCTGACTTTAACAGTACCATTACTGATGGTGCAGCCCCAGTATACACGACCATTTCGCATAAACTTGCGTCCCCCCTGCCCCACCAGTCGCTTGTCCATCCTAATATCCCCCTGCTCCTTTCTCTACCAGCCAGGACTAGAGCTAAAGGACGTCCCGCCTTCCCAGGGCTGAAAAAAATATGATCAGGGAGGATGAAAATTAATTTTGGGATGAATTAGGGATGATATTAGTCACCGGACTTCTGGATCTGAAGTTATCAGACAAACAAGCTGAGCAAACGTTAGCGGCAGCTCGACTCACAGCCCCTACAGGACATCCTGTGTCCGCCGAACGGCGTCGGTGATACACAGATTTTTAATGTGAAGCTGCTTTATTCAGTGTTTTTACCGGTTTTAATCAGCTGGTCTGTTTGTTTTGGAGAGGAGGAAACCTCTGCTGAAATTCGGCTCCTGGCAAAAACCTGAACACTGAAGGAATCCTAACCGGGAGAAACTAACTTCCATGATCCCACGCTGCTTCACCAGACTCTGTCTTTTGTTATTGTATTGATTGAGAGAGCCTTAGTGGCAGAACATTACATATTGTGCGTTTAATACTATTACGGAGTCATTATTATAAACGTGACAGAAATACTGTGATTAGTTATACCTTATTTTTTATCTTTGTAGTAGTGCTGGAAAATGTAGTTTGCACCAAAGACCAGCCAATAGTAGATGCCTCCCTAAGAGTCTGCTTTACACCAGTAGATGTCAGGCTTACACAGGTTTTGGTTTTGGGCTTGTCACTCTTTGAAAATCAGAGACTACCTTTATGGATTCGTTGGGTGGTTTTCACTGAAAGCAGACAGGGACTTTAAAGTTTATGAATTCATATTCATTGTAACTTTCCCAGGGGACCAAGAACTCGGGAACTAAACCTTCATTTCAATCGGAGGAAGCAGGGACAGATTTAGATCAGGTGGTTCCAGGTGGAAGAAAAAAAAAAAGTCCCTGTTGTGTGAGTAGTACTTTCCAAATCATCAGGATAGCGGAACCAACAACTCTCGTATTTTGTTGACGCTCAGAGCAGGTGCTCTTTCTGCTAGCGACGACATGGGGAAGTCTTTTATGTTAAAATAAACAAAATTCTCCCTAACCCTCAGATATTGATTTTTTTTTGTAAAGATGTTCTTAAATTTCATTCCGAGTGGTATTAAAAAAAGTCTTAAATCTAACTTATCTTAAGCTGTAACAACCCTGAGTATAGACAGTAGGGGTATAACGATTCATCTACTACATCGATTTACATTCCTACGATACATCGATAGGTACTCAGCAAGTTGTCCTTCACGGGAGATATATATCGATTTGAAGCGATTTTATCGATACTAAGGATTTGCACCTTGTATTTAAGGACGACAAACGTTATATGAAAGTGTTTTCTAGCACTTTTATTAGTAAAGTATTGTTAAATGTTACTCCAGTTCACTCTCCAGACATGCGCCAGCTTGCCAGCTCTGCCCTCTGCAGCGTGAGCACGCATCCATGGCGTGCATGCGGACTGGACTCCTCGCTCTCTCACCCTGTAGATGAGCCGGTCGGCAGAGTTTCAGGCACTGTCAAAAAAAGTTACTGCATCGATTTCAAATCATTGAATCGGATCATATCGGATCGCTCTAGATGAGCCAAATATCGTCCTTGAACTGTATCGGAACCATGGAAATCGTATCGTTGTAAAAACGCATCGTTACACCCCTACTAGACAGTACTGTATGTGTTACAAAATATTAGGTGAAATATTTCTGTGGTCTTAGTACTCAGAATTTACAAAATATGCTGAATTTTAATGGTTTTGAAATACCTAAACCAAAATCAGTAGGTCGCACACAGATGAAATGCCGAGAACATGTGCTTTACACATTTCTACAAAGAACCAGAAATTGTTTCCAACCGGTTCTAGTTTTCTGAGGCTTTCAGACAGATGTTGGAATCATATTGACTCTCTTTATTGAAAACACACCGACAATGTCAGTCATTGTTTTTGGCTGCGGGGGCAGTCGCATGATAGCTTGCTCTGTGTGTGTGTATAAATGTGTGTGTTCAGATTGGCGACAGAACAGAAAAGAAGCATGTGTCATTGATATTTTACGACACCAACCTGCAGGCCATTTTAGATCCTTAAAGCTGGAGTGCAGAACTTTTGTGTCCTCCCTGTGACAGTGAAAGTATTTACCAGTGACAGAGCAGCAACTACCTGGACTGAATGCTCCAGATGAAAAAAATAAACTTCAGAGGAAGGATTGAAGGGGAGGGTCCATTATTAGGGCCTGAGCACGAAAGTGCCAGGGACCGAACGGTGTCCCTAGCACGAACCTATTTTTCCGCTGTGAGATCGCATTTTTGAGGCGCTTAGGATGCATGAAATCTCACGAAAAGTGGAATACGAATCAGAACTGGCAAAAATTGCAAAGTTCTGTAGTGACTGGGCTCGGGCGTCGCCAGCGGGCTCCATAGCGCCCCCAAACGCAGGCAGGTCTGAGGAAAAAGTTACTCTGATCTTCACGAAATTTGAGAAGGTCATTGCTCACATCTGCAAGAGCGTACTAAATATTTTTTAGATTTTTTCGGCCAACAGGAAGTCAGCCATCCTGGATTTCTTGCGTTAAATTAAAATTTATGAACCCATGTTTGAGGACTTTAGGATGCACAAAGACTCATGAGTCGCCAGTCAGTGAAGTTAACGTCAACCACGATTGTTTCCTAACCCTAACTAAGTGGCTGTGTTGCCTAAACCTAACGTCCTGTGAAGTTTATTTCGAAAGGACACTTTGCATATAACAAGCGTGTATTGACATCCCTGGTCCTGGTACCTCGTGCGGCGTTCTCCGATGTTCGAGGGGCACTGACCAAGCGGTGGTATTTGATGAATTGTGAGTGAGAATGTGTTGGCGGGGAGATGTGGCGAGCGGGATAGTTGCCACAAACTGACCGGTATACTTTGTTCTATGGAGAGCTTTCCCAGGCGGTGATTGGCTTGATCAGCATTGTGTGAACTCGTTTGGCCTGACGGACGTTAATTTCTATGTAAAAGTCTCGTACTCCAGCTTTAACTGTTGGGAACGTCTGGACTATTGGAGCAGACATCCACCCACACACACCCCGAGGAGCCTCCTCAGAAGTATTCCTCTTTAAGAATCATCAAAGTACCAGATTCCAGCTGCTGTATACGGGGCTTGTTTCATGTAACTGGGCACTGTGGCTATTCTTACTTCTGCTTGATGTCATCATTAATCAAGCGTATGAATCTTAAGGTTGCACTGACTCAAAGTGACTCTGGTTATGAGTGTAAATCCCTTAAATACAGTGTTTTAGATGTTTCTGTCTTTTTGTTGCTAGATTCTGCAGCAGGCAAAGGAAAAGAGCCCCTCACCCTCTCTCTGGGATTCATTTTCTTTTGTCCTCAAGGACGTGGCACAGAGCGTAGAATAGGAGGGGGTGGTGGGGGGGTAGTAATTAGTAGCGAGTAGAAAGGAGGACTGTCTCCCCACTGGCCCGCTGTGTGAGGGTCAAGAGTTCAAAGTTGACAGAGCATGAATCCCAGAGAGGTTTACACATAAGAGTAAGTGTTCTCTAAAAAGCTCTACCAGCTGTGTGCTGATGTGAAATATATTTGACAGTTAAGGTCGTATGACCCATAATTTGATATGCTCGGAGTGGGAGTGTGTGGGGGGTTCAACCAAGGGTACATGGACATAACAGGCACGGCTGGCTCTGCTTTCACACATTGCACATATGAACAGTCGGGGTGGGGGAAAAAAATTGATTCACCTGTTTATTGCAATTTATTTTTCTTTTTACGATTTTGAAATTGATTTTTTAATGCCAGAATTGACATATTTGCTTCATTTGAGTCTATGTGGAGGTAGAAGGAAGTTACCGCTTTTATTGTAATAATCTGAGTAACGTGACGTCATATCCGTTCCGTATCCGTCAACCAAAACAAACCAGCCGGCTGCGGCAAGCCAAAACGAAAAAGTAGAAAACGTTGGAGGGTCCACGTGGATACAACCTGCACCCTCACATTTTAAATCCAGCGTGGTAAACACTACACATCCAGTAAAGTATGGAAACACTTTGGGTTTCACACATTGCAGGAAAAGCAGAGCTAGACATCACGGCTAAAGCTGCATGCTAACTCTGTCACGGACATGAAACATCACGGACAGGAAACGTCACATCGTAACGTGCGGTCAACTCTCATCTCTGTGGTCAAATCAGCCGACAACAGACATTTAATAAAATGAGCCATCGCTACCTCGTATGAACAGTGTTCATGACAACTTATATTTTTACTATTAATTCAGTTCACAGCGTGGCATTGTGTGACAAGAATGTACAAATGTCATTCATTTTTATGTTTTTTTATTTTACACACACACTAGTGAGTGAATCATTGAGTGAAGTGTGATTGCGTATTTGATCATCTTAAATAACTAATTGATTATTTTTATCCAGTCTTGTGTAAATGTCGACTCACCTCAAATACTGTATGTTTGTGTGGGATTCCAGGTACCAACCGGGCACTGCTGTGCAAGTCCAGCAGCGATGGGCAGAACCAGGTTCTCCAGATCGGCCGACCACATAGCACTGAGAATGAAGACGAGCTGCAGAGGCTGTCTGCGCTGGGTGAGACACACAGACAGATAGATTTATTTTTTATCCACACTATTTTAGTTTAGTTTCAGATTATTTTTCTGCACTATTAACTGTTAATTTAGTTAACTTTTTCCTTACTTTATCAAAGCTTATTTTATTTTAGATCACTCAGTTTTGGGAAAAGTATAATACTAAACCATACCGGGCATTTAGATTTTTGAGCCAACCATTCCCCAGTACCCGCTGAGACAGATCTATATAATATACATAATGTGGTCAGTGACGTCCCATTTCACCAACATGATTAGCAGTGCTGCTTTCTTCCTCTTGTACTCTGCTGACTTCACTGTTGTTTTCTCTGGCTATTTACAAGACTGGAATTAATCCTAACAAAAACAAAGAAACTGGTCAAAATTAATTTTGTCTTATCGATCTAAATATTCTGTCAGATATATATATTTTGAAATCCTTAATTTAATTTCAGTTTAGATTTGTGTATTGTCGGAACAGGGGACCGACGTGTAGTCTGTCATGTGTCACGGCGAGTCACGCAAGAATTTATGACTCTCAATCGTCTAATATGACATAGTGACCATCGTAACCGTCAAAAATATTGTGTATTCTGATCCTGGCATTAAAAGTCTCCATGGATAAATAACAGAGCTACTGATGTTAACGGAGGTTCCATTGATACCCTCCCATCCCTGTAAAACAGGGCTCCCCCCGGAAGGATATACAGGCCGACGGAGAGACAGCCGTTAGTGTAGACTAGCTGCCATAGAGACACACAGTGAGCCATCTATCCATAGTGGACAGCCACGCTAATGGTCCAGTAATGAGGGTCTTGTATGTAACAGGAAATACATACATTGTGATTAGCTTTGCAGAGGAAGCGTCAGATGCAGCTTGTCACCTGTAATGAATATAATGGAGGATTAGCTGCATTGTTTCTCAGCATAGAGCTCCCTGTCTCCCTTTGTTCTCTCTGTCTCCAGTTTATTCTGTTGTTCAGGCCCTTCTCTGAATGGTTTCAATGAAATGGCAGTCATTCCATTAACCCAGCTGAAGGTGACCTCTGCTCTCATAAGTCCATCCACCCTCAAACACACACCCCCCCCCTCCTACTCCTCCTCCCACCCCCATCTTCTTCTACTTATTGCTTTATCATCTCCTTCCCCATACTAAATCTCTCGCTCCTCTCCCCCCATACCCTCTGCCTATCAGCATATCCTCAAACTCACTTTCCATCTCCTCCCTGTCTTCTACGTGTCTCCTCTCACTCTCACAGGTGTGGATTCAGCCCGTGTGAGGCAGGCGGGGCAGATTGCTGGTCAGAGCAGCACCAGGAGGCTCGGAGACTACCGCGTGAAGTTCAACCACAATGAAATCGACCTGCTCAGGTGAAGTCAGAATACTCAAACTACACCATAAAACACATGCTGTACACACACTCTTCTTTATTGTCTTGTTTTGCTTGTTCTGTCTTGTTTTATGTTGTATTCTTTATTTTTTGTTATTATTATTATTATTAGGGACGTTAAACAAATAACATGGTGTCATCATGTCTAAAAAAACGTTTAGCTGCTGCCCCCCCGTCCACAGCAGAACATCGCATTGCTTCTGTGCTGGTACTCCTGTCTGTTTCTCAAAACTCCATCTACTGTAGATAATACACTGACTATGGAGAAGTACCTCACTTCAAAAAATACAAACGATTCCTTTAAAGTAGAATCAGTGTAGCAGTGTGTGTGTGTGTACACTCTGCATCACCTGGACAGTGGAGGCTCTGTCTCCATGTTATGTTGTTTGTTATCAGATCTGACTCGGTTCCAGCCTCTCTTTTTTCCTTAACGGAGCCTCCTGGAATTCCACGATCCGGGTCCCCCCTCTCTCACACTTCTCATTTCCTGTTCCTCCCTGCTGTCCAGGCCAAGCAAAATCAGGCTCAGATATCTACAAGTCATTCCAATTATGATCCTCAATAAAAACACACAATAGAATCTTTATAGCATTCCCTCCTTAGTGCCATCAAGGGGAGAGCAGGAAATTTGATTTGGACAAAGTATAAGCGATTCTTCAGGTCTGTGAGATTAGCCAGGTTTATTGTATTTAGGTCAGGTGCACTTATGTCTCTCTTCTCGTCCCAGTCCCTGTCCCCCCGCTTGTTCTCCTCTTTCTCTCTCTTTGATATTAATTCATCCATCTATTTCCTGTCCTCCTACACCATCAGTGCGGCCAAGACGAGGCCAATCATCGCAGAGCCGGAGATTCATGGCAGCCAGTCTTTGGACAGCGTGACGGGCTTCTTGTTGCTGATGTCAGAAGGTCTCATCAATGCCCTGGAGTCCGCCCACGGCCCCGAACAAGCCAATCAGGTTAGCAGATTCATCCTGACAGTGTCTTCCCACCTCAACCACACTTTCCCTCCACTTGTTTTCCTGGTGTCTTTTTCTTAATCTCTGCATTCATGTCTCTCCACCACCTACTCTGCATTTCATCTTTACCCTTCCTTCCTGTTCCTCCTGTCGTCTCCTCCCACACAAATCTCCTCTTTCCTCCTTTTCATTAATGTCATCTTTCTGTTACTATTCTGTTAATTGTCAGGGCTCCAGCTTAAGGACATCCCGTCGTCCCGGGGCCGAAAAAAAATATGATCAGGGAGGTTGAAAAAGAGTTTTGGGACGAGAATTGAAAGAAAAAAAACCGTTAGAATGAACGGCGATGAAAATGACTGCACGTTTTGTGTAGCGCACCGTTATTATTAAACCTCCTTGACAACATAAACACACACACTGCCAGTGTACGATCCATCCCGCACGTACAGACACACACACAGCACATTACGCCGGCCTCTGACCTCACGACAGCTGCAGCGGCAACGGGGAATTATTCCCAAGTCAATGAGGTAAACTTAACGTATTAACGTAAGTATTAACGTTACCAGTTAGCGAACATTAGACTGTTTGATGTTAACAGTAACGTTACAGTTAACGCTCGCTAATGAGTCAGCAGCCGACGTCTGGATTTACAGTGACTGAGCTGATGAAAACATATGTTAAGTACGAGGAGTCAAAAAAACTGCAATAGCTCAAATCTTGTTACTAATTTTAACCACTTATTTACTAACTTACTCCTCTTCATCCCCTATGAGGGTAATAAGGCTTGTAATGGAAAATTACATTGTATGTAATGATGTCTCTTTATGCAACAGTGGAAAGTTACTGTCTGTGTGCTCTTCGTCTCATGTAGTGGGAAAGTACTGAGTGTTGACTTTTACTTGGACACTGTCTGAGTAAAACAACTCCTTATCTGTGCAAAACAATTCCTTTTCTCACAGTCCCTGTTGTAGATTTCTATATAGTCACATTGTAATAATCTCCTGGAGAGCACTCTTCTGCAGACTTTGTGCGACTCTGTATAACCAGTGCCTCTTCTTGCAAGATTAAAATACAACAAAGACATTTCATCTGTTTGGGATCTTGATTTCAAATGTTCATTAGGACTCATCTTGGAATACTGAAAGAATTTCCATTACAGGCTGCAATGAGATCTCTCCATCACATTTTGTCCGTGGCAAAATGCTGCTCCTCTGCCCATGACAGGAGCATCTTGTCCAGCAGCTCCTCCAACTTTAGGATGCGCAGCTAGCAGGGCTGCTTTTAGGGGACGTAAAATGTTGTTTTTTGACAAAATGCTACTTTTTACGCATAAAAAAATACTTAAATTTAGTTGCACTGTTAACATCAAAATCAAAACAAACATGCACATTATAAATAAAAAAAAGAAACAATAAAATTACTTTAAAATAAAATAAAAGTTTTGGATAAATTATAAAATTATGAACAAAAATATAAACCACTTCTGTTCTATTTATGTTAAAGCTCACTTTTAATGATTAACTAATGATATGATAAAACAAAAATTTTTGTATTTTGGGACGGTTTCGGGAGGATGGTGAAAAAAGTTAGTTGAGAGCCCTGATGATTTGTTACTAGTCCTCGCACCTTCTTTTTCTTCACCACTTTTGGTTTTAGTAAAAGTCCATTGCTGTTTCCTTTCCATCACTTATTGTATTTTCTTTCTTTCCGTCCTCATCATCTTCTTCAGTTCTTCAACTCTAACATCAATCTTTCTTTCTCCGGCTCCCTGTCTCCTCTGCCGTCCACCTAAGGAAATCGTTGCCATGGTAGCAGCAGAGCTGGCCCAGCAGACCAGTCTGGAGGCGGTGGCTCAGTCGGTGGTGGAGCGCATTAAGCGGCTGCACCACGACGTCTACGTGTCCGGCCGTCAGAGGGCGACCTACTGTTCTCGGCACGAGGACATGACCCTGCTCATCCGCACGCTCAACTACCCGCTGGCTGACGGAGTGCTCACGCCCACGCAGGGTAGGAAAGGAAAGGAAACCTGCCCAGGGAACCGAACTTTTTCAATTTGTTTTTTTATTCCGATTCATACAGAACATTGAAAACTAGTAACACTTTGTCAGTTGTTGTTGACTTTTCCCTTAACTCTTTAAAACAAAGTGAACTCGCTTTTTTTTTCTGTATGAGCTGTTAGCACTTCAAGCTAAAAATATGTTTTAACTTTTTAATTCAAGTAAGGCCTGAAGAAGTAAAACTATTCAGTATTTCACAAGGAAATAGCACAGATAAAAGAGAATGGCATATTAGGTCCATTGTAGGTAAAAACAACAAAAAAAGATATTGAGCTGCGGGAGATGGGTAAAATAAAATAAATATAGATTATATAAAATGTATGTAAAAAAACTCAGATATTCTCTCTTCTATATCTCTGACATTAAAGTCACAAATTTAAGAGAAAAAAAATCTTTTTTTTGCAAGGAGCCACATCGCTTCACTTTGCAAAGTTGGATCAACCTCATCACACCATTGCTGCCTCCACCTGCACTGTATTATGCCTACAGTGGATGATCTACTCAAATTATACTTTGCTACCGGATAGAATGATACGGAAATATTGTGATTTTAGGAGACATTGAAGCCGTGAATTGGGGCTGTTTCAGAAGGAAACGGCATGCTGATTTGGATGAGATGACGGCTTTAGTGCATCAGAAACTACAACGCCATGGACAGATGAAGGATATCGCCGTGTTCCATACTGTTGCGCCTCCTCACTAACGTGTGCTTGTGGCGTTCCCTGTTTACCGGCGCCATCTGTGGTGTGATGAGTTTCATTTTCCGATTTTTTTTCTTGCAAATATCCAATTTTTTATCTCACAAATTTACAACTTTAATCTCGGAAATTGCCCCCCTCCCCCGGCTCCGTAATTTATTTATTTTCCTATGTATAATGGCCCAAATATGCCGTCGTATAAATGTCCTAAAAAATATACATAATTTTAAGGAGTAGATTTTTTTTTTTTTGCTTTTCTTTCCTAACTTGTTGATCATCTTGTGACTCTCTTTTGACACTCTTTGACATTCCAACTCCCAGGTGGCAACCACTGCTTTATAGATTTAAAAACTATATAATCTTAGTCGGTTTAAGCTTTAGTATTCATAGTATAAGATTAGATGTTAGGATATAAGAATCATTAGAACATTTTAGGGTTGTTGAAATTTAGAACCATACCGAAAGTATGATGTGGATTATATTGAACTTTTAGAGTTGGTTACTCAAATGTAGAATCAGATAAGTCTCATCCTGAGCCAGCGGAAAGCTACACACGTCAGAATAAATCTTAAAATAGTGCTAGGTTTATCCTCGTCTGGGCTCAACCAACCTTGAGAAAGAGAAATCAAAGATTTCATGAGGTGCAGCCAAGAATACCACACCGAGCCAAAATAACAAAAGCCCGAGGAGAAAAAAAAAAAGGTTCCCAAGATGCTCATAAGATGCTGAAGTTTTAGTTTTACTGTGTTTTTCTTGATAATAGTACTTGTGAAAAGTAAACTACCCCTCAGACAACAGCAGCCTTTAACGTCTTGTTTGTCTTCTCTCAGGTGGACGTATCTACCCCGTGTCGGTGCCCTACTCCAACAGCCAGAGCACCAGTAAAACCAGTGTCACCCTCTCGCTGGTCATGCCCTCCCAAAATACTCTCACCAATGGAACCAACACCGCCTCCACCCTGGAGGAAGGCACCCCGACACCAGGGTAAGCGTGGTTTATGTATGTATTGTCCCTGCTTGCTCTGGGTAAGCTTGTTTTTCACTCCTGGTTCCCCCTCCTACTCGTATGTTAGCTCTGGGTAAGCTTGATTTTTACTCCTTTGCATACTTTTTTCCCTTCTGTGCATCCTCTGAATGAGCTTGATTTTTGATTTTTGTCCCACCGCCGTTGTTTCTGCTTTGTAAACCTGATTTTCACTCCCCCGTCCAACTGGTGTTTTCACTTTGAGCCTTATTCTGACTCCATTCTTCCCTCCCGACTGTTACGTTTATTCTGGCTGTATTTTAGATAACTCCCTCGTCCCTCCCTCCCTCGCTGTATTTATTTTAGGTAAGCTTGATTTTCACTCCCCCGTGTCCCTCCACTGCTATGCTTATTTATGTGTGAGCCTGGTTTTCACTTCCCCATTGTTCTGCCGCTGTGAGTTCTGAGTATCTTGCCAGGGTCCCTTTCGCAGACTAGAGAGGGAGGACTGATCTAGTACAGCTGGAAAACTATTTTAATATGGAACTTTCACAGAAGCATAACATGTACACCATATACCGTACTGTTAGCGTATCAATATAATTAAATCAGTTCTGCTCTTGGGGGGTTATTTTTAGTGATTTTAGACATTAGGTGTGTTTCCATCCACCTGTTTTTATGCACATTTTTTATTTGTGGGAATGCGGGAAATTCCAAAAAAAACTTTTTTTACGCTTGGCTGAGGTAGGTGGAAAAATGTGTACATCGATAAAAGCAAAACAGATTTAGCAAATAAATGATGACGTACATGAAGCATGGGACTTCAACGTCCATGAGATGAGTCTCCTCATCTGTGAGATTTCACAGACCGGAGGAAAACAAGCAGTCAGAGCTGATCTGGAGTCTGCCGTCCAGCTGCTGTCTATGAGAGCCGCAAGTCAATAACTGGCGAACTCCGATCAAACAGTCAAACTAGGCAGCGCTGATCAAATATGAATCAATATTATTGTTGAGATCAGTTGAGGAAATACCAAGCACCGCCCACCAGCCTGAGCACAGCCAATAGGAACGCACTCTCTCTCTGAAATGACCTGTGATTGGTCAATGTTAGTAGATTTTTTAAAGCCTGAAAACAGAGCCATGAGGAGGAGCAGAAGTCTCTCACTTGAATTACAATATGCTGAAAGGTTATTATGGAATTTCTGATGCCAAAAACCTTCTGCCTACTGAAGCTTTATGTCGTATGTGATGTCCGTCTGCCAAGTTAATACATGTTTCATTTATATTAAGCATGATACTTTGACATGCTTGGAATGTGCCTGTAATCAGGGAGGTTACCTGCCTGCAGTTTGATATGCATGTGCGTGCTTCCTGTGTCCTCTTTAGCCCTTTTGCTTCTCTATCTCCTCCTCCTTTATGACTTTCACTCTGTCCTGTCTGTCACTCACTGTCTGACTCACATCTGTATTTCTCTTCCTCATGGGCCCCGACTTGCCAACATCCATCCTGTGTCCTACACTCTGTCCTTGCCTCTCCTTTTTGTTTTCCACTCCCGTAGCACGTTTCACCCCGCTACCTGCCAGACTTCCGTCGACATCCTGCAGCCCATAATTGAACTCCCTTTTTCCCCTCTTTTCCCCTTCTCTCCTCTCCCCCTCTCCACCTCCCTCTTCTCTCTTTCCACCACTCCTCCTCCTCCCCGTCCTCTCCCTCTCTCCACCTCTCTCCTCTGTCTCTCCACCCACGACCCCTTCCTCTCTTCTTCCTCCTCTATTCCCACCCTCGTACCTTCCTCCACCCTCCCCAACCGACCGCCCTCCTACTCCTCCACCCTCCCTAGCAGTCAGAGCCCCACAGCCACCCTCCAGTCCACCAACACCCAGACGCAGAGCTCCAGCTCCAGCTCGGGAGACGGCAGCCTGTTCCGCCAGAGAGGCAGCCAGGCGGCTCAGCCCGACGAGACGGGTAGGGTCCCGCCTTACGTGGACTTCAGTCAGTTTTACCGAATGTGGGGGAGTGACCACAGCGACGGGCAGAGCACCCAGGGAGGACTGGGACCCCAGTGAAGAGGGTGCCGGGTGCCAGTCGGAATGTGAAGGGACAAAGATTTTAAGAGGTGGTTTGGGATGGACGATGAAATGCTTTTAATGTATCATAACTAAAATAATAAGTGACCTAAAGGTGCATGGGGACGCATGGAGGAAGGACTGGGGTTATCAGTGAAGCCAGTGGGCAAAGAATAACCCCGAGACTGTGAGAAACTGGTGTCTCTACACCACAAAATTATGTCTGCGCTTCCGTTTTAGATGCTGGTCATGAGTGATTGTGAATATATGTAATCCAGATTGTGTTGGTAAAAAACAGGAATCTCATAGACCTGAGAGTTTGTGGAGTTGAGAATGATGACATACTGTAAGGCCTAATGGATTGAATGGATGTGTTTTGAAAGAACTTTTTAATTTGTAATGAAAGTATATCTAAATGACTCAATGGGCTCTCTGGGTTTCTCTTCATTTTAACATTTGACCATCTCTTGCCTGAAACATTTCAGTTTGATGTCTTGATTTTCACCAAACAACACCTGGAGGGTCTCGTTCAGCGGGTATGACGTCACCTGTGGCGACCGGTGGTCACATAAGGTGTGTTTTAACCCCCCTGGGGTCGATTCTGTCGCATCAGACAGGAACGCTGCAGTGTAGAGACTTACTTTAACTTGCAGCTGCTTCGTCAACACCGTGGCTTTCTAACGAGGCGTCGGGACGGATCGTATTCCTTTCAAACGGTTTGTAATCCAGCTTGGAACAACAGGGTTTTTTCAGAGACTTCATGAAAAGTAATAAATCCATCAATGAAAGCCTTCTGTGAGTATTTATCCATTTATCCGTGTTGAAAGTCGCTAGCCGTTAGCGAAAGCTCACAGAAGGCAAGATTTAGCCCGTGGTGCAGCGGGTCAGTCTGTTGAGGAAACAGAGGCCGTGCTGGATGTTTGCCCAGAGTGCGGAGCTCACGGGACGTGCGTAATTGAATAACACGGCGTTCACCATCGTAGCAGCTTGTAGGTCCGTGAGATTCAATTTCCGTTATTTATTTATTTTTTCTCTCGTCTTTATGGTAATTTTAATTATTTATAAATTCATGTGACGTCACAGCAGCTTACATATTCTGATAGCCCAGTTTGTCCTAAAAAAAAAGATGTGTATGTCATGATTGTGCATTACAGTGTTGAGATTCTAGAGTCATCTTTACAAAAGGAGACAAGGCGACCAAAAATAGCAAAACAAATAGCGTAGACCCCAAAGTTGTGAGCCAAGTGTAAGAACAGGCATTCAGGGAGCAGACTGACAGAAGCACCATTCTCCCTATTACAAGTCAGTGTAGCATCAAAATGATTTGAAGCTCTATATATTTTAAGGTAAAATAATTGCATAATGTTGCCTTAAAACTAATGATGTCACAGTGAGTATGGGGGCTTTGTGCAAAAAGTGTTTTTTCCAGGTATGAAGGCAAGGATGATCATGCTGTACAAATAGATTTTTTTTAAATTATACAATTTCAAGGCCTTGGTTTAATATTTTGATGGCAATAAATCCAGTTATATAAGACACAAACTTAAGTCTGACCACCAAAAAGCTGAACCTGGATGTTTTCAGGGATCAATAATGAAGAGATTTAGTGTCTGCTTAAGCAAGACGAGCTGCAGTCTGAGGAGAGAATGAGATGTGGGATGTGCTGTTCTCAGCCAGAGTCTACCTCAGCTGCTGTGTTTGAGTCCTTGAAGTGTGATCTGCTCTTTTCAACATGACAACGTAGAAGAATGGAAGAGGACCTCTCTGACACCTCAGCAGCGCGACTTTGATGGATGGGGAGTGTGGAGACTCGAGCACCGGCAGATTGTGTTCATAACGCAGTGAAGTAAAAACATAATCGACCGTCATGTGACGGGCGGGAGTGGGACGGGTCTACGGGAGGAGCTGAGTGATTGTTGCAGCAAATGGAGCCATCCGTCAAAGCCAAACCATCACTCTGTGGTGTTTCTGTCCCATGTGGTGCTTTGAAATAATCTCAAGTTTTCTACTTGTTAATTTAAATGTTCAAACCCAAAACTATTCCACTATTGCATAACAGTTTTTGATGCTCATTGCACTTCACTGTAAACTAATTTTCTCTTTTCCAGAATTACTATTTCTAGGACGGAAAGAAGGGTGTTGAGAAAACATATTTCACATGGTACCAGTGAGTGATATCCAAATGAGCCAGCTGTGACTGTGTGGCACTCTGGTGTATTAAGGTTGTTAAAGAAATCTGTATCTCTGTATGAGGGATGGAATTACCAAAATTAATTAATAATGGAGGTGATCTAAAGTGTCAATCCAAAGCAGATTTGATGAAAACAGAACCATGTTTCATCATTTTCATCATCTTACAGTCATCATTCAAAGCACAAAATTGATATTTATCATTTAAACATATAGTAGGCAGTATATAGTTTTGGCATCATTGGCCAAAAATTCCATAATAACCTTTCAGCATATTGTAATTCAAGTGTTCTGAGAGAAAATTAGACTTCTGCTCCTCCTCATGGCTCTGTTTTCAGGCTTTTTCTAGCCCGTGACGGGAGACTTTGGCCAATCACAGGTCATTTCATGAGAGAGCGTTCCTATTGGCTGTGCTCCGGCTGGTGGGCGGTGCTTGGTATTTCCTCTACTGATCTCAACATGGCTGCCGGGTCACAAACTTTCTCATTTTACAGCTAAACAGTACACTACAAGATGTTTCTGAAAACATCTGAGGAGATAAATAGACATTACAGTAACAGATTATTGATTCATATTCGATCAGCGCTGCCTAGTTTGGCGAGTGATTGACAGCCGGCTCTCATAGACGGCAGCCTCCAGATCCGCTCTGATTGGTTGTTTTCCTCCGGTCTGTGAAATCTTACAGATGCCGTTAGGAGCCCCGGAGGACACAGAGGACACATGACGGCACATTTTTTCAGATAACCTGTCTCATGTACTACTGTCAGGATATAGTGACCGTTTTATAAAAATAACTTTTTTTAATCATATTTGCTCCAATCTCGCCTTTAAGGAAAGGCCTCAAGGGTGGAAGTCACAAAAAATGATGAAAAGGGAAGAGATGAAAATGTATTTGGACTGAAAAATGTTGAATGATAAATTGTCAATTGATCGATAAACCCAACTGACATTTATCATTTACAGAACGCAGTTTGTGTAACTTCCGCCCAAAATGTCAATCAAAATGACAATTCATATGGTGGAAGTAACAAAAATTGCGTGCCGTAAACAATAAAAATGTCAGTTGGGTGTTGTGAATGATGAATGTTCGACTGGTGATTATCAGAACAACACTGTTTCAAATAAAATGCCAATCAAGTTCATCAAAGCAACTGACGATTTATCATTCAACATTTTTCATCACTTCCATTAATCAGTTCGTAAGCATTTTCATCACTTCTCTTTTCTTCAATTATTGTTTTGTTACTTCCTCTTTCGAGGCCGATTTCCTTTAATGATAAAATGTCAGCTTAGTGTTGTGAATGATGAATGTAAGACATCATCACCTCATATCTCCATCTCCTCTACCATGAAAGGCAGGCTGACACACCAGAGATGTCTCTCCTTTGAAAATCCATTTTCAGCTTTTAGACTTGGAGAGTGCGTCGTCTGCTTTCAGCTAGTTTAATGATTCTCTATGAAATTATATGTTTTTGTTTTACTACTCTGTACTACTGGTCATCATGCAGTGTTATTTCCTGTTGGGAGCCAGGAGTTAATCTCATTCCCTAAATTAACTCCACACTGTTATGAAACTCTATAATTGGCTTAATCAGGGAGCTGATTAGAAACGCACACAAAAAAAGTAATAAATGGAAGAAAAATAATTTCACATTAAACCCGTCAAATCATCAGTCGGAGCTTTAATGTAACACACAGTTGTTTAGTGTCAAAGCAGACACAGGGCGTGCTACTAATTGCTCATTTTTGGGGGTAATTGGTGTTTTCCTCCTGCGTAGGCTGTGGCCTGATTCTGGAGAAGTGGGTTCAATTAACTTTATTGCTGCTTGTAAAGTGAAGGGAAATGAAACAGTCTAAGGTGAGTGATGAGAGGTTGAACCGAGCTCTGTCCGTCCCTCTCCTTATAGGGGAAGTCTATGTAAGCTCATTGATGGATGGAGATGATGCATTTGCTCTGTATTCTCTGTGTATGTTATGTTATTATTATCATGATATCAATCTGATGCATGCTGGGAGAGATACAGTAGTGCCTTGCTGGAGTATTCTGGAAACAGACTGTGTGTGCTCATGTGTCGTTGTGATGGATGGTCTCCGTGGAAACGGATGTTGACGATCCCGGGCTTCGTTCCAGGACTGAAACATTCAACACTTTCACTATTAAAACATCATGCAACGCGACACAAAGAAAAGTGGTGTGCATTACAGTATTATCTCACAGAATCAATCGCTCTATTCGCCAAATGAACACATGAATTTGACTTGGTGATACAGCACAGTATAACAACGTTCATTCTGGAGCTTGATGAACTTGTTTGTGCAATAGTGTAATAATAGTAAAAAAAAAACTTTATAAATATAGACTTTATAAAGAAGAAAATCAAAAGGTCAATCTGAGTAGTGAAGATAGTGTCAGTTTGGGGCGCCGCCATGTTCGATACTGTGTTAAAAGACATGAAGAAAGAAAGAAACAAGATGTGCAAACGGCATGTTATCACATCACATTCTGTGGTGATATTATCAGCTCACACCGTTATCAAGATATGTTTATTAAAAGAACAAGTTCCTGTTCCTGTTCCTGTTCCTGCAAAGAGAGTTTCGACAAACATGTTGTGGCGTGTCAGAGTTACAGGACGGAGAAGTATTCTTAATACTTCTTAATACTGTAAGTAAATGTAGCCTCGAGTCAAACATACTCCACTACTGAAGTCCTGCATTCATTTTACGTAAGTACATATACGGAATTATTAGCAGGAAAATGTACTTTAAGATAGAAAAGTAAAAATCCCCATCATGCAGCATTATGGGATTATTAATGTATTACTGTGCATGTATTGTATGTTGTAGCTGGTTAAAGATACTTGAAGTAATTGATCTACTGTTGAGTTAGTTTACTCTGTATCAATGCATCATATTGTATAAAATCATATTTATCCGGGCTTCAGTTTTGCATGCTTCTATCACCACACGTCTTGATTATTGTGATGCACTTTACGTTGGTGTCAGCCAATAAGCCTCTTTGACTCGTCTGCAGCTTGTTCGTCTTTTAACTGGTGCACGTAAATGTGAGCACATCTCCCCTATTCTGGTTTCTCTTCACCGGCTCCCTTTATGCCTTTTAGGACTGATTTTAAGATTTTATTATTAACATATAAATCGTTAAATGGGCAAGCTCCGACTTATCTCTCAGACCTTTTAAAACCACATCTTTTAACAAGGACACTCAGATCCACTGACCGGTTGCTTCTGACTGTCCCGAGGTCAAACGTTAATGGCTTTGCCTCCACATGTTGGGCTGCCCCTCACACTGCCTGTTTTTAAATCAAACCTCAAAACGCACTTTTATTCCCTTTCCTATTGGTCTTAACGCTTTTATTATTTTCATTAACATTCCTGTTGGTTTTAAATGTGTACAGCACTTTGGTACACTGTTGTTGTTTTTAAATGTGCTTTATAAATACATTTATAAGATAAGAAAGTTTGTGAGGCGGAATCCGAGGAAGAAACGCCAAGTTATGGTCACATGACCAGAGCACAGCCAATAGGAACGCTCTCTCTCAATGAAATGACCTGTGATTGGTCAAAGTCTCCCGTCACGGGTTAGATTTAGTAAAGCCTGAAAACACAGCCATGAGGAGGTGCAGAAGTCTAGTTATCTCTCAGAACACTTGAATTACAATATGCTGAAAGGTTATTATGGATTTATGCCCAATGATGCCAAAAATATACTGCCTACTGCAGCTTTAATAATTATATTCCGCTATTTCCCAAAAGCTGGTAATGTATTATATATACATTATATATACATTTCCAGGAAAAGAATACAAAGTTAATTGATATACTTTATTTCCATGTCTGCTGGCAGATATATAATAATTAGCAAATAACTTATTTGAAATTTCTTTATAAAAACTCCCTGAATCATGACATTAGCTATCTGGTTACATTTGTGTAGACAATAAGTCACACAAGAAGAGCAGCGCACAGCCGCGTCTCAAGCCTAAGGGCCCTATTTTAACCATCATATGCTATTTTAGCATATCATTATTAAATAATGTTTATAATAATGTCATTTTTGATACATTTTGACATAAATGTTTGGGCAGTAATTCCAAAGAAATTTCAAATAGCTTATTTGCTAATTATCACCTAATTGCCATGAAATTTGCGGACCTGTAAACTGAAGTGTTTTGTTGTTTTTTTGCTTCTTCTTCTTCTTCTTCTTCTTCTTCTTCTTCTTCTTCTTCTTCTTCTTCTTCTTCTTCTTCTTCTTCTTCTTCTTCTTCTCGGACAAACAAACCTACACATTGAGCCCACAGTTGCTGCCCCTCAAACCTGTCTTGCTGTTTATTTCCGTCAGTCCATCAGATGGCGATGTGGAGCCAGATTTCCACATCTGTAACTGAGTCTCTTCAAGTAGCAACCTGAGTGCCTTCAGGTTCTGTCTCCGTTTGGCAGCAGTGCACCCCAGTGGTTGATTAACCAAGCGTACTACTGTAACCTGAAGCCTGTCGGCTCCTTCAACACCATGCCGAGCAATAAATGTTGTGCAAGACACTGAATGCATTTCTTATCATGTTTCTTTCTGCAGGCCCGGCAGATACATATATCTGTGGGTGTGTTTTGGGTGTACTCGCAACCAATGAGGCACCACATCTGCTTTGTTTGTCACCAGAGAGAGAGAGAGAGTTCAGCCCACACTCACCTGATTCTTCTCACCTCTGATGGTACAGCTCATTAGTGACACCTGGCAGCGGGGTGTGGTTCACCTGGTTTACTGGACTGTTGACTCTGGCTGTATTGCTCCATGTTTGGACTGCAGAGGAGTACCTGAGTAGAAGACATTTGAGAGGTAAATACTTTATCATCTCTGCTCACTAACTGAGATGTGTGTGTGTGTGGGTGAGGGTGACAGCATGTCTGCCACTATTCTGCTAGTGAAGGAGAAACCCTGTGATCTTTATTCCATCAAGTGTCTGTAAATTCTTGCTGTGAGTGTAATGAAGTCTGACGCTTTGTCTCTGAAGCTTAAGCTTTTTTTTACATGCAGCTTGTGTGTTGGGAACTGTAATGAGAGTTTGGGACTTGTTTGTTAGAGGAAGTGGTGAAGAGAAACACATGTCCGAAAGTATTTTTTTTCCCTTCCTTTAATATCTTGCAAAATCTGAAACAGGAAGTTATATCCGCAATAATCTACTTTGAATAAACAACAAAGCTGTCTGCTGTTCGTGTTCAAAATGTTTGATTATTTTTTTGTTGCATTTTGTTAAAGGAACAGTTTGACATATCGGGGGAATATTTTAGCATCTTCTGGTCATGTGCTTTCAAGTGAATTTTCTCTGTTGCCGTCAGGACGTTGTTATGTTTTTACCAGTTTGTAAAACTAACCGCTATTCTAAATCGTTTATTGCCTCTGCAATCACATTATTGAATGCTCCTCAGTTGTTGTACTTCTTACGGACTTTTATCCTTTTACCATCACAGATCCTTTTATCTCTTATTAGACTGATCCTTCTATTGTTCTTATTCAGTCTGTTTATTTATTAGTTTAATTTACATCAGTTATCGTTTTAGGTCCTGTTTTATATTTTTAGCTTACATATATTGTTGTTGTTGTTGTTGTTGTTGTTGTTGTGTGTCACTGTGTTTTATCTATGTTTTTATGTATAAGCTGCTCCAAACCAATTGCCCCTAGAGGGATTAATAAAGTTGTTTGAATTGAATTGAATACACAATTTTTTAGCTTTCTTGCTGAGCGTTGGACCAAAGAGTATATTTATTACCTCCGCCAAGGTCGAAGGCCGAGGAAGGAGGTTATGTTTTCACCGGCGTTGGTTTGTCCGTTTGGAGGATTACTCCAAAAGTCAACAATGGATCTGAATGAACTTTTTTGGAGGGGTGGACTCCGAGTGCACTTCTAGTCTTCTCATATGTCTGTTAGATATGAAGCTGGAGTCGGTTAGCAGTTTGCTTAGCATGTTAGCATCAACACTGGAAACGGCCAGGCTCTGTCCGGTCTCAGAACCCGTCGGCTGTCGGCCTGAAGACGATTCAGCCTCTGGGGACAACAACAGCCAATAATTCTGGGGTTCTGGTGTCGCCAGCGGATATCCAAGACTTCCTCTTCCATGTGCCGAGCATTGTTTGCATTCCGATGAGCAACTTGAGACTGGAATTAAGAGATGACGTTTGTTTTTCTGCATTCATGCAGACATACGTGCCAACCTTGAGACCTCAAAAATAGGGAAGGATTTTTAAACCAAAGCGGGGGAATCCCCAGATGTATTTAGTTTCAGGAACTTTATTTCCTGCATTTTAGTGACTTAAAAAAAATTAAAATAGCTAAATAATAAGTACACTGCAATGTCATTTTTATGTTAAGTAGACCTACTTTTAATTTAACTTTTAATTCTCAAGAAAGAAAACAGAATAATTTGTCCCTGCGGTGTGAACTTTCTGTAGTGTTGAGGTGCTATAGTGGCTGTTTCCCCTGTTTCCAGCTTTAATGCTAACCTAAGTTAGCCTTATAAGACATGAGAATGGTATCGATCTTCTGATCTAACTCTCAGCAAGAAAGCAAATGAGCGTATTTCTCAAAATGTTGATGCATCCTTATTAATTCCTAAAGATTATTTTTTTTCCCCAGCCCACTATAGTTGTGTTTATCCTACAGATGTAGTACATAGTGCACGTATTAGCTCTCCTTGCATTTTGTTATTTTGTCTCATAGAACTAATAGATTGAGTTCAGTCAGACGGTTTTGTCTCCAGCTCCACATTTCTGTCTCGTCACTCTGGAATTTTATCCGAGGTGAAGCTCGGTGAGGTGAAATCTGTAGCCGACAGTAACGCTTCAGTTTCTCTGCACTCCCATCAAAGTCCCCCCATAATGCCATATCTCCAGTGTCATCTGAGAAGCTGGATATTTTACATTCTGGATTTGGACGTCTATGTATGTGTGTGTGTGTGTGTGTGCGTGTGTGCACACTACATCTTGGAAAATGAGATTCATGTTGAAAACTGGCAGAGTTTTCCCATTTCCTCCTGACCTAGGGCGTTTTGAGCAGTTCGGGTTTCATACGTCCAGACAGAAGCTGGCTGTTTTGTGCCAGTTTTCAATAATCGTTTTAAATTTGACCTTTGTTTTTATAGCATTAAAGTTTCAAGTGTTCACTTTCTCCCGTCAGTATTTACTCTTGTCGAGGATGCTGGTGTTATATTCGGGCTTTGAGATGATCAGATTCTCTGCTCATTGGAAATAGTTTTACTCAGTTTACAAAAAAAATATGTAAATAAACACTTTATTTGTTTACTAGCACGGGAGGTTTTTGCAAACTAACTTGGAGTAACAGACACTGATAACGATACCCAGCCCCACTAGTGGAGTACTCGAGATCGGTCTCGGTCTGGAGACCACTTTTTGAAGGTCTTGTCTCGGAATCAACTGCATTTTTACTCGGCCTTTTCTCGGTCTCAGACAAAGAGAGACTCTGGATTTTATTTCAAGACCTCAACAGCGGGGATATCACTAAACTGCCTGTTTATTGTCTGATGTATTTGTTAACATCATTACTGCGTTTGCTCATAGAAAACAAAGGTACATTCCCACACATAAATTTCACGTCTGCAATGCCTTTTGATTATTTTATCAAGACATTTCTCATGGTACACCTTTATAAACACGCATATACGGTATATGTGGCAATAAAAGAGGTGGATGAAGAGGAATCTTTTATTTGTTTTCTGTGGGTGTTTTTATGGGAATGTGGATCTTTCAGATCAATTTGAGGAGTGGTCTGGTCTTCTTGACTCAGTCTAGCCCTGCCTTGGTCTTGGTTTTGACCATTAACTGTATAAAATATGGACGTAGTCTCCTTGACATCACCCATAGGTTTCTAAAGAGCCGTCAAAGAGTATAGCAGCAAAGAGGCGAATCTCCAATGAGTCTGTGTCCATGGACATATAAAGAGACGTCTGTATTTTTTTTTTTTTAGGTAAATCAACTTCCCAGTACGAACACTTAAATATCCATCATTTAAATCATTTTGTCCTAAAAGTTTTAAAATGAACTAACAGCTGAATTCCTCAGCATAATGAACATGCATCAGACCCACGGGACTGCACCGCCCTGCACGCTCAGATGACATATCCGGTTCTGCCAGCTTCCTGCTAGCTGTATGTGGCTGTAATAATGGATGTATTGGCTGTAATTCATCACTTTTATTATCTTATAATACACCTATGGGCTGTGTGCTGTGAGCCTGTACCGTGGTGGATGTATTAACGTCTCTGTTCCCAAACAACCGGCTATCGGCCAGTAGCTAGCAGTGCTAGTAGAAAACCTGCTAGTGGGTGTAGTAGGCCCCTATTGATCCACATCTGTGGGGCTTAAAGCGACTGATAACGCCTATTTAATAGCCTGGCAACAGTCTAATTGGCTGAATTGTACAATTTAAACCCCTAAAATGCAAAAAGAAAAAATCTAATTTCCAGAAAAAAATAAAGACCTGGAAGAGGCTTTGTTCCAGATGTGATGAATCTCCCGGTATTACTCTCACTGACTTCATAGCCCTGCCTTATAGAACAGTCCCCTCTGTTGTCAGGGACGGAAACATCTGTCACGTCGGATGTGCTGACAGGCTGATATCAATATTTGATAAAAAGGCAGCCTGATATGTGGCTCTGTTGGGCTCCCTCCCTGCGACGGCTGTTGGCTGCTCAGAGCAAACGGAGGCTGAAGATCTCGTGTGAGGGATGAGGCGTTAAAAATCCAGCTGTATTTACTGTATAACTAACAAGCTGGGGCATTGCCGACTTACCGCACGAGCGCCGACACTCGTTAAAAAATCAAGTAGGTCGTCGGCCATTGTGAGTCCGAACTGTATCACTGCTGCCAAATAATGAGCACCTGAGTTCCTGTTCACATGAGTGAACAGCTCTGAGTCTGACAAAAAGTGACTTAACTGTAACCTGATGCGAAGCCTGAAACAGTTAGTCACAAGAAATGTGACACAAAAAGACAAGAGACCAACCCCCCTCATGATTCATCACCTATTATTCCAAAGAAAGACTACAAGGGAGTCGGTAAACATGAAAAAGGTCAAGTTTATTTGTAGGGTGCTTGTTCAGCGTAACGGAGCCTCACACACGGGCCACGCTGTGAAACAAATGAGCAGTATCTGTCACGGCTACGGCGTCGATACTGCACAAATTATAACAAACATTACACTGAAAAAAAAAACATTTTAGCAAACACAAGTTTGTCTCTACAAACTGTCAAAAGCTGGAAGTCTTCCCAGACCCGTGCATCTGCGTCCCCGAGGCCTCCTAAAAAGGATCCGGCTCACAGACGAGGCTGGGAACTAAATCTGAACATATTCGTGCCGTGGCTGACAACACGTGTTTTTTCAGTGCTTCAAAAGTCCATGTGTTCATAAACATTAGCCGCGGCTAATTCATGAGCTCATGCAAAACGTGAAGCATAATGTCGTAGTAAGGAGCTCAGACATGGAGGACCAACTTCATGATTTGTGGCAACAACACGTGTTTATTTAAAGCTGCAGTAGGCAGTATATATTTTTGGCATCATTGGGCAAAAATTCCACAACAACCTTTCAGCATATTGTAATTCAAGTGTTCTGAGAGATAACTAGACTTCTGCTCCTCCTCATGGCTCTGTTTTCAGGCTTTACAACATCTAGCCCGTGACGGGAGACTTTGACCTATCACAGGTCATTTCATTGAGAGAGCGTTCCTATTGGCTGTGCTCCGGTGCTTGACGTACTTGACGTTCCTTCACCAGATTTCACAATGGCGGCGGCGTCACAAACTTTCTCATTTTACAGCTAAACCGTGCACTACAAGATGATTCTGAGAACATCTGAGGAGAGAAATAGGCATTAACGTAACATAATATTGATTCATATTTGATCAGCGCTGCCTAGTTTGACCGTTTGGTCAGAGTTCGCGAGTGATCGACAGCCGGCTCTCATAGACGGCAGATGGACAGCAGATCTCAGATCAGCTCTGACTGCTTGTTTTCTTCCGGTCTGTGAAATCTTGCAGATGCCGTTAGGAACACCGGAGGACACAGAGGCACATGATTTTTTTCAGGTTACCTGTTTCATGTACTACTGTCAGGATATAGGGACTGTTTTATAAAAATAACTTTTTTTAATCACATTTGTTCCTATCTCGCCTACTTCAGCTTTAACGCGTCTCCATGACTTCATCCAGCCATCCTTTGTGAATTTTCAGTACAAAGTGAAAACTAACATCGCTAATTCTACCTGCCCGTCGTCCGCCATGTTTGTTTACACTAAAGTCACGTTTAATCACGAGAGATGCTGCCAGATTTACGTTTTTTTGTTTTTTGTGGGGACTGTAGTTGTTCATGAATGAATCTGTTAGTGTGTGTTGTGCTGCTTTTTTGGCCAAATCGCTGCTCTCCACACACTACAGGAACAAAACTGTTAGATTTAACATTACATGTTATGTGTGGAGTCTCTCACATTTTACACATCTGTTAAGATTTTAAACATCTTTTAGTGTCGGGCCAGCCTTTAGATTACGAATTTGACAAGACAGTCAAAGCGATCTTTCAGTACTGAACGGTGTGATGCCTCGTCTTAGTTGACACTTAAAGTACCACAGGCATTCAGATGCCCTGCTGCTGCCAACCTTAAAATAAGACATTAAGTGCTCAAGCAAATATTTAAGGGTGTAGTCTGTATGTTACCGTGCTTGTACTTATTCAGATCTTCTTCTTCTTCTTCTTAGTCCTCTTGGCCCCCTTGGGAGCATAGGGCGTCCACCATGGATCTCCACCTCACTCTCTTCTGTGCAGTGGTCTTTGCTTCTTGCCAGGAGGTCCCGATCTTGTTTAACTCGTCAAGCACAGACCGTCTCCAGTTGTTTTTTGGTCTCCCTGGCTTCCTCTTTCCTTGTGGGTTGTAGTCCAGAGATTGTCTTGTTATGTTTGTTTCTTGTTTTCTGAGTGTATGCCCGATCCATCTCCACTTTCTCCTTTTGATTTCTTTGTTGATTCGCTCCTGGTTTGTTTGTTTCCACAGGTCTGTATTTGTAATTTTTCTGGGCCACCATATCCTCAGTATGTATCGGAGGCAGTTGTTGATGAACACTTGCAGTTTGTTGGTGATTGTGTTTGTGGTTTTCCAGGTTTCACAGCCATAGAGAAAGACAGATTTTACATTTGAGTTGAAAATTCGGATTTTTGTGTTTTTGGAGAGCTGGGAAGAGAGCCATACAGGTCGGAGTGTTCTGAAGGCATGTCTTGCTTTGCTGATGCGTAGCTCCACATCCTTATCTGCTCCTCCGTCTGTGCTGATGTTGCTTCCCAGGTAGACAAACTCTGCCACATTTTCTAGGGGTTGCTCCTTGATATTTATTCCTTGGTGGGATTTAGTGTTGATCCTCATGACCTTGGTCTTTCCAACGTTGATCATGAGGCCTAGCTGTTTGCTATGTTCATGTAATTTGTTTGTCTTCTGTTGCATTTGTGTGTGTGTTCCTGAGATCAGTGCCAAGTCATCTGCAAAATCGAGGTCTTCCAATTGTGTGAAGGGAGTCCACTGTAACCCCGTCCTTTGGCCATCCACTGACTTTTTCATAGTCCAATCGATGGCAACAAGAAAGAGCAGGGGAGACAGAAGACAGCCTTGTCGTACTCCTGTTTTTATTTGGAGGGTGTCTGATAGCTTTCCATTTGAAATGACTTGACAAGACAGTCAAAGCGATCTTTCAGTACTGAACGGTGTGATGCCTCGCCTTAGTTGATACTTAAAGTACCACAGGCATTCAGATGCCCTGCTGCTGCCAACCTTAAAATAAGACATTAAGTGCTCAAGCAAATATTTAAGGGTGTAGTCTGTATGCTACAGTGCTTGTACTTATTCAGATCACCTGAGGCTAAAGTATGTGTTGTTGATGTTAAACTAACCAACGGGAGAAACGGGAACATTTCGGCTTCCAAAGACAAAAGAAATTCCATTTACAGTAAATAATGCAGTTCATTCTCACGTAATGTGTTCATCTGTGCTTGATCTGTAGTTATTGTCACAACTGTCTTAGTAATGTCCCTGAGGGCCATGCCAGTGTAATGACTCGAACAATGAATACTGAATTCAGAGTAATGCATCAGTGACTACAACTGAAAGGAAACTGTCTCATGAGTTTACTTTACATTTTGTTCTGCTGATGCTTTTCTTCATGCAGGACTTTTACTGTAGTAATCATACTTAGATATTTGAGTACTTCCACCGCTTAAAGAACAGTAGAGTTGTTGAAACAGTCATGTCAGCTGTTTCTGCCTACAAAAATATGTTCTCACTGAATGTTATATTTGATTAAACCAATAAGGTAAGCTAATACAGCTCTAGGGGTTGCAGTGAGTCACTACACCCGCCTGTCTTTTGAGATTTTTTGGGGGGGCTTTGATTGAAATGCCTCTAATTATCGACATATTTTCATGAAATTTGGTATTTGGACATTGATGATGAGCACACATCCAGCATCTGTCTGCTTTCAAATATTATTTCTAGGTCTTGTTGAATCCTGGTAGTAAGATGACGGTGTTACGGGAACACGCAGGTGATGTGGTTTTGCTTTCAGGGGTTGTTGTGTACTCTGTAATGTTGGTTCTGCCTGGGTCCTGTTTGTATAGCCATCTGGTAACCGCTCCTTGTTCAGCAGAACTAACCCTGACTGTAAATATTATTGCTACAGTAATGTAGCACCTCAGTATTGAGTCTTATATTCAGGATATAACAACCAGGTTATGCAAATCCCTTCATAGTCTGACATTGTCTTTGGCTCTCCGCATCCAGCGAGTCTGTCATTTCTGGATCGACCCAACAATCGAGGATAAACCCAGTTTGGTTTCGGCCTGGACTCTGTATTTACTGCTTGGTTGCATTTGGCTTCTCTCTTTAATCATCTGTAATGCAAGATGAGCGCAAGAAAACAATTGTATTTCTCACATGACTGGCGGACTTCACCAGAAGGCCCTGCACACGCGGCATGCACAGGATGGTTTGGATACAGTTGTATCCCAGTTTTTTTTAGTGACGTGTAGTATGTTCAGGTTTCTTAACATCGTGATGAAGCCTTATCCAGGAAATAGTGCTCTATTGCACGCACAGTATTTTGGGCTCTTTAGCTCCTCTCCAGTGGCTCCCTGTGGATTTGTTTAAAAAATTAGTAGAAATGAATAACTGTTTTTTGTTTACATTTTCATTTTTATTCATCATTGTGGTACTAGGTCTATGGTACGACAGTACGACGGAGTATTAGGGCCATATTGAGGGAAAAAAATTAATCTGAGATTTCAAGAATAAAGTCATAATATTCTAAAGTATTAATTTAACGTGCTATTTTCTTTTATTCTCGTGAAGTAAGGACTTAATTCTCATATTACAACTTTTTTCTCGTACAGTTATGACTTTATTCTCGTAATATTACGACTTTTTTTCTTGTAAATGTACAAATTTATTCTAGTTATATTATGACTTTTATTCTCATAAAGTTATGACTTTATTTTTGTAATATTTTGACTTTTACCTCATAATATTATGACTTTATTCTGGAAATCTCAGATGTTTTTTTCCTCAATGTGGTCCTAATACTCCATCGTACATTTGCACTTTGGCCCTCACTGCATTAGACTTATATTCTATATACTTAGACTATAAACTGTTACCTTCATCACAATGCTCAAATGTTTTGCGGCTCCAGACAGATTTTTTCTTCTTTTTTTTTTACCTAAAATGGTTCTTTTGATAGTACAGGTTGCTGACCCCTACTCTAGTAGAAACCCAAAACACCGGCATGAACCTGAAGATGAGCCTGATCTGTCCCCTTTAAGTCCCAACATCTCCTTCCTCCTCTGGTGACACCTTCAGGTCAAAGTTCACATTCTTAGACCAGCTAGTCTCCAAACAGCACGTGTCTCTTCATATTTTAGCCATGCAACATTTTTTTTTTTTTTTTAATATATATATATATATATATATATATATATATGTTATGTAATGTGCATTACAACCTCAGGGGGGCTCTGGTGTGGTCAGACACTTTTGAGTCATGTTGTTTTTTTAAGTTTTGCAGAACTTGTATGTGGTTGGATACATTTCTGGTAGTTGGTATCACAGGAGAGGAGGAACAGGAGCCCCATAATAATAATAATATTAATAATAATATTAATAGCAGCTTCTCTGCTGGAGCCTCGGCTCAAGTTCACTACCACCCCCCACCTCTCCCCCATATTTCCTCCTCTCTATCTCCCCTCCACACTGTAAAAAAAAAGTGTAAAATAACAGACATTTTCTGACAGCTGGGGCGCCAGAAAATGTGTTAAAAAACGGAAAAATACTGTCCATTAATTAACACAAATAAACTGTATTTTTACAAGAAATATTTTTAGAATTTCATGAAATCCTTTTCTTTCATTTTCCTTTCCTTCTAACATAAATTGTTAAAATAGATGCATAAACATCTAAAAAACTGAATAATTATCTTTAAAATTGATCAAGAAAAGCTTAAATACAGATGATTACGATTGTGATTACAAAAAAATTCTGTAAATCTAAGACCATTTACATATAAATCACAAATGAAACATGTCATTTTTACATTTTTTTTCTGTCATTTTCAAATACAGACACAAAATGTAAAATTTCTTGAAAAAAAAAATGTTTTTTTTTTTTACAGTGCATGCTTGCTGATTAGCAGCAGCAGCATACCGAGGAGGAGGAGGAGGAGTTCTCTCCTCTCGGGGCTCCTCCTCCTCCTCCTCCTCTTCCTCCTCCTCCTTCCATCTCCTCCTTCTCTTTCACTTTGCCCCCCCGCACACACACACATGCACACACCTCCTCCTCCTCTTCCTCCTCCTCCTCCTCCTCCTCCTCCTCCATGCATGTCTGATCGAAAGCGAGAGAAGATGATGAAGAAGTAACGGAGCAGATATTTTCTTAGGAGCGTAAAAGGCGTCACTCCGCCGGCTGCAGAGCGACGCGGCGCGGCGCGGCGCGCGGAAGAGAGACGGTGGGAGGGAGACGCATCACGGAGAGAGAGAGAGAGAGAGAGAGAGAGAGAGACGGAGGGAGGAGGCGACAGCGGCTCGTAAACACGACAGAAAACGGCGAATAGGACGACAGAAAGCGGCAGAAATCACCCCCCTCACCACCACCACCCCCCCAACCGCGTCCCTCCTCATCTCTCCATCTCCATCCTCTTCTGCGCCGTTTGGATCATCCTCCTCTTTTTGCGCACCAAAAAGCAGCGCCGTGTTTTTCTGTTTTTAATCATCCTATCTGGACAAACCTCTGCGAGAGTAAACACCGAAGAGAGGAGACGAGAGAGAGAGAGGAGGAGGCTGTGACCATCACTATATACGACCGACAGGAACCGAGTCGGTGGATAAAAACCGGAGAAGGAGAATAAACAGTGCGAGATGACTGGAGAGTAACCAGAGAGAGAGAGAGAGACTTCAGCATCACCGATGCGATGGCATAGCAGCATCTGCAGCAGATCCAGCAGACTAGACTCCGACCAGCAGGACTCCCATCCACCATGAACCTCTGAAAGACATCCGACACAGGCACAGATGGGTAAGACGAGATGCTCCTCTCTCTCTCTCTGTGTTTTTTATTCCAGGATATGGAGGTTGGGTGGGGGGGGTGGAGGGGAGGCTCGTGACGTGAAGACCCCTCTGCCATTACGCGTACAGTTCAAGACTGCAGTGTGTGTGTGTGTGTGTGTGTGTGTGAGGTTGATGATGATGATGATGCTGCTTCTCATGCAATTATCTATTAGATGGGTGGAAACGGGCTGAAGATTATGCCATCTCATGATTCTGTTTTTATGATCATTCTGGGATGTTATCGGGGGTCCTGGGTGTGTGATTTAATTCTAATAACAGAAATAGTATATACAAGGACCACGCATGGATTATACTGGATGGACCTACTGGGCACAGGCCCAGCGGCCCGAAGGGGGTCAGACGGCAGAATGATTCTGACAAGAGACATCAAATTATTACCGTGGACGCAAAGCGACAACAGAGAGACATGATAAGACCACATGGAGAGATAAGGCGACGAGAAAGAGATGCGAAACTACTACGAGACCCAAAACGACCAAAAAGAGGCAAAAACTACAAAGAGACGCAAAACGACTACAAGGAGACGTAAATGACTACAGAGACGCAAAATGACTACAAAGAGTCGCAAAACGACTACAAGGATACGTAAAACGACTACAGAGACGCAAAACGACTACAAGGAGTCGCAAAACGACTACAAGGATACGTAAAACGACTACAGAGACGCAAAACGACTACAAGGAGTCGCAAAACGACTACAGAGATGCAAAACGACTACAAGGAGACGTTAAATGACCACAAAGAGACGCAATAACCACCACAGAACAACTGCAAAAACATGCAAAACTACTACAATGAGATGCAAAACGACCACAAAGAGAGACAAAACGACCACAAAGAGAGACAAAACGACCACGATACATACAAAAAACATGCAAAATAAATACACAACTTTCAGTTTGGGTCTGTCCCGTATGTATGTTGGGGGGTCTTTAATGGGGGTCATAATGAGTCATTGAGAGTTCTCATTGGCTCCGTGGATTGATGTTGCACTAACCCGTCCAGGATTTGGGGTTTGATTGTTGTCCATGGTATTATAAGACACTTTCAGTGTCCACTAATGCAGCCATATTTTTCATTTTCACACACACCCCCCCCCCCTCCCTCCAAACACCTGAACTGATGGCGGCGATCAGCCTTGTCGCTTGCTACATCTTCCCGCTCACAGGAAAGCCTCGCTACACGTCACGCCACCACATGTGAATCACCCCGCCCCCCCGGGCGCTCGTCTTCTGCATGCAAGCCTTCGCTGACAAAGATCATCTTCATCTCCCATCTAGTCGAACCAAAACCCAACGCCACCGCCTGCTGCTGCCCAATCCATTTCTAATTTCCCACGAGAGCGGGCCGGGCCTCCCCGGTCGCTGCTTGGGGGTCAGGTATTGATCCGAGGTCCCGGGTGGGTTTGAGTGTATGAGGAGCTTGAGTAAGCTGATCTCTGATAGGCAGTTAAGTGCAAATTTAGCACTAATGAATGAGGGGGGAGCCTGGAGGTCACAGAGAAGCAGGTGAGATTGTGTCTGCGGAGTGTAAACATGAACCTCTTTCTTCTCCCTTTGAGTACTTTAGTAATGTCGCCCTTGAGCAATAACTCCATTAGACAGTTAGCAGACTGTAGCTGTACCTGGCAGCTCCCAGCTGTGAGTGTGTGTGAAACAGGGCACCGCTGGTGAGCATGCTCAGTGTGTTCCCTCTGGATGAATTTTAAAGATGCACGTCAGGTGGAGGTAATTATTTGAGGATTGCTCCGAGGGGAGATCAGCCTGTTTGCGTAGAAGACACACTTCTCTTGATTTGGTCCAGTTGAACCCAGAAGCAGCTTTTTTTTTTTTTTGATGAAACAGCATTTTGTTTTCACGTGTTTGGACAGAAGATTGGACCTGCCAGGCAGGAAAGAGAGCAGAGAAGGAAATAATTAGAGCTGTGGGGGAAACAGGAAGTGTATACTGTGTACACTGCACCACTCACTGCTTCGGTTCTCTGTGCTTATCTCACTGACTGTGGCTTCAAATGGTCGACGATGCCCCGACCAACATCCCGGATCCCCACGCTTCAAAACAACAACATCAACAAAGACCACATCTCGTGGGGATGCTGGCCTTTTCACTTCTCAGTGATGCTGATGCTGAGAGACAGGCCAGTGAGCTGATGTGTGTGGGGTTGCAGAAAGAGGAGGAGGAGGACATGGAGAAGAAATAGAAAATGTTTCTAAGGGATCGTTGGGGCTTTTAGACGCCACAGCTTGAGACTGAACACAGTTTGCCATACCTGAATATGTATGTGTGTGCAGCAGAGTGGAGGTGTAGCCGATCGGGGAACAGGGAGATAAATGGAGTGAAATGTAAAGACGGAGGATGGGTGGATGGATGGATGTAGAAGGACTGAAAAATAGAGAGAACAGCAAGAGAGAGGAGTGGGCTGGAGGGATGTTAATATCCAGTCATGTGTCTGAGAGAGTGTGGACTCCAGAGATCCACCTGAGCCCCACAGCTGAAGCTCACTTCTTTTGTCAGATTTGATTAAGAGCACTCTCCTGTGATTCCCTCCTCCCCTCCTCCCCTACCCCTCTCTCTCTCTCTCACATTCTCTCAATTTCACCTTCAATTTGCTTCATTGGCGTGACATGTAAATACATCTGTGTTGCAAAAACATATTGAGAAGGAACATTGTGCATAAAGGAGACAAAAACAAGAGATGCAGAGTTAAAACTGGTTAAATGAGGAAAGAACCATGAGATCAAATCAATGGCATAATTCAACATTTAAGGAAACATGCATATTCATGTCTGCACAGTGAATATGAAGCTGGTTAGCTTTCCAAAAAGACTGTAAACAAGGAGGGGGGGCACTGCTAGCTTGGCTCTATCCAAAGGTAACTGACTCTACACCTACTGGCACATTCCTCAGACGGAGGGTTATGTGACTTATATGACTATTTCTCGGCCGGGACCAGTAACTTCCTGGAGTCTCGGCCAAGAAATAGCCCGGTAAACTCCCCCCTCCCATGAAACGGTGAGTTGTCGTTTTTTGTGTTCACTGTACTGATATGAATGGAATCAATCCTCTCGTATCGCTCTCGGCAAGAAAGCAAACAACTGTACTTCCCAGTGTCGAACTATTCCTTTAAGGCAGTTATAGCTGCCGTGTGACAGCAGATAACAAATGCAGCTCCTGGCCCTGCATGGTCAGGGCTGGAGTACTGAAGCTCTTTTGCAAAACTTTGATCATACATCTCAAATGGGTTTCTGTATTTCGGACATGTGTGCAGGGGGAAATTTTGATGTCTAAGTCCCAGTGATTATAGTGTCTCACCGTGTCTTTTCGAGCACAGCGAATCAGCAGATACCTTATGTATCATTGTCAACGCATCTAATGATAATAAGATGTCATGTGGGAAAAAAAGCAATACCTCTTATCTCATTAACTAACTGTCATAAGCAGCATTACCTTCCAATCCACTCCATTCTTTGGTCCTCGCTTCCTCTCACACAGCACTTTCATTATGCTGCTCCCTCTTTTCACCGCCTGCGACTCAAGTTGCAAGGCCGAAACAAATGGCTTTGCTGGCACGCGGAGAGGCTGCCGGTTAACATCGCCAGAGGTGATCTGGGTACGCGGAGATCAACGGCCCCGTCCTCTTCCACGGCATCCTGTTTTTTGTAGGTTTTCCCTCTAAAAGACTCAGTTTACTTCTAGGAAATCAGATGTTAACTGTGACCCAACAATCAGGCTTCTTGTAATCACAGTACACTTACAGTAAAGGCTGCAATCAGATCAAGGATGTTAAAGGCTCTCTGCATTAAGCATCAAGAGGAGTGATGTCTACCTGAGCAGAGAATGAAGTCTCTCTCCCTCTGTGTGTGTTGTAATCAGAGCTTCTCTGTGCTTTGTTGACATAGCTGGGCCGGCTGCACCTGCCTTTTTAGTGCATGTTAGAGCATGTGAGCATGCTAGCTCACGGCCGCCGCTCTGCACTGCTCTCATACGGCCGACCGACACGGAAGCGTAGCACCCATCCTCCAGGTTCCCCCTCAGGTTAACACCATAAAGGCCCAGACACACTAAGCCGTCATCAAGGAACTAGCGGCGATGAAGGTCGACTGTTGCGTCGCCTCACGACGCCTTTGTCTGGTCCGACAAGTTGCATTTGAACACACCGCAAAGACTACAGTCGACAGCCAGTTAGCTCGTACGTTCGGCGCCTGCGTGAGAGGAAATAACTCTCCACACCAGCAGGTGGCGGTATAGTCGTCATTCTAGACTGAGGACGGCGGATATACAAGCTGTTGTTATGATACGTACATGAAACAAAGCGTCGTCTGCCAACCATGTTAACGCCACTTTCACTCACCACTTAGCTTCACTCCAGATCTTCATGTCACTGTGAAAATATCCATGTGTTGGAACGATCAGATGAGATGAAGATGAAAAATGAGAAGAGTCTTCTGTGTGTGTCCTTTTGACTTTACTCATTGGCTTGCTTTCCTCACTTCAGTTTCTCTTCTCGTGCACTGATTTGTTTAAGCTGAACAGCCAATCAGAATGATTTCTCTTACTGACGAGCGCCGGCGCTGATTCAACATGCTGAATAGTCCAAAAAGCCTCAGACACGGGCAGACTACAGCCGACAGTGCGGGACACACCGCAAAAAGTGGTGTTTCAGGGCCTTTAGCTCTGTCAGCACCGTTACTGTTGTTTTCACTATTAGAGCTATTAGCACCGGTAGCTATGAGCCGCCGGGTCAGCTGTCACCACGTTGAGAGACCTGAGAGTTTCTTCCCCTTACTTTGGTAACAGGGCTGTTTAAAATCCAAACAGAGCCCTCTTGTCTTTTTCCAAGTCAAACATATTGCATTTTGTAAGAGGTGAGAATGTAAATCTGCAGGAAATGACCACAAACCAGGCTTGTTGTAAGCAGATGGATGCAGACATCTGATCTCCTGCAGCGTGTGAACACCCGTGAAAGACAGCAATGAAGCGACAAAGACAGTTTTTGCATAGCCAAAGTAAATGTCTTTATTTCTTTACCAAATGAAATCTGTGGATCACTGACTTTAGTTTACAAACTTTAAGTTTGTTGGAAATGGGGCAGAGAGGATGGAAGTAAAACAAATGCAAAACTCCACAGTGCTTTTGCTGTTTTACATATAGAAGATCAGAGTCTGACACTAGAAGGCTGTTTTCATATTGACCTGCTGAAGGAAGGACGTTTCTCTGTGTTAAATCTCAGTTTAATATGTGACGCGTACGTGTGAGCAGGGTTTTGTGACGATATGCAATTTGCCGAAGTGTGATGTGGAAACCTGAAACCGTCAGTGCGCAGACACTGGACTTTGTAGTGAAGTAGGAAACAGCAGTTCAACTTTTGAAACTCTCAGGATGCACATTTAAGCTTCTAACTGGTTTCCTGGAGCCTCCTGAAGCTGACGACAAGTTGTCGAGAGCCTCAAGCAGCAGCAGAACCATCTTAGAGTAAATGTAAAGGATGGACGGCTCACAGTTATTGTAATTCTAGGTCAGCTGCGTCTCCACCGTGAAAAGTGCAGAGTGTAGAAGTGAAAGCAAAGGTTGAGTGAAGCTGAATGACGTCGGGAGGCCGTGTTTGTCCCAGCAGCTATAGCGTTTCTTCCTGCCCGGGGCGGTCTTTGGCATTAATATGCTCTTTATTCCATTGAAAGTCAGCGGGACAAAGGGATGTATTCAGCGCGCTAAAGTAATTACAAGACATAGCTCAGCGGAGAGTGAAGCGCGCGGCAACATGAGTGTTTCTAGCTCTTGTGCACCTCACCGCCTGTTGTTTTTCCGTTGACCTGGATCATACAGTAGAACCAATCTCTGTGTGCATCATTACCGCTGTGTCTGTGTGTGTGTGTGTGTGTGTGTGTGTCGGTGTGTAATCTCTGTGGTTCAGGCGGGGTCGTCCTCCAGGATGTCCAAACGGCGCCATGCTAGCTAACCCCACCAAACAGGTTACGTACGGCCGAGCACAGCCTGCTGCTGCTGGGGGAATTAAGCTGTGTTCCACCTCTGATCTGGCATCTGTAGACACACACTCACGCACACACACACTGCTCGGCTCCTGGCTGTGCTCACACTATTCCTGGAGAGAGAATCAGACACACATCTCTTTCTCATGCGGTGTAATATTTTTCACTTGACTTATCAGGCTTCCAGTAAAGTTCGCCACCTCTCTTTCTGTCCGCCTACACACACACACACACATCGTACACATACCTGCATCCCCCCCCCCCCCCCCCCTCTGGCCCATGCATGCTGCAGGTGTTGCGTTTAAAAGGCATAAAACGCAACACCTTTTGGCTCCAAAGGTTCAGAGCCCTCATTAGTCAGTCGGAGGGCTTTTCGATGGCTCGATTGCACGAAGCGCTCAAAGTTTTTTCCCCGTCACTAACCTGCTGTCACCCGACAAGCTGCAGAGATATAAATACCATCCCGGAGCTCGGCACATGAAAGGAAAGCACTGTGGTGCTCTACTTTGGAGCTCACATGCTACTGCACGCTGTGAAGCTGCTGTTTGGGGGCTGCACAAGCAGAGAACATGTTTCGATGCAATGTGCGAGCAGCGAGGGATTTCAAAACAAAGACAATGTAAATGTGCCTTGACAGTCATAGATAGTGACAACACCTCCAGTCATCTGGCAGCAGCGTCTATTTAGACCAAAACTTGAGTCATTAATTTCACTTTTGAATGACGGCAGGCTGAGCTGATGAAAGAGATTTTGATGCGTGATGACACAGTGAGTCTCTGCAGCTGCGTTAGAGCTGCCAGTGCATTAATATTTTTAGGTTGTTGTCTATTATTTAAATAATATGTAGTTAAAGGAGACATATCATGAAAAACTCACTTTTTCAGCTACCAACCCACAAACTGTGAAATAAAACATCTAGATCAGAAAACATGTGATTCAACCAGACATTCAGATCTGGCTCCCCTTCCTATGTCACATGCATCCTCATTAGAATATATTAGAATATACCGCCCACAGCTTGAGAACTACCTTTGCAAAGGTGCACCATGTTTCTCTCCAATCAGAGCTGATGCTTTCAACTGCATCATACTCATATCTCTCACATGCCAAACTACTATATATATATATATATATATATATATATGAGGCCAGGAACAAACCCTTGTTCTCAATATTTAAATGTAGTTTTATTCAGCCTTAATTTGCAAGTGTCAGTCATCATTATAGTATTCTAACTCCTTATGTGAAGCTCAGAAGATTTGGTCATCATTAAGAAGTGATTTATTCGTTGGATTTGTCTGTTAGTTGTTCACTGAACGACTACGTTGACCGTTGCCCCAGTCCGCGTGCTCTTTGCTCTTTATTTGCTTGTGCTTTTACAGCATCTTGTATCTTAACCGTGACCTTGCATAAGTGCCTATCTGCCGGCCTGTAAAGATTACTATCGGAGCCATTTCAGACAAAAAAACAGTTTAACAAGCAAATCGTAAAAAGCTGCAAGTGCCCACAGACCTCATGATGTCCGATGGACTTGGGTCAGCGGCGCCGGAATGAGTGTTGAAAGGTGGGGGAGGGCAGCGTTGGATGACATAATACAGGGTTTAACACAGGATTTTGAGAGACTGTGGTGTGATGCTCCCCCAAAAGAACATTTTTAACATATTAAAGTTAAATGCATCAATCTGGAGCACTTTGAGAGCACAATTAGGAGGCTACATCTATGAAGAACTTGGTGCTCTAGTAAACAACGTAATCGTAAAGATTGTATGGTTATGAATGCTGATGGCAAAAAGTCCCACAGCATAAGCATGGTAAACGAGACCCATCGCACTGAGGACAGTCCGCCTCGGTGGACAGTTGTGCTGGGAATCCCGTCCCTCCCCACAGGGAGAGAGGGCGCACTGCGCGGCGAGAACTCCACGGCTCCGGGCAGCGGCGAGGTCCAGGCGAGGGGTTGCTGTAAAATTCACGGTCGGGCCTTTTCAAGCAGACCTCGGTCGCGGCGCACCGAATGATGTGCCCGGCGAGGGCCGGCCCACCAGTTGAGAAGTGTAAAGATATTTTCGGTTCATTATGAGACTGCAGCGGGCTGGATGTCATCTCACTGTGATTTCATTTGAATTAGGCGACACGATGGTTGATTATGATTGGATAAAGATCCACAGCTCACTCTGCTGCGCCGATTTTGCAAATTGTGGATAAATATATTATTCAGTGCTTTTTTTATCAACCTCACGTTTACGCACATAGTGTCAAAAAAATAGACTTGAAGCGTAAATAAAGGCTTCAGTTCAGGTTGTGGTTACGTGAGACTCAGCTGAGACGGAGCCGTGCAGACAGCTGCTGACCAGATTAACATGAGAGCGTATCTGTAGAGTAAAAACACTTGTGAACACTCTCCAGTCTGGACATGCACTGGGTGGACGGGGAATGATTGAAACGTCTTTTTTACAGTGCTGCAATATAGTGGCATTTACAGTGATTTGTGACCTTAAAAACAAAGTGGGACCGCGCCCCCCATGCTTCCGGCGCCCATGACTTGGGTTAATATTCTTGAGATGTTGCAACAGCAGCCATCGTTGGTATACTGCGTGGCCTATTGTAGTCTACATAAAGTATAGACTTAACAATCCCTCCAACAGGCGAGCAGGGTCTTGAGAGGCAGCAGTTGTGATGATGAAGTATGGATTTGTGTTCTGGCAGGTCAGACTGAGTGTGGCTGGGCTTCATGTGGGGGCGGATGGAGAGCTCTCCACATTCTGCTGCTGTTTGTCAAGGACGGGACCGCCTGTCCACACACCAGCACCGCTACCTCTCTCTCCTTTCTGTTTGGAGGAGGGTGCTACCCTCTTCTAAATAAGGCAGTTTCTCTCTCCCACACACCCCCCTCTCCACACACCCACCGCCACTGTGTCGGACTCCTGTCAGACAGCCAAGCCGAGTTTACCACCAGGCCAAAATAGAAGTTGTCCTTGAGGACAGCTTTTTCTCTCTCTCTTTCTCTGCATGCTCTGCTCCCTCTCTCACCCTGCACTCTTTTTTTTTTCCTCCCCCCCCTCCTGGTCACCTCAGTGTCACCTTACAGTCATACCCCGCCGCCGTGGAGACCTCAGGGGACCCACCTAGCGGGGAGAGAAAGTGGCCCTGACCTGTGCTTGACCCAGCATGTGTGTTTATTGAGGCTACAGCGCTGGAACGTACCACCGCCCCACAACTTGTAGGGGGGGTGGGTGGAAATGAAGCTCGAGTCATGGCTCGGTCAAAGATGAATATGTAGATATTTCTTTGTGTGTTTCTGGAGAACCAGATGGTTTGTGTTTGCGTCAAGAAAAGAGTTGACATATTGCGAAGTACAGATTTGCAGACTTGCAGGTCAAAAGACGTGCAACGCAACTCGGTTAAAAATAGGCTCAATTTGAGACGGCCACGTGACATAATATATCAATGTTTCCACAGCATTTCAGTGACTTTATTTTAACTCTTAACTACCCAGAATGTTCAAATCAATATACAGATGTCACCAGGCATCACCGGATCACACGCGTTCCAGTGCTAACAGTCTCCATTAAGGACAGTTGTACATATATAAGTTCAGGTAATGTCTCACAGTATCCAAATAAAAAAAAAAATGTCTTCAGTATCATGTGAGTTGATTTATCTGCACCTGTGTTGTTGCAGTGCAAAAAGGAATTAGCTAGTAGCTAACGAAGCTAGCAGCTTGACATTTCATGGTGCAGATTTTCTGAAACGAGCCGCTAATAAATCAAACAATTTGTATGGGGGCAAGTAAAAACTGACTGCAGTCACAGTGCATTACTGTTTGTAGGTATAGCTACCAACAAACAAACATACTTATTTTAACCCAAACCATGATCTTTTCCTAAGCCTAACCAAACTGCGACCATTTCACGACGTTAACCAGGCGTTTAAAACGGCGACCGTTGCGTATAGGTATGAGGACGTACTGATCTGATCTCCTTTCACCGGTAGATACGCTAATTTAGGCTTCACGCGGATTCCAACGCCGGCCTCCTGGGGGAAAGTCCAGTATTTTTTTGACCCACCCATCCACCTCGATATCCTCCCTACGCAGCGTTCTCTGCTCTTTATATTTGCTGGTCCACAATCACGTTAATTACCTCCGCCAAGGCCGAAGGCCTAGGAAGGATGTTTTCACCGCCGTTGGTTTTTTGGTTTGTTTGTTTGTCTGTTAGCAGGATTACTCCAAAAGTCTGCGATGGATTGGATTGAATTTGTGTCGAGGGGTGGGGTGTGGCACAATGAACAATCCATTCGATTTTGGTGGCGATCCGGATCATGATCCGGCTTCGGAATTTTTTTTTTAATAACTCCGCTTAGCCTGTGCACAGCACAGGCTGATGCGTCAGCCAGCCTCTTTCCTTCTGCCTGCAGAGAGAGGAACAGAGAGAGAGCAGGTGGTGGAGAGAGGGGGGCACCTGTAGATTCGGCGTTTTTTCACATTAAACTCGGTGAAGTCATACTCGGGCAGCTTGGTGGAGGTCTGCGCTCTCTGAGTGCCGTTCTAGTTACAAATTAATTTTGTCGATATACACAAATTACAGTGCATTACTTTTTGTAGGTATAGCTATGAACAGTATATGAGAACAGCCTGAAATATAATATTAACTTGAACTGAAAATATGTTTGAGGTTCTCAGTCATCCAGGTCATGGTATCTGAGTAAGGGTTAAATGAGCAACAACTGGACTTGGTTTAGATTCTTGAAGACGTTTCACTTCTCACTTTTCATCCAAGAAGCTTCTTCGGTTCTACTTCAGTTAATAATAATGCAGTATATTCCAGACCGAGCTCACACACACACACATCTTGACACTTTGGATGTCTTTTGACCTGCAAATGCTGCCTGGATGTGATGACGACCTTGGTAACACTATCTCTCCTCCTGCTGCAAATCTAATACTTTGAGTTGGTTTAAGCAAACGCGGAGAATAATTTGCAAGTTCAAGTCAGATCCACTGATGCTGTTAAGTGAATTTATAGTCTGAACTGGAAAAAGAGGAGCAGCGGGAGGTCAGTGTGACATTACAGAACCACTGAGAAGGTTATTTCCTTCTGTGTTGTTTTTGTTTTTCTTAAACGTGCAACCATTGTTGGCTTGAAGGTCGTCTCCATACAACACACACACTTGTGTTTTATTGTGAGACTGCAGTGCATCCTTAAGTGACTCTGAAAGACTTAAAATAGCAGAGGATGCTTGCACCGTTTCCCTGAGCACAGAAATGAAGACGCACTGTTTTTAACTTGTCACATCCAACTAGGTGTTGAGAATAAAATAAAAAAGCACCAGCATACAGTATGGTGTCAGTGGACAGAGGGAGGGTTTGTCTTGTCATTTCACCAGCATTAAGTCTTTCATGACATGCACTCAAGCATGTGCTAGCTGGAGAAAGAAGGATGAGCAGGAGGAAGAAGAAGAGGAAGATGAAGATCGGAGGCGTGCTCATGATTCATTTTAAACAACAAAAGCAGTTCTGCATCTCAGCATGTCTTATAAGAATGAAAATGACGCACACTCCATCGTATTACTGTTCTTTTTGGAAACCTACGTCAATGAGTGGTCTGCCACTGGTAGTGCGAGGGAGGTGAGACGTGAACAAAGGTGGGAGAGGAATGGAGCGAGGGCGGCCGGCCAACTGTTTGTCTGCAGACGGACGGACGGGCGGACGGATGGAGAGAACGAGAGGAAGAGGGAGAGGAAAGACATTTTCATCAGGATTATCCTGCAGCAGAGAATCTCATCTGGGAAAGTGGCCCAGTGCTTACTGAATACACACACACACACACACACACACACACACACTGCCTCAGGAGGTTGCAGAAACTGGAAAAGCTCTGCTTCACCTCAGTTTGCCCAGGAAAGCCCCTCTTTTAGCTTCTTACCCTCCAGAAAGACTCTGCCGTTGGATCTTAATGTATAATTCTGTGAATATGTGTGTGTGTGTGTGTGTGTGTGTGTGTGTGTGTGTGTGTGTGTGGTCCATCCGTCTGCTCTCCTTGTTGAATCTCTGAGGAGTTCCTCCCACTTGATTACACTGTTTATTCGCCGTGCATCCCCAAAACTGAGCTCCTGCCCAGCCGCCGGCAGGCTGCAGCCCCGGGAGGAGAGAGCCGTGATGTCAGCGTGCTCTGCTTTGTATTCCACACGGAGACATCAGGCCAGATGCGCGGAGCTCTGTGAAGCTCCGAGACAAACACAATGCTTATTATACGGACAAAGGCCGATTCATCAGATAGTTGATCGGACAACAAATCTGTTAATTGATTCTTTGTTTGGAAAAAAAAAAACGTCAAACATTGTCTCTCAAATGTGAGGGTTCTCTGTTTTATTATGTTACTGTAAGTTCAATACTTCCGGAGTCTGGACTGTCGGTTGGATAAGACCAAATGTTCCCGTTGCGCTCTGGGACATTGTGACAGGCATTTCTCAGTTTGTCTCAGTTTGCCTCAGCTAGTAGAGAGCTGATGGGGGAGACAGAAGTGCTGATTGAATCGGGATGTATATTAGGAAGGACTGTCAAAGTTAATGTGATAATAATGCTATAATAACGCGTTAACCCTAATGTGTCACTAATTTCTTTAATTCATTAATGCAGCTTGTGATTTTTAGGTTGTTGTGGGCTCAGTTTTAAAGCTAGAGCGAAGAAACTAGAAAACCTAATGAATCCATTGGTACCAACCATGTGATACTAGCTCGTCACGAAGGAGGTTAAATAACGCTCCAAACTTACACTCAATTTTGGCGAGGAAAAACTGTCATGGTTATTTTCAAAGGGGTCCCATGACCTCTGACCTCCAAATATGTCAATGTAAATGGGTTCTCTGGGTACCCACGAGTCTCCCCTTTACAGACATGCCCACTTTATGATAATCACATGCAGTTTGGGGCAAGTCATAGTCAAGTCAGCACACTGACGCACTGACAGCTGTTGCTGCCTGTTGGGCTGCAGTTTGCCATGTTATGATTTGAGTATATTGTTTTATGCTAAATGCAGTACCTGTGAGGGTTTCTGGACAATATCTGTCATTGTTTTGTGTTATTAATTGATTTCCAATAATAAACATATACATACATTTGCATAAAGCAGTATATTTGCCCACTCCCATGTTGATAAGAGGATTAAATACTTGACAAATCTCCCTTTAAGGTACATTTTGAACAGATAAAAAAATGTGCGATTAATCACGATTAACTATGGACAATCATGCAATTAATCACAATTAGATATTTTAATTGATTGACAGCCCTAATATTAGGGCAGCATCTTACTACCCTACCATCATAGACTGTTAATCAGTTATTTACCAGACAAAAATACCAGACATATGAATCAGTTGAAAAATGTCCTCCCTTTGTGTCAGCTCTTTACAGCCAAGCGTGGGTGTGATTCTGTTTTGATAACTCAGTCAATAACACATGTTAACTCCCCTCACCTCTGTGTTAGTCACAAAGGTATGTAGACGCACCCAACAGCAATTGTTTGCATATGAACACAATTTGGGTCAGATTTGAGTATCGATGCAGGCAAATCTCTGATATCTGTTAATCTTTACACCCCTGGTAGTGATTAGTAATAATCCAGCTGTGGTTCTGCCGTCTACAGTACGACTCTAGGAGTGTTCATCCCACTGTTGTTGGGATTCCCACTCACTAATGCTCTTCTTTGCAGTGACCTATGGCTGTAGGATAGTAGGTTAATCTTACATTCTTTCATCAGCAGACGTACATGCAGCCAGATTAAGACATACTGAGGCTTTGTGTTTTCTTCCAGCTGACAGTATCGTGACGCTCTGCTTAAGATGAATCAGTTGAGTCTGTTTTGTGTTGTTGTTACAGTTGAGTTTCAGTGTAACACTCAGCTGTCTCCACTTACGACTGCTGTGACCGTACAGAGAGACGGTGGCTTTGTTAATAACTATCTATTAGGCTGCACCAGATCAGGGTTGAACTGAGATTGATTTAGACATTAAGTATATTTTCTCTGTTAGACATTTTTAATTTGTAGTGTGGGTAATGTGATGCGTGCGTGCGTGCGTGCGTGCGTGCGTGCGTGCGAGAGAAAAAGAGAGGCATTGAATGAATGATGCATTTTAATGAGGATGGTGTTATGTGGGAATATTCATCATATCACACCTCGCTGTCTCCTCATGGCATCATCTTGTTACCAACATAGTTGCATATCATTAGGTGTGTGTGCGTGCGTGCGTGCGTGCGTGTGTGCGTGCGTGCGTGTGTGTGTTACACTGCTGTCATGTGCCTTTGTTAAATGAATTGCGCACACACAGATTCTGGTGTAGAGCAGCTGGGTGGCCTGGTGTTTGGTAAAAATGGAAATTGAAATATTCAGTTTTGGGTTGTCATTTTGCTTGACAAAAACTACAAATATCTATTTTATACATTTATTATTATTTTTTTTCTCAGAGATTTCAACCACATTTCTGAATGAATCAGAATCAGAATGATCTTTTTTTGTCCTTATACTCGGGCACAATGAAATTTCACAGGCCTCTCTCGTGGTAGTTAAGAATAAAAACAAATAAATAATATCAGTGACGCTCTTCTCACTGGAAGATAGTGACCCTGTCCTCGTTCTGGGATCGTTTGTGAAATTTCAAAACCTTCTGTAAAAAGCACATTAATCATTTCACATTTAACAGTTTTTAAGGTCAATCCGAAATGCAACAAACCAAGTTTGGAGAAAATCAATATGCTGCAATGTTGTGGGATCAATATCACAATAAACTTCTTTGGAAGCTAAAACTTTATACCCAAGATACATGGATACATTGATTATGGACATAAATCTGTTTATACCTTATATCGTGATATATTTTCCCAAAGTCCAACATTTCATTTTTTATATTACATTTAGGGCTGAATGATTTAGAAAAAATTCCCAGTGCGAATATTTTGACTGATGTTACAATTGCGATATGATTTGCAATATTACAGTGTATGATAATTTTTACATCATTATTCTTATTTTACATTCTACATTTTAAAATGATGATTTTTGCAGAGGGTCTGTAGCAAACAAAGATGTTCTCTAAAGTCTGTCGCGTACAACGTATCGGCCAGGACGTGTCTGCAGCACCACAATATTTAATTTAAAATGATATTTTGACACATTTCACCTTTAACAATTTGATTAATTGTGCAGTCTTAATTACATTTATTAGTGGCTCATCTGCTTATTAAACTTATGACTCTTGCAGAACAACTCTGGCATTAACACCACACACGTGCATGAATGCATCTTACATTCTTTTAACCGGTTTTCTTTGAAAATCCCAAAAGAAGTTAGATTAAAATGTGCAGAATGTAGTTGTTTTCTTTTCGCTGAAATTGATTAATCCTAAATTAGATGCTCAAAGTTTCCCAATAAGCAGAAACAGCATAACCTAAAGCCTGATTTTATCCCAATAGTAACATCCCAATATGTGACAATATGGCCCTCCTCCGCTTCGTGTTTGTGCTCGACCTTTTCCCTCTTCTGGTGGCTCATTGTTCGGTAAAGGTTGGGTAAGCAGACACCGCTCCCAAAGGAGCTGTATCTGTGTGGTGGATACCTGGGAGACAATGCAGGGATGAATAGGTGTGAGTGAGCCTCGCGTGCATTTATCTAGCCAGGAGGATAGGCGGTGAAGAAAGGTCATGTGACGGATCAGGTGTGTTTCTGTAGCATCTGTGTCACACACATACCGCCAGCTCACATTTAACAGCTTACACACCTTCATATACATTGTCAGTAACCGAAGATCCTCTTTCAGATCACTGACAATGTATACATGTCATAGTTATTGTGTCTGCTTTAACAAAGACATGCAGGCAACTATTGTGTGGCTGTCTCGTCTCACTGACGAGTATTTGAGGCATGAAACCAAATACAGATTACGTCAGGTAGCACACGTCAGATGTTGTTTTGTGAATGTTGCATAATAACTGTCACTGGGTCATCGCTGTAACACAAATCTGGTCTTTAAAAGGAAATGAATACTTGGAAAAATATAATAGATGACACAGTTACGCTGTCAGACTACCTGTATAATGGCCCTTTTGAGAGTGTTGTTGTTTTTTAGGTAACGCTTTATAAGATTAGAAGCTTCTTAGAAGGAATCTCGTCATTCTGTGCAAATTATTATTGGAAAATAAGAAAGTAAAGCTTCACTTCAACCCAAGTAAATAGTGATTCTAGGGCTGTCAATAGATTCAAATATTTAATCGCGATTAATCGCACATTTTTTATCTGTTTAAAATGTACCTTAAAGGGAGATTTGCCAAGTATTTGATACTCTTATCAGCATGGCAGTAGGCAATCCTGACAATGTAGTATGACATGGTTGGTACCGATGGATTCATTAGGTTTTCTAGTTTTATATGATGCCAGTATCTTCACTCTAGATTTAAAACTGACCCCGCTACAACCTAAAAATCACAAGTTGCTTTAATGTGTTAAAGAAATTAGTGGCGTTAACTTTGACAGCTCTAATGAATTCATTCATATTTTATTCTTGGGAGCTTTATCCTCCATATATGTTGAATTGTATGTTTGCCTGTAGAAAGACTTTAAGTCAGGGGTCATGGGCCACGTACAGTCCAGTTTGATGTCAAGTGGGCCGGACCAGTAAAACCATTGCATGGTAACCTATAAATAACAACACCTCAACATTTCCCCTTCCTGTTAGTGTAAAGAAGTACAAGTACATTCTGAAAACGCTCACAATTAATGAAAAATCCACCCCAAAATAAAAATAGAAGTGCATTTTAATTGCAAAATTGGAATTAATGATTCATTCTGACTTAAAAAAAGTCATACATTTGACTTAATATCAATAACTTTGGCTAACTATGTCAAAATTTACTATTTTTTTTCCTTAAAATCTGGACTTAATTCCTATAAAAAGTCATAAATGTGACAAAATATCTCAAAATTGTGACTTGAAAAATGAAAATCTCATTCTTTTGACATTTAAGATTCATGACTTTGAGTCGTATCTCTTAAGTTTGACTCAAGTTTAACTTAATTCTCATAATTATGACTTCCTATGATAATTCTTACTAGTATCTCTTTATAGTTTTGGTGTGTAAAGTATCTCAAAAGTGAGGATTGAAAAATGAAAATCTCATACTTCTCTGCAATTTTTACACTTTGCACAAAGTCATCCAGTGGGTTCGGATTGGACCCTTTGGCGGGCCAGTTCTGGCCCTCAGGCCGTATGTTTGACACCCCTGCTCTAAGTTATGCTATCATCTTATTTGAATTACTTAACTGTAAATGTACCACCTAGTTTCCCTATAACTTCTACATCATTACATCGCTCTTTTGAGGAAACATCTTGGACATGTTTTATGATGAAATAAAGCTTTACCATTAAAATGTGTAATGTTGTATTATATGGAGCTGATTCTACATATTTGATGTGCAGTCGGGTAGGTTAGTCGTTAAAAAAAAGTAGCCTATCCTAATTTACGAGATGCTCTTATATTAGATGAACCTCAGAGTAAGTCGTAAGCAGAGCTTTCAGATAGATAATAGTGAAGCAAAAAGAACAGACTAAGTGACTTCAGCAGCTCTAGCAGTTCTGTCAGTCCGCATTTTTCTGCCACATTTTCCACACAAGCAGAAAATAAACACAAAAAGATTTAAGTGGGTGGGAGCAAATCTATTTGAGTGGGCCGCTGAAATAAATTCAGCATATGAGAAACGCTGCGTCCTCTGACTAAAGGACTGCTGCTGTGGAAGACAAGTACTTTATTATTGTTTGTTGCTATAAATCATCTGAGATCGTCTCTACGGAGACTCATCTTAGTTTTGGACATTTACTGATGATAGCAGCTCAATCGTGAAATGGATGTGTTGACTTTTCGGGGTTGTAGCCTTTTAAACTTCTCTCATGCTTGTCAGTCAAGCGTCGAGCAGTATTGACTTATGCCAGTCTTCCATGCTCGTCTCCTCTCGCTACCTACACTCGGAGAAAATAATGTAAACCACACATCATGCTGTCACGGTCGGATTACAGCTCTCAAAGCGCAGCTCGGCATGTTCTCATATCTATATTGTGTTTTTTAATATATGAAATTCTGTATTATTATCCGTCACTGATGCGCTTTAAGGGCCATTAGGTTGCCCTGCGTGAGTTTAACATGAGCAGCTTTCATAAAGCACGGCGCGGCACGGTGTGCTGACATTACACGATAAAGGTCCGTATAGTTCCTATAATTCACAGGCTGACACGCCATCCTGTCGTCACATTTGCTCATGATGGTATTAAACAAATGTAATTATAATTCAAAGATGGCCTTATTGAGGATTATGTGTGAGTGTGTGTGTGTGTGTGTGTGTGTGTGTGTGTGTGTGTGTGTGTTGGACTCATACACACTCATACACACACACACACCCCAGCAGGAGCTGTGATGCAGCACTATTCTAGAGACAGGAGGTGGCTGCAGGATTGAATGGGCTTCATTGTGTTCCAACAGCACTATCTTGGAGACAGAGTGGCGAGCCAACGTACACACACGCACATGCACACGCACTCACACACACACACACACACACACACACACACACACACACACACACACACACACACACACACACACACACACACACATACACACGCACATAATGAGAAGTAGGTCTGCACGATAGGAAAATCTGCAATGTGCGATATCACTGTTCAATATTGCGATGACGATATGACTTGCGATAAATAAGCAAATATGAAATATGCATATTAGCTATACATATGTCAGCCTGGTTGTCTTTAAATTGAATATTTAAAATATAACTAGGCTAAATGTTGTTTCTAGAGCAGCAACAGTAATGTTTACAAAGTCACCATGTAAACTCATTAATATCTCACTGGGAACAATCTAAAATAAATCATATTTAGCCGGACATCAGAATTTTCAGATACGTGGCAAACTAAGCAAAACAGTTAGACCACATACAGACTGCTTTTGTTTGAGCTCGTGTAGCCGAGGGTTATACTAAACAACACAGAGGCTCCGTAGTCTGCACCGAGACGGCAAGACCTTGTCAACAACAGCGCATCACCGCTTCACTCCTTCCGTTCCACCCTTCACAATAAACTCCCGGACACATAACTGAATACTAACGTTACGCTCTTTAACCCCAAGGCCCCGTTTAATACCGGCTTTCATTAACCATCCCTAAATTAAAATTATTTTTCTTATTCGTCGCGTTTTAGGCAGTCTTAGTCTCGTTAGCATGCAGACGTTAGGCCAGGGGTCAGAAACCTTTACTATCAAAAGAGACATTTTAGGCAAAAAAAATAATAATAAATCTGTCTGGAGCCGCAAAACATTTGATCATTGTGATGAAGGTAACACAGTTTAGAGTCTAAGTATATAGTATATAAGTCTAATGCAGTGAGGGCCAAAGAGAAAATGTACTAAGGAGTATTAGGGCCACATTGAGGGGAAAAAAATCTGAGATTTCCAGAATAAAGTCATAATATTACGAGAATAAAGTCATAACTTTACGAGAAAAAAGAAAATAACACGTAATATTACTACTTTATAATATTATGACTTTGTTCTGATAATACTACGACTTTTTTTTCTCGTAAACTTCTGACTTTATTCTCATAATATTACCAATTTTTTTTCTCGTAAACATCTGACTTTATTCTCATAATATTACCAATTTTTTTTCTCATAAACTTCCGACTTTATTCTCTTAATATTACGACTTTATTCTCGAAAATCTCCGATTTATTTATTTTTCCCTCAATGTGGCCCTAATACTCCGTCGTACTGTCGTACATTAGACCTACAACAATGATAAATAAAAATGAAAATATAAACAAAGGACAGTTATTCATTTCCAGGGAGCTACTGGAGAGGAGCTAAAGAGCACCATGTGGCTCCGGAGCCGCAGGTTGCTGACCCCTGCGTTAGGCAAAGGTGTGCTTTGAGCTAAATGCCTCACCGAGACGCCTGCATGGCTGTAAGCTATAAGTCGTGTTAATCAATAATAATGTAAAACAAATATCAATATCCTGTCCTGAACCCGAGGATGAAAAAGTTCTTTCATACAGATTTGTTCTTGATCGTGATATTATTGTTTAATAGCTTATTAATGGCCACCCAATCTTGTAGTTATTAGCTTCTGCTGGTTTGATCAGCTGTGTTTGCAGAATGATTATCCTGCAGTCACGGGTCATGCTTCCACATGACGCTCGGTATGTTTGGATGTTAGAAGTACATATAAACAATATAACTGTAATCCAAGCATCCTGTAATAAAGTCTAATCTGTTTACAGACTAATTACAGTAATTATTACATGAATAAAACATAATGTAAGTTCTACCCAGGAAGCTTTGACAGTGTGACAGTTTGGATTGTTGTTATTCAGGTTAGATAAGTGAATGAATACAAGAAGCCAAACACCTGTGCTTAAGCAACGCCACTTCTGGAGTTACTTTAACCCAAACCACCATCTTTTCCTGAACCTAACCAAGTTGTTTCATGTGAAGACGGAAGTTTATTTTGAAAAGGCTGTATGCATGTCACGAGCGTAAATTGACGTGTTGCTGGACATGCATAGGACACACGAAAAATGAAGAAACGTGTGGAAATTTGCCATAAAGCGGGAGAAATACAGGACAATTGTGACTCTAGGAGGAAACCGGGAGAGGGCGATGAAAAACGGGAGTCTCCTGGGAAAATCGGGAGGGTTGGCAAGAATGTATCATACGAACTGTTATGAGGTTACAACCATATTGTGAATAATTGCTCGGAGCTGATCTCCGCTCTAAGACCTGCAAGTGCAAACGTGAAGCTCTCATTTGATGATCGCGAGCAGAGACGGGCATATTGAGTTGTTCAGAGCTGCACTGATGGCAAAAGAGAAAGTTGAGATGTGATAAAACTCACACTGAGGTCTGTACACACACACACACACACACTGTTGGCTGTCTCTTGTGTACACACATGCTGTTAGATCTGTCTTCTCTCACACACACATATGCTCTGACACTTCTATATCTGTGTCACACAAAAACACAAGCTCCCTCTTTGCTCTCGCTCCTCTCTCTTATACAGTACAGTATTTACAATCAGTGGATCCATCGCACGCAGTAACACTTGCATTCAAATCAGCCAGCAGGAGATAAAAGCCTGCAGACAGGTAGAGGTGATTATGCTGGCTGCGTCAGCACAAATAAATGACACACATAATCACCGTGTGCTCAGTTCACCTGGGAGATGGATGGCGTTCGATGCATAATACATACAAATCAAAAGATCTGACGGTCTGTTGTAACTTCCACCTTCCTTCTATTGTTAAAGAAAACTTCACTGAGGTTTCTAATTAAAGAAAAATAACCTTTACTTTGCTTCAGAACAAAAAAACCCAGAAAGATTATAGATAAGGATTCATATCTGCACCTTCTCTGCCCTGCATTATAAAACTGAATCAGAAACAAAATCCATATATCACCTAAAAAGGTTTCACGTACAAGTAATTTGCTTTTTACTGTATTTGTGCAAAATATAGTAAGAGATAATTCTATGAAAAGTAAGAATAAAATTAAAAAAAAACTAAATATAGAATAGAAGAAAATTACAATAAAAATATGAAAAAATACTATTAAAATATTACAATAAAATGTGAAAAAATACTATAAAATGATGTACAATATATCTGAATTAAATGACAGCTCTATAGAAGAAAATTACAATAAAAATATGAAAAAATACTATAAAAATATGTGCAATATATCTGAATTAAAATTAAAACTGTATAGAAGAAAATTGCAATAAAACTACAATAATTACTATAAAATATGTACAATACATCTGAATAAAAAAAAAAAAAAGCTGTATAGAAGAAAACATGTTTCCCAGTACAGCCGCGCCCACAAAGTATGATTGACAGGTGATGAAATTGTGTTTTGAAAACACCACAGCAAAGATGTCGCCCTGAAAAGATATCAAAGATGAGCTCTTTAAAGGTTAAACGTCTCCCGAACATGCAGAGAGTCTGTGGTGATGTTTTCATTTGATGACCACATCGTCATCAGCTGCTGGACGTTGAGCTGCTTCAGAGGGACCGGTGTGGTGTTAAGGTGTGGTGTTGAGGGCAGCTTGATTTGTAGACCTTCTGTGTTGTCAAGGTTGTGCTTATCAACACAAGGTCACTTGTCTCGTCTGTAGTTTATCACTTTATTGTAACACACACACACACACAGTCACACACAGTTTCCTCCCTTATTTTCTCATTTGATTTCACCCCCTGCCTCTCTACCTATTTTTGTCTCTTCCTCCTCCTCCTCCTCCTCCTCATCTTCCTCCTCTCAGACTGACTCTACAGTGTCACGCTGCCTCCCTGCAGGTTTCCTGCCATTACTGCCAATCTGCCGTCAGTGTTTTTTCACCAGTGTTGGATTGTGATGGAAGGCTGTAGAAAGAAAGTTCTATTATTATACAACTGCTTTTATATGAACATGGAGGTTTTTAATGAATCATGTAGCTGCGATTATGTTGCGTGAATGGAACAAAGGTTAAATAAATATACAGTAATTAGCTGATTATATTTCTGGTCCATAAAGGATTAGGGATGTTACGAGAACCGATACTTGGGTACCAAAATTCTGAAATCGTGATGGTAAAACTCCACAAAGACCTTCCGTCACAACCTACATGTAGCTACAAGTGCTGACCAACAACAACAATTAAATAAAACAATAAATTTGCAAAAAACAACTATGCAAACAGTAATAAAAGAGTTGCTTCTCTCTCATCTCTGTAGAGATTTGCACATGAGCAGTACCAATTCGGCAGGATGTACGAATCGTGTAGCGAGTAAAATGTGTTGTTGTTGTTCCTGTGTCGCGTAAATGAGCCGACGATAGCGTGATATCGGATCGGTGCATAGACCCTTGTACCCACCGATACCCGATCCAGCATTTTAGGCTGTATGGGAGGCATTTCTGATACTGGTATCGGTATCGGAAGAAGTTTGAGTATTTTTGTGTGTTTAAAAACTGATGTTTTGGTAGAATGATGTAGAGACGTGTTATTTTTTGGTAGCTTTGGTGCTTTCGTACTGAGCTGCATGTTGATACGGAGAGACTGTATGAATAGTGTTGAAAACTGCTCTTTCTTTTCAACAATGCAAGGCATGCTATTCCTATTTATTTTCGAGAAACAAGTGTGTGTTTGTGTGCTCACAGTGATGTGTGTGTGTGTGCACATTTCAACGTCCATAATCTGCTCTTAGAGACTCATTGACGAGGCACGAAGTTAGAGAAAAGCTCCCCGACTGCTCTGTACCCCTCACTGTTTCAGGGACACAATGCAGCATTTTGTCAGTAAATAGAGAGGCTGTTTGTGCGACTAAATGATCCAATTTCTCTATTTGAGCATTCAGCTGCTGCATTTATGTTCAAATTGTACCTCCGTTTAGCCGGAGGGACGGTCTGCTTCTCCGTTGTCGGCTTAATTCAGGAATTTGTTTTTCTGTTTTTTTTTGTTTTGGTTCAAGACTTTCTTTGTCCTTTAACAGGGAACTTAATTTACGGCAAATCAAAGATACAATACGCACTCGCACAACAACGCATGCATGAATGGGACACATTAACGTTCACAATGGTGGCAGAATGACCTTCTCACCTTCTTTCAGAGCGTACGTCGCTGTGGGCTGAAAACTCATCACGTTAAGAATAACCTCGCTGAATCACATCCTGTCTCCTACATTGTCCTCCTCTGCTCGCGCTAATTACTCTCATTAAGGAAACCCACCTTCTTCCTCTCTCCTCACTTTCTGCCATGATGCCTTTAAGGTCAGATGAGTTTAGTTTGACTTTTTTTTCTGTTGCCGGGGTAGCAGAGCTGCTCTTGTTTTACAGTTGGTTGATTGAAACAGAAGTGATCCAGGAAATGAAGCTTATACTGCACCCGATGCCAAAAAATGTAAAATGTAAGCAATGCAAAGAGCAGGAAATTGAATGAGCAGTGAAGTGGAGGGCTGCTGGAGCATTTTAGTGGTGAAACTTTGCAGCAAGTTTGGTGTCGGAGAGGAGAGTCGCTGCGGTTTAGAGCCGGGGTTCAATGCCTTTTCTGTTGAGAAGTTCCGGTCAGCGAGCTGGTCAACGAAAGAAGGTATTTCCTCTTCTCAGATTATTTAATTTGAATATCTTAAAGGTCTAAAAATACATAATTAATTGTGTGTCTTAGATTTATGTATTTTCTTTCATCTCACTGCCTTTCAGATTATCTTTTATCACCGAGGGGGAGGCTGCAGGGTGCAGACCACTGGGTCAAAACACAGTTTTCCAGGGTGTTATAGTTTTCAATACTAGTCTTTAATGCTTTAGATAGCTTCTGTTAATGAGACAAACCTCCAGGCAGAGAAAGTGGCTTTGAAACAGATGGGCTACAGATGGCCTACAGAAGAAAAAAGGGAGAAACAAGTCTTAATATTAAAATGTCTAAGAATAGTCCTACAGTTGGAAGCAGGTGTTTGGTTTGTAGCTCGAGCTGATGGATGCTTCTTCAGTTGTTTTTTTTTCTGTTAAATGAAAAACTCAAATCCTGGAGGACAAAACGTTGATGTTTAAGTTTTAATCAGAATTCCCTTCATCGCCCTGCTCGACGAATGTGCTGGCGTTGTGCAGAGACAATCTCCCCTCAGCATTGATGTAATATGATTTATAAATGTCTGCACTGAGGAAAAGTTGAAAAAATATCCTTCTATATATTGAGACTTGAATTACGGATTAAGGCCCTGACGCACCGAGCCGACATCAGAGAACTAGCGGCGATGAAGGTCGACTGTTGCTTCGCCTCACGTCGCCTTTGTCTTGGTCGACAAGTTGCACTTGACTTTTTTTTTTTAAACTTAGAACTTGCAGTAATGAGTTAAAGGCAGGGTTGACGATGTTCTCCAGTATACACTATTTGTTATATTGGTTGAAATGGTCTTTACACCCCGACAGCGATCCATTACTGATGAGCTCTGAAAAAGGACCGGAAAAGAGCTGTCACCTGTAGCTGCTGTGATTCTGTAAAAACGTCTACCAATCACTGCCTCAAGGTCCGCTTGGCAAGAACCAATCAGATGCCTCCCTGCCTCCCTGCTCGTACTCTACCCTTGGCGTGCACCAGCCTGAACTTAAAGCGCATCGCCGCCGCACGTTTCCTGGAGAATGGAAGAGAAAACTCAGCCCTGCAGTAGCACTGCCGCGGTTACTTGTCGAGAGGTAGCGTTGTTGAGTTGAGGTCCTCTCTCCGCTCTGTGTCTGTGAAGTAGTTGCGATGCGGCGGTGCTCGTGCATGTGTGTTTGTGGCAGGGGGGTTTAGACGGAGCTCCTGAGGCGATGCTACTTTCAAATGATGCTAGCTTTCCAACATCGTCGACCCTATCTTTAAGCTTAAATTTGAAAACATATAAAGTTCACGTTATGACCAGTGGAGTTAAAAAGAAGAAATGCGTTCACATACCTTAATGGGGCTCTCATCTTTTACAGTGTGTTTGTCCTTTAAGTTTCTGGTTGACCTTGGCAGGTGTTTTGCTCAGGACCCAAAAAAGCTCAGTGTGAAGTTGTTTGGATGAGCGGTTCTCAAGAACGCTCTAAGCAGCAACGCCGGAGGCCGAGCAACCGGCTGAACGGGCGCTGCACTAGCACAATATGAAAAGCAGTTCCCAGAACTTGTGCAGAAATCCTCAGTTCATTAAAGACACTGATTGTTCAGGGCCCGTACCCAGCTGCACACCCGATTCAAAGCAGCACTCAGAGGGAGGCCAACACATGCAAATGTTAGCCCGCTCTCTCCATCCTGCCATCGCAAGAAGGGAGGCTTAACACCACTAATAGGCCCTCTGTAATTGTGGCGTGCGTGTGTTAGCGTGTATAGCGTGGCTGATTGAACGCTGAAGAGTCGAGATGAGGAGGGGCGGACAGATGCTGCTGATTAGACCCCGTTGCTTTATGGGAATTATGCAGTATATGCGTGCCAGGGGCACACGACATGGTAATGTGCATCTTCTGCCTGTCTTTGTGTATTTGCCTGTGTGTGTTTGTGGGTGCTCCTTTCTGTCATCCTGTAACGTCTAATAGCAGGGGTACGGTGCTAGCTGAGTGTCGCGCTCGCCCACCGCTCGCATCATTAACAGGTTGTCTTCCAGAGTTTAATGAGCTGCCAGTCGCCTCTCCCTCTCACATTTCCCTCCAGAGAGACGGAGCGGCCCGATGGGACAGGTGCTCATTTGCTAATTCTTCGATTTTTGTGGAGAGGAGAAAACAATCTGTTATTTGTTCCGGTGTCGGTCCGGTTAGTGTCCGTGTGACTGCCTGCACATATCAGCCGAGGAGGCCTTTATTTACCTCAACAAACAGGTAGACGGGAGGGACAGGTCATTATTCTTCTAGCCGGGTTGAAGAGGCCTGTGTGGCTTCAGATTAATTTATTCTGTGACAACCTGAAGTTTACAGATTTATAGAAAAAGTTTATTTGTATAAATAATAACTTAGAGCAGCATCTAATATTAGGGGTGTAACGATACATCGATCTGGATCGATATATCGATTCAATGATGAACGATCCAATATCATCGATGCAAAACATCGACACATATCGTCATCTTTAGGATGCGTCTTTATTTTAAAATTCTTAACTGATAAATCAAACATTTGCTCAGGAGAAATTTGGCACAACAGGTCTATTTTTTTACTATTTATATTATTTTAATACTATTTTTTAGACTGTTTTTTTAAATGCCTGGAAGAGCCCAGTAATTAAAATGATCAAATTGATATTGCCTCACATCAATTGAGTCAGATCGAAATCGTATCCCGACTTTGTGATATCAGCAAATATCGTATCGTTGTACTATGCGGTTTGGTGTGCTTGCCACGCTTGTGAGTGACTTCATGTATCATCCCCGTTGCCTCTCCTTGCATGCTAACTTGCGAAGCAACCTCTTCAGACTGCCTGACCGTCTCCACGGTCAGCGCTAGCGTCAGGTCCTACATCAGCTGCAACTTTCATGACATCTTTGTTGAGTATTCCAACGACAACTCGATCACGGATATTCTCCTCTCTGCTCCCGCCGAAGTCACAATGCTCCGACAGTTCATACAAAGCCCCGATAAAAGTCTCCGTTTTCTCTCCCAGTCTTTGCACACGCCGATGGAAACACGCACGTTCATGTATTACATTCCTTCTCGGCACAAAGTACTCATCAAACTTTCCAAGCACCCGATCAAAGTCATTTCTATGTTCCTCTTCGGTGAGTGCGAACGATCGGTAGATATTCTCCGACTCACTTCCCATACCCAGAGCGTAAATCAGGCAGTTAACTCGCACACACTTTGTCTAGCTTTGTGGCTATTCTGCACCTCACCTGCTTCCAATCCGGCCACTCACTTGGTTTGTCGAAGCAAAAGTTCGTCGGGGGGATTGAATTTAGCCACGACTCCTCTCGCTGTTCACTTCTGACACCATGTAAATAATTACGATGGAGCGCTTAATTTAACTTTCCTGACTTTTAATGAACACCGTCAGACAGCCGTTGAGTTACGAGTGGATCATTTCAGTTACTTCCGACACTTCCCACAGTTCATGCGCAAGCACGTTCAACTACCGTATATAACATAGTATATGACAATAATGACAATGACAGATGGTATGTACATATAAACAACATTGTGCATTAAAGACTGTAAGAATTATAATCTATAACAGCAGCAGTGGATATTTTGGTGTTATCTTATAATATTTGTATATATGTGACCATCAAAGCCTCTGTGGGACTAATAAAGGAATATCTTATCTTATAATATTTGTATATATGTGGCCATCAAAGTCACTGTACTGCTGTCCTGGAGATGATTAACATGCAAGTTCAGTCACTGCTGAGCAGAGCTCCATGTGTAAACACCACCAACTCCCTCTCTCTCTCTCTCTCTCTCTTTAGATGACCTCTCTCTGCTCTTCCAATCTCTCCGTTAAAGCAGAAAAATGCACTGGAAATGAAGTCCGATTATTTACATTTTTAAAATGCTCCATTTTGCCTCCAATCAACCAAAGCACACCGCTGTGACCTCTGTGATATGCTGGAGATTCATTTCAGAGAATGTCAGAGACAGCATTGGTTGTTTGTTCAGACACTGAACATGATAGTTGATATAACGATCTCATCTCAAGGTCCAGTTTAGTTTAGCTTTGAATCTCCGCTTTAAATGACCTTTTAAGTGACCTTTAGTTTAGGGTCAGGATTACAGACCAGTGATCTCTCGTGGTCGAGTGAATGATGACTCCGTCAGAATCAATAGTTTGATGTTGTCCTGCCACAGACCCTCTAGAGGAGGTCAGGGTGGACTCAAACCGTAGTTCAAGTCCCCTCTCCTACCGACTGTTCATGTTGGATTCGTGATCTTAAGTGTTTGTAGTGAGTGCTTGAAGTGGCAAAAGTAACCGCCAGTACTCCCTTATTCACGTGTTGGCGTGTGTGTCTGTTTCTTTAATCATGTTATACTGTGTCAGTCACAATCAGCTGTGGTTGTATTGCTATTATTATACTTGGGCTATGCATCTTCTATAATACTCCAATAATATTCACATTATAGAGATTAAGATGATGTGTTCAGTGTTAATAGTTAACATGCTTTCCTGTGATATTTTTAGCCTACAGTATAGTAGGGTCCCAGTCAGGATGCTCCTTCATATTATAGATACTAGGATATATTAGGTATTAGGTCCCCAAAGAACATTTGAAGGTTTTTGACTTAAAACGCTGAAATTTCACATCATTTTGGAGCATATTTATTATGTTAAATGATTATTTTATTATTTATCAGAATGGGGAAGAAAGGGGATTTAAGTGACTTTGAACGTTGCATGGTTGTTGGTGCCAGACAGGCTGGTCTGAGTATTTCAAAAACTGCTGATCTACTGGGATTTTCACGCACAACCATCTCTAGGGTTTACAGAGAATGGTCCGAACAAGAGAACATATCCAGTGAGCGGCAGTTGTGTGGACGGAAATGCCTTGTTGATGTCAGAGGTCAGAGGAGAATGGGCAGAGTGGTTCGAGATGATAGAAAGGCAACAGTAACTCAAATAACCACTTGTTACAACCAAGGTATGCAGAATACCATCTCTGAACGCACAACACGTCCAACCTTGAAGCAGAAGACCACCCAAGGTGTACCTAATAAAGTGGCCAGTGAGTGTAGTTGTTATGTTCATACTGCTTATGATGCGCGGTGCAAATACGCTGCCGCCGCTCCGTTATGAATCTCCCAGAGAACCTGATATGGAGAGGAGAGGGCAGAGAAGAGTAAGAAGAAGTCCCGGTACGCCGAGGAGTAAAAACGTAGAGGTGCCGGTTCAAGAGAAAGAATGAACTTTGAACTTCATCTTTCAGGTCAACATAGATCAGATGATGAGACCTTAAACTGTTCAGAAACAATTTCTTGACAACTGATCAAACTCCATCAAATGACATGATTAAATAACTACGGACCTTGTTGTAAGATGTTTTTTCCCAATGTGTGACTTGTAAGTCCTCAAACTACTGCTGTTCGTTGAAGCTGATTAAGAAGAACACAACAACGTTATTTCAGTTCGTCACGGTGCTTTTTATAGCCTGTGTGAACTCATAAAAAAGCAGGTGCCCTGAGGCTGCATGACTGGTTGTTTGGGTGCAACTCAACAGACAATGCACAGATTAAACTGACATTCGACAGAAAGAGTTGTGTCGAGTTGTTTCTTTTATAAATTCAGGTTCATTTCGAGATCTTGAGTAACAGTGGAAATATAACAAATGGATCTGATTGGACTGATTTATGATTCTGTAGCTACTTCCTCATTTTACACAACAAAATGATCTGTTACACGGCGTCAAGTTCATTACTGAACTGTACGAATCTAATTTCCTTCCCTCATTTAATCATGATTCTACGTCTCTGATACAAACAACATGCTGCAGTGGTAATCAAAATGTATTGTACACCTATTATTGTGCTTTACTGCCTGAAGCCATTTGTAGTTTGATGCCATGTAGTCGCCTCTGGTGATTTCTCATTAGAATAATGAATAATGCGTCATGTCGATGTGCTGTAATGCTTTGCCAAGGAGCTCTGAGCGTGTGGCTGAGCAGAAAGTAGGAGCTCGGAGTGCAATCTGAAGCTGCGGGAGATTTAAGATTTAAAAAAAACCTTTCTGTTATTAAAGGAAGATGGAGAAGAAGAATGACAACGAGGTGTCAGCGAGGGGAAGATTGAAAATAGTGTCGATGGGTTTTATTTGTGTGCGCGTGCGAGTCCGTGTGCAGATTAGTATGAGCGCTATAGCAGGAGAGGGAGCGCTGCAAACAGCCCAGGGTTATTTACCCAACTCTCAGAGGGATCGGACATGCTAGCAGGCCGCCTCCACTCTCTGACATACGCCCCGCTGACAAGTAGCTCCGGGGGCCTGACATTTTCCTTTTCTTTTTTTCTTCTTTCTCCCCCTTTTTTTTTTTCTCTCTTTCCTCCACATTCCTGACCTTTCCAGTTAGCGCTGCGAGTGTAGGTGAGGCCTGTGCTGTCGAAAGGGAAGAAGGGTCTGCAGAGATAAGGGCACTTGAGATGCTAAAGCCGGTTAGCTGCCAAACGGTCAATGTGTTGGACACCGCTGGTGAGGAAACATGAGCTACTGTGATTGAATGTTTGTTGTTGTGCTTGAGCAGCTACTGACAAGTCATCCAACATGAACACATGAATGATTCACACATCTATATTGTACACTATTTTGACTATTATAAGGTCTGTTCACCCATATTACAAAAAACATATTTTCTCCTTACCTCTGGTGGTATCTACCATTTAGTTTTGGTTTTATTTGCACATGTTTTGAGATATTTGTTTGAGATATCTGCCTCCATTCAAATACTATTATTATTATATATTTTTTATCTTTTATTTATTTTCATTTTCATTTTATTTGTATTTTTTTTATAGTTACCTGGATTTTGCTTCTGCGAAGGCATGTTGCTTTCGAGTTTTTGAAATCTGCACCAATGTATATATATATATATTTTTTTTAATTAACAATGGATCAAAAGACTGTGTGTGATGTGAAAGGGGTCACTCGTAGTGGCAACCCAGAGTTGTAACTCTTATAGGGCTGCAACTAACTATTATTTTCATTGTTGATTAATTTGACGATGATTTTTTCGATTAATCTAATGTCTTGTTTTGTCCACAACTCAAAGATATTCAGTTAACTGTCATAGAGGAGTAAGAAAACCAGCAAATATTCACATTTAAGAAGCTGGAATCAGAGAATTTTTTTTTTTTAATTACTCAAACTGATTAACCGATTATCAAAATAGCTGGCGTTTTAGCATCTTTCAGCTTGTTGTTTTGGTTTTATGGCCTACAACCTTATTGTTTAGTTTCACTTTACTGCTTCTCATCAACCTTGTTTCCAGCAGCAAAAGCTATGATAAACCCGCCGTACGCTGCCTGCCTGGCACCAAACGGCACACAGACAAAGTTAGCGACTATATCTGGTGAACGTATTGGAACATTTAGGAGCTAAAAAGGTATATATATATATATATATCCCTCAAGAGTCGGTTGAGACCAAAAACAGAGCTAAAAGACGTGTGACTATTGGACTTAGATTCAGCAGTTGGCCAGAAATACAACTCAAAATAAATGCTAATGTTGCTACGTGTTTGCTGGTAAAAAAACAAACAATTAATGCTGCTTTAAATTAAAATTTCCACGTGACAGCAGACATCTCAGAGACTGATGTCTCACGGTCAAATCAAACCAAACTACAGTATTTCGATGCCAGTAGCAGCAAGAGAGAAAAAGCTTTTTTTTGTGGGTGAACCAGGCCTTTGACATGAGGAATGGCGGAGAGGGTCAGTAGTAGAGGAAGTCTCCCTGACACTCTTTAATTGAAGCATTTCCAGACTGCAGTCTCTGAGCTGGCAGCTGAAAACCTTTAAAAGTGTATCAGTCAGTCTGTCTCTCCCGCTCTCCTTCAGCAGTCTTATTGCTGTAATGCCGCTATCTCAGACTGAAGGAGCTCTGACGCGACAGAGCGCAGCCGCCGTGACCTCTCAGTCGGCCAAGAGAATAATAGAGATCCTCTGGTCTGGAGATGTGTAGCACTCAGCCTGCACTACGCTGTGTTTTACACTTTTATTTCCATATCTTTCCACATTCTCTCCTTTTTTTTCAGTAACAGTATTGCTATAAGATGTTGCACAAAATGTACTTTTTGCTTAAAAGAAAATGAATGCATTGACAGTATGTTCAGCTGATAATTTAGTCTGAAATCGTGCAGTTGCAGTAATTATCTGCCTCCCCTGTCACACCCCGTCTCTTTGCAGCCTTGTGGGTTATTATATAACAGCACCGAGGTCAAGGACAGCAGCCTTCTCTTTTTTTCAGAGCAGTTTTGCAATTAACTAGCCCTTCACCCACAGTAGCCCCATCCTGCACTAACTGTAAAATACTCAGCGAGACCTGCACGGCTCTACCTCGGGGACGGCCTGTCCTCCACCAGGTGAACGCTGTGAAACCCAAATCTGCTAAAATAGGAAAGTGATGTGAGGGCTTCTATGGCAACACTGCAGGAAACAGATCTGAGGCGTCATCCTAAGTGGCACTTGAATTGTACCGGCGCTGTGCTGTTGGAAGATCTTTGCCTCTACAATTCTACAATTTAATTTAGCAGACACTTTTGTCCAAAGAAACGTACATCTGAGAGTTTGTACAACACAAGCAGGGATCTAGATAGGAGGGAACGACGTGAGTAAGTGCCAACAACAGCTTCAAGTCCGGTCGGACCCAGGTGCCCACAAGCAGTGCACAGGGTGGAAGCAGATTCTTTTTTTGTCATCATCATTAACAACATCAACAGCTAGGGATGTGACAGTGAGGACATTTTCCCACCAGTTAATAAACTTATGACAACGGCGGTGTTACCGATTACACCGGACATTTTACAAGAAAATATGACGGTCAATATGTGTAGCGCGCTTACTTTGATCTTTACCGTCGGGTGGCGGTGTGTCTGGCCTCTCCAGGGGGTCTAATGTTACCTGGCGTCGCTGCTCCGTACACACCGGCTGTGACCGCTCCGTCCTCCTCGTGGCGATTACTTCATTAACGTTATGGTTCCCTTATAGCATTGGGTTTAAATCTGAAATATTGCCAAAGAGGCGCTTTTGCTTTTCGCTTTGACGACAAATCCTCCGCCATCTCTCGGTCTGTCAACTCTCTCTCGTCCCGTGTGTGTGAAATCTGACTCCTGCTACTCTGAACTGAGTCTCCGTATAGAGCTGATGCATTCACTTTCAGTTTGTAGCGTCCGTCGTCCGACTATCTATTGATAGCTGATATGCCAAAATGACTAATTTTATTTCTGTAAAAAAAACTACGATGGGTACGTAATGTAATCAGTGTGTGCCCAACCACCGTGTAACACTGTTAACACCGACTACCGCGACAAGCCTATCAACAACGCCATCAACATCATCATCATCATCATCATGAATATCCTAATCAACATCAACAAGATCCTCAATATCATCATCATCAACATCATCAGTGTCATTATGTGCGGAGGTGTTGGTGAAAGAGCTGGGTCTTTAGCTTTTTCTTAAAGGTGGAAAGGGACTCTGCGGAGCGAATGGAGTTCGGTAACTCATTCCACCAGCGGGGGCCTACAGAGGAGACGAGTCTAGCTAGGGCCCTGCTGTGATGGGAGCACCAGGCGCCTTTCATTGGCTGAGCATAGTGGGCGGGAGGGAGTGTAGACCTGGATGAGGGAGTTCAGGTAGGGAGAGGCCGTTACTGTTGCTGTTTTGTGAGCAAACAACAGCGGAGTGACGTGTGCTGTTTTGGTTTAGTTGAAGACCAGTTGCGCTGCTGCATTCTGGATCATCTGCAGAGGTTTGAACGTGCATGCAGGGATGCCTGCCAGTATAGGGAGGTGCAGTAGTCAATGTCTGATATTACAAGAGCCTGTACCAGGAGTCGGGTTGCATACTCTGACAGGTAGGGTCTGATCTTCCTCATGTTGTACAGGGCAAATCGACACGGCCGAACTCTTCTCCACTCCTTTTTTATGTGTTATTTCCTGGAACCAGCTTAGAAAATAGGCGCACGAATGTGAGCAGTGTTGCTGTCAAACACAGCTTCACTTGGAGATTTATTAGCATTTCCTCCACCTTCATATCTTGACATCATAAAGTTCACTTCTGCACGGAACAGAGTCTGATTAAAAACATTCAGGAAGTTGGTCAGTGCATATCCAGAAACCTGCCAAATGATTTTAGATCCACCGTTGATTCTCCAAATTGAAGAGCAGACGCCCCGTGGTGTGTCGCGTTGCCGTTGGAAGTAACACCGCCAGCTCCCATGCAGATGTCTTTGAAACGACACATCCTTTTTTATTCTCAGACGGGTCGCAGAGAGGCTGAAGGAGGATTTTAAGCCACAGGGGACTCATGGTTTGTGGGAAAGGGAGAGAAGCTCGGTTTTAAGAAGGTATATTTCCTGTCATTTTTATATTCTGTAGCCGCATAACATTATGTACAGAGTTGCTTTCATTTGCTTCCTTGTTCTTTTCTGTTCTCTTGCTAAAATTAACTTCCTAAATGTCAAGTCTGAACGTGGGAGAGGGTGTGGTGTGAAGGCGCGCAGTGTTATGCTGATAACACAAAGAGAGTCATGGTTTCTTTGAAGGGACATGTATTTGCTTGAGCAGCATGAGTGCATGACTCGACGAATACACACAAAGTCAGAGCCAACAGCTCTGAATTCCCAGCGTGCACGGCGCCTCCTGAACTGTGCCTGTAACAGCTAAGTGAGCTGCGGAGTGCAGAGACAGGCCTCGCGATAGCAGTTGGCACAGGAGTCGTTACAAGTCTGGACAACGCCGTGGCCCCCCAGAAATCTGCCAGACCCGACCGCACACCGTCGCTGTCGCACGTGCAAAACAGCAACTGCTGATCAATCTGTCACACGGTCTCGAAAACTCTCCCTGAGACACGAACGGAGCTGTGGGCAGCATGAGGGGTCAGGAAACACAGGATGTTTTTGTGAGGGTGTGTGCATGTGGTAGTAGTGTGCGTGTCAGCAGTGCAGGTCTGAATGTGCTTTTCAGGGTTGTGTGAGGTGAGCTAGGCGGTTGTGCCATGAGTCAACAAATGGATCTTGTAGTCAGCTGGCCAATTCCAGCCTGTATGGCATGAATGCAGGCTTACAGCTGAGTTTGATCACTCATATTTTAAACTGAAATATGAGCTTGATCACTCATATTTCAGTAACTCTTACGCGAGTCGACAACTTAATGGGAACGCCACAAGAAAATTGGACTGGAGCAATTAAGTCACAATTACAAAGGCAGTTTCACACGGAGAGTTAAGTCTAGATGAATGCTAATTAACAGCATGTGTCAACCATTTGAAGAGGATTCTTTGGTAAATACTTTTATGTGAGTTTTTTCAAAGCTGCACACAGGAACTAAAAAGGTGTCAGTGAAATCTGTAACTGGGTTGCAGGTGCATGGCAGAGCCAAACAGGACAATGAGTTGGAAAATCATAAGCAAATGTTGCTGAAAGGACAAACTTCATTTCCAAAACAAGCAGCTTATTATAAGCAAAACAATATTTACATTGATTGTTAGGCGGTGACCTCTATAGTATAGTGGCGTACGTCATTTGTCATACAACGGTTCGTATGATATCTTGGGAAAAAGTAAGTCCTCCTTTTCTGTTTGTTTTCTTACAAATGTCCAGCAACACGTGACAATTTCCGCTCATTTCGTGCATACAATCTTTTCAAAATAAACGTCCATCTTCACAGGAAACAACTTCCTTAAGTTTAGGCAATAAAACTAACTAGTTAGGTTTAGGAAAAGATCGGGGTTATAACTTAAGTACGTCAGTTACGTGATAAATAAATCAACGTTGACATGGGGTTAGGGTAAGGGAACAAAAAACATAATGAACATTTCATCACTCTTCTTTCATCCGCTTCCGGAAAGCCAAATATTTCCTAAACTGCTTCCACACTGATCGATCTGTTTTGGTTAGTCCACTCTGATAATCGCCGTGCGTGATCAACAATCAAGAGCTGTAAGGCTGTTTAATAGGACTCGGTTCCTGAATGCCAACATAATGCTCCATTAAAAACCAAACACTTAAATATGTTCAGACCTCCAGCCTTTAATCGGCTCCACCAGCGGTTTTATCACTGAATGTTTATCGGAAGTTTTGGAGCGTGCAGTGCAGCGGAGATGTCTTATTTCTCTGTCCCGCTACAAACTGCAGGTCCACTATCTTGAATAACTAACTAATAACTAATTGATAACACATCTTGTCACCATGTTAAGTCGCTCCGGTTTCTTGACTCGTCGTTGTTTCTTGCTAAGTTTCATTCCTTTACTTTCTCATCCGTGGCAATAATAATAGAGAAGCTTTATCTGTTGTTAAAGCGCTGCAGCTTTCACCTTTCACCTCCTTTGTTCTTTAAATCTTAATCTTGTCTATGCAGTATGTTCACATTGGCATATAAACAAACCCCTGCCAGCCAAGTCTTGCGACACATTACTGATCACTTCCGTCAAAAAACTCCTGGGTTCACACGCAGCTGCATGTTTCACACACTTCCTCTTATGTAGAGCTGAAACTGTTAAATGTGCCTCGGTGTGTTTATCTGCTGCGTAGACTCTGCCACCTGTTACTTAATGATCCTTAAGGAATGCAGGCAAGTAAAATACGGTGATATAGTTAGTGAAATAGTCTCTATCGGCTCATTTTGAAAATAGTTTGGCTTTTGATGTCGTCAGGATTACTGGTAACTATAAAAGAGAGATTCTTCTGCATGAGTTGTTTTGCGTTCATGAGACGTTCCAGTTTTATATATGTTATACTTGTGTACCCAGAAGGGGATTTGTTATGACATGATTTCCAAAATGGGGCTTTAAGCTTTCAGCTAATTTTGTAATTTTGTCTGTGACATTTTCATTCAACATTTCCCTCCTTTGGTGCTGAGCTCTGTAAGGCCCTGTTCAGACCTGGTAACACGCGTCCTCAATGATCCGATCACAAGTGGACAGCTTTATAAGTACCGGTGTGAACGCACTTAGGACGCTTTGAGGACGCACTGAGATCAGATCACTCAGACCATATTCAGAGGTGGTCTGGGCCACATATGGCCACATTCTTTTAGCAGTGTGTACGCAAATGCGTCCTGGACCACGTTAAGGACCGCCTACTCATCTGACGTCCAGCTGGGATCCAGCTGTGAACAGAGCAGGGGTCTGCAACCTGTGGCTCTTTAGCTCCTCTCCAGTGGCTCCCTTTGGATTTTTAAAAATGGAAATGAATAACTGTTTTCCTGTTTACATTTTTATTTTTATTTGTCATTGTTGTAGGTCTATGGTACGACGGTACGACGGAGTATTAGGGCCACATTGAGGAAAAATAATAAATCTGAGATTTCAAGAATAAAGTCATGATATTATGAAGTAGTAATTTTACGTGTTATTTTCTTTTTTTTCTCGTAAAGTTATAACTTTATTCTGTAAATCTCAGATGTTTTTCCCTCAATGTGGCCGTACTAATACTCCGTAGTACATTGTCTCTTTGGCCCTCACTGCATTAGACTTATATACTATATACTTAGACTATAAACTGTGTTACCTTCATCACAATGCTCAAATATTTTGCGGCTCCAGACAGATGCATTTTTTTGTCTTTGCCTAAAATGGCTCTTTTGATGGTAAAGGTTGCTGACCCCTGGAATTAAAAGCTAAACGCTTGTCTGCCTCGCAGCATGGAAACGGCCTCTGTACTCTGCTGTATTCTGTCGGTACATCTGTATTTTATTAAAATATATCCTATCTATAGGCTACATAGTATACAGACTATCAGACTGGGAACAGGAAGTGCATTATTATCATACTGTCGGAGACGTGTCGTGTTTTTGTTCCGCTGCTTTGCGCGGAGCTGACACCCATCCCCGGCTCTCTGAAGCTCTGTACCCGGCTGTTGCCTGGCGAATGCAGCGGTGCCTGCATAGCGCGCAGTACAATAACCTTATATTTTGATGTTAATAAAATGTACCCGAATTCACGAATATGTGGGATATTACTACTGACATTTCTGTAATATTGCGTGACAACGGCTGCTGTATTAGCCGTGTGTTTACTACGTGTTTATTTTCATAGAGAGCGGGGAAGTGAGATCAGATCACAAGTGGTCACTGGAGACGCATGTGGAGATGCATTCTAATGCCAGGTGTGAACAGACACACTTAAAGCTGTCCACTTGTGTTGGAATCACTCAGGATGCATGCTAATGCCAGGTCTGAACAGGGCCAAGGATTAGGGCTTTTCTGTTGATGGAGGTTGAGGTGCTTACGCTGCCTCTGTTTATTCCAAACTAAATTGTGAATCCCTGCATTCTTACTAAGAGTTTAGAAAGTTGCAAACACAACCGTTTATTTACAGGGAAGTGTTGCAGATTATGTGTCACATACTATCCGTGTGTGGAAGCACAGATCTAGTGAACTTGTTGTCTGGAGAGCCCGTCGGAGGGCTTGGGAGGACCCGCTGTGTGCCAAGTGCTTTCAGGCTTTTCACCGGCCGTCTTTTCAGCAAGTGAAGAGCAGATGACAGCGGAGCAGGAAGAGCAGAGCTGATAGCCGTTTTTACTCTCTCTGCTTCTTCAAGATCACACAGCTGGCAGGAATCACCTGACTCTTTCTGCCATCTCGCTTTGTGGGCGTCTGTTTTCTGCCTTCACTTTTCTAACTCTGCCTCCTCCACCCTCCTTCTATTTGCTCCGTCACTCTCTGTGTTTACATGAACTCTTAATAATTTGATTAGAGCCAGCAGGGTAATATTGCAGCTGTCAGATAAAACGCCCTTAGAGTTATCTTACTCGCATTAAGGTTGTAATCGCAGAAGCACAACTCGATTAACCCCGATGGATTACTCAAATTCCTCTTGGCACCTATACAGCTTAGTGATGTCCTCCCCTGAAATATGAAATCGCTTGAAGCTATGTCAAAGAAAAAAGCAGCAAAACAGCTTTAACACGCCGTACAGTAACTGAGCTTGTGTCTTTAACATCCTTCCCTTCTGTTATATATCCCTACTTCCTGTTGGCTTGCAGTTTTGAACACATTAATACATTTTCAAACAGATGATATAGATATATTGGTATCAGTTTATTTTACAACCAATAAAGATTATAAGAATTGCAGAATAGAATTTGATTAGAGTTTAATTTATTGACAAATTGGTTGGAAAAAGATAAATAAGATGAATCAGTAATACGTAGAGCTGGAACTAATGATTAACTTCATCACCTATTTTATCTGATGATTATTGACTTGATTTCTTTTTGTTTGGTCTAAAAGTGTTAAAATGTATCCCTAAAAAAATCTGTTTTTTGGCCAACCAGTAGTCCAAAACCCCCAAATTCAACCCAGTCAACCAGAAAATAATGTTGGCATTGTACGTTTCGCCAAACTACGGGATATACTGAATGATATCCTTGAACCAAAAATACGTTTCATATCAGCCTCGTATCACGCTTGCAAACGCACAATGCTATGTGGTTAACGTTATGAAACGATTGGTTAGGTTTAGGCAACAAAATGACTTGTGGTTGGAAAAACTTAAATTATAGTTATGAAGAAATCAGTCAGACTGTTAGATTAATGTGTTGTTTAACTCCCTGTTAATTGTATCTCGGCACGGGCGTGTGTGCACATTTTGACCCTGGCATGAGCAAGACGCAGGGCGTGTCTGAGGAGTTATCTGTAGTCCACAATACCTCCTCATTTCAAAACAGAAACCATAATAAGGTGGCAGTTGGCTGGAGAAGATCACTAGATAACAACCTACTTGCTCTTGGCTATATCGTATGTTATTTCCAGTAAATATCACAAATAAAACGTGTGTTTTCTGATAAAAAAAAAAAAGTACGAATGTAGGAAGATAACAAGTACTACTAACCCGTCTTTGAGGTGGTTACGTCTTCAGCTCCAGTCTGATCTGGAGCTCACAGCTGATATGTTCCTGGTTTGTTTACATGATGTAACAGAAGTGCAGATTTAACGGATTCAGTGTGGACAGAGAGCGTCAGATGCGCGATGCGGCGCGATAGTCGGACGCTCGCATCCACTTAGGACACGGTGTTAGTTTATAACCTGTTTTTGTGGACATAACAGCAGGACGTGTATGCGTCCGTGCGAGCCTTTGCGCATAAGTGGCAGTATGTATACACCTCTCTGTCAGCTTATTTCTTTCATGAAACATGATAATGTTAAAGATACACTTAATAAAGGCCTATATGAGGTGAAATGTCCCCCCTGTCAAAGTTGATTGCCCGTCCACCCCTAACACTCTGGTGCCGACCCTGTAAACAACAACCACCCTTAGCGGACTTTCTTACGTAACGTTACGTAAGTGTTAATGGGATATACACAAATGATACTTTTTGTAGGTATAGCTACGAAGAGTGTGTGAGACCAGCCTGAATATCCACATCGGTATCAGCCTCTCACATCCAGCATCAGTTTATTTTTGGGGACATCAGGTTCCTGCAAACCCTGTTGTTTCCTTAATCAACCATATTATGTTTGATGTGTGAATCCACAGTAGTGAAGTTGTTTGTGTGCCTGTAAACGAACCAAATGTTTCATCTCTGTCTGTGTTGTACGCCCTCTCCCTCTCCCTCTCCCCATCCCCATCCAGCTCTCCTCCAGTCTTGATCACACTCACAGCTTCTGGCTCTTTCTTTAGTCAGCGCTCCCTCCCCCACATCTCTCTCTGTTTCTATTTCTTTCTCTCCTTCCTTCCTACTCTCCCTCTCATCTATACATCCACACATCCTCCTGCTGCACCTCTTTCCTCACACTTCCCCTTTAAGAATGCCCTTCGCCCCCTTTTTCTCCCTCTAGCTGTTTCTTTTTAGATTTCCACTCTCTACGCTCCTCTCTCTAATCACTGTCTCTTCTCTCGCTCTGATCACGCTCCCTCCTCGAGCGCCCGCATCGACCTGTAATTAAACCCAGCGAGCTGCATTCAGGTGTGACGCCTGACTTTCTGTCCTCCTCGGTTCATCAGTGTCACATTACCGGCGTCAAAAATGCAAAAATTTGCGTTGTCGCATGACAGACTGGAGAGTTAAATTGAGCGACCGCTGCAAGAATTGAATGCAGGGTTGTAGATTTCATGACTGTGTGTGTGTGTGTGTGTGTGTGTGTGTGTGTGTGTGTGTGTGTGCGTGTGTGTGTGTGTGTGGTCGCTACTCAAGTATCCTGTTATGCATTACACTGCAACAATACTGGACACAAAGGCGCCATTATCCGGGTCCATCAGGCCCGATCCTGTGTGTTCAGCAATTAACCGCCTGGACCGCAGACTAATGCAAAGACCATAAGGCTTATCCAGAGCCAAAATGGAACCTTTCTAATGGCTTCCTGTTTCCGTAATAACAATGGTAGTCACACAGACAATAGCAGTGTGTCAGCGAGGCCGCTGTTTTTTGGGTGTTGACCTATTTTAAGCTAACCCCCTGGCTTATGTGTTGTGTGATCGGGCTCAAGTTTTGGTGTCTTTGGTGTCTTGACCTGCGTGAAATGTAACGCAGACGACTTGAGAGGATGCAGCGGATTGAAGGACGGCAGCAAAAAACAGATGAAAGGATGCGGCGAGTAAAAGCAGGTGCGCTCCTCGCAAAGAGCTGGCTCGCTCTGGGATGTGTGTTCTCGTGGGTAAACAAACAGAATTAGAGGTAAACCCACTTGGGTCTGTTGCCATTTCATTTTCTCCCACACAGATAGACACCGTGAGGCCTGTATGTTGGTGCTCATACCCACACAGATCCACTGGAGAGTCACCCCACTAACTGGCTTTTATACTCACACACACACACACACACACACACACACAAGCAAAACTAATGACTTCAATACTTCAGGCACAAACAGAAGCGGCAGTCCTTGCAGCAAACAATTCTCAGTTCAGCAGGCATCCGAGAGGAAGAGAGGGAGGACGGGGAAGGTGGGGAAAAAACAGAGATAGAATCTGTGGAAATAATGACACACCTGGGGAAAGAGTCTTTGTTTACTGTCGGGATGATCTGCGCAGCCCCGTCATTACCACTTATGCCGTACAAACGCTAGCGTGAGTCAGCCGTTCAATCACAATGCAGAGCGGCAACGAGCTAACGGCAGCCGAGATGTTTCTAATAGAGTAGTAGTGAGTGGGCGTGGCAAAAAGGGAGGAGGATGGATGCTGCAAATGACTAAAGGAGTGAATCTCTGCAGTGGAGATTGTTTTTTAAGAGAGCGGTGTTCATTAGCGGAGCTGCACCGTGATGTACGACGTTGCAGGGGGATTGTAGGACAACGGGAAGATGGACGTTAAAGCCTTTTGTAGTGGAGGGAAGTTTTCCCGTCGGCCACAGATGTGTAGTTGGGTCACCGTTTTAATTTGCTGTTCAGTCAACAAGACCGGAGACGGTGTGGGAGCTGAACCGAGATCAGGGGGCTGCACGGAGAGGCAGTAGCTTTTCAGGACAGAGAATATTCTGGAGACTGAGGGGAGGGAAACTGAACCCAGATCAGGGTTGGGAGAAAGCTGAGAAGATGATGATGATGACGATGATGATGATGATGAGGACACCAGAGGAATTTCATTGTTTGGTGTAACTGAGATTCTTCAGCGAGCCTGTTGCTGACGCTCTCTCTCCCTGAAAAACAATTCAAGACTTTGCTTTTCAATCACGGCCAGCTTCATTAAATATGTAACATATGTTATGTAAGACATCGAACGTTAGCCGACAGGGCAGCACAAGAGAGTTATGGGAAGTGTTGTAAAATGTTACTCTTCATTTCAAATCCAAAACACGGAGCCCGATTTGACTTCACAAAATGATTGACAGGTCTCTGTCTTGACAAGATTCATGTTTTTGAAACCTTTGATGGTGCATGAAACTTCATTCTCAACCTCTGAATTAGTAGTTTGACCAAAGAGTGTAGAAGCAAAGAGACGAAAGGCCGGTGCTTTTTTGACAACAGCCGCTGCGGTAGCGCTGCCGCCATTTTGGACTGAAAACATAAAAAGTGACAAATTTTCCCTTTGACAATGCACCGACTCCTGCACTGAACAGATTGGACCCGCGTACTGAAACAAGAAACATCCCCTGGACATCAAAACATCTGTCTGAAGTAGAATTAGTTCCACGGTTACAACGTCTATCACTGTGACTAAAGAAATAACAGGCTTCATAATAAATCATAGCAATAACCTGACAGCTTGTTGAACAGCACATGAGGGTTCAATCAACATAAGTGAAATCATAGCAGTCTACGGGAACATGTGACATTTAAATTGAAGTAGAATGACAGAGGGGGAGACAGAGGAGGACAACGTGCCATTATGGTAAAAGGCACCTTTTCTAGAACGAGGCACTGCAGAGACAGAGACATAAAAAAGAAACTAATAACAGAGGAAATGGTACAGTGCAGCTGAGACGGGATCAAATCTGAACATGTCTTCTCTGCCTTTATAAAGTGCTGGTGTCAGAATATTTCAGCAGGAGAAAGTTAGAATGAAAAGAAGGAAGTGGAGAACGAGGGCGTCTGAGTCCAGCTGAGCGAGGCTTTATTGCCCCTGAGGAACAATGACTGTGCAGCTTTTACAGTTACAAACAAAACATAAACGAGTTCATAAAACCAAAACACAGACCGTTACTACAACTACTACTGCAGAAATACTCTGTGTACTTCACTTCCTAATGTTATTAAAACAACTTGTCATTCTTCTACCACTAGTGCTTCTAGCATTTGCGTATTTACTATTAATGATGTTTGATTTGTTATGCTTTATTGTGTTTGGTGTGTAGCAATATTGTCTTAATGGGTGGAGATTACTGCTGTTAATAGTTCATCCATTTTACATGGGAAAATCAGTCAACTAGTGTAGGGATGTCACAATACCAGAAATGTAGTAGTTGATACCTAAGCCAGTGAATTTCCACGATTCTCGATACCCAATTCGACACCACGGCAAAAAAAAAAGGGAAAATGATGAGACTTTATTCCTCAGGTATAACTTTATAGACTATAAGAAAACAGTAGAGGCTGTACACGCACACACACACTCTCTCTATACAGTATATATCCTCAGCAGTAAATTGACTGACATGGTGACAGACCATTAGACCATTAATTATTGATTTAAAATGTTATATTTGAATGATGGAAGACACAGACGGGTTAGGATGAAAGCCTACTACTACGAGCTATGGTTACATTACGTTAACCAAAACACGGTAGCCTTTAGTGTTTTGCCATTGCAAGTGTTGTATTGAACATACTAAACAAGCCATATGCGCTCTCCACCAAATGTAAGAGTACGCAGAGTAACTGGATCCAACTGGTGCTCAGTAACGTAACATTAGTTCTTCATGGTTTTCTCCTGAAACTTGATCGGATGCTGTTGGATTGGTTCAAACAAAAGTGGATCTGGGGAGTTAAGTCCCAGGTTAGCACAGGTCTCCCTGTGTCTTCTGGCCGCGGTCGGGAGCCGGAGCAGGATTAGTTGATACTGTTTTGCAAGACGGGCTTCACTAGATATAACTTTGCGGTTTGGGTGCTTCCGTGTAGATAGTGTTGGAACAGTGTAGCCACACGCATAGGAAACACCGACCCACAATGATTTATAAGAGTGTAAGAAGTTACAAACAGTACCTTTTAAAACACAAATAAGCAGACATGAAATAAAGATAAAAACAGAACTAGTTGAATCTAAACTGGATGATGATGAATGTTTTAGGTTCAGTCAAACACAATGTACAATGGAGAATAAATACATTTTCAACCTGGTTTTAAAGGGACAGTGTGTAGGATTTAGTAGCGGTGCGGTTACACATTGCAACCAGCTGAGGTTTGTTTGGTTTGTCCGTTCTGGGCTACTGTAGAAACATGGAGGACTCCGTGAAGACGACCCGCTCCATATGTAGATATGAAGGGCTCATTCTAAACTAACGAAAACACAACTATTCTTAGTTTCAGGTGATTATACACTAATGAAAATATCAATATTACATTCCATTTCTGCCAATAGACCCCCCCACCCTCCTTAATGCTACATACTGGTCCTTTAAGGCTGGTATTAGTCTTGTATCACCCTTTCGAACACACTCTGTATGTTCAGAACATCTTCATTCAGTGAAATACAGTGAGCTGCTTCTCCCAGCTGCTCAGCCTCTGGAGAGGTAGCGGTAGATGGGGATGGATAGATGGGGAGAGGCGGTGTAATGTACCGTGGAACACTTGTCTCCACCTTCAGTGCAGAGAGCGAACAGGGGGGAACGAGAGAAAGACCTCACAGGCCGCTACAGAGCTGAATTATAGATGAGGTTGGAGGAATGGAGGCACTCCGCCGGCTTTTCCCATCCTCCCACCTCAATCCATGCCCTCACACACGCACACGCGCACACACACACACACACACACACACACACACACACACACACACACACTAAATCACACCTACTACACCCAAACAATATTCCTCACACACACCAAGTTTCTCAGAGGCAGCCCACATTCACACTGCAGCTCCAACCCTCCGCTGCATTGTTCATGTACACCTAAACCCTGGCTCTGCCTCAGCATACACACAGTTTCACACACACATGCGCACACACACACACACACACACACACACACACGTTTTGAGGCCCTCAACGTGCCTGCATTATTGAAACCCACTTAGCACGCTGGCTTTCTCCTGACATCTGACTCACCGAACCGGTGACCTGTAAGCCAGGGAGGAAGAGCTGGATTCCCTGATTCTGCTGCAAAAGAGACACAAGAAGAATTTACTCTGACGTTCTGCTGTTGGAGCGGAGAGGAAGAGCTAGTTTCTGGGGCTGCAGTTGGAAAGAAAAGATTTTCATGTACTACTACTGCTGCTGGAGGAATGAGAGAAGAAGAGCTAGGGCCCTGTCTTGCGACGGTCATTGCTAGTTTCAGACCGACGCAGTTGTCATTTTCGTTGTGAGTAGCAAATGCACCTGCGTCATCTGTGCGCCCATGGGCGTTGGTGTGGTCAGGTGGATTGTTGCCGCATGCAGTCAAATGGATTTGTTGATGGGACAGAGGATTGGGAGACAGCGGTGGCAGAGGGTCCGCTGCTCCCACAGATGGTCTGCTTGCACTCTTTTACTTTGTGCACGAGCAGATGTGTACGATATGAACAGGAAACCTCTCGCTTCTCCAATTTGCAGAGTTCGCTATTTGATTAGCGATGCTTTTAAAAGGAATGGAAGTTGACACTCTAATTGGTTTAATTGTTCTAATTAGTTGAATTGCTCTAATTGGTTTAATTGCTCCACAATTTCCTTCGGGATCATTAAAGTATCTATCTATCTATCTAATTAATGATACGCCCAAAACACACCTGTGATTAGGGATGTTTATAATTAACCGTTAACCGACATGAAGCATTTTAACCGATTAACACTACCGGTTAAAGCGGTTAAAAGAAATGTTAATAATGAATTCAAAAGCTGAGCGGCTCAGAGGAGCGGCTCAGAGGAGCGGCTCAGAGGAGCGGCTCGTCTCGTCTTGCGCAGAGCGAAAGAGTTGTAGTTTCGTAGCATTTAGTCACTGACAAATAAACTGTACACACACTGCTACACCTACGTTCACAGCTATAACGCCACCAACAAAAAAAAAAAAAGAATAAGAGGGCACCGGTGACAGAACTAAACTTTTAGTCTCTCCCTATAACGCCACAGAACAAAGAGCAGTTTCGTTTGTGATTGCGGAGTCATTTAGGGAAGTCATCTGAAGTCTGCAGTCATGCTCCGTCACTCATACATTTGCATAGTGTGCGTTTATACACGCATTGGGCATGTTTGCGGAAGGAGGGGGGGATGATGTGATTGAGGAAGTGCAGTAAAACTAAATGCTGGTGACAGCCTGGGTAAAGTTTGATCCTCTCTCAAGCTGTCCTGTGAGACACTTGTTTTCTAATGGAGGAAGAAAGTTACCGTAGCTGAGCCGTCTTTAGGAGCGGGAACACGAGGGGGGAATCTGTGGTCAGCGGTGCACGGTGAGAGATTTACTCTTATACTCTTCAAGTCCAAGGATCAGGCCAATAAAACTTTATGGCTTTCTCTCTGAAACTCATCCGTCTTATGAGGAAGTTACTGCGCAAGATTTAATAAAAGAAAGTTAGATGTTCAGTTAGTTCCAATTTCATGCCAGTGCTTGTTTATCAAATTAGGAGTTGTTTTTTTTTTGGAACAAAACCCTTTAAGATATCAAAGTCTGTGTGAACGTGTTAATGGGATTTTTAGGTTTTAGCCTGTGTTAAATGAAATACTTGTGGCTGCAGCTAGTGATTATTTGGATTATGGATTAGTCCATTATTCCATTATTTCTTAATTAACAGATTTGTCTTTTAAGAAGTAAAAATGACGAAGATATTCACTTTAAGAAGAGAAGACTTTACTTGATAAATTGCCGTTGATTCATTTTCTGTCAACTTTACTTACTGACTTCATGTGTTTTTTGACTTTTTCAGCTCACTAATGATCTGGTTGCAAGACTTACACAGGATGAATGCGTGCTAAGATGCTATCTTGCTCGAGTATCGTTGATGTGTCTCTGCTGACGTGTATTTGTTGTATTGTTTTTGTCTAACCCGAGCACACACCGAGACAAGTCCCAATCAATGTTTCACAGACATGGTAATAAATTATTGAAACTTTATGCATTATCTGCTTGGCAACATTTCCCTTTTATTAAGCTGTGTTTTGTCCTGAGATCAGGTGGAGGAGACGCACATTAAAGCATGTTAAATTGTGACCTCATATGTCTCAACCCCGACACCTTATATACTGTATTCAATGACAGAACTCGCTATATTCTGTTTCTGACCCTGAGCATGTAAAGGGATATAGGGTGGGGATGTGAATGCACCCTTTTGTGTCCATGTCAACCTAATGCATCATCTCTCACGCTCCCATACGATGCTGACACTATTCTGTTGTCTCATCTGACATTAAAAACCATTATGTCAATAGATTGTTGTTTCAAATGTCCCCAGGAACTTCCCCGCCTTTCTGTATTTTAAGAATAGGTTCTTGCCCCGTCCCATGCAGACAAAAGGTGTCGAGACAATCTGTGGAATTTGGATTTAGGAGTTAGGAGAAGTTGTCTTGTTTGCTTCTTTTGTTTCGGGGCCTTAACTCAGCACACATGTGATTGGGCCAAACTTGTGGTCATCTAGTTGGAAGTTGCTCTCACTGACTGCTGGGTGCTTTGTTTTGTTTTGATACCCCCCTCCGGGTGCTTGTTATAGGTGAGGTGGACAGACTGGTCAGAGACCGCGGGTGGTGCTGAATAAGCCGAGAGACACTTTGTGGTTCAGATGAGACGATACCAAAGTCTTTCCCCCGTGTGGAAAGATGTGAGTTTGACTTTGTGCTGAAAGAGAAGAAAAGGGGGATTTAGCTTCTCACGGAGCGTCGTCACACCGAGCACGGCTTTACTGTCTTCACTTCTTATAAAACAAAGGCCTTTAAGCACTCTGGAGGGGCTGGGTATCGTTCATCATTCCACCTATGAAACAGTTTGGCTGACGTGGCAAAAAACAAACCACCAAGTGTGAGATTGTGTGTGTTGAAGTGTGTCTCCCTCTGTGTGTAGCAAACACGTACTGTATATCTGCACATTTCGTTGTTGTACACTTTTGTTGTAGTCTGTTCCAGGGCTGAATATTGAATACCGGTCCTAGTTGTGTACTGACACACTTGTGTTTGTGTAACAGTGTCTGGATAGTGTGTGATTCCACCTGCTGTATATCCTGTAGTGCAAGTTTTGTGGCTCTTGGGCGCCTCCTCTTAAATACAGCTGCTTGCTAAATGTGCCGGTTTATGAGAGAAATGTCTGAGGTGAGTTGTGTAACTGCACAAATTCAGCAAATTCCTATTAACATGTCCTCAGTATGAACATGTTAGCGTTGTAAAATGTTATTACAACATCTTAACGAATGAATATAATGCACTTTGCAATGCTAAACGGGTCATATAATGTGAAACAGTGCACTTGGCAACAATGCTAGTTAACTGTTGTGCTGGTTGATTATTTTTGTGTGTGAGTCGACCGAGGCGAGCCAAATGCAGGACTCTTCCTGTCCAGACAATAGATGGCAACACAGAAATAGACCGAGGCCTCCCGACCCTCACTCCTCCACCAAAACACAACACAGCACAGAGTCAATGGGTTGCTTAACTAGCTGCTTTCAATGGCTGAGCTCGGTGAAATCAAGTTACATCTGTAAATATTGAAAACTACAGTACAGAAACTTGGCATCAAATGTTAACTTCATCTTTATTTTATGTGGGTTAAGGGTGCACATCTGTGTGTGACTATATGGGAAGTGTTCTCAGAAGAAGAAGAAGTGTTTGTGTTGACTGTCTGCTTTTACCAAATTTGACTAAATATTGAGTTTTTCTGATACTGATACCAGTATCAGAAATGCCTCCGTTCAAGTATCGGCGAGTATACAACTCTATATGCACCGGTCTGATTCAGATGGCTCACTCGTCGGCTACTTCCGCCATCATCTCCGGAAAAAAAAATTATCGCTGCGTCTTAAATCGATTATGGAAGTGCAGTACGTTTTTTAGTCCCGATAGCGATACCTGGGCTTTGGGTATCGGCCGATACGGAGTACCGATCCAATACCAATGTTTAATTAATAAGCTGTACACCTCACTGTGTGGAAGAGACTGGGATCATTCTATTGCTCATTTTATATGGGATCATTTTATATATCAGGCTTGACTTAAACATTGCTTTCCTAACTACGTAAAACAAATAAATACATAGGTATAAATTTACTGAATTATTTATTATTAAAGTAATAAATCGTACACCAGTAACCTGGTGAAAAAAAAAAATCTTGTGGTGTAAATGCAGCAACAAATTACTAAAAACTTAAACAGGAATTTAAATTCCAGTATGTGATGCATATAATATATAAACATAGAACTGAATTGAATAGATCGGCCCTATTGTCACCTATCCGGTCCGGTATCTGTGCAAACGTAATTCGTAACAAAAAAATCCGTTGTTGAAAGTCATGCTGAGCGTCATGAAAAAAAAGGGGGATATTTGTGTCTATGTATAAATAATAATAAATCAGACGTGAAACTGTTTGATCGGTCAGGAGCTAGTGGAGAGTGTAACGTCAGCCAGAGAGCAACATGTCAACAATTTAGCAATATTTTACACTGAAAAAATCCCACCAGTAAAACGGCGACGTGTACAATATGCAAGGCTATAGTTTATGTGTTCATGTTTAACAAAGGGTTAAACTGTGCCAGGTCATACAACAAAGATTGCAATCATATCACATGTATTCATCAGGAAGGAAAAAATAGTATCAGAACATCTCTATTTGAAAAGTACAGTTCTGTTTCATCCTAAATGATTTTCACCCCAAAAGTTTCCTGTTGCAGGAGGAGAGTGATCACAGTCACTTCCAATAAGTGAGTTTCTTATTTGAAAGCTCAACACATGCTCTCAGCTGCAGAGACGGATGAGGAAAAAATGGGTAGGAGATGCAAATGAGATGCTAATTAGGTTTTGTATTAAGCGAGTAAAAACAAAAGAATAAGGAGAAGAACTGTACCGACAAAACGTTGTGTTCTAATTTTCAGAATTTGAGTATTTTGTTTTTATCAGATTTCTTTTTGCCATTTCTTTTAATAATCCAAAAGGTAAATACGCTGATATGTTGTCTGTAACCATGACAACAGACAGACCGCCTTTTGTCTGTCTGCCAGCCCCAAATTCAGTTCAATGTGAAATCGGTTCAACAGGTCAGCAGTGGCGGTGCACGCACACGCACACGCACACGCACACGCACACGCACACGCACACGCACACACACACACACAGACTGATGACATTAGGAGCAGTTAACTGATAAAACTCCTCCTCCCTGCACCTCCTCTCTCCTCCTGTGGTTGTTTATCGCTCCGATCGGCCTCCGTGTCTCCAAACCAAATGTTTGGGCTGCGTTCGCCGTCCAGCGGTCTGGGCTTCTCTAAACTCTCCCGGGGTGCGTGTGCAGTCCCAAAACTTGTTAAAAAAAACCCACAGAGGCTGAGTTGGGGTTGGAGAGAGAAGGAGAGAGAGAGAGAGAGAGAGAGGGGGGAGTTGTGTTTGGGAGGAGAAGAGGGGTGTGAAATCTACGAGTAATAAGCCCATACCGATAAGATAAACAAACAGCGCTGATGGGACAGCAGCTATCTCTTTGCTCTCTGCCTCCTCTGATATCAGACCGACCTCAAATCAAAGCTTCCAGTTGTATAAACACAGGAACTCCAATTAAAAAAAACAACAAAAAGTACTTTTCTGAACATTTCCTCTTCCCTCAATTCAATGCATTCCAGACCTGAACACATGCCCAGTTTTGATTGGCTGGCTTATCGCCGTAGAGACGGGGGCTGGGTGTTGCCCTCGCCATTGGCTGGCCAGATTTTAAACAGCTTCTAACCGACCAGTTTGTCCTAAAGTGCTTTTTCACAGCACAGAGGAATTTAGATCAACATGAAGATAGAAAGGAGAGAGAGGTGTCATGGCTGAAAGGCAGGAACAGTCCTCTGTTTACGTGTTCAGGGGGGGGGGCGTGTCAGCGGTTCCACTCACGGATGCGAACCAGCAAACCGGGGAAACTCTCGTGAGATCGTTAAGTTAGGCATTGATCTCGAATAGTCATGGTTAGTAGAGGTCGTCGTCTGGCAGCGAGTCTCGCAAGAGTTTTTGCAAGTTTTAGCAGATCTCAGATCAGATCTCTCAACTTTATGCAAATGAGCTCGTCCAGTGCGACGCGTCCGGCTCACGAAACTTACGGGATCTAGTTCTAAAATGAAACAAGATTCAGCAGTGGCATAGACTATTTATCGCTTAAAATGTTTTCAGAAGTAGATTTTGGTGGATTCTTTCATGTTGTTTCTTGTTTGAAACTGCGAGCAGAAAACCAGGGACCAATCAGGTGCATTCAACGATGGGGTACGTAGGGGCGGCTGTAGCTCAGTGGGTAGAGCGGCTCGTCCTTTAACCACAAGGGTAGCGGTTCCATCCCCCGGCTCCTACGAACTAAACATGTCAAAGTGTCCTTGAGCAAGACACTAAACCCCAAGATGCTCCCCGGGCGCTTACAGCAGCCCACTACTCCTAAACTACTTGTGCAGAGGTCAAATTTCATCTATGTACCTGTATGTATATGACAAATAAACGTTTCTTCTTTCTTCACCACTTGAACGGCCAGTTGATCGGTGCAGCGCCTCCCCTAGTGTCCTCGCCGGACCTGGTGGACATGTAGCGCTGGATTTAACATTATAGACATGACCACTGACTATTAGTGGAACATTTAGCTACAAATTCACAGACTGACCAGACACGGTCCAGACATATACTCGGTTTGGACCAAGTCTTGTTAAGTGCTAGAAACACACACAACTACTTTAGTTTACTTATTTTAATAAATGTATCTTACTTTTATTGTTAATCTATTAGACACTGGTGTTTATATATAATTTACTTTTCTATCTTAGTTTACTTATTTTACTAAATTTATCTTACTTTTGTTACTTACTGGTGTTAATATTACTTCTTATACACTTTTCTTTTCCGTTCACACGAAAAAAGGCGTATAAATGCCACGATAATGCGCAAGGCATTTAGCCTGCTATAAGTACGCCTTTCTTGATTTCCTCATGTCATTTGTGGGTGGGGAGGTGGATGGGTCCAACAAACGCCAGACTTTTAACCAGGAGACCGGCGTTCAAGACCGCTGATGTTTTGTTTTGTAAGTTACGTTAGTGACGTTAATCACATGACAATTGTAACATGTTTTATTATTGACGTTTATAACGTGTTTTCTGTACGTTGTTTCTATATGTGTTTTACTTAGTTTACTTACTTATTTTAAGCCCAACTATGATGTTTTCCCTTACCCTAACTAAGTGGTTTTCTTGCCTGAACCCTAAATTAGGGTTGACAAATACACATAGAAAAATACAATAACAGAAAAAAACAATATTAAATAATTATTTGTAGTAATCATAAATAAAAATAAGTAAGCATAATGCAAATTTGCAAGATCATCTCCTAAACAGCCACAGTTTTAGACAGAAAAAAGAAAAGTGTAGCACACATATATCTCTATATGGCTTACAACTACAGTGTCCTGTACATGTAACCTACAGTACATGTTGTTTCTTTTCAACTCCAGTCAGTGAGGGTGATCTAACCTTTACACGAACAAAGCAGGTTAAGTCAGTGACTTCATGCAAAACATGCAGCAACTATTCTGACGTCTAAACTCCATCCTGTGCATTATCTGACAGGCAGCATCGCAGGGGAGAGGAAGGTTGCAACAGTAGACTGGCACCGACCGATGAGCTCATTGGAGTAATTCCTACAGTCATGCCTTGGCTTAGAGGTACCTGGGCACCCACACGATGCCTGCGGTTGCTCTGTTTGTAAGTCTTTTTGCATATGGATTGGTGACGGGGTGTGTGGATTGGTGATGGGCTAAAGAAGTTTGGTACATTTTGTCTTAAAATGTCTTTGTTTCTTAAAATTGTCTCCCTCTTGTTTATATTCAACACATTTTCAGTAGTAAATGAACAAGCAAAGCTGCAAGCAGTCTCTCTGAGCAAATATGATAAAAAGTTATTTTTATAAAACTGTCACTATATCCTGACAGAAGAACACGAGACAGATAATCTGTGAACAAAAATCATGTTCCTCTGCCTCCCCACAATGCTCAAAAATAATGAACGGTAGTCAACGGAGAGAGACAAATATTTTATTGATCCCGTTTGAATTGTGCCATAAATCTCACAGATGATGTTTGTCAATTTAAAAGATAATTTTCTCAAGTCAAGAAAGTCTCAGTTTGTCGTAGTATCATTTAGTTTTGTGTGAAACCGCTCAGTGAACTACATCTCTCTCGTCTCGCACAACATACGTCACCAACACTAGATGGCTAGGTAACTTAGCTATGTTATCTGACCTGCTGTGTTTTATCCAGCAACTCCTGGTCTTTTTATCAGCCGGGAAGAGAAAGAAGGATCAGACCCGTTGCTGGTGTGAGTTCAACCCAGTAGGAAACACACAGACATCGTAGCTTCAGAGAGAGAGAGAGACGTCACTACCACACTTTTGGGTGTGTCGTCTTTCTAATTATCTATTTTCAAAGTCTGATAATTCAACAGTTTTACAAACTGAGACTTTCTTGACTTGCAAAATTATCTTTTAAATTGACGAACATCATTTGTGTGATTCATGGCATAATTCACAGGTTCAAAAAAATATTCATCTTTTGCTGTTGACTACATATTTTTTTCACAAAATAAGGTCCCATGGTGCTCCACCAGAAGGGGCGGGGCTTCAACTCTCTATTGGCATTTGCAAGATTCTACCGTGCCCGAATCTTAAACAACCAATCGGAGCCGAGGAGTCTCTGGACAGCTGGCAAACTTTACCTGTAAAATGAGAAAGTTTGTGTGTTGGTTGGAATGTATTTTCCAAGTTTGAACCTGCTAACTTCTTTAAACTATATTGATCCAGTTATTTCAGCCTTTCTGTCCCGCCCAAGTTAATAATTCCTCTGCTTTACGCACTAAACATTACAGTAGTTCAGGTATAAAAGTTGTTTTCTAGCCACTAATTCCTTTAATCATATATTCCCACACGACTGGTCTCATTCGACCAGTTCAATCGGGCAAGCGGTTTCTTTTGGCATACTGCTCCTCAATGCTCTTTCACTACCTGCTGCTTTGCAAAATGAACTCCCTCATCCTGAACTGGCATTCCGGGCGGTTTTGGGTGTGTGTCTCAGCAGCTGTCAGTGTAAAGCTTGCTGAGATTGATTACAACACAGCACATGAGCAGAGCCAAAGCTCCAAATTAAAAAAACGTATCATGGTAAAAATAATTTATTTTCTTACCAGTCAGAAATCGGCTCAATGTAACTTGTACTTGAAAACACAACATTCAATGTCCGAAGGAGAAACACACCTACTTTTAAACGTTATGAAAGACAAAAAGAAAGATATCAACAGGTTTTTTATCGCAGCGCCGACCTTTTAAAGAAGACGGTTGAAGGAATGAAAGAGGGAGGCTGTGTTCGCCGGGTTAATCGGATTATGCACGGCTGCATGTAAACGGGAACACTAGTGGAATATTAATTTTCATCAGCCATGTAAACGGCTTATTGTCTTTTTTTGGAATAAGGGCAAAAACTGGAATATTTGCATGTAAATGAAGTCATTGATTCTTTATCTGACTGAGGTTTGTTAGAATCTATGCCCCCGACCACGGCTCTGAAATATCAGTAGCCTCCACCGGGTGCAGCTGTATTGGTGGTGAAACTGTTCCATCCCACCTGTTAGAAATGAACAAATAGCCGACTGGTTAGGTTTCTCGCCAGCGGGTGAAAGCCAACAACAGATTCACTCTTGTTTTTGAACGAGCTTTGTCCACTTCGCCTCGCTATATTTGCTTTTTTTCCGGTGCTGTGTCCTCCTGTTTTTTTCGTAACTTCCTCTTGGATGCGTGGATACGACCTGGCACCTGGTCGCTCCGTTTTCATAAAGGCTGATGCCCCGAACACAGCAAAACAAGAAGATCCAGGCAGAAGGATGCAGGGTCTCTGCAGATACAGACACCGTAGTTTACGCCCGATGTCAGTCACATTCCTGTTTTACAAGACGGGCTTCACTAGATATAACTTTGGGGTTTTGTTGTGCTTCAGTTTGTGTTGGAGTCTGAGTTGTGGTGGGGGCCGGTCGTTTGTTGGCGTTAGCGGAACAAATTTCTAAGCGAAGGTTACCTACGGCTAAGGCACTCTCGAGCGCGCGTGACGTCACATCCGTTGGATTTTCCCTGAAAAAACGGGCCCAGGTTGGCAAAAAAAAATCTGTGTAAAAAATTACATACAGTCCGTTTTAACATTTGATTTTGATTTGAAAATGTCTTTCTGGCATGGAAACTCATTCACACATCAAACCCATTGATCCTCCTTAAAATTGTACAGATGTTTTGCCCTCCAGGAGTTTGAGAAGCCCCTGTCCTAAATCTTTGCGTCACAATGGAAGCCTATAGGAGGTTGTCACACAAAGATTGTGACTTTGTGCTGTCTTCTTTATTTTTTCTCCACGGGATCTGTAGAAAAATCTATATTTTTGTGCACTAATCTGTGACTCTTCATCAAGACATCCCCGTATCTGACAGGCAGCATCTCTGGACCTGCGTGAGTGAAACACATTCAAATATTATTGGTGAAAAAGAACGAACACCCCCCCTCCTCCCTTCTTCCTTTTGCTTCCCTCTCTGTCACCGTTTCTTTCAGTGTCTCTGTGTATTGGAGGAGAAAGAGATGAGTCTCTCATTCGCCCCCTCGCTTCCTCCTCTTTGTCTTTTATGGCGAGCTGTGTGGGAGACGGAGAAGAGGGGAGTGAATGTGAAGGGGAATTGAAGATGACAGATAATGGTGGGGGGGAATTGAAAGAGTTGCAGAGAGGATGTGGCAGTGGGAGATGAGGTGGCGCAGTGCTTCAGTGAAACACCAAACACCACCAGCTTCCACCTCATCACTTCTTTCCCTGCGACTTCCTTCTGCTCCCGTCACCTCGTCTCTCTCTTCTCTTCCGTGTGTGATTGTGTTCATGTCAGCTGAGGTATTATGTACGCTTCATTTATGTTTTTGAAAAAAGGCAGTATAGCATCTCAGTGAAGTGATGTAGTTACACAACATAGCACTTCTCTATGGTTGCATACTGTATGTGCCAGAGCTGCAGTATCAGGGCTTGTTGACTGAAGACACGAGGAGCGTGGGACACATTTCCTTCACACAACATGACCTGACCCGCTTCTTTTTATACCTCTGCTTCAAATTTTGATTATTAATTTACCTTTGTCAGTGAGTTTGTTTGTCTGTTAGTTAATCAGGATCATTTCTAAAATGTATTGATATAACAAGATTGGAGGGGGGGGAATTTGGAAATATTTTTGAAGCAGAATTTGGAAATATTTTTGCTCATAAGCTTCTGCAAATACTTGAGTTGTAAAAGTCTGGCGCTTGTAATCCATTACCGTCTATCAGTAATGCACCAAGTGACTGTTCCTCATGCTTTGGACTTTTAGGTTTAACTTCCCTGATTTAGAGATTTGTGATTGTGATTTGTTGAACTAGGTGTGAAAGTGAGTTACATGACTCGGGTCAGACTCAAGTCACAAATCTGGTGAGTTCAGACTCGACTGGACAAAATAAAAAAACTTCACTTGGACATAAAGCTTCAGTCAGTTACTTAAAGGGACTATTTGTAACTTTCAGAAATGCTTCTTAACAGCGACACCTGTGGCCGTGAAATCAACGAAAGTCAGCGTCGGGCTCGTGCTTGCGCTCGCTCTAAATGGACATGAACGAGCATCGCTCAAAACAGTGAGGCGACACACGTCAGCTAAAAGCACAATATCACTCTATATTTCAGCTGCTTGGCAGTAATGTTAGCTGACCAGACGAAGGTCTCTCCATGAATCAATGCTGACACTGTGTTTGCTTCTCCTGCCTCAGCGCAGGCTTCAGCAGCGGGGCTCCCCAGCGAGAAACTCGTCTCCCTCCGCCCACAGCCGGAGAGAGCAGGAAGACACCGGCACCCGGTCGGTAACGAGACGGTAACGTAACTCTTTGAGGAGCCCCGTCACTTCACAAGACACGGGAAACCTCTGTTGATCTGGAGGAGCTGCAGCATTTATTTCTGCACAAATGTCCACTGTACATTCACTAGATATTCTCAGAGTTAAACTAACTCTTCTGCAGTGTGGAGTGAGAGCGCGTTCACGTCTAGAGGTGGAGCGAGTACGCAAGAACGCGCGCGCTGTCTGAGTGAAGGCGAGCAGGCAGAGGAGACGAGACAGCGGCCACACGCGACCTTGCATATGTGAGCGCGCATGTGTGCCGACCGCTACATTTATACGCTTAAAAAGTTACAAACAGTCCCTTTAACTTTTTTATCATATTTGCTTTCACTAAATCCTGACAGTAGTACATGAGACAGATAATCTGTCAACATGTGGTTGTTTTCCTTCGGGCATGGTGGAATCTTGCAAATACCATTAGGAGCACTAAAAGGAGGCAGAGGAACCTGCTTTTTCACAGATTCTCTCTCTCTCTCTCTCTCTCTCTCTCTCTCTCTCTCTCTCTCTCTCTCTCTCTCTCTAAACCTAACCAGTCTGGGCAGATGCTCGAGGTTTCTACCCGCTAAACGGGGAGTTTTTCGTGGCCACAGTGCATTACCATAACAATGCAATGCTCATGGGGGGATCTCTTGTGGGGTTTCTAAACTATAGAGTACGGTCTAGACCTGCTCTATATAAAAAGCGTCCCGAGATAACTTCTATTATGAGTTGACGCTATTTAAAAACAAGTTGAATTGAATTGTCTCATGTGCTACTGTCAGGATGTAGTGACTTTATTAAAGTTACTGACTGTAGCTTTAAGCTGTTTGTCTTCGGACTGACTTGATATTCTCTCAAAGATTAAACATGATGTCCGGGCAGCAAAACTACTCTTGATTCTACTGACAACAGATCCACTCTGAGTCATCCTGACAGCAGCCAATCAGGCTGTGAACGGGAGGGAACGCTGTGATTGGCAGTGACCAGCAGCAGACAGACAGATGATGTTTAGAACACAAAGTTTAGGACTTGATTCTTAACTTGAATCTTGACTTGGGGCTTATGTCGGATACACACTTCACAACAGTGAAGCTGATTTGGGGCCAGATTCCCTCCCCTCCCGATAATCGTCAGCAAAGTCCTGATCGTTTGATGGTTTCTAAAGATGATCTTTCCAGATATTCCTGTAGTGTGAAGTATGTTAAGAGTGTTTTTTTTTCATCTCCCGATCGGCTCAGAAGTCCATCCTGGCAGCACCTTTTCAAATCATAAACCTTAAACATGTTCAGTATTTACGATGGGATCTCCTGTTGTGTGTGTGGGGAACCCCGAGGACAGCTGATGACGCCGTCACGGGGGAAAGAACAATAGCCAATAGAGAACCGAGCTGACTGAAGAAGGAAGGACAACCACCGCCGTCATGGCGGTGACTAATGCTAAACGTGAAGCATAAAGTAGTAGTAAGATGGAGCTCAGAAATGGAGGACCAACTTGTTGATTTGTGGCAACAACATAAGTGTTTATTTAACGTGTCTCCATGACTTCATCCATCCATCCTTTGTGAATGTTCAGTACAAAGTAAAAACTAACATCTTTAATTCTTCCTGCCCCGTCGTCTGTCATGTTTGTTCACGTTTGACCGCGAGAGATTTTGCAAGATTTCCGTTTTTTTTAGTCAAGACTGATTTTAGTCGGGAGTCGTTGCTCTCCACACACTATAGGAACAAAACTGCTAAATTCAACATAATATGTTGTTATGTGTGGGCCAGCCTTTACCCTGACATGACTCAGGACTTCATACTTGTGACCACCTCTGATAATTTATATTTATATAGTAGGACTTAGACGAGGCTTAAGATCCAGACTTCCAGACTGGCGTGATGACACTCTTAATGTACTCGTGTTAAACTGTTAACAGGAACCTTTTTGAGCAGCACATGAATGTACTCTCGCTGTCCCTCAGCAGGCTCCCACTCATGCCTCAGTCATTCCTCTCCTCCTCTTCCTCTTTGTCCTCCCCCATCTTCAGCTGGACCTCAGTCCTCCTCTTCCCTCTCCGCCTTTCGTTTCATATCCAGTAGTAGAGACCCTGGGGGGGGGGGTCTGTGCTGAACAAGCATTCAGATTCATGCGGTGCAATGCTCCGAGGTCACTGGCTCTTTTTTCTTTTTCTCCCTTACCTCAGTGTTTTGTTTTTTATTCCCCTGCACATTGTATGCTTAATGTGTTCAGATGTCCAACAGTTTTGTGAAGACGGATTAGAGTACAAGAATAAACTTGCTGCGTAAGCATGGAGTGTCTCCGTTCCTTGGCTGTGCTGCCTGTGCGTGGCTGAAAAGGAAATCCCACTAACAGACGCTCACGTTCAGATGCTTTGAGTCAATGCTCTATTTAAATCCATGTTTCATTGTAACAGAGAGAAAATGTAGATGAAATGGATCAGGTAGATGTGTACAAACAGGACAAGATTAGGATTATCCGTGTGGTCTGTGGCTATTTGTACTTTTGAACATTAAAATGACCTATTAGGGAGTAGATTTTTTTGACATATGCTCATTTAGCAAGTCCTCCGTGAGAAGCTAAAAGTCAGTATAAAGATTCAATGACAATTCTTTCCACACATACTTCACTCTTCTGTCCTGCATCATCTTCCTCAATAAAAAGCAACAGGATGGAAATGAAATGAAATCATTTAATCAACATGATCATCAGCATAAATTATGTACAGCTCATTGGGCAGAACAGGCCCAGGATTCTCACTGGCCAATTATGACTAAACCTGCACTTTTACAGATTTCAGTTTAAACCTGAATTAACTGATTGGCCGCTCGGGGGGACGGTGCAACAAGCTGTAAACACGGACATATTATCACCAAGCTGTAAAGCAAACAGCTGCTTTACACATCTAGCAGATACAAAGCAACATTATAGCATTTATTTTGAGTCGTGTGTCTCTCCACGTGATGACCTTAAGTCCAATATTCGCTCTCTCTCGGTCTCCACCAACTACTGGGCAGGTAGCGTACGCTGGGTTTATCAGAACCTTTTCACTGAAAACACCTTCCTACGTACGGAAGTTGCGTTGATGAGAGCGGTGAGGGCGAACTAGCGCAGTAGAGCTGAGGCAAGCCAGTCGCCAGGAAAAAAATGTTGGCATTGTACATTTCTGCAAACCAGGGATACGATGAATGTCGACATTTTTTGCATTCAATCAGAGCAAGTGATGTAGTTTAAAGAGGAGAAGAGACACACCGGGCGGGCGGGAGGGGAGGTGGATGGGTCCAACAAATACAGGTGTTACGTTTCACTTTCACGTTACAATCAGCCGTTTGTTTGTGTCCCGTGTTCACAATGTTCACGTAGTAGTTTTAAGCCCAACCATGTAGTTCTTTCCTAAACCTAACTATAGTGGTTTAGTTGCATTGTTACGTTAACATTGTTTTTTGTTTTTTTAAAGATCATTTTTGGGGGCTTTTTATGCCTTTTATTGATAGTGATAGTGGTGAAATGGGGAGAGAGAGGGGATGACAATGCCGAAAGGGCCACAGGTCGGATTTGAACCCTGGGCCGCTGCAGCAAGGACTCGCCTATTTGATACATGGGGCGCCCGCTCTACCCGGTGAGCTAACCGGCGCCCCACATTAACATTGTTTTGTTGTTCCATTATTATTTGAACACAAACCATGATGATTTTTCTGACCTTAACCGAGTAGTTTTATTGCCTAACCCTAACCAATCATTTCACAACGTTAACCACGTTGTGCGTTTTTGCATGCGTGATACGAGGTGGAAATGAAACTATTTTTTGTTCAGCAACGTCAACATCTAACGTATCCGTGGTTTTGCAGAAACGTCCAATGCCAGCATTTTTTTCTAGCGACTGGGTGAGGGGACCTGTAATGTGGTCCGATAATTATTCTCTACGAATACGAGCGATCTTTCAGGTTACACATAAAAAAATTATAAATTTATTTTTCTACCTGAAACATCAAAATTTGACTCCATCTTTTGTGAACTGAAAAACCCGACTCCTGTCAAATCAAATCAATATAACTCCATTTAAAGAACAAAGAGCCGAGATCACCAAGGTCCTTTGCATCTAAAAATCAATTAAAATCTTCATGTTCGTATTTCTACACCTCTTCAGCTACTTTTTTGTAACTAGAGGAGAAAACAACAGACAATGGTTGCTCTCATGCTAGCTTGAAGGATAAAAGGCAGGTTCATAGCTCCATGAACACCTTCCTTCCGCCTGTTATTTGGACTCTTGTTCTTCCCAAAGCCAAGGGGGTGGTGATTGATTTTTTTGTCCTTTTTAACAACCAGAGGCCATTACCTCATGGTTAATTGTGGTTCGCCCACAGAGGGAGATGGGAATAAAAACGGAAATTGTTTTCTGATGTTATTAGTCGGACTCATGTTTCTTCATTTCTCTCCCTGCCCCCTCCTTCCTCTCTTTCCAGGATGAAAATGCGGCGGCACAGGGTGTTCTTGCTGTGCACAGTGGGCCTGTGCGTCATCTCCTTCCTCCACTACTACAAGGCCCTCCACTACGTCTCCCTGCTGCGCGAGCTCTCCGCCCCGTACCCCAACATCAAGTCCTTCATCATGGTCACCGGCTTCTTCTGGAGGGAGAAAGGCGTTGGCGCCACCCCGCTCAGCCCCGCCTCCCCGGAGGAGGCCCCTCCCTTACCTGTCCACCATCAATCGGACACCAAAGCTAGAGCTGCGGCGGGTGGCGCGGGAGGAGGCGGAGGAGGGATGGGTCTGGGGATCGGGGGGGTCATGATCGGAGGTGCCGGGATCATCGGCAGCGCGGGTCTGGAGATGAGGTTGAGGGAGGAGCCGGCGCCCCCTCACCCTTGGGAGAAACCAGAGGAGAACCAGCGAGGAGACGCTCTCAAAGACGTGAGTAAAACTGTGCTATAACATCAACAATACAATCACCAATATGATGATTCTTGTAGTCCCTGCAGCATATGTCTGCATTAAAACATTCTGAAGTGTAAAGTAACTTCTTGTTATGTTCACCAGTAAGCTGATATAACATTGCTGATAATAAAAAATATTATTTTCCCATTAGTGTAGAAAGACACACCATTCGCGAGGTGCAGCCTGTGTTCAAAGCACTGAAGTCTGGTCCGCCTTTTCAGGCTCACAGCTTTGGCGAGCACTTGACAAACTTCTTTTAAATTCCATGACATGAGAGCATCCTTTAAACCTTGCACGTTTATCTCGCCCGTGTGATCAAACGGGAAGAACTTCGTTTGAAAGCAATTACTCTTCAACTTCCAGTTTTCGATGTAATATACAGTGATACTCAGGTATGGCTCACACGTTCTGCTGGACCACAGATCAGTAGTTGTGGAGAAGTGGGTCACCTCTGTTAGCTGGTTGGCCAACTTTTCTCTCACTGAAATATAGAACTCCGGTAGAGCTTTCCCCGCAAAAAAATTGCGACCAGGCAGTTCATATTTTGGATCAAATGTCTTAATGAGTCTTTTGAATCCGGGCTTTTCAACTACGCTTACCGGATGTAGTTGTTTACAACGGCCGTGATTTCATTCCATTTCGCACTTTTTTTGTCACATGGGATTGCTTTGGAAAACGAAGAAGACAGAGTCATTTGCTTCTGGGCTGATTCGCTAGCGTACTCGCTTTGCCGCTTCAGTTCTTTCGTTTTCTCCAGGCTCCGTCCTTCTCTCTTCGATTCCCTTCTACTTCCCTCCAGACCAAAACATGCCGGCCGCATACGTCACACACACTCGCCCAGGAGAGAGGTCTGGATGGAGGCGGAGTCTGTGACGTATGTGTGTGTGTCTGAGAGGCAGCCGCAGGAGAGAGGGAGAGAAGGAAATGTCAAAGCGAGTCTCATGCCGGCGCGGTGGCTTAAAAACATTACATGACAATATGTAGTTGATGTTCGCGATATAGTCATTTTATACACCACGCGTGGGACAAGCCGCGATACATCGACTATATCCGATGTATCGCCCACCCCTACATGTTACAAACAGACAAGGGACAACAGATACAGAGAGGGAGACAAAATCATGAAGCTGTCGTGTGTTCTGAAGATTATTCCACGACCAGGGCGCAAAATAGGAGAAAGCTGTATCCTGGATACCTGGAAGAGTAGGTAGGCCATTTATTGGAGCAAAAACAGCGGTTGGTGCTGTAAGTGAAACCCAGTTTAGTACACAGTGATGTGAACAGGACAATGAGTTGGATATAAAACGTAGAGAACTGTGATACACAGCAGCATGCATGTAAGAGCACGTCTCACAGTTTCGTAGCAACTTGAACAAAACAAAACAGCATCATATAAACTTCTGATACATGAGAACTTGTATATGAACCTTTGGAGGTCATTACAGGCGTCAACTGATATGTAGGCCTCAAATATCAAGCTGTTCCTTGGAGTCAGTTAATCAATGACAATGAACTGTATGGATTGCAGGCGTTTGTTTGAAATAGAAGTTGACTTAATCCTCTCCTCTCCTCTTTGTCTTTCTTGTCAGGAGAGTGCTGAAGACCACTTGAAGCCGCGAAACCCCAGCCACCCGGCCCATCCTGCCGGGCCTGACCACCCAGAGGCGCCGTTGGTGGGAAAAGAGCAGCGGGCCGTGTTGTACAAGAATCATTTGCCTGACCCCTTAGAAGCCATGGGAGACCTCCACACCCGCACTCACCAGCTTCAACATGACAAAACACCGTACTTTGTCCGAACCAAAGCTGGAGCCCTTTGCTTCAGGCAGGGGACCGAGGTGGTTACCCAAAAAGAGTACTCCGGGAAATCAGGGGGGTCTGTGGCTAACGGAGGCGGGGACGGTGCTCGAGCTGCTGGGCAAAGGAAACCTCTAGAGGTCCAGCAGCAGCAGCCCTCCGTAGCTCCGAAAGCCAAGACCAGGGCCAGGGGCAACGGCAAGCGGCTGGTAAAGTGCGTGTGTCGGCCGGGATGGCACGGACCTTACTGTGGGGTTCCCACCATGGTGTATCACTCCAACCTGCCCACCAAGGAGCGGCTGACGCCCAGAGAGACCCCGCGGAGGGTTATCAACGCCATCAACGTTAACCACGAGTTTGACTTGCTGCATGTACGCTTTCACGAGCTCGCCCAAGCAGTTGATATTTTCCTTATTTGTGAATCCAACTTTACTGCCTACGGAGAGAGACGGCCTCTGAGGTAAGACGCCGTACAAGCCTTTAGGGTCAAGGTATGTTTAAGCAACATGTGTAATCTTCAGCTGAGCTGCTCTGTGGCCGTCAGTAGATGACCCTCCTTTGTGACAGTATAACATTGTAAAATGGCGTGCACACTCAGCAAACTTTTCAGATGGATTAAAGAGGTAAAAGAGTATGACACATTGATGGGACTTTTATCACAGCGCAGCAAAGAGAGCAGTATATATATATTATGAAACCCTGCTCATGTCACCAGCGAGTCGTAATATAGATAAATGACCTTATTTGAGGTCAGAGGAGAAGCCCCATCCATGCTCTATTTTCATATTCATCTGTACAAAATTAAAAAAAAATCCCAATTTTTTGCCAAGTCGTGACACTGCCGGTGCATCGAGCAGCAACTGTTTACAGTTTGTCGTTTACAGCCAACCTTCACGCTTCTCGAGTAACGGAGCGCTGAATAACAATTAAAGCAAAGTTCCTTTGGCAACAACATGAAATGCCTCGGGAGCAATTTTACAGCAGATTATGACAAGAGCGACATGGTTGACTCTGCGTGCAGCCTCGGAGGGAGAGATTGGTGTGTTCAATCATAGGATGTGACACCGCATGAAAGTGGCTCCATTCAGTGAACAATCTCTCCTTCGCTCTGCATATCAACAGGTTAATTGAGTTGTTCTTCCAGTCGGTTTGGTGCGTGTGGACACACTCTGGGTTTTCATTTGTAAAACAAGAGCCTTTGTTACCTGCTGTTTTCCATCTAATATTAATGCATTCTACAAACTTTGGATGTATTTTACTTACAGTTCCAGGTTAGCATTGGTTCCCATTGTGTTCTGTACGTTATAGAAAATCAATAAGCAGGCTATTTGAAACCTGAGTTGTGTAATCCATGACAGTGAACATCAAATCTCTGTAACTTGTTGTCAAAGTTATATTATGGTTCAAAGTTCAAGGATGTTGTAGTCCCTTTATGCTACTTAGAGAAAAACAAAACTATTTGTATGGTGGAGTGTGGAGGATGAAGTGGAGTAATAATGGTGGTGCATGATAAAGCTGTATAATGCTGTGATAATGCTTCCTTGCGTTGGTTTCTGATGCCGAGAGATGCTGACCAAACAGCGGTTTTGACGACTTGGGAGTGAGAACTGGTTGTGATTGGAATAGTGTGAAACTCAGCACAAACATGCATGTGCATCCTCAAGCAAACAAAATATTATTTCATATCACCACTAGTGGTTGAAAACTCTTCAGGATAACTTTTAGTAAATGCAGTACGATTTAAAAAATTGTGCACTACATTGCTAAGGAATGGCAATCTAATCTTGACAATAAATAATTAGTCAATGTGCACTGTGATGGATTAGACTCAACTCCAGCAAGTTTCCAGAGTCTACTAACGAATGTGTATAGCATATGGAAAAGAGTGGAAACCAATGGCTACCTGGAATAGCAGGTAAAATACATCCAAAGATCTTCAATAGTTAGCTGGGATGTGACACAACAACACACAAATTCATGGCACTGTAAGTTTCTTTGGATAAAAGAATCCAGTAAATGGCATCGCAATCAATGTTGGTAATTTCCCCAGGTTCCTGCAGCTCCTCCTCAATGGTACGTACGACTACATACGTCACAAGATCCTGTACGTGTTCCTCGACCACTTCCCAGACGGTGGTCGGCAGGACGGCTGGATCGCTGATGACTACTTACGCACCTACCTGACGCGCAACGGCTTGTCCAGGGTGGTGGGCGTAAGATCGGACGATGTCTTCGTCATCAACGACGCGGATGAAATCCCAGCGCGCGAGGGCCTCCTTTTCCTCAAGCTGTTCGATGGCTGGACGGAGCCTTTTGCCATCCACATGCGCAAGGTAGCAGCGATAATTCAGCTTGTGTGTGTGTGTGTGTGTGTGCGTGCGTGCGTGCGTGCGTGCGTGCGTGTGGTCCGTCACAATGTATTTTCACCGAGAAGACTCATGCATGATGTTAGTCTCTCTTTTTGTAATACTTATGCAGCTTTCTTTGCTCTGTTGTTCGTAATTCTGGTTCCTTCTCTTCCTACATCCAGTCACTGTACGGGTTTTTTTGGAAGCAGTTTGGTTCTCTAGAGGTGATATCAGGCTGCACGGTGGGGATGCTCCAAGGCGTCTATGACGGCGACGGCATCAAGCTCCGCCGTCGTGAATACTACACCATGCCGGGTTTCCGCAAGTACGAGAACGACACGGGCCACATCCTGGTGCAGTGGTCCGTGGGCAGCCCCTTCCACTTCGCCGGGTGGCACTGCTCCTGGTGCTTCACGCCCGAGGGGATCTACTTCAAGCTGGTGTCGGCTCAGAACGGAGACTTCCCGCGGTGGGGCGACTACGAGGACAAACGTGACCTCAACTACATCCGTGATCTGATCCGGACGGGGGGCTGGTTCGACGGCTCCCTGCAGGAATATCCCCCTGTGGACCCCAAAGAGCACATGTACGCCCCCAAGTACATGCTGGAGCACCGTGACAGGTACCACTACCTCCTGGAGAACCCTTACAACAAAGCGTCCAGACTGAGCGACGGCTAGGAGTTCAGCTCGGAAAAGATACATGAAATAAATAGTAGGACCCGAGTGAGGCCTCAGCACTGAGTTTTGGGGGGCGGAACAGTACTGATGAACTACAGCTCTCATTGGAGCGATACTACATGTATCTCCACCAGGCAGCACTGATGTTGCAGGGACTTAAAATCTCTTAAATCATTATTTTGGGGTCAAAAAAGGGAACACTGTCATCCACTACGGATATACGGAGAGGTCATTGAGAGGATACAACCACTGGATAAACAAAATCATAGATTTCCTCATTCCTCCCTTTTTGGGGGAGGAGCCAAGCTATCTCTCGTTTTGTCACCCCGTCCTCTCCTCTCTTTCTTCACCCGAGCCGATTCGATGATGCGCCTGCTGTCTGAGAGAAAGGGGCCGCTTCGAAGCAAAGACAGGGATATTTCAGCAGCCGCGTGGAGACGAGAAACTTGGAAGCGAATTGTTTTCTTTTTTTTTCTGTCTGTGTTTACTAAAGGTTACAGATCGGCTGATGTTCCCGCTTCACTCTCCACCTTTCAGATGTCTTCCTGTCATATCTGGTGACCTCCTTCCAGAAACAGACACACGTTCAGATATTACGTTATCCCTGGGTCTCGGTAGAAAAGTATAAATCCTGTTAAGCCCCGCTGGAGTACCCACTGCCAAATGAAAAGGAATGACTCCATGGAGATGTCTCCGCGCATTCATGTTCTTACACTCATCCACATGCACCTTAGACCCGTCAGTGTGTTTGTAAAAACAGTGTGTGTGTGTGTGTGTGTGGTCTGTCTTTATATCATATTGCGTGGTTTGGGGCTGTGAAGGGGGGATGGAGGGGTGGACAAGATCAGCGAGTGGAAACAGAAAGCGAGAGAGAATCATCAGGGGAGGACGGGGAAGAAAGACAGCGAGATGGGAAAAGAACGCAAGCGAGATAGAAGGCGGGAAAGAAAGGAGAGTAATGAGGGCGGACGAGAGCGGTGATGAAAAGGAGAGAAAAGGAGGCTCTCTTGACGTTGCCTTTTCCCACAGTGTCTGCTGACGCACGAGTGTTGCAGGGATGAGTGTGCTGAATGTGTGTGTCCTCTCAGAGCTCTGAATAAATCATTCCCTGTCGATGGCATCTGAGACAGATGAAACTCGCCGCGTCCGATGAGAACAATCGAGGCCGGTTGGGGAAAGATCACCTCTCACTTTCGTCTCTCTGTCCATCCAGTAGCCGAGATGACTTTGTTTCCTTGGAAACTAAAGTTATGTGAGAAAGGAGACGGGATGGGTGATGAGATGAGTGGGTGGGTTCACATCAGGCGAGGAGCTGCAGCGTTCAAACGAGGTCAACGCTGACTGTGGGTCTCCTCAGTTAAATATTCCTCTCTCCTCAGCTGTCAATTGCCTTCTTTCACTCGTCCTATTTCTTTCTGTTTTTACACTGCTAAGTGTCTCCTTTTTTGTTCCTTCTTTGGTGTTGGTTTCCTCTTAATCCTTATTAACAAGGCATATTTTCCTCTCTTCAATTCAGCTATTATTAGTGCGGTGCCCGTTTGTGGCGTGTGCCCATTCGGAGTGGGCTGATTGCTCGGCTCCCAGTATTGCTGCTTGCAGCGTTGTCGAGAACCGCTCATCGCTCGTTGGTTCCAGGAAAGTGAAGAAGAGTTTGACTGTAACATTAGTATGGTCGTGTCTAGATGGTAACTCCCAAGTTGAGAAAACATGCAAAAACTCTCACGAGACTCACTGCCCGACGACCTATCCTAACCTTAAAGGCCCTGATACACCAAGCCGACGGTCGGCCGTCAGACACTTTTGGGCCGTCGGCAGCAGAGAAGTGAGAGAAATCGCTCTGATTGGCTGTTCAGCTTCAACGAATCAGTGCACGAGAAGAGAAACTGAAGTGAGGAAAGCAAGCCAACGAGTGAAGTCAAGAGGAAAATACACGGATATTTTCACAACGACATCTGGAATGAAGCCAAGTGGTGTGAAAATGGTCGGCAAACGACCACCTTGTTTCACGAACGTATCATAACAACGGCTTGTATATCCGTCGTCCTCGGTCTTCCGGTTTCCCATTTTGAATGATGAATCCAGACTACCGCCACCTGCTGGTGTGGAGAGTTATTACATCTCACAGGGGCGCAGAACGTACGTGCTAACTGGCCGTCGGCTGTAGTCTTCGCGGTGTGTTCAAATCCAACATGTAGGCCAAGACAAAGGCGACGCGAGGCGACGCAGCAGTCGGCCTTCATCTCTGCTAGTTCTTTGATGTCGGCTCGGTGTGTCTGGGCCTTTAACCATTCGAGGTCAACGCCAAACTTCAACCATCTGGGGAGAGTTTCACAACTTGTGGGTTGCCTTCTAGACACGACCCGTTAGCATATTAGCATTCAGCAGCCCTCTGCAGACGACATGCTCGACTCCAGATCCCTGAAGCCCCGCCCCCCGCTGCCGCACAGAGCGCTTTATTCAAAGTGTATTCATATTGAACGTGTCACGTGTCTAAGATTGCACCAAGTTTGACACTGCATGTCTTCCGGTCCACAGCAGTACACCCGCTAAGTGTGAGTTGAGCTATGCGGAGGAAACGCCCACGCACATTCAGACATAGAGAGGTTCCTGACTTTACAGTTAGATTGCCTCTTTCTCTACACATTTCCCTCTCCGTCAAAAATGTTGAAATCTTCAACTCTTCCTCTAACTTTCCCTCACCCACACAAAAAAACACACACACACACACTCCATTTTGTGTGTGTATCTATTTCCTCTTAATCCTCACAAGAATGTGTCGTTTCAATAATGGGGATATATTTATCTTCCCTCCGCCTCATTTCTCTCCCCCTGTCTCTACGGGACAGGACAGGGCAGCTGTTGCCATGGCGATGCCTTCCCTGTGCCCACAGATCACCATCATCTGAACATTCAGGCTCGAGCGCTGACGCCTCCTGCCTTCTCCCTGCCGTAGACGGCTGTCGATGTGGCTACGCGCCTAAATCCCCGTCCCCACCGTCGTTTTGGCGATGTTGTGGCGAGCGTACTTTTTTTTCTGTGGGTGTCTCCCGAGGGTTCGAAGCCAGCGGCGGGCGGTACTTTCTTGTCAAGGGCGAAGAGAATCATAGCAGCACAATTAGCTATGCGAGGGAGCAGTTCAGGAGGAAGCTAAATATGCAGCAGACAGACGAGCACAAGTCAAAAACAACGAACACATTGATTTTTTCTTTTAATTGCAGATTGACTGCATCCACCATCTGCTTCTTCAACGCCTGCCTGGGCTCTACGGTTATTGTTTACTTCAGCTCGAGGCTAGACGCCGTTTCAAAGTGAACAGTGCCTCAAGAGGAATACAAAGTTTTAGGGAGGAAACTTGTGCTAGTACTGAGAATGTTTTAAAAACCCTGAAGGCAAAAGTTTGATGTTGTAGCTTTAATTTCACTTGCAAACAAGACAGACATAACATCTAAATACAGAACGCCTCCAGTGTTTTCCCACCTGTTTCCCTTTGCTTTAAGTGTCCTTGAGCAAGATGTTGAGCCACAACCTCCTCATTTATCATTTAGTCCTCTTTGCACAACCTCATCAGCTAAAAAACCTAAAATGTTTGATGAAAGCTTCGAAGAGAGAATCGGTAACAAAGCTGCAAAACCAGTGTGAGCATATCCATCTATCACTCGCTCACCACGCTGGCTCTTCATGGCTGTGAGCTCTCAGTGGGAGAAGCAGATTAGCCAACAGGCCGCCGACGGTTGCTGCTGCCTCGGCGGCAGCGTGGTCTGCGGCGGCAGCTGTTAGGGGTTTGGTGTTGGTGTTTCAGAGCCAAACTCCCATCCCAACCCCAGAGGGGCTGCAGAGAAACGAGCTTTAAATAGGATTTGACATCATACGACAGAGCTTCATGGCCTCCAACCTCAACCATGTGGAGACTGTCTCTCTCTGTCTGTTTGTTTAAAAAATGAGTTAATTTACACGATGTGCAATGTGCAACGTGCAAAAAAACCAAGAAGTTTGAGCTTTATAGCTAAACGTCATCTCAGAAATGTGCCCACAGGGGTGTCTGTTCAATCCCATCAAGGGCTGCGGAGTGTTTGTGTTTCACCAGAGTCAACTCCCAACTCTCAGCCTGCTGCACATCTGGCGAACAGCGTGTCTGTGTTTGTGTGTTTGCATATCTGTACGTATGCTATGCACTTCTAAAAATCATGTGCTCGACAGACGGAGTGACTTGTGTCAGATAAGGGGTGTCTGGCCTGCTGAAAAGACGGGCCAGGGTTACTTCAACTTGGCCTTCTTGGCCCCCGTTATCGTCATGGCAACGATCCTCTTGATGAATTTCTGAGATCCCTAACAGCCTGAGGTCATCGGCCGAGATAGAGGGGGCCAATAGGATGAGAGGTGAGGGAGAGCAGGCGGAGGGTGATTGGAGAAAATCAGTTTTCTGCTTAATTCCACTGACTCAACCTGACCCGAGTGAGAAAAGCTCTCGTTGCTCAGTCGCTCTCGGTAAATGTCACAGCGCTGCAGAGCCGAGAATAGTGACACACACATTTTTTACAGTTTGTGAGTGTTTTCATTGATTCGACTGACTCATCACAGACAATTTGCACGTGGAGTAAAAAAAGGTAGACAGAAAAACACTTTTTAAAAATCTTTAGTCAGGAATAAAACATGAATAGGGAATATTATTTCAAAACGAGTAAAGACGGGAACGAGAGAGAGAGAGGCCTGGTTCACTCAAAGCCTCGGCTTGATGAATGGAGACTCCAAAAAATAATCCTTCCACCGCTGTTCCCAGCGACTGTCTTTTTGGATGCAGCGTGGTGATGACACGGGGAGAGGAGGGAGGTAAGAAGCTTGACCGAGCAGCTTTGATTTTTCACTCTGATGAGGGGAAAGTCATCGCGGCGCTGAAATGAAAAGCGTCCAAAATGAAGGGAGCAGCTCATCATCCCCCGTACAAGGAGATCTATAAACCAGCGAGGTTGTGATGTTGAACGATCGGAGCCGGTGTTTTTTGCGCCGCCAGACTGGGCTCGTAATGGATTCAAAGTGTTGTGAGGAGGGTCTGTGTCTTGCTCAAGGACACTTTGGCAGATTGTGGCCACTCAGCAGATGTTGTAGCACTTAAACAAAACTGTGTGACATTCACTGGACAGGCTGACAAATCGCTGCTGCCTGCCGTCTTGATCAGTCATAAAATCAACAAAGCAATAACCCACGGGAGAGGAAGTAGCTGCAGATTACAACCGCAACACACCTTGAGGATGTTACAGCTTATTTACAGCATTTTCAATATTTTTACAGCTGCGTCAAACTATTTCCAAAGATATGAGCTTTTAATTTGATCAGGTTTTTCTGACGCCAACAGATAATCTGCAGTAAACATGGCTGCTTGCTTCAGGCGATTGGAATAAATTAAGTGTAAAGTGCAAAAACAGTAAATGAGTCAGAGTGATGCCGCTGCAGACAGGTTTGGAGTTGCGTTGCTAGGAAACAGCTCCGCGCTGCGTCTTTATTTCCTTTCAGATATTGATATTAGTAACAGGGAAACAAACTTGGACCCATTTGGGAGGTTAATGTTTGAAACTGGAGAGGTCTAAACTGCGGATGTACATGCCGTCAGTGTTTTCTAAAGAAATAATTACATTGTTCTGTGTGCAGGTTGTCTGCTACTTCAGTACGTCACACCACTGTCAGTGTAATTAACTGCTGGATATCAGGCAGTTCTTCCCTGACTTTTGCTTTATGCATAACTTCATTGCATAAATTAGCAATATATTTATCAATTTAGTTTATTTTTGCACATTTATGTACCTGAAGGCTTGAAGGGACACTCCAGTGATTCAGTATTGCACTTCCATGAGATTGAGGGACTCACAAGAAACAGATTTAACAAACGAATGATCAAAATTGGTGCAGCAGAGGTCGAGACATCCTCCGAAAAGACTTTATCCTGCATTTCCCATAATGCAACTCAGTAGCAACATTTTGCAACTCGTTCACACTCCCAACTCGTCAAATATCGCCGTTTAGTCAGCGCCCCTCGGCACCGGAAACCGACGCACGGAGGCGCCCTTTAGCAACAGTGTGTGACGAACCGGGTTCTCAACTAACTCCAATGTAAACCCACCCGTGGCATTTTTCAACGGTCGAAGCAAGTGACGAAGTATTAAGAGCGTGTCTGCTTAAGGCGGGCGGGAAGGAGTGGTGATGGACGGGTCAAACAAACACAAGACTTTCAACCAGGAGACCGCTGTTTGTGTCCCATGTGAAACTAAAAGTAACGTTGACTTATTTTGTCACGTCAGTCTTTATTCACTTGACTCGTCGGTATCGTCAGTCCCGTGATTCACGTGAGTCGCTAGTCAGTGAAGTTAACGTCAACCACGACCGTTTCCTAACCCTAACTAAGTGGTTGTGTTGCTTAAACCTAACTTCCTGTGAAAACAGAAGTTCATTTTGAAAGGACGCTACACACATCTCGCCGTTCCTAGTCCGCAAAAGGGGGAACCCTGTGCAGCGGTCTCCGATGTCGAGGGCAGCTGACCGAGCGGCAGTATTAGACGAGTTGAGAGTGAGAATGTGTTGCATTTTGCGACACCTTTCCTGCCTGGTACACATCTTTCAAACTCCACACCACCAGTTTTATAACACCAGCTTGTTGTAATAAATCTCCAAGCCCAAGCTGAGATAACCATGATGACATCACTATGACATCATTTAGGTTATTTTCTCAAACTCAAACAAAGTTCAACAAAGTTCCTTCAGAGCCACAGGAAACTTTAGATATACAGCCGTTTCCACAGGTTGAGTAGGACTAAACACGACCAGTCAGTATTGTAAAATCAGTCCCAACTCTGACAGACTATCATCACAGAAATCAGAAAGTCTAAAACGATCACTATCGGCCTTCAAAACCCCCCATTATTAGTCCAACCCTCTTTTCAGCACACACGCTAACCATCAACACATGTTTGTAGCGTTGAGCACGTGTGTGTATCCTGCACAGATGTGTGTCTCCAGGGCTGTGTTGCCCCTCCACCACCACCACAATCACCCCCCCATCTGTTGTTTTGCTAGCAGAGTGGCTGCCTGTCTACGGGGCTTACATGCCTTCACGGTTCTGGCCCCCCGCCAGTCCTGTGGCTCCCACCGATTGATCTTTTCCAAGAAACATTAGCGGCAGGCAGGCCGGAAATCAAGGAGGAGGGTGTGGGGGGGTGCAGAGAGAAAAGAGAGGGTCGTTTTACTTGAGTCCCTTTTTGACTTTCTGTTTCTCTCTTTCTGGTGGCTCCTACATGGCTCTGGAATGTGTGCTAAAGAATGAAACGGTGCCAAGTGTACAGTCTTGGTACACTAAAGACCACTTTCCCCTTCCCCTGTTCACTCCCCCTGTCATATATAACAATCTTCATCGATGGAATATTGCGGCTGAATTACGCTGAAACACTTCAAGGAATTAAGTTCTTGGATTTCAAAAGAGAAACCAGCACACGCCTCCCATCAGTCCACAGCAACAGAGAGCTGCTGCTGTTGTCCTCTTGGCTGTAAACATGTTGTTATTCTCTGCATGTGAGCGACGGAAAGCATTTGCATTCCACGAGCTGAGCGATCGTATTAACTCCGACAGCTGCAGCGATGTGTCACCACTGATTGGAAGTTACTTGGTGTTACTAACCACAAGCATTGTCCAAAACAAGTGCAAATCTGTAACCTACTTCTTTTGGGCTGGATTTGTTAGTATTAGACTCGAACCTACAAATTGTATTATTCTAGGGGCCAGTTCATCCAAATTACAAATTCCCTCTAGTGCTGCAGTATCCAGGTTTGGTTTCAGCTGCCTAAGACGTTGTGATAAACATCTTTCAGACTTCTGCCACCACCCCTTTACAGTGGAAGCTTGTTTCAGTTATCCAACTGGTCCAGTTTGCGTTCACAAAGGCAAAACTCCAGAAATTGTAAGCAAAAGTCATGTGGTGGAAAAGTCGTTTGACGTTTTGGTCATACAGTTTGCTCCTCGTGGCTAGTTAGCTAGCTAGCTGGTACGTCTATCACTCCCCGCTGCCCGCTAGGAGACTACGGAGCTGCCGACCGCTTTCCTACCGACGAACTAGTCTCCTAGCGGTGGGGAACGAAGCGGAGGGACCGCAGGGTGCGGTAGATAGCTAATTATTGTCTAATTTGTGGTCTGATAAACAGTGAATTCATCAAATTCAGTGGCAGTCACCAAAACAGGAAACGTTTCTTTTAACCAATGAAATCTGTGACTGATTCGAATGGTGTTTACACCAGAAATGAACCACTCCAGAGTTAACTCTTCAGCGATCCGAGACTGCCCCTTCGAGGCAGACCAGAGAGCGGTTGTTTGGTCCACACCAGAGTTTGAGCCCGATCAAGGGGGTTAACGCTCCAGGGTTCAGTCCAACCAGACTAAACAAGGCTAGTGTTTTCCAGTTTTTCTTGGAAGTACTTTCTACCAAAGTAATATTTCCTATGAAAACTGTTGACCGCATATTCTGTGGATTATCCAGAGTAACAGAGACACTGTTCCTGGAAAGAGGTGTTGAATTTTTGTAGGTCTCAATGCTGTGGAAACCACAACGTCCATTGTACTGGGGTGGAGGCAAATATCTTGAAACTTGGCAAAACCAACCAACCAAAACTATCTGCAGGGCTAGATCCCATTAGAGGTAAGAGGTCATTTGGGTGAACTAATCCTTTACAGCATAAAAAAGTGTTCAGCCTCACAATGTTAAATCCTTCCACTGAGAACTAAAACCTTCCTTTTGTTTCTGGGTCTTTTTAATGAGTAAATCAATCGGGCGCGGTCCAGTTCTGTTCAGTAAAGCAGCCGACTCCCCCCCTCCCCCTATCACACATCGAAGTGTGCTCCAATTCACCAAACGAGAACGCATCACATTAAGCAGCAGTTTAGACGCAGCGTTGCATATGAAACATTCGTAATGATGAGTGGGGAACTCCTGTAAACATGTCACGCTTCGTCTGACGGATGCGTCTGGTATTTATAACAGCAAAAATAAGAGAGGTGTGTGTGAGTGTGTTTGTGTTTGTCAGTCAGGACTCATAACGCGTCTGTTCCAGGACAGATTGCTGGCTCCGGGGTGGGTGCGGGGACGGCAGTCCATATGTTGTGACACTGCAGATCAAAAAAGATGAAAGTCAGTGTGGCGCTGCAGAGACAGATGGACACGGTGACGTAGAAAAAAAGTCGGGCGTGCAGACAGGCCGACACCTGGCTGCAGATCAAATGCCATCAGACACTGGAGGGAAGGGATGAGTGCTGATTGTGTGTCTCTCTTTGTGTGTGTGACACGACACTATATGGACAAAAGTATGTGGACAACATCGTGCAGTTTTGGTGTAGGGTTGTTTTTCATGTTTAAGGCTCGGCCCGTTTGTTCCAACTGTGAAAAATATTCAAGAACACTTAAAATCCTGAGTATTTGTCTGTTACTAAATAAGCAACAATCAAAGTTTAAAAATGACATTTTCAGGTACTATTTATTAGTTATTATATAGTAGAATTTAAAGGAATACTTCAACATTTTGGAAGTTACTGGTGCCAGCCAGGAAATTGTCCCGTGGGCTACATAACCCCCATAAAACGAGATATGTGTTAATTAATGAGCTGCTTCTGGGCCCGATTAGACATAGCACGTTTTGTTGCGTCTTTTCTTTTAAATCGTTGCTAGGCAACTACCGAATGCGGTGCGAACGTAAGCTTAACACAAACATGAACTGTACTCTACCTAATAGTTAATAGCACAGTTAAAATAAATAAAAACGACATACCCGAAATTTCAAATCCTGCACTGATTTGCCTCCTGCAGTTTTCTCTTCAAATCATGGTAACTACAGTTACAACCCGAGGCGTTCAGAGCGCTCCTCCAAAAGAGCGAGACACATAGAGTGAAAAAACGCGAGGCGCTCAGCTACGTAAAAGCAGCGAGCAAAACGCTTCAGTCTCGATGAAAACAATAACAAAAAGACGCCCCAGGCTGCTAAAACGCGCTCTGGATGATCAAGGTCTTAGCAAGTCTTCATGCTAAGTTAGCCGGCAGCTTCATATTTAGCATACATGGACGTAGGTGACATCACCTTTTTTTCTAATCACCCACTTCAAACCAGTTGAAGAGCACAGAGAAAAACAAAACTGTTCCAACTTTGGCAGAAAATAGTGCTCACGTAGGAACCCATCGCTCATAGTAAGAAGTTGATTGCGAACATGTGTTTTCAAGGCCCTTTAACGTTATATGGTACAGTGATATTTTAGACTACTTCTAACTTTGTGGTAGCGGTTTGGGGAAGGCCTTTTCCTTTTTTCAACATGACAATGCCCCCGTGGCCAAAGTAAGGTCCTTAGAGAAGTGGTTTCCTTAGTTTACCACATTCAACACCTTTGAGATTAATTAATGAACGCTGTTTGTGAGACGGGAGAAAATCTCGATTTGTGGAAAGCCTTCCCAGAACAGTTGAGCAGGTTAATGTCCAACAATCACATATGGGTGTAATTTCCAGGTATACTCTTGTCCATGTAGTGGAGTGTTTATTCTTTTATGTAGGTGTGCATGTGTGTGGCCTATACCTGCAATTCTCAGAAACTCGCCGTCCCTCAGCGGACCCGACCTGAACCGAGACAGAGAAAGAGAAAGAGAGGGTGAGGGGGGGAAAGGCAGATGAAGAGGAGGGGAAGAGGGCGAGAGAGAGCCTCCAGAGGGGGTTGAATTCCCCGCAATCAGAAATGAGAGACAGAGATGGAAAGAGGGAGTGACTGATCCTTACAATCACAGACTTCCCACATTTATAGTCTCTACCCTTTTTACTTTTTTGGTTTTATTTTGCACTTTTGTCGATGTGTCTTTCCTTCTTTTTAATGGTGGAAGTCTGAGAAACAGAGAAGGAGGGGTGATGTGTGTGTTTTTTTTTTTTGGCCCTCTGTTTTTTCTATTTAACTTTGTTTTTGTACTTTTTTTGTAATTTCATCCTCTTGGCAGCTTGATATTTAATGTCTTTTTAAGGCGGTATGCGTGCATGTGTGTGTATGTGAATGTGTGTAAACTCATAAGCACTGTCTCAGCCTACTACTAGAACAGACGTCCACTCCACCATCTTTTACCTCCGTTGACGCCCTTAAAGGGGGGCTTCATACTGTGGCAGCCATCTTGCTTCCTCTGTTGATGACATCATGTTTTCCTCGTGACCTTAACAGCATCACATAACCACTCGATCTGTGAGTTTATTTATGAGCTCTTTTGTTTGAATATTGTTTTAATGTTGTTTTTCATTGAGGGCTTTATTCATAACTCATTTTCATACCTTTGCATACGCAGATAACTACAACACACACACACACACACACACACACACACACACACACACACACACACACAGTGCAGCCTGTGTTTTCTACTGTGGTCTGATTGTGGCCGTGTCCTCTGCTGGTAAAACAGCCCGACTACTGTAGCCGCTCTGTTTGTGCCCTCGCTGTTATGTGATCGCCATGAAGGCACGCCATTGTGTGACCAAAAAACATTTTTGTCGTCGCTCAGCCACTCGGAACCGGTTTGGGCCAGAGCCCCGACCCGGGAGGAACCCAGGGTGCAGAAAATAAATGGCCATTTTTTGCCCTCATCTTTTGTTTAATGTCTGACAGCAAAATGGTTTGATGCTTTTTTTGTCATTTCTTTTATCACTGATATCCTCCAAACAAAGATGTAAAAAAAAAAAGAGAGAGAGATGATGATCTCTTTTGGGAAAAAAAAGCTTTTTATTTGAGTTGCATGCTGAAATGCAGATAGTACTTCTGCCTGTAAAACTATGAATTGCACCTTATTGGAGGAATGTGTTGTTTTTTTTTTGTTTTTTATTCGTACATAAAATATATATATGGGGGTTTATCTGTTTAATTTTAATTTTGATAAACGATGTAACTGTGTGCTAGTCAGGCAATGTATTGTATCTTAAACAGGGTTATGATTTTTTATGCTTATTAATGCCAGGTCTCATCATAATTGATTCAGTCTGTGTTTGTTGTTGTGGGACGGCTTCATTAAGCAGCATCAGAAAATGAGCCAGAGACTGATGAACATGCAAAGAGTCCAAACAGATCTGCTGGAATGGATTGTGACCAAACTTATTAAGATAATTAAGTGGACTTTTGAGGTTCAAATTGGGTCACAAATTACATTTTATCCAAAAGTGAGATAGCAGAGGCCTGTACTACGGAGCAGGATTCGCGGTTAGCGAGGTAACTTCAGGTTTAAACCTTCAGTGTTTTCTGTCCTACGAAGGTGGTTCACTTCTTACCGGGGTAGATCGCCATGGTAACTGATGCTGAACACCTGAACCTATGTTCCAGATAATAGATCAGCTCGTATAAAAGCACCGCCTAATGACCAATCAGAGCTCGGTGTGCGGATCGTATGATAATATTACACAAAGACGAAGAAGTTTAAATCATAATTCAGGCTAAAATCAACACAGTATAAACTGACAAAAGCAGGAAGGACAGCTGGATTTATGCAATGGTTTACCGCTTTGAATTATGTTTTTATATTTATTTTTTTACTTGCTCCCAAGTCCGTTTCACACCGCCGGAGCTGCGGGGACGCAGCTGAAACAAGGCTGAAATAGTCACACACGGCACACCTTTAACAAAGACCATAATGGAGTGTAATTAACTCATCCATTACAAGCTATTTATAATATCACTGCCCCATCTAGACGGATATATCTGACGAGTATTCCGTTAAATTAATAAATCTGTTAATTTACGCATTCACACATCGGCAGTTTGTCTTCTTTTGCCAGCTGTCCTTCCTGCATTTGGCAGCTTCAACTGTGCTAATTTTAGCCTGATTAAGTGTTTAACTTCTTCGTATTTTACCAATATTATAGTTCGCTCTTCCTTCGTAAAAGCCTGTCTGTTTGCAAGTCTGTAGACGTATCCATGTCGGTGATTGGTCACATGCTGCGAACAACATCGGGAAGTTAGTGAAGCCAGATAACGGGGAGATACCCTGGGTATGTTGAACTCGCTTCGCGGTACGGACCTGTGAAAACCAAACAGAAAAATGTGTTGATCCAAATTAAAACATTCTGTGATGAAGACAAGTGTGACTGCCAGGCTAACTGATGCTGCTTAGTGGAGCCTTGTCAACACACACACACACACTGGCCGTGACCACTAGGAGGCATCCTGCTTGTCCTCTCACATAGACAAGCACTTCCTCCGCCTTCCGTCCATGTTGTCCTTGAAAAAGGATAAATGACTAACTAACAAAAGACACCATGTTGCTTAGATACACACATATTTACACACACACACACACACACACATCAACAGTATGGCAGATGACTGGCACCAGGCATGGTGCTGCCACCCGGTCTCATGTCCCCGGGGCTAGAGTGCTGTCTGCAGCCAATTAACCAACAGGGCCGCTTGCCAGGTCCAAATCCATCTAATCCTCTCCACCCTCCCGCCACGTTGCCAGATTTATCCCTCCACTCTTTACGCAGACTTTGTTGTGTTAAAATAATAATAATAATAATGATAATAATAATATGGTTTACAATGTGGGAGGGATAATACAAGTGTTTTTGTTGGATAAAATCCTGGTGAAAGCGAGCAGGTTGCAACGCTTTGTGTGACTGGTTCTGTGGTGCTATTCTGGTCTAAACCACAAACCAGCCGCTCCTTTCCAAACATGTTTGCAAAAGCTGTCAGAAAAGGACAAAACCAGGAAATCCTTTTTTTTATTTTTGACACAATGGCTACATATGAGCTTATTACATATTGTGACATTGTACAATAACACACCCCCTGCCTCCCTCTGTCCCTGTGCACTGATAATGATTGTATATGGTCGCATAGTTTTATTTTTTATATCATTGTTGGGGCTTAATTTTGTTTTTGGGGGGGTCATTTATTATTATTTTGTGCTTTTATTTTGAAATGGTTTGATGGGTCTCTGTTATTGGTGTGCGGGAGAGTGTGTGTTTGTGCGAGAGAGAGAGTGTGTGTGTATGTACTGTAGCTTACTGAATGTGTGTGAGGCTCGGGTGTGTTGTTTAGTGGCTCGGTGTTCACCTCCCAATGCACATCAGCCCTCTGCCTGTGTTCATCATTGTGCCAGTGTGTTCAGGTGTTCCCTTGCCTCCACATCCGCTCATCCAAATGGAGAGAGAGAACAGGAGATGAGGAGGAAGAGGAGGAGGAGGAGGAGGGCCTTTTTTCCCTTCAGGTGGAAAAAAAAACACAAATGAGAAAAGAGACTTTTGAAAAAAGGATATTTTTCTCCTCTGCGGGGTCACAAAGAAAAAGTGTACATTTCTAAGTTAATTGAAAATGATGAATAAAAAAAACTCATTTGTTCTCTATATGAATGGCTGTATGTTAACCATGAACAAAAAGTAATGAGTTCTATGACAAAGACATATAATAAATTAATTTTAAAATTTTAACTGACTTCGAGGCATGTGTTTGTGTTGGTGTTGAGGTGTGTGTTAGTGTTGATGTGTGTGTCCTGCATTGTTACTAGATTGCGGTGATTTGCATCATCCGTCGGTGCGTCTCACTAGAGGGCAGCACCGCAGCACACATCATTACAGCTCATTAGGACGCATCACTGTGAACACTTCATACTGTTTTGGATTCATTTTAAACAGCCGACGTTAATGTTCAAAACATTTAATATAACAGGAAGTATTTTATTTATTTAATTAATTATTTATTTATTTATTTATTTATTTATTTATTTATTTATTTATTTATTTATTTAATTATTTATTTATTTATTTATTTCAATACTTTATTTAATCATTTTAATACAGTAGTAACATTAATGTATTTTTAATTTTTTTAAAAATCAGTAAATATATATAAAATAATATAAAAATATTTATTTTTTAACAACAAATAAAATGTAAGGAAAGAAAAAGAAGATGAATAAAAACAATAAGGGGCTGTTAAACAATTGGAATAAATTTGAAATGTCTAAATAATCAACATTTTTGAGTTTTAAGTTTACAATTGTAGTCAAATATATTTTAAAATCAGTATCTTTAAAAGTATAAAAGGAGCATTTTATGGATGTATGTTTTTATGGAAGTACTTTTATACACTAAATGATGTGCTCACGAACACAAAACAACACAATATTATTTGACAATACTTTGAAATTCAATAGACAGGTTAGCAGTTACCTTTCCCAGCTCTTTATTACATCCAAGATCAGAACCTTCTTATCGCCTAAAGATTTAGAAAAATTCATCCGCGCTCTGATCTCCTTGATTTTTGCAACTTCCTATATTTTGGTAGCACGATTCCCCGCTTACAACTAAAGAACGCTGCGGCCAGACTTCTATGCAAACGTCAGAAAAAAGGGAACATATAACGCCTTTCGTAGCATCTTTGTACCGGCTCCCTGTTCAGTATTGAATTCCTTACAAGATTCTTCAGTTTGTGTTTAAAGCCCCGCATGGTCTCGCCCAGAGCTGTAATACAGAACTTCTTTCCCCTTACCGTACAGCTAGGCCTCTCAGATCTACACATCAAGGGCTGCTAACCATCCCACCATCTTGTTGAGAAACTTTTTGGGAGACGGGGGTCCTCCTCAGCAGCTTCACAAAGACTCTGGAGTAATCTCCCTGAAAATATAAGAATCTCTTGACTCCTTTAAAAGACGCCTTACACCCACTTCTACTCCCTCGTCTATACCGCTGCAGGGATTCTTGACTTGATTGGCATTCTACATTGATTACGCATGAATGTCTGTACTCCTGTGTATGTGTGCAGTATGTGTTTATACATGTATTTAGGTACTTATATATGTGATGATCGTTTTGCTCAGTTATGTTTTTTGTAGAGCACTTTGGCACAAAGCTGTTTGTTTTTAAAGCGCTCTATAAATACATTTGACCATAAGACAATTTGATGAAACGTTATCTGAAATAATGTGTTGAAACATTTTTACATTTGTTTGTGTACAAATTAAACAAATTGTGAGAACATTTGTGAGCTTTAGGTGTTTATAGGCATATTTTTAAACCTTGGACGGAGCCATGCTAACTGTTTCCCCCTGCTTCCAGTCTTCATGCTAAGCTAAGCTAATCGTCTGCTGGCAGTAGCTTCATATTTAACATACAGATATATAGAGTGGTATGAAATGAGAGTGCTTCAGGGATGACGTATTGTTGTAGGCCAACAGGAAGTTCACCCGGGTTCCCTCCATTGTTCCACTGGGTTTTGGATTATTGCAAAAAAATCAGCTGTGTGGCAAACACACATTTATGATACTCACACGTTTTGTTAAGCAAGATGAACACCACTTGTATGATTTTTGATGCGTAAAATGCAGTCGTAAAAAGCTAATATTAGGACGATCACATGAGCATATATAGGTATACACAACGAGGCTGTGAAGGCGGACGAGTTGGCGTTATAACGTTTAGTAGTCTCATTTAGCCAGTTGTTAGCAACCGCCTTTTTTTAAGACACAAAAGTTTCAAAATTCATGAGTGGGGTATTTATTGACGAAATTTATGATTATCGTGGAACAAAACATTAAAATCTCTTCAGCTTGTGTTTAACCACAGACCTTATTTAAGACATCTAATCAAAAACCCATTAAAAAAAACCATTGACTTCCACACGAGGGAACCGGAAGTACTAAAATGCAAACTTAGCTCCGCGTTTTAGGACTCATTCCTGTACCACTCTATTAGAAACATATTGGCCAAAATGTGAAAAATATTCCCTGAAGTGGTGCAAACTCCCTTAAAAATGTGCAATCAGTCAAATTACCAAAACCAATTGATATGGAGTGAAGGTGGGCTTATTGCGGCCCCTGGTGGGTGTGGGGTCCTCGGGGCAGTTGCCCACCTTGCCTGGTTGATAATCCACCCTGGCTTCTAATCACTGATATTACTGCAAATTTCAAAAATTGACCGTAAAACTGAAATAGCCTCCCGGGACACATTCTACACCAACTTTCCTAAAACCATATTTATTAACCTGTGTTTCTGTAGCTATGACCATTAACCAAAATATAATAAAAGTCTACAAATTCAACTGCAGCAGTCCATCTTTTGGAAGCAAAATGTGTCATTTGAGGCCGTGGCACCAATAATAGGAGCGACTTTATGGCTAAACCTCCAGTTAATGTCCAGTTGAAGTGCCAGATCGGCCACAGTGGACCAGGGTGTAACAGCTCCCAGCCCAGTCTCACAGACCAAGGAATGCACTGCCGTTGTTTTTCAGTGTCTGAAGTGGAGACGACGAGGCGCGGAAGGAAGGATTTTAGATATCTGAAGATAAGAGCAAACGGCAGCATGCACCGTACAGACATGAGATATGTGCAGGCAGGCAGTGATATGCATGAATATTGTGACGATCCCCCTTTTCTGGTTTTGTATTTACCCACTGTGTCACCCACACATTTTGTCCCAGAAACCAACCAGACATTTCTATGCCAGAATGCTACTAATATGTCCCAGGTTTGCTGTATGACAGTGAGTTTGTGATAGTTTAATTAAATCTAAATTGGTTCAGGCACATGCATCGTGTAAACCATAGACTGTATATAAGAAGTGGATGTATATGGTGCCTTCAAATGGGGTCGTGTTTACCGTGTTCATGAGAAGAGTCCATATGAACGCCCTCCTCATGTTGTATTCACGACCTCGTAAGTGGAAAGTTTCCGAAAGCTCAGAGTTCACTAGTTGTGACGTGTTTGTTGACGTTGTCAGAAATAGCGAAGGCCATGGAAGTTCATTTTTTGGTGCATAATAAATTAATATATTGTCATTTTAGTCGTATATTGTTTTTCTCCGTAATTTTATAATATGTTTGAGGAAAATGTTTATATTCCCAACGGCCTCATCTTTTTCCTCTGTCATTATGCCTTTACATTTACTGCATTATGTAACCCTCTTGCTGGCTTGCTAAATCGTTAGCCTCTGTGGCTTCTAGACGCTAACGTTAATATTGCCGTTGCTTAGCAGCGGTGTTCTTCACGACTAAACCACTTGAACGCCAAGCATATTGTGTACACAACTTCCCATGTTGTAAACACGAGCTCACGAGTTTCATTTGAAGGCACCTGTAGTTACTGTCGCCATCTTGGGTTTTTGGCCGTCGCCGAAGTGACACGAGAGGGTGAAGCTAAGTACAACCGAACTCTGAATACGACATTTTTAGGCGACCAAACAGTTATAATTAACTTTGATAAAGTGAAAACACACTGTGAAAGGGTTAAAGTTGTAAGACAAAAACATGGAAAACTCCCAGCTCGGACAACGCCGTGGTAGCGACCTCAATCACAAGGTAGCCACGCCCTAAAGCATCCCCTGCTTTATGGTCTATTTGACTCTAAATGGGACCATAATTTACTAAATGAACATCATGCTGTATTGAAGAAGACTTGAAACTAGCACTGAGGTAATAAATCAAGTGAGAAGTAGGCTCATTTTCTCATAGACTTCTATACAATCAGACTTCTTTTAGCAACCAGAGGAGTCGCCCCCTGCTGGCTGTTGGAAATAATGTAGGTTTAGGGCACTTTAGCATCGGCTTCACTTATCAGACCTGGAGGCAGCCCGCTGGTGTAAACATATCAACTCTCATTCTGCAAATATTAAAACTTGACTCAGACTCAGAGCCACCTTAGGGCCCCAACAATTTCAGTTTTGTGGTGCATGTTACTAAATTTATCAAACAACAGGTGAATGAGTGTCAGCTGTGTCGACCCCTCCACTCCACTAGGTGTCCTCCTTTTGCTTGCTGGCTCTCTTCTTTGTTTTGCAGGGTGCAGGGTCGTCAGCTTCACGAGCCACACCTGAGCCCGGTGTGGTTATTGCTGATATAAAAGCGCCCCACCTCCCCATTTTTAACATTTGTTTGTTTCTTTGTTGTTGTCTATGAGTTGGTAGCTTGGCCTGTTAGCGTTGGGAATGTAAGGTTCATGCTTTTGTTAGTGTGAGCTCTGTTGTTTGCCTCTTTGTGTTGTGAGTCTTGGGACAACTTGGTTGGCCTGTGAGCCTTTGTTTTAGAGGAACCTTTAGGATATGTTACTTTGAATTAGCGCTCATGTTAATTCCAGTTTTGGTAAAGAGAGAGCATATTTGATTATGCTTCATCTAGTCACAGGTCACTTTGTCCGACACTTGTGCTTTTTTTTATTGCTTGTGCAAATACATCTGGGTATCTGGAGTGCCTACCAACACACAAACTGTGAAATAAGACAAGCCAGTCATTTTTTGTGGGCTGCCTAGATCAGAAAACATGTGATTCAACAAGTTATTCAGATTTGGCTCCTCTTCCTTTATCACATGTAGGCTCACTAGAATATCTGAGTATCTCCTCCCATGGCTTGAGGGTGTACCTGTGTCCCTTGCTGACGTGGCTGCCGTTGTTTTGTTGTTGTGCAGACATTTCACTCATCCATTCATGCTTACGTGACTGACTTCCACGTTTGTTTTGCTATTGTTATGTTGTAAGTAAATATGCCTTTTTATGACTTTTAAACCCGTTTGGTCTCCCATTCCTATCGCAGCCTGAGAGCCGGGGTCTGACACGGGTGACTGGGTTTGTTGGGGCAAGTCTGAGGGCATCTAGTGGATAGGTGGAGAATAGCAATGAAGGGTAGTAATGTGGCTGAAAGGAGGGATAGAATGGGAAAATATAACACAACTGAGGCAGACATTGTGATGAGTTTCCCTATGTTGCCTCTAACAGAATAATTGTTTCTAACAGAAACTAAAACAATACATTTTTCCCCTGTATTTTTTTATGCAATTATAAATGAATAGATAAAGCAACTTGAATAATGGAGACTGGATAACTAAATCTACAAATTGGTGATTAAATTTACATTTTTCATCCAGTCCTGCTGTATTATAAAACACAAGAAGTATGATAATTGTCATGATCTGTCCTGCTCCTAGGATATGTTGTTTTACTGGTTTCATGTTATTCATTCATGTTTCATGTTTTATTTTGATACTCGCCTGCTCTTTAGTTGCAGACAACTTCACTTCCTGCCTCTGTATGTTTGTCCCGCCTGTGTGGTTGTCTGCGCCGCCCTGACTGTTTTCACCTGTTTTCACGTGTCCCTCATTAGACCTGCTGTCACCTGTGCCTCAATAGGCTCGTTGGAGATGAGCCAGGTCGGCGCAGAATCAATCACCGGCGATCGCCGCGCAATGCATGCCGGTTAGATTTGTGTCCGACTTGATCCCAACTTTCTCTGACGTCATGCATAAATAGACGTCGCTTTTCTTGGCTCTTTTGGCCCTTGTCAGGTGTTTTTGGTTACCTCTGCTTGTTTCCTTGACTGACTTCCCAAAGTGTGTCAAACCTGTTTTTGCTAGTAAAGACTTACTCCTGTCGTGTGTTTGAGTTCTGTTCCTTGTGGTTTCAACTAATGTCACAATAACAATGTGATCAAGAGTCTGTAGTTTGGTCCTCACTCAAATCAGCAGACATACTGTATGCTTCGTACCTCCTGTTGCAGCAGGTTTCCAGGAAAACAGCAGCACCGAGGTTAACTTCTGTACACATTTCTGAACAGATCCTTGTTTGTACAACGTGTCAAGAGGTGTATACATCAAAGTTGTGTTACTTTCTTTAAGTCTTAGAAGCCTGTTTAGTTTGAAAAGCGCCATCAAACACAGCGCCCACAGACACACCATCGGTCCAAAGCTGTAATTCATCATCACGTATTCAGCAGGACTGCTTTGTGTGCTGAGACTCGGAGCTCCTTTCAGGGAATAACTTTGATAGCTGACAGCAAGTTTCCTTTGCAGGTAGCACTTGAATAACAGCAGAGAGCAACAGAGGTGCATTATTAAAACTGATGTTTGAGTCATAATTTACAGAGATTGTAAAATTATTCGTCAACACTCAAACAGTCAAGGCACTGATTATGAATTTTTTAATCGTTAAGATTCAAAAATCTAAGAGAGAAAACAATATAAACTCTGTATCACTTTTGTTCTCCTTTGTCTTTATTCACCAGTTGGTTTCCAGTCAGCAGCAATCAATTAAGTTAATCTCATCACCTTGTAATATCCTCTTTGTGTTGTTCCTAATTGCCGATGACTCACGCCGCCATCTCAGCAGCTAATGACCATTCAATTAAAAAGCTTTTCTCCAGAATTATCGTATAACCAAGCGACGTATGGGGAACAGAGATAGAAAATTAAATGTACTGTGGTGCCAAATTGAATTATAAAAGGAGGAAATGAAAGAAACAGCAGGGGAGATGATGTGCTGTCTGGTAGATCAGAGAGGAACAGCGTGCAACCTTCTCGTTGCACTGTGAATCTGTTATTCGCTGTAATACAGCAACACAATATGAGAGGACATTGTGATCATTTGCTGTGTTTGAATACTGTCTACGAGACCACGTAATCACAGAAATGAATGTCTTTAAAGTAAGAATTCACATAACAACGCAAAGTGTCAAGACTCCAAACTTTTCCCTGTAGTCACATTATACGTATTAAAATAGAATTTTATTTTGAAATCTGAAGTTTCCAGCTTTATATATAATTATTGACAATGAAATGTCACCAAGATGCTTGGCAATAATGGTTCTAGTGTGCTCATATACAGTATGTTATGCATTTCATACTAATTAGTCTCAACTAATCAGGACGGGATATCCAAGGGCACAGTTATTGAGTGATGAATGCACTTTACAGAAGAAATAAATAGCTTTTTGCGTAACATTTTAGGGGATCTAATGGAATATAATATTCATAACTAAAATTCACTTGGTAAGATTCCTTGAAATATGATGTATTAAGCCTTTCAAGATGAAATGAGATTTTGAAATTATCTGTAAAAACTAATTTTGAGCAACATTTCTCTAGTATTAGGAAGAGTTGTGTGTCATAATGAGCCTGTAATGCCCAAAAGTTTTCACTTAACAAGATATTCAATATGCGTTGTCTAAAAACAAGTCCCTATATCTCACTGAAATAGTATTTGTTCGGTGATTGTGTCTCATATTAAGTGTTATAAGATATTATATACTTAGTAAGATTGGTGTTATTATGGTAAGGGTGGCCTCTGAGTGAGGCGAACAGCGTCACCATGATTTTAAAAAGAGAGGAGTGAGCAGAGGGGTACTGAGTTGGTTGCAATCTGCAACCACACCACTAGATGATGCCAAATCATACACACTGTACCTTTAAATGTCTAATATATGCCACAGCGTCCAGTGGATCTTCACCATTACACTTACCGCAGTATGTAGCTTAATAAATGAAGGGGATTTAGTTGGCGATCCCTTCTCTTGCTACAGTACCTGTCCTGTTACTATACACAGTTTACTGTCAAATTGAAAGCAACATCCGGCTGGTGGGAGTCAGCGGCCCCGTGTGTCAGCATTAATTATAATAACTCACATAACCCTCCTGCAGATGGAAAACTCTGGATAGCTGCTGCAGAGCTGGATGGCAGAGATTACAGAAGGCCTCAGGCTGAATGGATGGTTATTGCTCCTGTATTGCATGTTGCTCTCTCTCTCTCCCTGTGTGTGTGTGTGTGTGTGGCTTCTCAGAAAAGCTCGGGGTGGGGTCAGACTAACTAGGACGAACTACTCTGTAATTTGCAAACAAAAAAAAAATGGAGCCAGACAGCCCGTCGTTCTGTGTGTGTGTGTGTGTGTGTGTAACTGTGTGCATGACTAAATGAGTACCTGCAGGCTTATCTGTGTGTGTATATGTGTGTGTGTGTGTGTGTGTGTGAGTTGTTTATTGCAGATACAGCCATTGTTGTGGGTGGTTCAGTTTTGCACCAGCACCAGCAGGCCGTGTGGGCAGTCTAGTGGCTGTGGTTCTGCATGTTGTTCTGAGCAGACTGAGCTGCTCCAACCCAGGAGACAGAGCCGGCACCCGGAGGTCAGACAGGCTGACGAATGATTGTTGAGACAAAGTTGATCTGGAAAAGCTCAAAAGTCCCCTCATTGGAAGCAAAACAGTTACAGTTCAAATTGTGTTCAACATCATATTTGTGGTAGCATGCTGCTTTTAGCCACGCTAGCGGTCTGGCTCTATGGCAATGCCAGTTTGGTGATCCCCTGACTTTTTCCTTTAGCGCCACCGTGAGGTTGACATTTGTGGTTCAGATTGAAATATCTTGTCAACTATTTGATGCGTTATCATTCATCATGGTTGACAACTTTTGTTTTTATTCAAATATTGGGTCAACTATTGGATCGATTTGATATTTGGTAAACACATTCATGGTCCCCAGAGGATGAATTGTAAAAAACGTTGATCTCCTGACAAAAAAACCTTATGACATTGCAACACGATCTCATCTCAACTCATCATATACCACGCCCCTTGGCGTCAAAACCACTATAGTTACAACACAGTCTCACGGCAGTTTGTGAAATAGTCATGATATTGAATCTATTTGATTCGTGTACATAGACATGGATTTCCCTTTTTTTGCGTGACTCTCAGCACGACTTTCAACACCGTATTTTTCTTGCGTTTTCCTACGAATGTCCAGCAACACCTGACGCGTGTGTCAATTTCCGCTTCAGTTTTCAAAATAAAACTACTTAGTTGGGTTTAGGAAAAGAGATCAACTTGGTTAGGCTTAAGCCTGGGACACACTGGGTAAGTCAGCCGCGCGTGGCTGCTGCTGCGTAACCTGTAATGGAAGTTCTGGCAATTTCCCTAAATGAGTCCTAATGAACGTTGAAATAAAGATCTCAAACAGATGAAATGTCTTTGTTGTATTTTATTCTTGCAAGAAGAGGCACTGGTTATATTGAGTCACACAGAGTCTGCAGAAGAGCGCACTGCAGGAGATAGTACAATGTGATTATATAGAAATCTACAACGGGGGGTGTGGGAAAAGGAGTTGTTTTACACAGATACGGAGTTGTTTTTCACACAGTGTCCCAGTAAAAATCAACACTCAGTACTTTTCCACTACATGAGACAAAGAGCACACATTAGACAGTAACTTTCCACTGTTGCACAAAGAGACATCGCTACATACATAGTCATTTTCCATTACAAACCTGTTGTTTTTTATTTATTCATCAGTGTGGGTTTGAGTTCGGTCACACAACTGACGTCAGAGTTGCTTTACTTTTACATCAGATTCGCCCTCAGTTGCTTTCCAGATACCTTCAGGCTGAAGATGCCATTTCCTACGAGACAGCGGATCAAGATGAGTGAGTGGGATTGAGAAAGAAGAGGGCGAGGGTGGGAATAACCATATACCTCCTATCAGCGAAGTGTTTCTGTGATGATTAGCAGGTGAAAAGTCATCTACAGTTAAGTTGTGTGTTTGACATGGACAGATTATTGCTTTTTGCCCCTGTTTTCTAAATGAAATATTCCTCTCCAGCTGTGTTTCCTCGTATCCATCACCCCCTGAAGCAACAGCACGGGGTGACAGTTAGCTAGACGTCTGTCATGGTTGTAATTGCCTGGCTGTGACAGACATGTAGTGAGCTCCGTCACCTCTAGACCTTACATGGCTTTTCATCAGCTGAAGCTCGCTGTTTTGCCAGAAGGAGAAAAGCTGCTTACTGTAACTGTAGCTTGTCATATGCAGTATGTGGATGAATGCATTCATCTCTATAGCCTTGTCAGTAATATAGATGCAGTAATATACCAACATTTGAATAGAATATAACGCACTGAGTCTGGAGAAACTAGTTCGTCATAGTCCCTGCCTGTACTGGAGTTACCTGGGGTATAGTGTTAGTTCAGGCAGAGCACTGATGTCATGCTGGACAACAGCTGCTTCATTCTTGCTTTACAATCACTGCCTCAATCATCAGCTGTTTTTCCAACAGTTGACTAGTAACATCAAGTCGTATACATGCAGGCAAACAGCAGGGCTATTATAGCCTGACGCTTCTCTTTGACTTTTCCCTTTTAAATGGAGAGACCTTCGTCTGGTCAGCTAACATTACTGCCAAGCAGCTGAAATATAGAGTGTTATTGTGGTTTTAGCTGACGTGTGTCGCCTCACTGTTTTGAGCGATGCTCGTTCATATCTATGTAGAGCGAGCACCAGCGCGAGCAACAGGACGCTGACTTTCGTTGACTAAACGGCCACAGGTTTCGGTATTAACAAGCAATTTCTGATTCTTACATAGAGTCCCTTCAAGGTTGTGAAACTGCTTTTTGCATGTCATTCAATACCACATCGTTGTCCGTGAAACGGTCGTGGTCTAGTTTAGGCAAAACATCACGATTAAAATAAGTATGTAAACGACGTAACATAAGTGCGGAAAACACGTCACAAACGTCACTAATGTATCTTCAAAGCAACTCAACAACAATTTGGGAAATATATTCACTTTTTATTCAGCATATTCCAACCTGTTCTCACTTCCAACTCGTTCAAATACTGGCGACTCGTCAGCGCCCCTCAGCATCGGAAACCGATGTACAGAGGCACCCTTTATCGACAGTATGTGATGAACCGGCCTAACTAACTCACTACTATCTAACTAACAACTAACTCCAATGTAAACCCACCCGCTGCGTTATTCGATGGTCGGAGTAAGTGACGTAGTATTAAATGAGTCCGTTCAGGACGTGCGGGGAAGTCAAACAGACGCAAGACTTTCAACCAGAAGACCGCTAAAAGTAAGGCTGACATACTTTTGTCACGTCAGTCGTTAATCACGTGACTCGTGTTGAATAATCACGCAGGCACGTTTGCTTTGCAGTCAGTACAGATTACATGGCGTGAAATGACTAAAAGCTAAAAGCAAGAACGGCACTCTTATTGCGCACTACACGGCTTACACGTTGGAGTGTCATTCATACATCATTTGGGGAGACCGGGCTGAATTCCCAGTGGGACTTTGACTTCACAGATTACAGGTTCACACAGGATTAAGAACACAAATGGCTTTTGAAATGAATGGAAGACAGGTAAGAGTAAGACCATCCTGTGCACAATAGTCTTTTGGTGTTTGACAAATGAGATTTAATTAGTTCAAGCATGAGTAACCTCATATGACCCACATGTACTGTAGCACACCTCTCACGCAGACGCTGACACAGACAGAAGATGTCTTTGGCCAGAGAATCGGTTCACCGTTTCTCAGCTTGACACCGCACACTGTGCATGGAGCAGATAAGAGTTCTGACCTGGGGCGTGTGTTTAGGAGTCTTTAGCCCAGAGAGAGCATCGGGGCAGATCGGGGCATGGATCAGAGCAGAAACCTTATCCGTCTCCTCCAGGATTGCCCTGTCAGCTGCCTTCTCTGGCTCAGAACACCAAACGACTAAATTAGCCTCTGATAGAGAGATAAGTCAGAGAGAAGAGGCTTTTTTTTCTTTTCCTAGCTGTACATCTGCCCGGGGAGAAACTCATGTCCTCCAGAAAACCTTGGCCTTGTTTTCACTGCAGATTGAAACAGGATTTCACAGAATGACTGTAGTGTAGTGTTGTGCAGTTGTTCTTCAGCAAGAAGCACCAATACTGGGATCAGACTGCACAGCATTTATTTTTTATTAGTTAGTGACGTCTTTCCAGATAGTCGCTATGTGTAGCAGGAGGACACTAGGGGCCTTTCACAAACCGCACCCTCCCCACTCCCACTCCATAACATGGATGTATTAAGAGAACTGGATACAGGGTTGGAGGCGGGGCCCCGTTCATTCCTATGAAAGTTGCTCAGTGGTGCATGAAGCCGAAATGGCTCCACTTGAGAGTGGAAAAGTACCCGGATCTTCCGATGATCATCCGCGTCCATTGGGCCCACAGAGCTCGGTCACATGACTCAGTCATGGGGTCACTTGCTAACTCCGCCTCCCAGCCCTCGCTCCAGCCTCGGTCTGGGTCTCATTCACATGAACGGAGGAAGGGAAATAACTCTGGATTTGGCTATTAGTGCATATTACAACTTTTAGGACCTAATGATTTAAATAAGGGCTATTCAAATGTTCGTACTGGGAAGTTGATTCACCTCAAGTTACAGCTGAGCTGCTGAGTTACAGACGTCTCTTTCCCAATGTAAGTCTATTGGAAAAAGTCCTTTTGGGCCCAATGGCATCACGTGACGGACACAGAAGTTGTAGTACCAGCATTTGGCCACTACGAAAATTGGCATCAACGACCGTCGCTCTTCTTGGGGGGCTTGCTCCATAGACGGGTCTCTTGGATACAAACATTACTGGGTGTGTGCGCATTCAGGGGGGTAAACCTGGTCACAAGATTGTAGTGAATCGTTGTAATCAACGTAGACTTCTCATTGTTTGTACATTCTTGTAGACCCCTGCAGAGTCAGACCGCCAGATATCCTTATCATATGCAGCTTTAATATCTTAGAGATTATAAAGTATAGTTTATTGGAGTAAGGACATTACAGAAACCCCGACGTCAATCAACAGAAGATTATGACTGAACCATTAAATGTATGTAATCATCGTGTTCCTCAGAAATATAATGTCTACCATCCCTCACACATGGACCAATCAGCTTCAGCTGTGCAGCAGTTTAACTGAACACGAGCAGACTCCAGATTAGAAGTTTAAATCATTGTCTCTCTGCTCTGTCCTCCATTGACCGGCCCGCTCTGCTGGCTCAGGACGAGACTTTACCTCATTTGCACGGACCTGAATGTGATTGTCTTTGCTCAACTCATGACCTTCACTGCAAGATAAAATAAAGCCACCGGAGCGTTGAGCAGTGTCTGGCAGTGGCGTGTACCTCCCTCCCTTCCTCATATTTGACTCACCCAGCAGCACTCTGGCAGAGCTCTCCTAACAGCCATTACCCAGTTATTAGGTAGTGAGGATTTAACAAGGGAAACAGAACAGTGAGTGATGAGAGAGAGACACTGTGATGGAAAATGTGAAAAGGATAGCACATCATTATGGTCGCTTTTAAAGGATTAAGACACTTTGATTACAGAGATTTGATTTAAATTCACTCATGGAACACAATTTGGTATTGCCAATGTTTATAATGTAGATGCCTTGAATGCATTATGCATGCAATATAATGTGTGAGAGTTCCTGTAAGCCCTCACTTAACGTCTTCTAATAACAGTGAAGTGTATGATAAACCATGATCATAAAACCCGAAGCTCAAGTATCACTGTGTCTTTAAACTGCTCTGTTGTTTTTATATATGAGGTTTATGAGGTGTTTTCAGTGGCATGGTGCTCAAGCTGCCAAGCTTCCACTTTGAATGTTCTTTTAAGGCTCTGAATGTGTTCGCATCAACAAATGACTGCAATATCCCTCCTGTGTCAGAGCCCCACAACATGATATCAATACACTCTTACTGTGAAGCTGTTACGACCACAACAACAATCTCTACCCGTCATCGGTAAAGAATAAACTAGAACGAGGGAAAGTGAATGTGAACATCTGTGATGCTTGTCCTTGCAAAGTATTAATACTTTTGTCTTGTGGCTGCTGTTGTAAGGAGGCTTTCACATCAAGAACCAGCGGCACCGGAATGAGTTTTGAAGTGTGTGGGGGGATGGAAGTTTTGGATGACAGTGTTTCCCACAGGATTTTGAGAGACTGTGGAGTGGTGCTCCCCCGAAAGAAAATGTTGAACATATTAAAATTAAATGCATCAATCTGGAGCACTTTGAGAGCAAAATTACGAGGCTAGATCTATGAAGAACGTGGTGCTCTAGTGAACAATTTAATCATAAAGGTTGTATGGTTATGATGGCAAAAAATCCCACAGCATAAGCATGGTAAACAAGACTGGGTGCCGACATCGCCGCAGACTCCTCGCACTGAGGACAGTCCGCCCCTGTTGACAGTTGCGGCGGGAATCCCGTCCCTCCCCAAAGGGAGAAAGGGCGCACCGCGCAGCGAGAACTCCACGGCCCCGGGCGGTGGCGAAGTCCGGGCGAGGGGTTGCTGTAAAACTCCCGGTCGGGCCTTTCCAAGCAGTCCACGGTCACGGCGCACCGGACAATGTGCCCGGCGAGGGCCAGCCCACCAGTTGAGAAGCGTAAAAATATTTTTAGGTCATTATAAAAACTGCAGCGGGCTGGATGTCAGATCACTGTGATTTCATTTGAATTAGGACACAAACAATGGTTGATTATGATTGGATAAAGATCGACAGCACACTCTGCTCTGCCGGTTGCAAAATGTGGATAAATATATTATTCAGTGCTATTTGTATTGGGCATCAACTCCGCGTTTACGCATGTAATGTCAAAATGAAGGCTTCAGTTCAGGTTGTGGTTACGTGAGACTCAGCTGAGATAAGTACATTGTTATTATATATTATTATATATTATATTCTATAATTATATTATAGAATATAATATGTAAACTGAAAGTATACTCTCTTATTTTAAGTTTAAAAGAAATATACTAAGAGCACACTTGAATAAACTTCTTTTTGGTAAGGGTTTGTAGGAAAACAGGCTAGTCCTCACTAACACAACGTCTGAACCAATCGGCTATCAGTCTGACGACGGGTAACCCTCTGGGGACAAGGAGCTACATTTCTAGGATATCCGGCCCAAGACTTCCTCTTCCGTGCGCTGCTCATCGTCATTGTTACAGTCCGATTAGCAACTTGAGATGCCTGACTGGAGTTGGAGTTGAGAGACGTAGCCAATAAAAAGCTAAATCATCATCAGACGATAGCCGGTGGGTTCCCAGATTGCATTCGGCCTCTTTTGCGCCCTCTCATAATCTACTCTATATCACCATTTAATAGTTAATTAGTAACGAACTGTTGTCAGCTGTAACTTCTTTTTGTATTTTTCCTCCTGTGTCGTGCTGTAGTTTCATCTTGTCCGTGTTTCATGCTATTTATAATAGTCTTGTACATATAAATCTTGGGTAAATCCCTCACTTCAAGCTAACAGGCCAAGAAAGCATCGCTAACTGTCAAACTGTGAAGCAAAGAAAGAAAGAAAAGAATAACAGCAGCAGACTGGTGCCAACATAAAACTCTGAATGACCTCAATGTGTCTCCATTTGGTAACACACACACACACACACACTGTAGCTCACTGGTATATACACGCCATCCAAACGGGGTATAACTCTCCAACCCTCAGAAATCCTGTTGCTTACTTTGGAGGGTATATGAAAGGTTAGTTGGCTCTTTCTCAGCATGCCTTCCTGTCGACTCTATTTGTGCAGCAGTGGGAGATTGTAGATCAAGAAACTGTGGATTTCTTAGATTTATATCTTGGGGTTGTAATTTTGTGATGTCAAGGAACTGTCGGGAACTGGGCTGCGTGTTTCGATGTGCTAGTTTCATTCAACTTTCAGCTCCATTATTTTCCCTTTCCATAAATCCCATTTGCTCCTACCTGTTTTCCTCTTCCTCATCCTCTTTTTTCCTCCACCTACCCCTCAGTCCTGTCTCCCTCTGACAGACGAGTGTGGTCAGAGGTCATGTGGTTGTAATTAGGAGAGGGCTGCCTTGGCGCTCTGCCCTGCTTCCTGTTTCTAATCTACGAGAAAACAGGCTTCACTTCAGTCAGCCCCTGAAAGCAGCTGTTAGCCTCGGGGCCTTCAAACTAACCCAACCTAAATAAAACTGTCTTAAAGCCGTCTTCATAGTCTTATAACATTTATCATAACCTTCCCCGCAAACACGCCAACTCCACCCTCCAATTTCCCTTCTGCTTGATCGGTTACATAACTGCACAACTGAGACAGAGACGCTGGAATGCAGAAGGCCTCACAGTGCTTACATAGTAGTCATACATTGACTGCTGATACTGACAGTATCTACTGAGCTGTAAATCTTGTGACTCAGAGGATTTACAGAGAAATATTATTAGTCTGTTAGTTTAGGATCATTAGAAAAGATCAGAGGTTATACTCCCCTTTTTTTTTTTTTTTTTTTTTACTACATCCAACATCTTCTGGTCTGTTTTGAGGTTTCTTTACTTTGCTGTAACAGGTGTCTCTTGTTATCCAGGTTTAGCCTTCAGCCTTTTTTCCAGGTAGTCTCTCAGTAGAGAGTCTAAAGAGCGTTGCACCCGAGTTAACATTGTGAGAACCCCCTTAAAGAAGTCAGCAGAAGTATGTTTACATAGGGCCGCTGCTAGCCATTGCGTTGCCCTAGGCGTAATTGGTTTGTGGTGCCCCCCACAAAGTTTAAATATTTGTATTTGTAAGAAAAAAGAACTGTTCGATTAGTCACACACAACGCTTTGTCCACACAGGGAACGTCAGGAGCGCGTGGCAGCTGCCTCGCTGAACGGCTGCATGATTCACGCGTTGGGTGGTCATACCAGCTGCGTTTTTGCTGCTGCTGCCAGCCCTTTCTTTAAGCCTTTAATAACGGCCATTTCATTTCATTATAAATGTAATTTATATTTATTTTAAACAGAGAAAGGTTAAGAAACGTGTGGTAATTTGTAAATAATAGTAATAATCCACAATTTAAACCCCGTACTTTATTCATTCATGGAGCTCTGCAAGTCACTGCATGTTCTACAACACTGTCCGGCAAATATTTCAGAATAAAAGTAATGTAAAAAAATGTCTTATTCAGCGTTCGGTTGTATTTAGCTCTACCCTCTTGTGTCACTTCTTGTTGCAAAAAAATCAAGATGGCGACCGCCAAAAACCAAACCATCAGTTTTTGGTGACATAACTTACATCTTATTTCTAAAATAGATTTCTTGGGAGGGATGCAGTTTAATTTTCTGATTACATAGCTCTTCCTGTCAAGTTTGAATGCACTTAGGCCTACAGTAAGGCATTTGCCAAGTTGCTTGTAAAAGTACATTATACACATGCATGGATATATAGTCCATCCCTGTGCATCCTAAATGATCCCGATAGGCTGAGCATTGAAACATATATTTATGTATTTCTTCTATTTTCTTTCATAATCTCTACTGTCAATTTTCCATTTTCTATTATGTTTCTTGACTGTTACACTGTGTTTATTGTCCAAAATAAATTCCTTGTTTGTTCAAAGCTGCTTGTCAATAAAACTGTCTGATTGTGAAATGCTTGTTAGAAACTCTGCCTGAGATCCTGTCATTCCATTCGCTTTGTTAGCGAGCGTTTTACACTCAGCAGGGATAATTGAAAGAGATTTTACGCCACTTGATTGTTATTGTTTAACAGGATTCAGTGGAAGAGCCTCAACTGGCCGCTTGTTTTCAACAATCTTGTAAAAATTGAGTTAATTTGGTCTCATCGCTGCAACTGACTGTGAGTGTATTTAGTTAAAGTGCAGCATGTTGTCTTTAATGGGCAACAAAGTGAGCATAAATAAAGGGTTTGGGCACACACTTGTTTTTTGGTCATTTGTTCAGTTTTAATTTATCTGTGGCCTTAATGCATTTTTGTTGATTTCTTTTGTTGTGTTTTACAAATTAACATCTTGTCAACTTCACACGTCTTCATTTACTACTGAGTAAATATTCAACATGTCCTTATACAACGGGTCGTATGATATCTTACGAAATGTTATTCCTCATTTCCTTATTTCATGCCTACGAATGTCCAATGTCAATTCCCGCTCCAGTCTTCACTAAATAAACTCCTGTTTTCACAGGAGACAACTTCGTTAGGTTCAGGCAAGAAAGCTACTTAAATAGGTTTAGGAAAGTTCGTGGTTTGGGTTAAAATAACACTTAAGTACGGAAATTACGTGACAAATTAAACAACGTTGACTTCTGGTTTCACACGGAGTATGAACAGCGGTTTCCTGGGTGAAAGTCTAGTAATTTTTGACCCACCCATCCACCTCTACCTTCTCCCTACGTGGCGTTTGCTGCTCTTTATACTTCCTGGTTCACGATTATGTGGATTATTTACGAATTGATTTTGTGGGATATATACAAATTACAGTGCATTAACTTTTATAGCTACGAACAGTGGATGAGAACAGCCTGAAATTTTTAGTCTTTAATGCTAGAGCTGCAACGATTAATCGATAGTTGTCAACTATGTATTGATCTGCAACTATTTTGATAATCGATTAATCGGTTTGAGTAATCTTTTAAGAAAAAAAATGAATGAATATTTTCTGGTTTCTTTCCTCTGCTATGACAGTAAACTGAATATCTTTTAGTTGTGGACAACACAAGACATTTGAGGATATTGCTGGAAATACAAATTTTCTCACATTTTCTCGACCAAATAACGAATTAATTAATCAAGAAATAATCAACAGATTAATCAACAATGATCATTATTTGCAGCCCTATTTAATACCAAAACTACGTCAGACAAACCTAAACTCGTCCAAATGACATACCTAAATAAACCAGTGCTCGTTTAGCCAACAGCTTGTCTTCTGTGCATGTTGGAACAGCCTCCACTGGTTCGAGCTGACGATCTAGGAAACTGTTCAGATGTCCTGCTTTGTTTCCCAATAGAGCTTTTCAGAGCTCCACTCAAGGCTTAAAGTATTTACAACGCTGCAGTCTGCTGTTCCCCGAGCAAAGCCTCCCTGAGGACGGCATTACAGCTAATGGGAGAGATATGGCCAAGCAGATGGAGCTGGCACGCTGCAGAGACCCATCCACTGTCTCTCAGACTTCGAGATGGAGTTAGCTGGCTAGTTTCTGTATTTCAGAGAGTTCAATGATTTTGGGGTTAAATCTCAGCGAATTTTCGCCTCGCTTTACTTGCGCGAGTTGGACCGTCGGTATCATTTGTGTTCATTCGCTCTAGACGCACCAGAGAGGAAGAGGAGCTTGTCTCCATAGATACCAACAACCTTTTCTTTCCTCCATCAACCATGGAAGAAATATCCACTGTTGCTGCTTTGTACATGTTGTGGAAGTCCCAGATATGACAGAAAACCAAACGTCGTCGTGTCTGGGTTCATAACATCACCCGGCGGCGAGCTGTATTCCCATACAGTGTCATGCACTGATTGTGCTGTGATTTAATTGCAATAAACGGATCAAAAATATCGAAATAATGATGCAGATTTGTAAGTCTGAATTCATGCATTGTCAGGTCTGTCTGCAAGACGACAAGCAAACAACTTTTAAAATGCTTGTTTTCTGAATGGAGTTTGGATGGATCAATGCCAGGCTATGCAGCTGCTCCATCAACACTCAACATAAAGTCATCAAGGCATAAATACGGCAGCGACATTGTTGTTTCTACCATAGACAGTCTGGTGTATACACATACATTTATACACAGAGTTTGGTCTGGTCTCTGTAAAGATATGATGTACTATCGTAGCTCTGGGTGACCACAGACAGATACAAGATTTATTTCCTCCATTTCTGATTCAACAACGTCAGGACGTCAGTGATGACAGGAGGAGAATTTCAACTCTGATAGGCTTTCACGACACAGTGTCACACAAATTTCTCGCTCCAGTTGAAATATTTCAACTCCTGTTCGCGTCACGCCATTCTCAAATTGGTGACTATTCGCCTCTTTGCATTGACTTTGTATGTAATCGCGCCGTGCGAAAAGTTTGCTTCGCTCTTGGTGTGAATGCACCATAAGAAGGATGAGGAAAATTCCCCTGCAGAAATGTGACAATGTGCATATACTTTGCGGTAAAAAAAAGCGACATTTTCACATCTTAATGGAATATACAGACTTCTCATTTCAACTTTTTCATTCTGGAAACGTTTAATTTTTCATAATCAAGTTTCTTTTTGTTGCTCAGTGATACAGAACAAAGAGAGACTTGGTTAGTGAAGGAGGAAATACTGTTTACAAATACAAAGACACACACATACACAGTTCAGCCCCGACAGCATGAGTGGTAGCACAGATTCAGGCTATAAAGACAGCTATTATACAGCTATTTACATAAACCGCTCTGCAGTTTGGAGTCTCTATAAGAATACATCATATTATTTAGTCGTCAAAACCCTAATGCATTCCTGCATTTGGAAATAAAGCACCTTTATTTTTCATTTTGATATGTTGGGATATACTCGTGTTCACAAGGTCAGTTCACCAAAATTACATGAAATATGACTTCCCCCTCTTGGCACAGCTATGCAGCTCATTTTACTTTAATTCATTTCTTTTAGAGGTTTGACTGTTTTCATTGGGACTATTTCTTCCGAAGAAAACAGTCCCAATGAAACATGTTGACAGTAACCACATCACTTTCTGGAAAGAGACATTGCTGATGAGCTTTTTAAATGTAATTTATAATATTTTGAGCACCACAAACAGAATTCCACTTATCTTTATAGTGAAGTCTTTTAATTTGGTAGATTAGTCAGAATTGTTGGCACATGGGGGGCAGCAGCTGGCTCGTCATTAGTCACTGATGTTACACACCTGGGATGCACCTGGAGTTGACATGATTGTTTTAGACGAGGGTCTGAAATTACCTTTTTTCACTTCCTGCCACTATGGCAGACAAGTGTTTTTTTTTTGTCTGCCACTCAGAAATTTTATCTGCCACTTTTGAAATCTCTGCGCTAAATGAAGGAATACAATTTTACACCTGCTCCCAGCTTTCAAACCGGAAACAACATGGAGGCTGGTTTGGAAATTTTCTTCTCTTATTTCACGAAAAATAGTTCACCGAAATGTGATTTACACAAAGTAGACTAGCCCTAAACTTAATGTAAATGAGGAACGGCCGTCGTGACGCTCCGACTCTCGAATCGCTCCGCCACGCTACCAGAATGCATTGCACGGCTGCTTACATAGACAATGAATGGGAAGCGCGGAAAGGACGGATCCTGTGGACACGTACCATAACTGTCGGAGGGCATCAATAAGAGAGATCGATAGTCATGGAAGCATGAGATGCCAAGAAAGCGGACAACTACTGTTCTCTATTCCATTAACATTTTCTCGGCCTGCCAAAGTGACAGATGTCCTGATGATTTCACCCGCCACTGCCAACAATTTACGAGCATTTGGCGGTTGGCGGGTGCTCATTTCAGACCCTGTTTAAGACTATACAACAATTTAATGTATCTACCATTTTAACTATAAAATACAAACATCAGCAGCAGCATGCTGCACTATCAATTAATGACCCAAGAACAAATGAAAAATCATAGAAACCTAAGTTCCAAATATATAGAAATATTTGAAAAGTCTTTAGAGCCTAGATGATTTCCTAACCAGTTTAATATTTGTGAATCGATTGCACCGTGAGGGGTAAGTGGGACAAAACGTTTTTTGCAATTAGGGTGAACTAACCTTTTAAAGCTTAGCGTTTCTTCTGAAACATGATGTTAACGGTATGACAGCAGTCTGTCTGAACACACTTTAATCTCTATTCAAAGCACAGACACATAACTGATTGCACAGATGTAAGATTCCTGATACAACTTGTGTTTGTACACAAAGTCCCTGAAAGGAGTGGAGAGGAGACGTAGCACAGCACAGAAGTAAGAAAAATGATTTACTTTGTACAAAAGTGTATTTCGAGTGCAAATTCAACATTCTTCCTAATTGCGTGCTGCGCTACCCGTCTCTTTTTTATTGTTCCTTTTGATTCTAATATGTTTTTGGGCAATCCTCGTTTAAGAAAGCACAGTATGTTCCTCTCCAGGCTGAAAGGGATTTTTAATAAGCACCAAACTTGTAATGTCCTCTTTAGTTCTCCTTTCTTGGCATGAACCAGTATCCATGACAAAAATAATCCTCTTTCACTGGATGCTAGGTTCCACCAGGTATCCATTGAAGGTGATGTAAACATCCACGTCGTCGCTGTAAACGGCGTTCTCTCTCTCCCTCTTGTAGAGTCGAACCCAGACCTCGTCGTTCAGAGCCAGATTCATCATGACGCTCTGGCTCTGCATGATGGACCTCTCGCTGGGCTGAGCGTACAGGATCACCTGCTCCTTGTCGTTGTGCATCAGGTGGAGGTAGGTCTCCTTAAAGTTCCAGGTGTGGATGTTGATGTTGAAGAAGTAGATCCCCGGCACGTAGCAGTAGAACTTTCCCTTGAACATGTTGAAGTGCTCGTGGAGGTTGACGAACACCGTGTCGAACACCAGCGCCTGGTAGTACTCTATGCTGTGCAGGGACTTGCGACGTCCCACCGAGAAGGAAGAGCGAGGGATCTTACAGGCGTCTCCGGGGGAACCCGCCTGGCCTTTGGTGCCTTTAGGGCCAAATGGTCCTCGGTTACCAGGAGGTCCCTCTAAGCCGGGCTTGCCAAGTGTACCCATGTCTCCTCGGTCTCCTTTATCACCTGCGTGGACAAGAAGAAACTAACTTCAGCGGTGGAAAGTTACTAAGAACATTTACTGAAGTACTGTACTTACACTTTATGCTACTTCCTACTTCTACTCCACTACATTTGAGAGGGAAATATTGTCCCTCACTACATTTATTATATATTATTATACAGGCCATTATAGGTAGAAAAAAAATAAAAATATATAATCTACGGAGCTGTGAAGGGGGTGATATTTCTAGAAAAAAAATCACAATTTTTTGAGAAAAACACTTGAATATTCTGTAAAACTATAGTCATAAATTTGCGAGAAAAAAACATAGAAATTCCATGAGATTAAAGTAGAGTAAAAAATAAAAGAAAAGAAAAATAGCGTTTTTTTGTGAAAGAACCACATTGCTTCACTTTGCAGTTGGCTCAACCTCATCACACCACAGACACTGTCGTTAAACACGGCAGTAACGTGAGCCGCCGAGTGCGAAACATATTAAATATATTAGTATTTCTTTATGTTCATAAAAGAACACAGAAAGAACATGGAAAAAGGCATATACTGTATGTATCTTTCAGGACCTTCGCCTTGCTCAGAGTCCATCCTTGCCATAAGAACACTACTTCAGGTGCAACGAAATTCAGATGGTGCCTGTTATTACCGGGGTATTGCACAGAATTAAATAAATTTGTACAAAAATATTTTTTCTTGCAAATGTGTGACTTTAATCTCTGAGAATACCTGAGTTTTTTCACGTAAATGTACGACTTTATTTTTCGCAAATTTATGAGTTTGTAATCAGAGAATATTCTTTTTTTCTCTCTTAAATTGACCACTTTTAATATCAGAAAATATTCATTTTTTTTTTTTTTTTTTTACTTACGACAAAATTTCGAGATTAAAGTTTTTTATTTTAATCCTGGAAATTCTGAGTTTCTTTTACCTACAATGGCCCAAATACACTGTTGTACTTTACGGATTAAGATTTTAGATCTAATAAGACTATAAAGCACAACACATTAATAAAAGCAGTTTTACTTTTGATATTTCTTATACATTTTGCTGATAATATACTTGCATCATTTTACTCAAGTAGGATTTTAAATGCAGGATCTTTACTTGTAATGAAGTGTTTTTACATTAATGTATTGGTACTAGTACATAAGTAAAGATCTGAGTATTTCTTCCACCACTGTTTAACTTTGGGTGTTCATAGGAACATTTTAATATTTTAGCTTTTAATATGTGTTTTTTTTCATAGAGGATGAATTAGGTGTTACTTATTGAGATAATACTGATATCTTCTTTTTGTCAGTTGAGATGGAAATTATTCCTCATTGTGCTCATTAACAGTCGAGGCTGCTCCAGGCTCCATGATTTCATCCCTAATTGGTCGTAGTTCAGCTCTTACTGAGTGAACAACTGATCCAAGACAGAACAGACCGTTCATTTGGACATGCACACGATGCCATTAAGCTATTTTTCTTTTTTGTCTTTTATAACGGTTACAAATCCAGAAATGGAAACTAACTTCAACAAAGCTTTTCACATCTAACATCCCAAATCCTACTCATAAATCTGAAAGCATTTTGTTGAAGCGATGCTTATCTTAATTGTGTGCTCCTCGTGGACTGTGAGACAAAAATGTTCTGACAGAAATGTGTGAGGAGGATCTGTCTGGAAAATGTTAACTCATGTGTTCACGTGCCAGGAGTTTTAAAATGCTGAGTCAAAAAACATTTTAATGTAATCCATGACCTTTATTGACCTCTACTGAGGACCGTTCGGGCAATAACATTGATATACTTTATTTCTGCAAGAGGGAAGATCTTGTAATGCCAAAGGGCAACGAAAAGAAAGGAAAGGGTTAAAGGGTTTTAACAATCTCAGGAATCTCAGCAGCATGGGTGGGGAATAGGAAATATAAGAGAGATTGAAAGGCTTTCTCTCAACAAATACTTTCTCTTTATACGAGACAACTAAAGTTTGGTTTAAATTAAAGGGCATTAACTGTATAAGAGACAAAACAGCTACTACTGTAGTTCATATTGTCAGCTATTCTCCATGGTCAGCTGGAAACATGGCTGTCAGAGAAAACCATGTGAATATTTTCTGGTTTCTTTACTCTTCTATGACAGCAAACTGAATATATTTTAGTTGTGGACAAAACAAGAAATTAGAGGACGTCACCTTGGGATTTGGGAAACACTGATCCACATTTTTCTGACATTTTATAGACCAAACAACTAATCGATTAATAGATAAAATAATCTGCAAGTAGTTGCAGCCCTAAAAAAACATGTTCAAATTCTGTGAGTGAGATGAATTCTCCTACTTCCTTAGCTAAATAAATCATTTAAAACTCCATTGGATTATCTAAATAATGCACATAACAACACAGCTGAAAACAGAGCTGCTTCTCTCACAGTTCATTCAGAAAGGATTCACATGTTATGTTGCAACATTATGCTACGAGTTTAAATTATTTCTACCCTCATCAAGCACTAAATACCCCATGATGACAAAGCCAAAACAGGATTTTAAAGATTCTTGTAACTTTATTAAAAATGAAAAAAAACAAAAAACAGAAATATCTCATTGACTCATTGAGGCACCTGAAATGTATCTCAGGTGCCTCCCATTTCTCCTGATCATCTCTGAGGTGTTTCTACTCCTGATTGGAGTCCACCTGTGGTTAGTTCAACTGATTGGACATGATCTGGAGAGGCTCCCACACCTGTCTATATGAGATCTGACAGCTGACAATGCACATTAGAGCAACCACCAAGCCATTAGGCTGAAAGAGCTGTGAGCAGAGCTCAGAGACAGGGGGGGTGTTGAGGCACAGATCTGAATTTATGTTTCACCACTTGTTTATTTACTTTAATTTGTCACCTGTCTCTCTACATACAAACATGTGCTCATGCTAACGTAGTTTGTTGGATGGGTTAGCCCTCGGTGGCTCTATCCTGCTTCCGTGTTGTATCCTGTTTTGTTGCCACAACAACTCAACGCTGTTTGTCTGGATTTAAAAATTCAATGCAACTTGACAGCAAGCTCTGAAAATGATGAATGAGCTTCAAAAATTTCAGTCAGGATTGGAGCCAGGATCTACATCAGTGAACATTTTGACTGTTTGCTGTTGTTCCAAAGTACACACAAACCTCTGTGCTACGAAATCAAGTGAGATTGCCTCCATCACCGTATCAGTATGAAACAGCTGTAATAAAAATTAAAAAAAAAGACCCGTGAGCAAAGCAAACATTCCTTAAAGGGACTGTTTGTAAGAATCAGAAATTGCTTGTTAACAGCGACACCTGTGGCCGTTAAGTCAACGAAAGCCAGCATCCTGTTGCTCGCGCTTGTGCTCGCTCTACATAGACATGAACGAGCATCGCTCAAAACAGTGAGGCGACACACGTCAGCTAAAACCACAATATCACTCTATATTTCAGCTGCTTGACAGTAATGTTAGTTGACCAGACGAAGGTCTCTCCATGAATCGATTCTGATACTGTGTTTTCCTGCTTCAGCCTCCCAACCGCGGTCAGAAGGAACAGGGGAGACACTGGAGTTTTGGTCGGAGACTATAACGTTACTCGCTCCGGAGCCCCGTCTATTCACAAGACACAGGAAACCTCTGCTGGTCTGGAGGAGCTGCAGCATTTATTTCTACACAAATTTCCACTGTACATTCACTAGATATTCTCAGAGCTAAACTAACTCCTCTGCAGTGTGGAGTGTGCGCGCATGCACGTGAGAGGTGGAGCGAGATAGCGAGTGAGAACGAGCGCGGTGTGTGAGTGAAGGCAGGCAAGCAGGCAGAGGAGCAGAGACTACGGCCCTGGAGACCAAAGCTACAGTCTCCCCTGTGTCCTCTGGCCACGGTCGGGAGGCTTGAGTGGGATTAGTTGACACTGTTTTGCAAGACGGGCTTCACTAGATAGAACTTTGCAGTTTTGGTGCTTCCGTGTAGTTTGTGTTGGAACAATGTAGCCACACGCCAGTGCGCATGGGACGCCAACCCACAATGATTTACAAGAGTGTAAGAAGTTACAAACAGTCCCTTCAAACAGAAGCGAATAAACTGAGAAATAAAACAACCCAGTGACCATTTTATATATTTAGGTCTATGACGCTCTAAAGAAATCTTGTTCTGCTGTCTGGATCAGGAGTTAAACACTTCTGGGTTGGTAAACCACACAGGAAGAAGCCACCCTCGCTTCCTGGAGGCCTGAAGTAAACACCAGTGATCCTCCGTACAGATGCACGATTATCTGTCCAGCTGTGACCAGCGTCCACACAAAGAGCCCTGAAGCAGTTTCCACAAACAGCAGCTACGACAGCAGCTACCACACCAGAAGGCCATACAGTACATGGGACTGATCCTTTGTCCTCAAATCAAATAACAACCTCATGGCAATGTAAGATCCTGACCTTTCTTTCTCTATAAATATTACAGAGACATATCCACTGTTAGATATCAATTTGTGATATTTGATGAATCCCAGGAGAACATTTGAAAGAACATATTGTGAGTTACTCTCCTGCGTCATCTGTTTCTAATTGAGCTGCTGATTTCCTTCCCCACAGTCAGGCTGTCCACATACACCATTTGTAGCTATACATACGAAAAGTAACGCACTGTAATTTGTATATATATCCCACAAAATGAATGCGTATTTAATCAACGTAATCATGAACCAGGAAGTATATGGGAGGAGGTCAGCGTGGATGGGTTCGTCAAAAAACACATGACCCACCCAGGAGACCGCTGTTCGTCTCCCGTGTGGAACCAGAAGTCAACGTTGTTTTGTCACGTAACTTCCGTACTTAAGTAACGCCGCTTCCGGAGTTATTTAAACCCAAACCACCATTTTTTCCTAAACCTGACTAAGTAGTTTCAACCCGGTCTCATAAGCAGGCGTATAAATACCACAACATTACACGGACATTCTGCATTTTAGCCTTTCCACGTGTCATTTGTTCGCCACTTATTGCGTGTCAAGTGTACGTTGCGTAAACATCTGCAGTTAGGTTTAGGCAAGAAAACCACTTAGTTAGGGTAAGGGAAAACGTCATAGTTGGACTTAAAATAAGTAAGTAAACTTAGTGAAATACGTCTGGAAACAACGTGGCCGTTAAGTCAACTTTTGTTAACATAACGGCTACAGTTGTCGCTGTTAACAAGCAATTTCTGATTCTCACATAGAGTCCCTTTAATTCGGGGGATGTAGATGTGATGTCAGATGTGTGCGTGCAGAATCGCCCCGGTCCATGACTGTGGGTTCTGGTTTCTTTTGAGAAATTTGGCTGACTGATTTTCTTTGAATCCAATCACCGCAGCTTTGTGGGAGCAAACCCAACCTCACACACACACACACAAAGCATACTGTATTGTTTTCCAGAGAGCAGTGAGCCAGTGCAACACAGAAGAAAAAGGAGTGTGTGTGTTTGTGTGTATTATTTATATGCATTGCAAGAGCACAACTCTCCAAAGCTTAGTGTGTGGCTTTGTGCATGAGTGTGTGACTATGTTCCTGTGTGTGTGTGTGTGTGTGTGTGTGTGTGTGTGCGTGCGTGCATGTGTGTGTGTGTGTGTTTGTGTACAGTATGTGTGTTTTCTGCCAAATAAGCAAGTTCAGTGCCAGGTGAAAGCGTCTGTTGGGACCTCCCTCATTGCACAGCTGCAATGCAGTAACGCTGTATACTGTTTCATTGCAACAATTTGAGACATAAATGCAGCTCATCAGCCTCAGGGGTTAACTGAGGTTATATCCTCCAAGTTATCCGAGTCCAGATAGGACTGCAAGAGTTCACTTTTCTGTTTTTGCTTGCAACAAAAATGCGATCCCTCTCTGGCTTCCCACCAATGACCCGACCTGAATGTGGCCCAATGGAAAGTACATGCTTCAGTCACAAAGACTTGTTTCCATTAACATTTGTTTATGCACATTTTGAAGTACTGCATGGAATCCATATTTGATAAAACTTTCTCAATTGCGCCAAAAAAGTTTTTACGCTCACTTGAGGTGTTTTTTTGTTGAAGAAGAGTTGATGCGCTAAATGGGATATGGAAACACCTTTGCCGAATTAATTCTGACGTAACAAACATTTAACTTACACGACTGACCGGCTGTTTCTGCTGTCGCTGTCTTCCCAGATATATATTAATGTCGTCTTTGTCTCCAGACAGCATGAAACATGTCCAATACTAGCAGACATGAAAGAACAATTACAAGTTGCTCAATTGAAACAGATTCCTGAAGACTTCTCTCCATTTTTCTCTCGTAGATGATAAGTTGGCCAAGCCGACTTGTTTTGTTTCCGGTTCACAACCATAGACTGTATATAAGAAGTGGACGTAGTCACCGTGATGTCACCCATTGGTTGTGGACTGCTGTTTTGAAGCCTCAAGTTCGACATTTTGGCCGCCACCATCTTAGTTTTTGACCGTCGCCATCTTGGCTTTTTGCAACCAGAAGCGACACAAGAGGGTGGAGCTAAGTACAACTGAACTGAAAAAGGTTAGAATCAACTTTGATGAAGTGAAAACACACTGTGAAAGGGTTAAGGCTCTAAGATGAAAACACAGACAACTCCCAGACCAGACAACGCCGTGGTAGCGACCTGTCAATCACAAGGTAGCCCCGCCGTAAAGCATCTCCTGCTTTATGGTCTATCTGACTCTAAATGGGACCATAATTTACTAAATGAACATCATGCTGTATTGAAGAAGACTTGAAACTAGCGATTGAGACCATAAACTCATGTTTACAATGTTTACTTAATAAATCAAGTGAGAAGTAGGCTCATTTTCTCATAGACTTCTATACAATCAGACTTCTTTTAGCAACCAGAGGAGTCGCCCCCTGCTGGCTGTTAGATAGAACAGCACAGTACGTCTTCTTCTTCTCTGTTTAATGGCGGATTACAGCCATGCGTAGCCTATAGCTCCAACGTGTGACCAAACTACGCTGTAGCCGAGTTTATTTACTCCAAACCAGTTGATAGAAACGCGCCTAATTCGCATTTCTTTTTAGAGTTCACTTCAAAGTTCACCTGAACTTCAACTGGTCTGCTTGACAATTGAATGGAGACACGACTTCTGATACAAACTGTGTCCAAGACGTCAAAATGTAACTTAGCTTTCTTTACTGGAAAAGCTGTGGGTTCTTCTGTAGTATAAAATGGCCTTATTGCCTAAAACTATGCATTATTGTTGCATGTGTGTATGTGTGTGAGAAAAGAGAGAGAGAAAGACATTTTTCTTTTCATGGTTCAGCCGTTGGACTGGTTCGGGGGTTGATTGCGGGTCAGAACAGACCTGGCATGTTCAGTTACCAAAGCACCAGCAGATAAAGTGTGATGATACATCGTTTGGACCGCTAAGGCTCTGATATTAGAGACACATGTTCTCACAAATCCCTCTCCAGCTGTAATTGTGCAGTTCTTGGATCTCATAAAATCCTTTCTAATCCCTTTTCTCTTGTCATGTTTTTCTATCTCTTTGTGTTTCATCCCCGGGCTTCAACGCACACTTGCACATACAAATAAGGCCGCACAAAATGCATAAATGTAAATATCATCTCATACAAGCTGTCACAGATTTGACTGTGACGGAGCAGTGCATGGAATTGAGTCAGTCATGTGTAACAAGTCATGGTTCCTAGTGTTTGAAGACCTGACCCGAGGCTTAGAGTCTGGCCGGGTAGAAATGATATTCCGTCTAATCTTGTGGTTGTGTTTTTATGTGGTTTGTAGATAGAAGTGCTCTTAAACGCTACCAGGTTCAGTGAAATTTTCCTTTCCAGTTTAATAAAACTTTTTGGAGCTATAATCCAGTGTGTGGACTGTCTACTTTTTGTCCTTGTAGATACATTGTGGGAAGTAAAATGTCATTCTTCCTTACACTTCATGGCTTACATAAATTCATCTGTTGATATAAAGTTGCAATGAAAGACACTGTCAAAAGCTATTAAATTCACTGTTATTTGGCAGTCTGGTTCCTTCGCTTTGCTCAGAGGCCATCCTTTCCATAATAACACTACTTTAGGAGCAATGGAAGTCAGACGGCGGCTGGCGGTACCACAGTTTAGCACTCTGCGGCTCACGTTACCCTAGACTGTATATAAGAAGTGGACGTAGTCACTGTGACCTCACCCATTGGTTTGTGGACTGCCATTTTGAAGCCTTGAGCCCGGCATTTTGGCGTTTTTTTGCAACCAGAAGTGACACAAGAGGGTGGAGCAAAGTACAACCAAACACTGAATAAGACATTTTCAGGCAACCAAAAAGATTATGATTAACTTTGATGAAGTGAAAACACACTGTGAAAGGGTTAAGGTTCTAAGACGAAAACACGGACAACTCCCAGCTCGGACAACGCCGTGATAGCGACCTGTCAATCACAAAGTAGCCACGCCCTAAAGCATACCCTGCTTTATGGTCTATCTGACTCTAAATGGAACCATAATTTACTAAATGAACATCATGCTGTATTGATGAAGACTTGAAACTAGCGATTGAGACCATAAACTCATGTTTACAATGTTTACTGAGGTAATAAATCAAGTGAGAAGTAGGCTCATTTTCTCATAGACTTCTATACAATCAGACTTCTTTTTGCAACCAGAGGAGTCGCCCCCTGCTGGCTGTTAGATAGAATGCAGGTTTCAGGCACTGTAGTTGACCACTGGCGTTTCAACAGTTTCACAAGCGTGTCAGAGAACTACGGTGGTCTTCAGGTTACGTAAAAACGTGAAAGGCTCTCTCCAGAGCCAGTGTTTGGTTTGTCCGTTCTGGGCTACTGTAGAAACATGGCGGAGCTACAAGGCGGACTCTGTGAAGAGGAATCCCCTTCATATCTATGTAGATATGAAGGGCTCATTCTAAGCTAACAAAAACAGAACATTTCTTAGTTCCGGGTGATTATACATTAAAAAAACCATAGTTGTGAATATTATATTCCATTTCTACCAATAGATCCCCACTGACCCTGTAACCATCAATGCATTGCTACTCTTGAGGAGCACAGTTCCATTATAACACTCATGATTACTCTTCAGATTTAATAGTTGACTTCTCAGACACACAACCATCTGGAAAAGCAGAAGCTGAGATCTGATCAAGGAAATGTAGCTTGAAGCAGAGAGAGAGATAGTAACACAGATATTATGGGAGGGATGTTTTTTGGTGAATGAACAAGCAACTGCAACACTGTATTGTTGCTTAAAGCACATTACCTGAAAGACATACACATCAATGACAATTATGTTCCATCCTGCAAGAATCAGAAGACAGAAAACTGAGGAACTGCAAAACAAACTGGAAGTGCCAGTAAACTTTAACTCAGCAGTAGTAACAGAAGCTAATCCAGACTCTGGTACCTTTGAGGATGGTCATGTTGATGACGGTACGGACCTCGGGCATCTGATATTGGTTCGTGGATGCTGGCGGCTCCGACTGGTCGCAGCACCGCCTGCAGAGTCTGGAAGGAGGTCTGGAGGGGGAGGGGACGCAGCACGCCAGGGGGAGGAGCAAAAGCAGCCTCAAACACACCGCCAACATGGCTGTCACTACCTGGGACGGGAATGAAACAGAAAGGAAGTTATAGGTTAAATATATGTTTAACTGTAGGCCATTATCGTATGACGTCATAGCAAAAGAAGACACTTGCAGTACGGATCCATGTGACTCTAAAACCCACCACATAATATATTATATTTATAATGAGGCTCTTGCTTACTCCCTTCTCCAGAGCAACTTCTGCTAAGTCCAACAAGCTAAACTTAGGCTAACCTACACCCATAATTTTGGGGTCAGTTTTGTTGTTTGGTGGTGCATTCTTTACATTCCTGTGGAGAACTGGCCAAGTGTCAAGATATTTCCATGACAGTAATGGTAGAGTTGAAAATACTGACAGTATCCATCAGGCTTTGCTGATGTACGAACGAAGTAAAACCGTTTTTCTGGGTTCATGATTTTTTTGCACGAATGTACAACAATGAAAGTCCACCACACCTAATCTCTGGCAGCTGTTGAAAGGTTTCTGGGAAAAATGAATTACTATTTAATATTTCAGCATTAAGTCCTGGCATACCTTGAACATCACAGACTGATCACAGGTCAAAATTCACATATACTTTCCCTCTTTAAATTTCAAGTACCAAAAAAACACTGTGCTATGAAAGTCGAAGCCACAGATGACAGATTGTGTTGTGACCAAACACTTCTCAAATGGGATCCAGAGGACGTGGATTAAGAATCCAACGTTCAGGAGAAAAGCTATAGATTTGGAAGCTAAAAGGAAGGAGGGAGTTATGTGGCCTTCCATACGTACACACAAACACATCTGGACTTGATTAGATGTGAAAACATCAGCAGCTCTGCATGAGCCCACAGCAAGAAACACTTTCACATAGCTTTCATGTCCGAGGGCGATATGTGCTGCTGAACCTGTTGTCACACCTCTTCTGTTGGTCCAGATTCACACACACATTTCTCTCTATATTTTCTCTCTGATACAAAACCACAAACTAGAAGCAAGGAAAGAATCATTTAAATGTGACAGAAGACACTAGATTTGCTCATTGGACTATACCCTGAAAGCGTTCAGTTGTATTTAGCAGTAAAGAGATGTTTGTTAAGGTTTCAAAGACATTTATAGTAGTTCTGTGTGACCATGTAAACATATGGCACTCGGATGATCCTTTTACCCAGAGTGCCTTATGGTAAACTGAGTGCGTATGTTTCTAGGATGGATAATCCTGTTGGGGTTGGAGCCTCCGATCCACCGAGTCCCACAAGACCACGATGTGTCATAAAACCCGACTGGCTCAAAAACGATTCAAGTTTTAGTATTTCCTTAAAGGTCCCATATCGTGCTCATTTTCAGGTTCATACTTGTATTTTGTGTTTCTACTAGAACATGTTTATATGCTGTAATGTTAAAAAAACAACTTTATTTCCCTCATACTGTCTGCTTGAATATACCTGTATTTACCCTCTGACTGAAACGCTCCATTTTTGTGCATTTCAACGGAATTGCAACGGAATTGCGTTGCTAGGAAACAGCTTGGGTCCATGTTTACTTCCTACCAGCTGATGTTATTTACATGCACTGCAAACAGGAAATAAACTTGGACACATTTAGAACGTTTACGTTTAAAACCGTGTAATGGTCTAAATATCGTATATTTGTGACATCACAAATGGACAGAAATCCTAACGGCTTGTTTCAATCGTGCAATTTCTGAATACGAGCTGTGTGTATTTCTCTATTGAGCGTTTTGATAGTTTAACAGTATTTATAAAGCACTTAAACCTGTGTTATAATATAAAAGACATGAAAATCTTTCTTTTTACAATATGGGACCTTTAAAATACTCAATGTATATGCTTTGCTACATATGATGTTATGATTGTAATGTTTTATAAAAATCAATCAGCATTTTTATATTGTGGATGCAATGATTACTTGTATGTGAAATTGGTCGCCCGAGCTGATTGATTCGTGCAATTTTACAGTTTTGGTTCCGTCTAATCACAGCAGACAGCTATTTTTAGCAAAAGAAAAAGCTCTAAAAACACACGAACTATAACCCTGCCTGTCTCAGAACTGATAGAGCTTGCTGGTGAAGTTAATTAGAGGCTAGTAGAGCATTTAGCAGCTTGAGAGCCACATATTTCCATCAGGATAATAATAAGGACACCTTTCTTGATTTACGCGTCTTTTGTACGCCAGGTATCCTGTACTGCCTGCAAGGTAAACGCTTCCATTAATGCTACGGAAGGATTAAGTGACGTAGTAAAAAAAGCGAGAAAGACCACTTATGGTGGATGAGTCCAACAAACACCAGACTTTTAACCCTCCTGTTGTCTTCGGGTCAATTTGACCCGAAGACAACAGGAGGGCTATCCAGGAGACCCGTATTTGAGACCGTTGTTGATCGGTGTTTTGTTTTGTAAATTACGTTTGTAACATAACGATTGTCACATATTTTTATTGACGTGTTTTCTGTAGTTGTGATACGTTTTATTTAGTTTACTTATTTTAAGACCAAACATGACGTTTTCCCTTACTCTAACTAAGTGGTTTTCTTGCCTAAACCTAACTGCGGACGTTTGCGTGGCGAACAAATGACACGCGAAAATGTCTAAAATGCATTCTCAAGACACGCTGAATGTCTGGTAATGTTCTGGTATTTATACGCCTGCCTGTGAGACCGGGTTGGGAGGAGACCAAAAATGGAGCTAAAATGAGAGTGAATACTGGACTTACATTGGCCAGGTGTCCAGAAACAAATGAATGTGTCTGCTGCATGTGTAACTAGCCAACTGTTTGCAAACACATTCACTTTATAAACTATGTTTGACATGTCAGTGTTGTGCCAGTTGCCTATTAACATATATATTTGTAGTTTGAATTTCTGGCCGCCTGATGAATATAAATCCAATAATCTTTCCTTTTATCTCTGTTTTGGTGCTGGGCGGGTAGTGTACAGTGGATTTATCAGAGTTTATTTGCTGAAAACAGCTGCAGGGTTCCTTGATGAGGAGGGAATTTGAGGACAACGCAACCAAAACAACGAGCCAAAACAATGAGCAGATAAATCCTGGCTGTCTGTCTGTTCTGTGTCCTCCATCTTTTCTCTATCAGTCACCTCTTTTGTCTTCTTTAGTCTACACTATTATCTCACTTTCCCATTTTCTATCCGTCTTCCTCCCACTTTTCTGTCTCACGTTTAGCCTCTGAAATCCACACATGTGTAACACAAATCCAGAAACAATAACAGAAGGCGGATGACAGAGAGAGAGAGAGAAAATAAACATGGGAGAGAGAGAGATGAGAGAGATAACAGAGAGATTCCCCCCGGGGGGTTTTCACAGTGATGGATGAATGTTAACTGGATTTGAGATGATGTATGGAGCATGACTGTGAGAAAATGAAAGGACTGGAGCTCTGCCACAATATTTTCTATCCAACTACTGATAGTAAAATATAATCATAACCGTTATTATCTGAATCTGCTTCACTATCACAGTCAGCCAGATGTCAGAGGATATTCCTACTCACTCATGCAACATGTCTGAATCTGTTCAGATGTATAATTTTAATGTACTTGACCTATATACCTGTGATTATTTACAACAGAAGCTTCAATTCCATCAAGTTTATAAACCATCATTCAGAAATAAACCTGCAGCTCACATTGGACCCACACTTGCACCGTGCTCCTGCTCCTTGTTGTCCTTAGATCAAGGTTGAAGCGCAGCGGAGATCGAGCCTTTGCAGCTGCAGACTCCAAACTCTGGAACAAGTTGTCTCTGCATGTTCGGCTGGCACCTATCTGCCTGTTTTTAAATCCCATCTTAAAACATAACCTCTTTTACCTGACGAACCCGGTACCGGGTCCCACACACTGATTTTAATCATGGATGTGTTTGCAAAATAACAGTTACAGATATCTCAAACGTCATTATGACTAGTCAGTAGTCAATTGTTGTGCATGACGTTGCTCATACGAGGCTTCCCATTGGATATTAGTCCAACAAAGCATCTAAACAGTGTCAGCAGAAGCTTTTGCTAACTTGGATAGTTCAGTAAAGTTGGAAAAGATGTTCACAGATTCAAACTTCCCGGATCAATAATTCCAAACTTTGTTAAAACACAAACGAGGGCTCTTTCTAACCGTAGTGAGGTAGACAACAAGCTATAACCTCATTTGAATCAAATCGAGCCTTTAGTCCTCCGAGCTGGACGCATAACATCGTTCTGTGCAGCCGGCTGTGAGAGACGACGAGCGGTCGGAAACCGCTGTGGATCAGATAATTTAGAAAATGACATGAAATAGAAAGAGCTCATCATCGAGGAATCTGAGGCCAACGAGAGCTTTGTTCGCTAGAGAGTTGTGGTAGAAATTTACAGCGTGTTGTAGATTTATTGTCTCCAGACACACTTTATAAACCCACACCGCTGCAGTGCAGAAGCAATAGCATGTTTTAATAGCTTCCGCCTCCCGCTTGCCGTAGCTGCTGACGTAATCTGTAATTACATTTTGACTAGGTAGAATGAAAGTTAAAGATATCTCCAAATTCCATATCTCTAATCAAAAACATGTTCAAGCTATCTATAACTTGATTGTAGATATCTACAATTAAATTATGACTATCCGTAACTCCAGTTTGAGATATCTACAACGTCATTCTGACTAGTCAAAATTGAATGTTAGATATCTAAAAACGACAATGTAGATAGTCAGAATTAAATTGTAGATATCTGAAACTGGAATTACAACTAGTCAGAATTCACATTGCGGATATCTGCAACTGAATTGTGGATATATCTAATGAGAAACCCCATACACATGAATGGCAAAAGTAGTTTGAATCGTAGTAGTCAGAATGTAATTAAGGATATCTTGAATTAGAGTTTTGACTAGGCGAAATGACTTTGCAGATATCTGTAATGAATATCCAGTCTAGCTATTAAAGCTGAAGTAGGCGAGATTGGAGCAAATATGATTAAAAAAAGTTATTTTTATAAAACGGTGAAACAGGTAAACTGAAAAAAATCATGTGTCTCTGTGTCCTCCGGTGCTCCTAACGGCATCTGCAAGATTTCACAGACCGGAGGAAAACAAGCAGTAAGAGCTGATCTGAAGTCTGCTGTCCAGCTGCCGTCTATGAGAGCCGGCTGTCAATCACTCACCAACTCCGACCAAACGGTCAAACTACGCAGCGCTGATCAAATATGAATTAATATTATGTTATGTTAATGCCTATTTCTCTCCTCAAATGTTTTCAGAATCATCTTGTAGTGCACCGTTTAGCTGTAAAATGAGAACGTTTGTGACGCCGCCGCCATCGTGAAATCTGGTGAAGGAACGCCAAGTTCAGGTCACCCGGAGCACAGCCAATAGGAACGCTCTCTCTCAATGAAATGACCTGTGATTGGTCAAAGTCTTCCGTCACGGGCTAGATTTTCTAAAGTGAGAAAACGGAGCCATGAAGAGGTGCAGAAGTCTAGTTTTCTCTCAGAACACTTGAATTACAATATGCTGAAAGGTTATGATGGAACTTTTGCCCAGTGATGCCAAAAATATACTGCCTACTGCAGCTTTAAATGTTAAAACGGCTTGCCAAGGCTAAGGTCTATTGTGTGTTAGGCTACTTTTGCATCTGAATGTGATCACAACGTAACAACAAACGGCAGAATAGTTTCCACCATCCTTAAAAAATAGATCCTGGAAACAGATTTAATATTTCATGTTTGGTAACCTGATATTTCCTGAGTTGATGCCAAATGTATCATATCATGACCTCATGTGACCTCATCACCCCTCCTCAGCCCCCCAGAGCTGTGAGCACACTTTGCACCATGATGATCATGAAGACAACACAGTGAACACTCAGAGCCTTGTAACGAGCCAACCACAAAACACATGCAACAGTCATAATGAGCTCATTTAAGAAGCCACGTGTACAGAGCAGAGCATCAGTCTGGCATTCAGCTGCAGTCCGGATAAACTACACACACACACACGCACACACACACACAAGCAATGCACTTTAAGAAAAAGGCGTCTGTGCGCGTGCACGGCGATGTTAGAGGTAACTTTTCCCGCATGAAGCTGCAGCTGCTGAGTTGGCGACTTGTGAATAACTTCTTCTTCTATCCTGCACGTCTCTGCATGCACGCAAACGCGCCGCCGGCTCTCTCTTCTTCTTCTTCTTCTTCTTCTTCTTTAGATGTTTTTTTGTGTTGTTTTTAAAGCTCCAGAGGAGGAGGATGATTATTATTATGGTTATTGTGAGACGGATTGTCATAAAGAGTCGTTGTCACAGAGTGTCAGAGTGTCTGGTCGCTTTTCTTACCTGCTGGAGTTTCACCACCGCGGAGGAGACAAAAAACAGGCTGCTGCTGTCAGACTGACTGAGAGGAGGAACTACTGAGGAGCAGCCTCTCTCTCTCTCTCTCTCTCTCTCTGCCTCCTTCTCTGTCTCTCTCTCTCTCTCTCTCTGCCTCCTTCTCTGTCTGTCTCTCTCTCTCTCTCTCTCTCTCTCTGCCTCCTTCTCTGTCTCTCTCTCTCTCTCTCTCTCTCTCTCTCTACACACACCTTAACTCCCTCCCCCATCAAAGAAGATCAATTCTCAACTCTTTCTCCCTCTTCATGTCCCCCTCTCCCCTCTTGCTTTTTTCCTCCTGTAACAACACTCCCCCTCCATCCCTCCATCAACTCCCCCTCCATCCCTCCATCAACTCCACCTCCATCAACTCCATCAACTCCACATCCATCAACTCCATCAACTCCACATCCATCAACTCCATCAACTCCACCTCCATCAACTCCATCAACTCCACATCCATCAACTCCATCAACTCCACATCCATCACTCCTACTTACAGTTTGTCCTCATTCACTTTAGCTCAATTCTTTCATCGTTTGAGTCATCACATGCAAAATCCATCCATTATCTGTAACCGCTTAGCTCAGGGGTCAGCAACCTGCAGCTCGTACGACGGAGTATTAGGTCCACATTGAGGAAAAAAATCAATCTGAGATTTCAAGAATGAAGTCAGAGTATTACGGGAAAAAAGTCGTAATAATATGAAAATAAAGTCAAAGGTTTACGAAAAAAAAGTCGTAGTATTCTGAGAATTGTTGTCTTCTTTTTTTCTCGTAAAGTTATGACTTTACTCTCGTAATATTACTACTTTTTTTCTCGTAAAGTTATGACTTTAATCTCGTAATATTACTACTTTTTTTCTCGTAAAGTTATGACTTTAATCTCGTAATGTTACTACTTTTTTCTCGTAATATTATAACTTTATTCTGGGAATCTCCAATTTTTTTCCCCTCAATGTAGCCCTAATACTCCGTAGTACATTTGCTCTTTGGCCCTCACTGCATTAGACTTATATACTATACACTTAGACTATAAACTGTGTTACCTTCATCACAATGCTAAAATGTTTTGCAGCTCCAGACAGATTTTATTTTTTCCTAAAATGGCTCTTTTGATAGTAAAGGTTGCTGACCCCTGAACTAGGCTGTTCAGGGTGAGTACCTCCTTGTCATACATATCTATGGAATACACATGTATCTCTGACAGGTTTTGATAACTGAATGGATCATTTTGCATTTGATGGCTCAAACGATGAAAGAATGTTTATTAGTTGTGAAGAGGACGACAGTTTCTCATCAGTTTTGATCATCAAGACATGAGCAAGTGGTTATTGTACTGACTGTTTTGCACACGTGGAAAAACACGTGCAATTTGCTTGAATGAATGAGAAATACAAATCTGTTGTGAACTACAAAACTAATTGTTTAGAGATTTGAACTCATTGTTTTGAAAAAAGATGTATTCTCATTCGACAATTGAGTCAAAGCAAATGAGAGAAACTGTAACTAGGTTTTGAAGCATGAATGAAATGAAAGTGTTTTCGGTGAGTTACTACCTTTTGCAAACTGTTGTGCAAGTTGTGATGTCCCATCAAACAGTTGTGATAATTGCACTTACAGTTTAGAGAATGTCAAGACTGTTTCGAAAAATGAGCCAAAGCGACTGAGAAAAACTGTAACAGACTGCCGTATACCAACATCCAAAAGTTTCATTACAGAGAGCATTAGGGAACTGTCACTACGTAAACAGAAACTCAGGTCAACTCAGGTCAACTCTCTCTCTCTCTCTCTCTCTCTCTCTCTCTCTCTCTCTCTCTCCCTCTCTCTCCTCCACATCCTACTTTACTGTGTCCTTGACTCAGATTCTGGACAGTTAACATCTGCTTTTTCCCTTCATTTGTCCCATGCCTTCTAATTCTGCATGCCAAAAATAACTGCATTATATCACCTCTCCTAAACTCCTTCTGTAGTTCCTAAATCACGCTGTCGACACTTCTTTTATATTGCTTTCATTTAAATACAGCTTTCATCTCTCCTCCTCTCTCATCTGATTCCCTGTCAAAGATAATCTGGCTAGGAAGATAGAAAGAAAAATGAGTTCCAAGAGCAGCCTAATAGAGACAAAGTTATGTCTTATTTAGTGTTTCACTCACTGTAACGTCCCATCTGTAGGTCCTCCTGGTGAATTTGTGGAACAATCTGCTCCAAAAGTCGTGGTGCTCTTTTCCAGATGTACAATCTGGATGTCCTGGGTGCCAAGCCGGTCTCACAGGAAGGCGTAGTGCACAGCGATGTTAGGGGTAACCTTTCCCCCAAAAAATGAAAAGCGAAGAATACATTTTTTCTGAGCTTCACAATCAGCCTGAAGTGACTCTTTATATGATCAGAATTTAAAACATTAGGTGCAATAAAATGTCTCAAAAAGTCGTATCATTAGATTAGTTAATGCCATTCACGTGGGCAGGGAGCCACTAGGAAGTCAGCCTGACCAGAAAAAAATCTCTAACACACCTAAGGGTCATTCGAATACCACGTTGTTCTGCCCTCAAATCCACTATTGAAGATGTGCAGAAGGTGCGCTCAAAAGCGAGAACGACGCCGTCGCGATGTGCAAGCGTTCCCGAGTGCCTATTTTTCTTTGTTTTTACTTTGTTTAGTTGGTGAGGCTTATTGCTAATCTTCATCATCATCACAGCATGCAGGTTTTGGTTGCTTAGTAACAGCAGGTGCAACCTCCCAAGCACTTTGGATAAAAGAATGAAATCGGCATATAAATAACTTAATTTTGTGCTCAAAGTAAAAAAAAAAAAAAAAGAAGGTTGTTTGTGAAATGTGAATATGACGTATGACTATAGTAGAAGCTGCAGGTCAGACGTCATCCTCCAAGCTGCAGGCGCACTCATGCTCGTTTGTGTCCGAGCAGCAGCAAACCAATAAATCTGTTTATCTGTCTGTTTGTTTTTCTAGTTAGTTAGGTGTAGTTAGCTAGTCCAACTTGTTGCATCAGCTAACTGACTGTCTCTCTCACTCGCTCTCTTCTTTACCGCCTCCTCCTGCTGGAGATCAATTAACAGAAAGCAGCCGATACCGGAGGTTTGCGAGCCTCAGCTCTGAACGACGGGGAGCACAACCTTCAGCCTGAAAGAAAACAAGAGAAAAGTCCCGTTAGAGAAATAAGGGAAAAATCACAGTGCAGCGCGGTGCGATGTCGGCGCTGGGAGCTGAGACGAGAGCAGCCAGTGTTAGCACCTCCAAAACGCCCCAAAACTGCATTTCAAACGGTGGACCTCGGCAACATGTCTATCCGTCCTCCGGTGCGCTGTGGCCGGCGTACAGCAGTGAGGCTCCTCGGTGCAGCAGCAGCCAGACGGCCACCTCGCCAGGAGGAGACGGTAGAGAAGAGAGAGAGTGAGAGAGAGTTGGTGTGTTGTGCTAATTCTTGTCTCATTTGTGGTCTGATAAACAGTAAATTCATCTAAAACTGGGTTGAAAAACGATGCAATCTGGTTAACATGGTAATGAATTACGTCTGACTATTAACCGGAACCCCATTCTCTGTTTGAGAAAGAACGTTGACCAAAAAACAGGAAGTAAAACTGTCTGGAGGGGGGGGGGGGGCTTTAAACACCCAGTGAACAACTTTCAGTGGAAAGAAAGGGGCGCCATCTTGGAACATGGTGTCTAGTTTTCTTATAATATCCATGGCTTTTGTTCTTTGAGTGGCAATCTGGGAAATGTAAGTCAAAACATGAGGTAGGCTGAGGGAAAAACACCAAACACCCAGAAAATACCTCTTGATGATAGCGTAAGATCAACTGAGGGAGGAATTCCATTTGATAAGCAGACTTGTGTGAAGTCAAACTGGAACAAAGTCGCTCCTTTTTAGTGGTCTTGCCCTGAAGCCCACTTACTCAGCGCTCTCATTGGATGAAACCCATATGGAAGGATGTCTGTGATGGTAAAAAGCAGCTAATTATACAGCAAGCACACCCCACGCTGCCTCATAAACAAGACCATTTGTTACCAGCTGCATTTCACCAACTCGCCGCCTCTGTGAGGTCCTGTAGCATTCTTCAGTCCGGGTCTCCAAGTCCATCCAACCAAGCCAAACCAAGGAGGAGTGCCGGGCTTTGAAACCAATTTGACATGGTCAAACCGTGGAATTTCAACTTCCATGTCTGTCACGTGATGCCATTGACATACTTGCCAACCCTCACAATTTTCCCGGTAGACTCTTGTTTTTCATTGCTCTCTCCCGCTTTCCTCCCGGGGTCACACTTCTCCTGTATTTCTCCCGATTTATGACAAATGTTTAAACCTTTTTTCCTGTTTCTAGCGCTGTATAAGCCCTACTGTTTCCACCCGGATGACAATACAGCTACACCAAATGTTGTTTCCCGCTAGAGAAGATGCTCGCGCTGCACTCACCGCACATCACAGTGTGCAGCGCCCAAAGTTGGGCTTTGCTCAGTGCAGCGAAAAGCCACCGTGGTGTGGCACAAGCCAAAAGGAAATAATGTGTTTCAGAGAACACTGGTGCCGTTGTCGCATTGTGTCTGAAAGAACCTTCAGTGAGTGAGAGAAGAAGAGAACTAAGAGAAAGAAATACTCAAGCAGGAGCAAAAATTTAAAAAAAACTGATGAATATTAGTTTATACCAGAAATTCACACAAGTTCACACCAGAGGGGCAAATTATTCAAGTTGTCCATTTTATTTGTATAGCCCAAAATCACAAATCACAAATTTGCCTCAGGGGGCTCTACAATCTGTACATATAATGTGAACATATGTGAGAAGGTGGATCCAGGAGGATGTCAAGCAGCTTCCCAGCGTCGCCAAACAGGTAGAGCCAGAGCAACACGACCTCCTCTCCACGCCAGATAGAAAGAGCCAGAGCAACACGACCTCCTCTCCACGCCAGATAGAAAGAGCCAGAGCAACACAACCTCCTCTCCATGCCAGATAGATAGAGCCAGAGCAACACGACCTCCTCTCCACCATGGAACATAGGGAGAGGACCAGATTTTAGTTTTTAGTTCATAGTTGCGTGGTAATGTAAGCGTAAGTTTCCCATGCCAATAAGCCCCTTTGGACTGAATTTAATTGATAGAGAGGCTAAATCTCCTGGAGGACGGAGGTATTCAGTTTTCTTTCCTGAAGAATTAAAACCAAAATTAAAAGTAGGCCTATTTAACATAAAAATGCAGTTGCAGTGTACATATTATTTGGTTATTTTTAGTCTTTAAAAGTCTCCAGAATGCAGGAACTAAACAGGTTAGGTGTGAAAGCCTCCTTATACTCTGAAGTATGACTGAGCAACTTTCATAGGAATGAACGGAGACCCTCCTCCAATGCTGTTTCCAGTTCTCTTTATACATCTATGCATCCAACAGACTACTCGATGATCGTAGGTTGTTGGGGGTAGATATTAACCAAACTCTGCCATCATCTCTCTTTCTATTCTACTCTTGTCTAGAAATGGCAGCCTGAGAGTGAAATGCCTTTTTCCCTTTACATCAGTATATTTTTGGTTAATCATTTCCTAGTGTATCTCTCATTCCCATGCTCTGTCCTTACCCCACCTCTACAGCCCTCCCTCTTCTCCATCCAGCTATCCATCACTCCGGCGTCCCTCCTTCCCCTCAGGGCTTCTGGCCTGTGTTCTGCTTGTTCTGTTTCCTGTCAGCCTGCTCAGCTCGGTGAGCAGTCAGCCAACCAGATGCCACAGAGGTGAAAAGACAAAAGAGTGAAATCTGTATGAGTGGTAGGAGCTTGTATTTCTATATTGAAGACAAAATGTCTCAACAAAGCTCAAAAGATGAAGCAAAGCATTCAAGGATACATAATAGCACAGATTAGCTTTGTTATTACCAACCTTTTAGATATAATGGCCTACATTTAGGCTATACTTTAACAGTGACAAGGTATTATTGGAGGTGTGAGTATTATTACGGTACATGACTAAACCATATAGTAATGACATAGAATGTCAATGTAATGACATAGAATAAAAGGGTAGAAAGACTGCTAATGACAGGCAGGAGGGAGGTGGATGGGTCCAACAAACAAAGGACTTTCATCAAGGTGACCGCTGTGTGAGACCGGTATTTTGCTTAGAAGTTACGTTAGTGATGTTTTGTGACGTGTTTTCCATACTGATGTTTTCAGCAATATGTTATCGTACATATTTTACTTAGTTTACGTACTTATTTTAAGGCCAACCATGATGTTTTTCCTAAACCTAACTAAGTGGTTTTGTTGCCCCCCTGCTGGTAGGCTACTGCACCTTCATACACAGGTGTAATATTCATGCCTCGGCGAAGCAAAACGAGACACTGACACACTCTCCTCTGATGCAGTGGTTCCCAACCTATTTTCCTTGAAGCCCCCCCTACTTGTATCTGAGAAAAGCTGAGCTCCCCTCCCCCTATATTTTCTGACGTCACCACCCTAAAATAAAATAAATAAATGAGTTAGTCTTTTTTCAATAAATCAACTTTCTTTTATGAATATAACTCATCAGTGCGTGCCGCTCTTTGTTTGTGGCAAACGGGAGAGCAAACTGCTTTTTGACTGCATTGAAAATGTTGTTTTTGAAAGGCTAAATGGCAACAAATATGGATTGAAGCAGAATATTTTGTTTGATAAAATAACATGTTGTGAATTTTGGAAATGATTACATCTAACTTTTTCCAATAAATTTTGACTTTTGGAATCTGGAGTTTTTGGAAATGTTTGGATCACACCAGTTGGAAAAAATCCTACGCAGCCACCACTGGAGTCTAATTCTACAAATAGTATAATATTAATAATATAAGGGAAGCCTGATTTTCATCTGCTACTGAGCAGAAGTACCATGTTTAAACACAATGTGGATTACTAAATAACAAATAAATATCTTTGAAATATCTATAATATTGTAAGATTAGATTTATTTTTGTAAAGAATTATTTTATACAGTATACATATTGTATTCTGCTCCTTAAGTTAGATCTGGAACTATATAATATGGCGCACCTTACTTGCTTGTAAGGTGAGTGATGATTAAGATTGGAGGAGTGATATGATGTAAGAAGTGATGTGCCACCTTTAGGTTATCGGTGTTCAATTGTCCTAGGCTTGAGTTGAGACATTAAAGTGGATCCTGTTGCACAGACCAAGCTCTCCCCGTGCTCTTGCTTTACCCACAGCCCTACAGTAGTTTAATTCAGTAACAAGTAAGTTTATAGTTAAGGCAACGAGAAGCCTGCCTTACAATATCTATAAATATCTATCTAAATTCTTTTTTTATACAGACTTTTGTATAAATTATCCAGTAAGTGTGTTATTATGATTTTAGTCACAGTAAATCTAGTAAATCTAATTTGGACAATCTCAGAGCAGAAAAATCCTGGCTCAGCCCCTGAGATCTTTGGCCCGGACCCCAGATTGGGAACCACAGCTCTGGTGGACCGGTGGGTCTTTTACACGCTTTGGCGTGATATCGGGTTGAATAAGGAGCTATGCAGGGAAGGGCTTTTTTTTGCCAGACTTATAGTGAAAACTCTGGGTTGGGGTTCACCGAGTGCAGCACTTGAGACTCAGGTCACAATTTAAAATTCGTGGCATTTTGAGTGAGGCTGCATCCATAAAACCGTAGTAGGTTGGTGTAGGGATGGTGTAGTGGTGGATTGGGTTTGGGATTTGGTTTATACTGGTGTTAAATTCAAGATCAGGCATGTGATGATAAGAGAAATGAGAAGGTAAATGTGTTGTGCAGAGTTCTAGTAACTCTAAATTGGTCAATTCAACAGCAATGGATGAAAACAGCTGGTTTGAATTGGATACACACACAACGATGAACATGCACACACAGACATGGTATAAGTACACATAGAGTATAATTTGAATTGACAAGAACTGTATTTCTTTCTGAGGGGTCAACCTTGGAGGAGACCTTGTAAACAGACAATGTTAGCCTACTGACCCATGCGATGATTTTATTGACTGCGTGGGACTGTGTGTGAGCTGCTCTATGAGCCGGAGTACTCTACAAAGAAGTTTCATTCCCTTCCCTTTTGTTTTGTAAAATAAAACATAAACACTGAATGATATTGATTTGCAAAACTTAACACAACCAATCGCAGCATGCAAAGCAGTAGCAGCAACCTCAGTAACATTCCACAGTTAAACTTCTTTATTTAGACATCTTTATTTTGGCAGCTTTGCTGAGCACACAAGTTCAAGAGTTCAGTCCTTGATTTGTGCCAACTTTGGTGCAGAAAGGCATAAAACCTCACACATATTCATACAAAGGAAACATTAATCCATCAAATTTTAGAGCAATGAACAAAATAAAAACCCTAAAAAAAGGCGAGGGCACGAGGTGAAGAGCCTGTCCGTCACAGGCGAGCAGGTTTGCAGTGCTTGGAAATGTGATTTTTAACGCTATTTGTTTTAGTTTGTAGTTGTCCAAACCTGTGATGTGAAGGGAGCGGCTCATGCTCTCCCCAAAGGAGGTAAGACACACTCTGGGCTTTGGCAGTGTTATACATATATACAAACTCTATTTTCCAGCTCTGATTCATCTTCATAGTTAAACCACTTTCACACTTTACAACCAAAGAGTCACAAAGTCAGAGGATCACTAAAGTTATTATTATACATCATCTGAACCATGAATGCATGTATAAACTTTTGTGCCCGACTTACCTGCTAGATGTTGATCGAGGTAGTTCGCTGGAAAAGCTTGACCTGCTGGTGGCACTAAATCAAAAATAAGGTGATTACCAAAGTTATCAGGATTCATCCTCTGGAGAACATGATGGCAATTCATCCGATACGGACGAAATGAAAATCCTGATTTCCATCCATCCATTTTCTTCCTCTTATCCAGGATCGGGTTGCAGGGGCATTATTCGAGACGTGCCTCTCCCAAGCAACGTTTTCCAGCTCTTCCTGGGGTACCCTGAGGCGTTCCCAGGCCAGACAAGATATATAATCTCTCCAGAGTGTTCTGGGTCTACCCCGGGGTCTCTAACCAGTTGGCATGCCTGGAAAACCTCTAAAGGGAGGCATCCAGGAGGCATCCTGATCAGATGTTGAACCACCAGCTGGTCCCTTTCAACGAGAAGAAGCAGCGACTCTACTGGATGTCTGAGCAACTCACCCTATCTCTAAGGCTGAGCCCAGCAAACCTACGGAGGAAGCTCATTTTGGCCGCTTGTATCAGCGATCTCATTCTTTCGGTCACTACCCAAAGCTCATGACCATAGATGAGAGTCGGTATGGACCGGTAAATCGAGAGCTTTGCCTTCCGGTACAACGCCCGCATATGCTGACGCCGCACCGAACCGCCTGTCCATCTCCCGCTCCATTTAAACCCTCATTGATGAACAAGACCCAGAGATACTTAAACTCCCTCATTTGGGGCAGTGACTCACTCACATCCCTAATCCCAAACCTAATTTAATTTCTTAAAACAATGACTGATTTCTGTTGATTCTGACATAAATAGCAGCATCACCTCAGGGATTCAACGGCAACTCAAAAGTTAGAAGGCTTCAGAGGCTTTGTTTCCTGCTATGACTCTATTGAGGATGATTCAAAACGACAAGAGATACTAAAACATCAGAAAAGTGAGAACACAGAGTTGAATGCATTGCTTAAAAAGCACCACAGCTCTGATTATTGAGGGGGGGGGGGGAGGCTGGTATCATCGCTCACTCTTTCAGCCCTGATAGCCGGCGGGCTTGTCAGTTCCAATCTTCCAAGCCGGTACTGTACACTTCCTTAACAGAGGATTCCTGTTTGGCTCGGGATGCTCTTCATTCCATCTGAGTCTGCAATCATTGTTCTTTTCTTTGGCCCTCCATCTGTTCCAAGTTAGTCCACATTTCCCCCGAGTTCCCCTTATGGAGTTCCAGCAGTATACTGTGTATGTACTGTATGCGTATGTATCCGGCCAGGCAGGATCAGGGGGCTGCATGACGGCTGCAGATGTGACTTTCTATGTCATCGTTCATTTGGTTTGTTGAGCTGATCAGTTCATTGTAAGAGCAGAGAGACGAGTATAAGGAGGCTGCATTATTTATGGTGGGTTGTACCAACATTAAATGAAAGGAATAAACTCACAGAGAATTAGCATCCAACTCTGCAGTTTCCTCTCAGATCTACCAAGCATCAGCCAGCAACTTTCCTGTCTTGGTTCGGTCTCATCGCTCTCATCTGCGTTGTGTCCAGCCGCAGCAGCAATTAGTTGGTGAACATAGTCGAGCATTTAGCAGCTAAAGATATTTCCTAAGGACTTAGAGAAGAGCAAAACAGAAGTAAATGGAGAGTGAATATTGGACTTCCGGACCAGAAACATGACTCGTCAGGCTATTAAATAGGCATTATCAGTCGCTATAAGCCCCATAGATGTGGGTCAGTAGGGGCCGACTACACCCACTAGTAGGTTTTATCATCAATTCACATGGTAGAACACCGAAAGAAGGAATAAAAGAGCACGACAGCGACCTCTAGTGATCATATTAATTATGACAGGAGCAGAAGCGGAAGTCATGCGCTGTAGTATAGACGGTGTGAAACTCCATATGTGGAGGTTGGGGACGATGGATGGGACACAAAACACAGGTTTTTCACCCAGGAGGGATTTGCATCTCATGTGAGACCGATAATGTGCAGCCTATTTGTGTTAGTGTTCAAAAACGTTAAGTTTCGCTTTTACTTTTGAAACGTAGTTATTTTAAGCCAAAACACGATGTTTTCCCTTAAACTTAAAGTCTTTTTGTTGCCTAAACCTAAAGAAATTTGTAGTTTTATTGAAGTTGTAGTTTTGTTATCTAAACCTAAAGAAGTTGTAGTTTTGTTGCCTAAACCTAAAGAAGCTTTTTTGTTTGTGTTCAGAAAGTGGCGTTTCGTTCAGTTTTACAACGTAGTAGGTGTATTAGGCACCTGATGACCCACATCTATGGTGCTTATAGCAACTGATAACGCCCATTTGATGACCCAATAACAGTCGAATCAGGTGCTTAATGAATGCTAACTTTACTTCATGCCTGTTGGAAGAGTAGATAAGCAACAGTTTTGCCAATGTTGTGTTTATAGCTAGTTTCTGCTGCCCCACCAAGTGGCCAAAAAATAAAAAATAAAATCGAAATAAAAAACTAATTTCAGTTCAACTGAGCTGAAAATGATTGAAATTGAACTTGATCTGAAAGAAATACGAACATCAGTCATCAATTTAAACAAAAATGTTAGAAGCTTAAAGTCCTTGCTTAAATTCTTATGTTTATGTTCATTCTGACTTTTAAAACCAAAAAACTTAATTAGGTTTTCTTTCATTGCGTTTCTGTTAGGAGTTTGCTCTTACTCCTGCACCTACATCAATGATACAATTAGATTAAACCATCCGTACTATACTGAAGAATTTAGATTCAGAAACAGGGTTAATTTGATCCTGTGTACTTTTAAACTAGGCTATGATGTAATCCAGGCTGAAATGGTGAAACCCACCCTTATAGGTTAATGCTTTTCCTTTAACATCTTTTGTCAGCTGCGAGCTACAACTCATTGTGGAGAAATATTCACTGTAACTATAGTAACATTTCAGAGTGATGTAAGTGAGTGTGTGATCCTCCGAGCGACTCCACACATCAAAGTATTCACAATCCATCTGGTACCTTCTAGTATTGACGATAAAACTTTTATAATACCGCCTGTCTGTCTGTCACATCGTCTCTTGTTCCGTGTGTCTCTCCGCTCCGCTTTGTCTCTCGATGTCTTTACCAGCTTTTTCTTTTATCGTGGCTGTTGTGTCATCTCCCAGCTCTGTGTGACACCTTTGGGTCCCATCTGTGGAAACTCAACTAGGAAGAAGATGAGACAGATGGTGGGAGAGACCGGGGGAGTTCGCAGAATGATTTAGAGGCGACCAGAGTGTGTACTGTTTCAGTAGTGTGTCTCTCTCTTTGTCTCCTCTGAACGTCTCTCTTGCTGTCTGTGTGTGTTTGTGTGTGAGACAGTGAGTATGTGCACCATGGTTGAGAGAAATAAATTAGCTGAACGTTAATTACAGAGGCACAGCGTGTAGTTATGGGTCTAACACACACATCCGTAGACAGACAGACACAAAAGCACGTCTTTCCTATTTTTTAATCCACTTGACTTTAGACTCTCTCTGGAGAACTATGAGCATGATTAAAATATATTCTTCTTTAGATCTTAAGCTCTTGTGAAAACACATGGATGGAAGGCTTTTAGGAGGAAGACTGTAATATACAAAGATGCACACACACATAAAACCAGGAGATTTTGAGGATGCGTAATGCATCATTTTCTATATAAACTGATCAGCCATAACATTCAGACCACTGACAGGTGAAGAGAATAACATTGATTATCTTGTTAAACAGGCACCTGGCAGTGAGTGGAATATATAAGACAGCAAATGAACATTTGGTGCCTGACCACTCGTCTCAGAGCCGGCTGCACGTAGAGACCAATGTTATGTGTCCAGATCGGAGGACTAAAGGTTCGTTTTGATTAAAACGAGGTTGTAGCTCGTTGTCTACCTCACTACGGTTAGAAAGAGCCCTCGTTGGTGTTTTAACAACGTTTTGTGTTATGAGTTATTGATCCAGGAAGTTTGAATCTCTCAATATCTTTCTAACCTTACCGAAGTACATCATCTAGGGGGGTGCCGTACATCAGCAATGCGTGGACTGTCAGGAATGATTGGAAGAAGTGCTCTATGAAGTGACTCGAGGGAACAAGTTAATAACAATGTTCTCCTAGGGGTCTAGGGAGGCTTCGTAGTTTTCTTTTGTATTTACTACTATGATTATATCTGGACTTAATAACCTGTTTAGATCACTTGTGTTGCAATGAATGACTGGCTGCTTCCCCATGAATGAAGTTGGTGTCATATTTGACTGGAATGACGAGGCTACGGCTGCAAAATGTTCCTTATATTTCTGGTATCTTGACTCTTCTGAGACCTTACTGAACATTGTAGGGTGTAATATCCCCTCATCGGTGTCTCTCTCTCTCTCTCTCTCTCTCTGTCTCTCTCTGTCTTTCCACGCCCACCATTCTCCTTCTTCCATTTCTTTCTCACTCTAATATCTTCCTCAGTCTTTCAATCTAATTATCTCCTCTTCCTTCCTTCTGTCATCTCCCGTCCTCCTTTCTCTCCACCCCCACCCCTCCTCGCGTCCTTTACTTCTTTCATCTCTCGGTCATGCCGTCTATTTGATTGGAGCTCTCTTATGTGGAGTTTTCTCTCCTGTGGCTTTGGGTCATTTTTCTCTCAGTCTGTTTCATTCCCATATCCACCTCCTATATTTCTCAGTTCTCAAAGAAAGTGATTCTTTCCCTCCAGCTCACCCTCTGTCTCCTCTTTCTCTCTGATTTCTTCCCTTTTATTCTTTTTTTTTTTTGCCCTTTCCTCTCCCTTTCGCTGTGCTGTCACATCCTCTTGTCTTTCTCCGACTCATATTACTGTTCCCTACTACCTATACCTCTATTTGTACTTTTGCCCCCTGCTACTATTCCTCAACCTCCCATTCTAATACTATGAGAATGACACTTTTATACTCCTCTTCATACAGTAATATGTTGTAGAGATTCCTTTACAAAAAAAAGAAGTATGCTATTAGTGAACTTCTTTTTAACTTAAAATAAAAGAGTACACTTTCTGGTTACTTTTTATGTACTTATCAGAGATAAACTTATTATACTTACAAAATTATACATAAGTATGCTCGGCTTATACTGACAAGTATACAGAGAAGTCGAAGTATACTTGGCTCATACTGAGAAGTACAGTATAATAAAAGTATAAGTAGGGACTAAGATCCCTTAAGAAAACTTACAAGTATACTTGCAGTAAAAACTATTAACTAGTTTACTGAGAGTATACTTAAAAGTGTACTTTCATAAACTAAAAAGTGGCCTACAAGTATTACTAGTAAACTAATACTTGTGCTGAATCTTTTGATCAAGATATACTTAAGAAAAGAATAAGTTAGTATACTTGTAGTATAAAAACTTACTAGTAGTTTACTGAATATACTTATAAGTGCACTCTCATAAACTAAAAAGTGGGCTACCAGTATGAAACTAGTAAACTATCAGTACAATACTTAAACTTAAAGTATACTTTTATGAACTAAAACGTGGGCCTATTTAGTCCCAAGAAGTTTTGAAGAAGTACACAAGTATAAAACTAGTAAACTATCTGTATACTTCGGCTGTAGTATAGTTTCAGTACAAAATAAGACTTAAATGTAAACTAGTTTTATACTCAAAGTTTGCTATTTTTACACTTAAAATGTACTTAAAAGTATACTTTTATAAACTAAAAAGTGCGCCAATTTATTCTTAAGAAGTATTAAAGCAGCACGCTTATAAGTATACTACTAGCACACTGATATTAGTATACTTACTACATAAAGTTTATTTGTGAAATATACACTTACTTAAGTATACTTCATAAAATAAACTTGAAGTATACTGCTTTTTCGTCAGAGTAAGAGGGAGCGGATGTGGGTGAGACTAATCAGTCAGAAAGTGTAATAAGGTTTCTCAACCTTTGTCTGTTTTTCTACTCGTCCAAGCGTCTCTTTCTCTCGCTGTCTCTGGTTCTGTTGTTTCACATATTAGAAAAAGAAAACTGCTTTCCAAAATGTAAACAGTATGTGTTTATACACCACCCAAAACAAAACTATACTATTTCTTTATGACTCATCCACGTGCGTGTGTGATTTACTGTGATTTTCCGTACACAAGTTCCAGTTATGTATTTGATTTTGAGTGTGTTTTGCTTTAAAAAAGTAGTTCAAGACTGAGAAAGAAAATCCTCCATCCTTCTGTTTGTCGTTTTTCTCTCTGCTACAGTCGCTTTCCCTCTTTGCACTCACTCTTTTATTTTGTATTTTATGCATAAAACATACAAACACATGCTGAGGTTGTTGGTGCAGTTCTGCTCTCTCTCTCTTTGTTTTACTCTTTTCAGTAAAAACATGCAGATCCTAATTAAATGGCATCATGGCCAGCAAGATGGGGCTCCTCTGCTAATCAGTAGGCGAAGGGAGCTCAGCTGGAAAATGAGATACACCTGATCTCCATTAATTTAGACGTGCACACACAAGCTGTGTCCCATTTAAGGGGCTCGGCTACCTCCTTCAAATTCTGCATCATTTCAAGGCTGAAAATGTCACAAGAACCTCCAAATACTTCTGAGAACTGTTGAACTGTGAACTGCAAATGGAAGAAGTGCAGATTCAACCTTGTAGTTAGAGGTTGAAAGACTAAACCGAAAAAGCTCGTGAGCTTTAGAGGCTGGAAGTTTAAGTTTTTATTTCACTTTGCACTCCAGCCATGTGAAAACCCCCCCTAAGTTGGCCAACATACACGCAAGCACACATTCCTGGTGGATTACTCTGTAACGGGAAAGCAGTATTTCTACTGTTTACCCAGCAATCTTTGATAAAATAACAGTTGCCTTGTTAACTGTATTAGAGTTCAGAGTATTAGAAACTGCTCTGCCGTGTTTGCCGTTGCAGTCCCTTATGAAAAAGTAGTATACTTCAAGTTTATTTTATGAAGTATACTTAAATAAAGTTCAAGTATATATTTCCCAAGAATACTTTATGTTGTAAATATCAATGTACTAGTAGTATACTTATAAGCGTGCTGCTTTAATACTTCTTGGGACTAAATTGGCCCACTTTTTAGTTTATAAAAGTATACTTTTAAGTATACTTTAAGTGTAAGAATAGTTAACTTTAAGTACACAACTAGTTTGGCACGCTGTCAGATTCTCACGGGAACTGCAGTTATCGTATGCCATCAGACTGGTTGTTTTCTCTTTGTTAGAATGACTAAATTTAGTATCATGTTTCAGCTTTACAGAAAGATTGATATAACAAACCTTCTATAAAAAACTCTGTTGAGTGTGAGAAACTTGTCGGAGGCTAGCGAGGACAGGGGCCGGGAGTTCAGCTCTTTATTAGCAAAGAAATTGTACAACTCTTTCCTTCTACTTCTGTCTGTCTGTCTTTAGTAATTCTTCTGTGTTTCCTTCTTTCCTGCTGGACCTCTGCACACACTCAACACCCTCCTCCCACGTCCTCCTCCTCCTCCTCTCCCAGTCTAACCACTACTCCCAAGATAAATCCAAACCACAATGAAAACACACAGCCTTCAGCTGTTTAACCCATCACTGCAAGGAATGAGAGGGAGAGGAGCCCAGGGGAGCAGTGGAGAGACGGAGATGCGAAGAGAAACCAAGCACAAAATAGTCTGCTTTTTTTTTTTTCAAAATAGAAAAACTTGGCTGTTATTTTCATCATGGCAGCAGAACAAGATACCACAGTTGTGAGTCAAAGTGGGATTTAACAACAATGTTAAAAAAACAATATGACCCGAATGTTGCAGCGGTTAAAAGTTTGATTTAAAATGTTTGTAAATTCATAGGGTTCAACACTTTAAATTCAACTTTAAGATTGAGTTCATCTCATGCATTTCAATTTCAGAATTTCAAGTAAAAAAAGCCGGTGTTTATCTTTCCATCGCTGTCCATTAAATGAACTGCTTGTGTTCAGGACGGATCTTAAACAAAGCTTTCCATTCGACTGTCAGAGGTCGGAGGTCTCCCTGACTTACAGTAGTTGGTTTTATTAAAAAACAACTGAATAAGGCCTAATAATATCCCACTGCTGGGCTTTCTCAACTGTCAGATCTGGAGAGGGCTATTAGCCGTCATCAGTCCAGAGAAGGTTGAGTGTGCAGGCAGCTGTTTTTAATGAAATTCCTAACACTTCAAATTAATATCAGCCTCAGATTAATGCTGACAGCATGACAACAATTATGTGTTCACTTACCGTTGTATGTACTGAAGTGCATTTGGACAGTATTATTTTAACCCAAACCACAATCTGTTCCTGAAAGTAGTTTTGTTGCCTAAACATAATCTAAAAACTTAGTAAACATTTGAAGTTTATTTTTGAAAAGAGACCGTATGCATGTAAAAAGCATGACCTGTATATATCCTGTGAACAGAGTTGTTTATTTTGAAAAGACACTATGCATGTAGCGAGTGGAAACTGACACGCCGCCCCCGAAGAGTAGAGAAGCAAAGAGACCAAACTGTGATGCTTTTTTTTTGACAACAGACGTTGTTGGCGCTGTAGCGCTGCTGCCATTTTTGACTGAAAATGTCTGTTGCCGTGGATGTATAAAGAGACGTCTGTAAATCAGAGGATAATTTCTTTGAGGTAAATCAAATTCCCAGTACAAACACTGAAACTGCACCGCCCTGCACGCTCATATGACATATCCGGTTCTCTCAGCTTCCTGCTAGCTGTATGTGGCTGTAATAATGGATATATTGGCTGTAATTCATCACTTTTATTATCTCATAATACACCCATAGGCTGTATGCTGTAAGCCTGTACCGTGGTGGATGTATTAACGTCTCTGTTCCCAAACAACCGGCTATCAGCCAGTAGCTAGTAGTGCTAGTAGCATGACATCAACAGATTTTAATGGAGTTGTAGGCTATTTACTACAGGACACAACCTCTTCTACATCCATGGTCTGGGGTCTATTGGACTCCATTTTGGATCCTTGACATGAAAAAGTTTGAGATTGTGCTCAAAATCTGTGATTTTTCTAACTTCCATTATGTCCATCGCTCACTTTAAGCTTCTCTGGGAAGCAGTTGGGCAAAGAAGTTTAATAAATGAATAAATAAATAGTTATAATAGTATGCATATTTATGATATTTTATTATTCAAAACAGGATGTTTCATTAGAGACGTTAAATATGACAATGGAATAGAAATAGTTTAGTTTTACTTTTGAACGGCACTTTGTAGGGGGACGTTTTACTGGCGTCCGGTAGTCACTTTCAGTCCAAAATGGCGGAAGCGTAGCTCTGCTGCAGGGCGCTGACTTTGCGAGGAACGGACAATTGACTTTCACTTTTTATCAATAAACGTTGTGTGCCATCCCTGACTGAAGGGGTAGCTAGAGCGTCATAGTTTGAAGCGTGTAGGCACACTGACAAAGCTGCGGTATTTGATGAGTTGGGAGTGAGAATGGGTTGACTTTGTTTTCTAATCTTCTGTTCCTAAAAAAAAATCAATGTTGCACAAAAACAAGATTAACCAATTAATTTAGAGGTGAATGCAACTTGTGTCTCATTCTCACCAGCCTGTGGTGTGGTCTTGTCAAGAAAGAAACAGCAGCTTCTCGTCACGCTCCTGTGTTGGTATTTTGTTGTTGTTATGATGATAAATGCAGCCTGCATCCATGGCATGTACTCAGTTGTTCCATAACTGTGAAAAATTGGTTTGTAAATCCTCTGGTGTGCGAGGACACTGCTTACACTGCTGCACGGCCAGTGTTCACGGTTCAGCGAAGATGTTTTATTCTAGCAGCCCTGAGGACAGCAAGTAAACTACTGGATGGAGATTAAGTGGATTTCATGTTGCGGTGGACAAAGTTGTTACCACACACACACACAAACACACGCACACACACACACACACACACACACACACACACACACACACACACAAGCCTTAGCTATACCTATAGTATGATTGCAAAGACTGAGCAGAATCTATTGTGTGGTTTGACCCCGCTTATGAAGACGCATGTGATGTGTTGACCTCTAACACGTTTCTGAACTCGTCCAAGGTCGCCAGACACACACACACACACACACACACACACATTGATCCAGTCGAGGCCCGCGCTCTGTTCATGCGCCGGACATTTCACTCAGCATGGGTGAATAATTTGTGGGAAATGTTCATTTATTCAAACAGAGTATTAAAATGTCAGATTTAAATTTCCCCCCTGAAGCACTTTAAATGTGTCGGAGCACTCCGGCCAGCTGTTAGCAGTGAGATATGGCTGTTCAGTTGTGTAATGTAAAATGTTTTTTTCCCAGTGATGAGAACCTCCTCTCTGGATGTTTTGAGGTCAGAGAGGCTGTGTGGGAATTGCTGAATACTTTAATACTGACTCGGGGCGTTTTCATACTTGGCCTAAATACTTGAATCTGGACTCATGATCACTTCTTTGGAAGAGCGGGGGTCATTATGAGAGGCTTGCTCTTACCGCAAGTTCATATCCAGTCATCCCCTTTCCCTGCTGCTGCCATGATTCATACTGAACTTAGTGATACGTGACACATTCATGCACATAGACCTATAAACATATGGTGCCTTCAAATGGGGTCGTGTTTACCGTGTTTACGAGAAGAGTCCATATGAACGCCCCCTCATGTCGTATTCACGACCTCGGAAGTGGAAAGTTTCTGAAATCTCCGAGTTCACGAGTTGTGGTGTCTTTGCTGACTTTTTCAGAAAATGGCGGAGTCAATGGAAGTTAATTTTTCGGTGCATAAAAAGTTAATATATTGTTATTTTAGGTTTATATATTTTTTCTGCGTAATTTTATAATATGTCTGAGGAAAATGTTGATATTCCCAAAGACCTCATCGTTCTCCTCTCTTAATATGCCTTTGCATTTACTGTATTATGCCCACTTGCTAGCTTGCTAAATTGTTAGCCTCTGTGCCGACAGTAACGTTAATATTGCCGTTGCTTTGCAGCGGTGTTCTCACGACTAAACCACTTGAATGCCAAGCATATCGTGTACACAAATTCCCATGTTGTAAATACGAGTTCACGAGTTTCATTTGAAGGCACCAATAGACGCCACATTGGCTTCTGGATCGTACGTCAACGTGGGCGACATATTGGACCAGGCAAGACTGGCCCGTAAACACATACTAGTGAACGGGGGAGCTGCCATTTTTTTTTTATAAAAAGCACTATAACGTCTACATTTCTCACCCGACTTCAACGAGTCGTTTTATATTCAAACGTTTATGATCTACGAGGAGTAACGCTACGTTAATGTTCCGATTTTTTTTTTTTCCCCCCAAAGATTTTGGTGAAAAACTGTTAAATACGTCACTGCTTCCGGTTGATGGATCACCGGTCTGTCCTTCGATATGATGCGATTCAATCAATTATTAAGTAATTATTAAAAACTAGTACTATCATATCACAAAATGTTTGCTTCCGTAACATCAGACAAGAACCTGCTAACGTTCGTTATTGTTAGCTAATCGATATAAGCCAATGTTAGCTTATTGATGTTCATATCTAACGTGATATCGTGTTTAAAACATGACATTTCCGATACGTATTAAAAACGCTATGTGTCTAATATTGCAAACAATAAAACTGATGGCATGTCTTGGTTAACAATTAAGCCATTAGATTATTTAGTTTTTTTTATAATTGCTGTATTATCACCATTATTCCAATGAATTCAGATCATAACTGATATTATTATACTAATATTTATTGTTACCATTATTTATTTATGTACTACTATTTGCCTGATATTCTGATTGCTCTTATTAGTAAGAACATAATAGTAATTGCAGTAGCAGTGTTAGCGGTAGCCTATAGATTGAAAGCATGATCCCTAAAACAGAGGCAGACATTTCATTGTATATTATATTACATTATATTATATTATATTAAACAGGGACTTCTCTACAAGTATTAACCTCAAACAAGGAAAATAAGCCAAAGCCACAACTACTTGACAAACGTGAGTTTTAAAAATTACTATTACTATTATCACGTCAGTAATTCAGTTCATGTCAGCCGACACTCGTCTCCTGAGCGTCTAGCAGCGGTTATAGCTCAACTATCGAGATGGAGGGGGGCTTTAAACAGCAGTTCAAAGTTGATTCCAGTCATTCAAAGCTTCCCAAATTACCCTCCACATTTTGTTTAATGCATGGAGATATGGATCTGTCTATTGTACAGTAAGCTCTGTCACTTTTTTTTTTAATTTTCTCCTTAATATATATTATTGTTACTTGATGTAACAAGTAACAGTATCTAGGTGTGTTAAGAAAACAATTAAATATTATGAAATCCCCTCCAGCATTTGAGTTGTCTTTGTTTTAGACTTGTTTCAAACACACAGACATTTAGGAAATATGTCTCTGGAAGGATTGTTAAACATACATTACCCAGTTTTCATGTGGATGACGTTGGTTCACTGTTGAATGTTCGTTCTTACCTGATGTAAATATTATGGTCAGTGTAAGGTTTCAGTAAAGGACAATGCTGTTCTTCTGTTTGGCTGGAATATAATCAGCTCCATCTGTCCTCCATCGGCAAAGCAAAAATGTAAGAGCAGAAAGATGGCGGACGTCCATAATTTAATCAACATCCCGTGCCAAGTCTTTTTCCTTCTGGCTCTCTCCTCTGCACAATTTAAGGCAACCACTCCTTTTCTTTGGACTGCATTCATTTACTTTCATGATAAATATACTGATCAGTTGTTTGGTTGATCTACGCTACATATGGATGGGTTGTTGCTTGACCACATGATGAAGAGCTGCAGGCCTCCTCCTTCACTCAATATCATCCATACATCTTCTGTCTGGCTCTCTCCTCTGCACTGTGAGTGGGAAACAGCTCGTTATGCAGGAAAACAAGCCGAGAGACTGCACCATTTCCTTCCACCTCCCAGGGAAATACTTTATATAATAAGTTGTAAGATGTTGCATCGTAGATGGTGACACATTTTAAGAAATGCGTCATGTTTGTTGAGGGTAAACAGACACCAGAACCTTAATTTGAAGACCTCTTAGGATGTGCATGTGACGTCTGGGAGGCTGAGAAAGTCTCTCAGTAGCCCGGTTCGGTCGGCTCTGAAAGGAGGCACCAACAACTGACACTGAATCATAAATGGAAAAACACATGAAACTGTTTTATTCTTTGTTTATATCGGTGGACCGGGTTACATTTGCAGACTCAGTCCTGTGGCATTTTGAATTTCTTGTCTGAGAAAGTTTCTTTTATTGATATGAGCACCATAATCAGCTGCCCAGAGGCCGAATAGATGACGCATCAGCCTCCGGAAGCTGGGGATTGTGGGTCAAGAAGAGTCATGTTGGTGTTGTATAACTCACTCTAATTGCATGCTGCAAATGCCATTTAGTTAATTGGAATAATCCTTTGGGAGTTATCTTTACTTTATTATTCCATTACAGTTTTTCTCATTCGCTTTGGATCATTTTTCGACTTAACATTCTCTAAACTGTAAGTGCAACTGTCACAACTGTTTGATGGGACATCACAACTCTATTGCATGTTTGCAAAAAGTAGTAACTCACTCAAAACACTTCATTCATGCTTCAAAATCTAGTTATTGTGTCAGTAAACTGGCCAACGCCATCAAAATGAAAAGTTGTTTTGTCATCGTGTGAGCCGTACTGGTCAAAATGTTTAGAGGATTTTTCTCCATCAACCCTGGAAATGTTTTTTATATACAAATCTCTGTTTCGTTCTATTTGTTGTTGACACTGACTTCTTTCTGTACTATACCAGAAAGTTACTGTAGAAATGATTATGTCCGTAACTTCCGGTGAGGTAGCGGAAGTAGCAGTACACTAGTTGGTCCCATAGGCTAGTGTCAGAATATAGTTAGTGTACGTTAGTTGGTCTATAAAGAGCAGCGGAGAAGAGACGTCAGGTCCTTAAAAGGACCGACAGCAGTGCCAGGAGAACATCAGGTTTTCATGTGTAGGGAGGACACCGTAGCGTTGTAGTGTTGGTTTAATGACAGCCAGTTACTTTTACTATTTTCTGTACAGTTTAAAATGTAAGGCAGTTTATGGCAGCATTAGACTAAGATAGTTTAAGTAAGGTTATCTGTGTAGAAAAAAACAAAACTTTGTTACTGTGGAAGTCCTGATCTGCCTCAGAGCTTTTCAGATTGTTTATCGCTTCACCGTCTGTAGCAACGGAGTCAATAACGTAGCTAGATATGCTGGTGTAGGTTATCTGAGGCCACTTCTTCAGGTCGTCCTCCCATCCCTCCATAGCAGAAGGCAGAGCTATGATCACATCATCACGTTTGAGCTGTATAGTTGATGTTCACACATGTTTTACTAGATTTATTAATACAATCGCTCTAGGAGAGACGATTAGCATAGCGTTACCATGGAAAAGGATTCAGTGACACGACGCGCCGGAAGTTACGGACATAATTCACGCAAGGCATCATGGGGGCTAGGAATAAGGTGGATAGGCTACCTGCAAAACATCAGCATGTTGACATTGAACATGTTAAGCATTTAGCTCAAAGAACCACTGTGACGGCTGCCTGCATGGCTGTAGACTCATATTGAGGTATTATTATATTATATTCACCTCGAGCGAAAACATGTAAACAAACAGTTTATTGCAAACTCGATTACAAAACAGAAAGATGCTTTATTATGGTGAGAACTGCTAATATCTTTACAGTCAAGTCGGTTGCTTTCATTGTGCACGATCATTACATTTCAGTCACTCCTGAAAACTGAGCCTTTTCTAATCACTTCTAAAAACATATTTTATTTGACACCATTCTTTCTAACATTTCATTTTATTTTCACTGTTTTGGCATGTTTCTTTTTACTGTGTGCTGGATTAAACCTGATATAATATCAGTTCTGAAAGGTGCTGCATAAATAAGGTTGATTATTATTATAACTGTATGTCTTTGGGAGTAAAGCCTTTCACGCTTTACCACCACGCTGTTTGGCTGAGAAACAATCTCAGATCATCTTCCAGCGCTTTTTTATCCTCACATGCTTTGTGTTGAGAGGATATAGATGTAAAGATGATGATAATGTTCCCCATGGCGTCCTCAGGGGCTGATGACCTGTGTGATCCAGTCAGTGAGCCTGGTGATGCGAGTGTAGACGCCGTAGTAGTCTGGACGCCCGCAGCCTCTGCCCCAGCTCACCACTCCGGCTAGGAACCAGCGACCCGACGGTTCCTGGCACACCAAGGGACCGCCAGAGTCTCCCTGACAGAGACAGGCGGTGTTAAAAGGGCAGGTTTTAATGTCTCTATACAGCACAAAATGACCATAATAATTGACTGATGACCAATACTGGTGACTCAACTATGATATCACTCACTGTGCTTGGATGTCCGACTTTTAAAAGTCATTTAACGGCCTGTTCTCTGTTTATAGGACACAACCCCCACCGTGAGGACTTTCAGGATGTACCCAACATGCACAAGAGGTACGGTTTATTTCTTTTATTTTTTACGTTGAATCCGTTTGTGCCTTCTGGCGGATACACATCCCGACTGAAAAAAGAGAGAAACTAAATATACCACGACTTGATGTTTCTCCCCTGCCTACTACTGCCCTTCTTTTAAAATTTATTTTAATATATTCATGCAGTCTATAAATACTGTTTATTATTCAACGGGTTTTATCTCCATTTGATATTATGCATTATTTTACATTTTTTAATATTCTTTTAAATATGTTTTTTATGTTCATTTTCATGCTGCCTTTATGTATGAAAGGTGCTATACAAATAAAGTTCATTATTATTATTATTATTATTATTATTATTATTATTATTACTATTATTATTATTATTATTACTATTACCCAAACCATACAATACACACTGAAATTTAAATTTAAATGTATTATATTAACTATAAAATATTACAGGAACCCAGCTGGATATTAGATATTTGTATGTAGTGCCAATTACAAAGCCTATCTGAACATGTGCTTTGATTTAAACCTGCATGATTATATTAACTTAGTTATCTTTGCCACTTGGGGGCAGCGTAACTCTAGCCCTAAACAGAGCATTGACATCAAGCTGTCACGGTGAAATGTGTCAGCAAACAGTGGCTCTTTTACACATCCTGCAGACACTAAGCAAGTGCCTAAGCTGCCTGTAAAACCAAAACAATGAGTTTAAAGATGCTTAAAAAACGTTCTGTAAAGCTGAGGGGAACTCCAGAGTGAAATAATAATAACTCTCTGTGGGTTGAGTGTCCAGCCCAGTCACCAAGAAAAGATGTGACCATTTCTGCAAACCACGTATATGTTGAATGTGGATTTTTTTCTTTTATGTGGAAATTTTTTGCATCCAGTCAGAGCAAGTAACAGTAATAGTATATCGAGTGGCTGTTATTGAAAGTTATGTCAAACAAACGCAGGACGTTCACCCAGGAGACGTTCGTGTCCCCGTGTGAAACCAGAAGTAAACGCTGACTTTACGCTTGTTACAAAACATTACGCAAGAAAGTCCGCTAAGGGCAGTTGTTATTTCTTAGTTACGTTGTTAGGTATGGAATACAGAACGTGCCAAAATCATAATTAAATAAATAAATGACTCGATAAATAAATATGTCATTAAATGTAGCAAAAATAATATTGGACATAATTGTAGCCATCAATTAATTGATAAAATGTGACATAAATTGATATTTCTGTTTTAATTTGCTTCTTTATTTATTTCTCTTTGTATTAATTCCCTTGTTTATTTATTTACTCTTCTGTTAAATTTTCCCCTTTTATTTATTTATGTATTATTTTTATTAATTTTGAGATGTATTTATTTATAATTAATATGAATATATATAATATATATAAAAAATGTATTATTCACTTATTTATTTATTTTTGCATTTATTTTTATGTATTTATTTATTTTTGCATTTATTTATTATTTACTTTATATTTATTTTTATTGTATGTATGTATTGTATGTATTATTACTGCACAATTTTCCTTTTGCATTTCACCCCTTATTTATTTCCCCAAACTTATTTATAAGTTATAAGTACTTATGATTTGATATGAGGCTGATATGAAATCTATTTTTGGCTCAGAAACGTAGACATTCAACGTATCCGTGGTTTGCAGAAACGTACAATGCCAACATTGTCACCTTTTATTTCACGTAGTAAATGAATCCACTGTTGGTGTCAGAAATAACGATCACGGTGCAGCTTTAAATTAAAACGTCATTGTGAAATGAAATAAAAACAGAGCTTTATATATTCTGGTTTTGTATGTATGTGTTTCCCTGTACCTGACAAGCATCTTTGTCTCCACTGCGGTAACCAGCGCAAAGCATTCTGGGAGTGACCAGGTGGCCGTAGGTGCGAACACAGGCTTCCTCGCTGACAAGGCGAACATCCACCTTCTGAAGCACATTACTGGCACTGCCTGGAGAGGTGAGAGGTCAAAGGTCAACAAGTTTAGACCAAAAGATTCGTAATCTTTTCATGCTTTTCCATTTACACACTACAGATGAAGTCAAATGTCTGCATTCACTCCCCCTACCTAATGCTGATGCCACATTTGCCGACATGGAAAAATAAAAAAATGTTCGTGCTAGTTGGCCGTCGGCTGTAGTCTTTGCGGTGTGTTTGACTGCAACGTTTTGGCCAAGATAAAGGCGACGCAACTGGCCTTCATCGCCGCTAGTTCTTTGATGTTGGGTTGCTGTGTCTGGGCCTTTAGTCGACAGACAGCTGCAATATACTAGAGAGCTTCTGTAGTGAATGTAGAGCTGCAGAAGCTCTCTAACTACAAACCACACAAACCTCCAGTGAACTTTATCACAGAATGCAATCAAATTGATTCCTCAGCTTCAGCAGAAATCATTAAACATATTTATGTTACTAGTTGTGTTAGTAGTAAAGTTTTCCATCCGTGCAATGAAATGAAACCACTTCACTGGAAATATAGCGGTGTAACCGCACTTTGACATACACAGATCTACCTAAGCTTTTCTTCTCTAAAGGTGTAAAAACCATGTACATCTTTGTGAAACTGTGTTCACCAGAAGATAGTTTCCAAAACCTTCTCTCTAAAACATCAGAAACCACAACCCACACACTTCCACCCACATCACTCTGTCTCCTCCTGCCTCTTTAATTTAAATTAATAAAAGTGTTTTCGCTCTGTTATCATTATAGCATATCCGCTTTCCACCAAATTACCAAAACTCCCCACAAGACTCCTCCCACACAAGACTCACCACATCTTGCCCATTATTTCAAAAATGGGGGTTTTTACAAGCTGCACACATCACACAAAATCACTTCCTGTGAAAATACTGAATTATAATACAGAAACCAATGGAAAATTTTTACTGCTCATCCTGTAACAGAAGTAAAAACAACTTTATAACAAAACAAATACTGCACTTGGACATCGGCCTTTATAAAATAAACCTACAAGTCAAAAGCACCAAATAAAAGTCCATCTTAAAATGGTTCATGTTTATAAACCTGCATAGTTTCGTTTAAAAGTGTCCCTTCACGAGACATGATGACCTGCAGGTCACGCATACCAGAGCCTAAATGGAAATTATAATGGGATGAATGTAAAATGGTTCCTTTACCTGTAGTCCTCAGTGCATGGATGGCACTTTTGCAACATTACAAGACATGCAAAAGAGTTGAATTAATTACTGTTACTCTTAGAAGCTGCGGTACGTTCACGGCGACCTGTTCTCACTCACAGCTCGTCAAATACCAACACTTGGTCAGCGCCCCTCGCCGTCTGATACCGACGCACCGAGGCACCCTTTAGCGTCTGTATGTGAAGCGCCAGGCTTTCAACTAACTTGTTGTTCAAGAAGTCAGAAGATAAATCTTGTCACAAAGTCTGCCTCAGTCTTCAGTCATCCTGCATTGCAACTCTCCATCCATCCACCGGATGGCCTCAGACTTTCACACCTGTCTCAGTTTCCTGTCATTTCTGATCCAGCCACTCTCTCCTGCCCTGCTGTAACCTCATTCCCGCCTTTTCCATCACCTGACCTTCTCTGCCCTGCATGCTCACCTGCTTCCCATTTCCCTAATCAGCCTGGCAGTATATTCAGCAGCCCATTTCCACCCACACACTGCCAGGTTGACATTGTTGTTCGTGCCTTTCCAGCCTGATTTAGTATGAAAGAATGAAAGAAATAGGAAAAACTCAGGGAGGATTTATGAATCGCAGTGACAGATGTTTGTGTTTGTAGGGCTGGCCCTCTGCGATCCAACTCAAAATAGGAATCTCTGCCATTGCTTCTGGTTTTAATACTAAATCCCATCGTCTACTACACTACTTCTACGACCAACTTTTCACCCTCTTTCCCCTCTCACCTCCCTCGCGGAGAGACCCCCAGCCGGTGACCCAGCAGAGCAGGCCTGGCTCCAGCTGGTGGGTGGGCGGAGGCAGGCAGGCGGGTCGAGCGTGTCCAGCCATCACCATGGAGGCGGGCCGGTCCAGCTTCAGCAGGGCCAGGTCGTAGTCGTGGGACTCATCGTCGTAGTATTGGTGAAGGTGGATCCGCTGAACTCGCGCCACTTCTTCAGTCGGGCTGCTGGGGTTGAGCAGGAGTTTACCCAGATAGACTGTCCACACCGAGGGGGAGTAGAGACTGCAGTGGGAGGTGGAGAAAAAGAAAAAAATATATTTTTTGTATAGTTTTATATATAGTTGCAGTCTCGTAAACACTTGAGCAACTGTTTCTGTCTCTCAAAACTCACTTTCTCTTCCCATATGTCCACTGAAATATCAACTCTAAATGTCAACACTTCACTGAATGCTGCACAAGCTTTTAATCCCCATACAAGGAACGTTAAGAGAGAAGAATTGTTAATCCTCTCCAGGATGTTGCAGCTATAGTTTTGGTCGTGGTCCAGCCAGCTGAGTCTGGCTTTGAAAGACACGACGAGTGTATATGAACACATAAATACGCTGGCTTCGAGTCAGACAGGCTGTTACAGCTAAACCCTGAAGAGCAAAGACACAACAGCAGGACTGAACAAGAAAAGTTTGGAGGAAACAGAAAAGTAAAAGTGTTTCATCAGGAGGAGGAGGAGGAGAAACTGTCTCACTCACTCACACCTCAGTCAACACACCACTTCCTCCCCTCCCTCTCTTCCTGCGCTTACCGGTCGTCATAGAAACAGTGAGCAGCGGACACCACCCATTGGCTGGAGATTAGCGCGCCCCCGCAGATGTGGGTACCTCGCACCTGAAGGCTGGCCTGCCACGGCCACTCCCCCTCCGTGGCATTGGTCCCCCCCACAATACGGCTGGAGAACTGCCTCAGGCCACATTCTGCATAAACACACAGAGATTTAAAAATACACAGCAAATATATGCTTAATATATTTTATTCTAACCTACTAGTAGGTGTAACAGGCCCCTACTAACACATATCTATGAGGCTGATAAAGCCCATTTTGTTTATCTTTCTCACCACAATGCTTCTCGTCTGAGGCGTCGGGGCAGTCGGTGACAAAGTCACACTCTGGGTTCGGCTTCTTCAGACACGCTCCATCAGCGCACACATAGGTCATATCTGTACACTGCACACCTGTATACACACACGTTTGTATGTTTAATGCTTTGCTTTGCTGCTGTTAGAGTCTCAACGCAGTACATTTCAGGACTGAGAGTTGGTTGATCACAATAGAATCAGAATTAGGGCTGTCAAAGTTAATGCAATAATAACGTGTTAACACAAATTTGTTTTAATGCCACTAATTTCTTTACCACGTTAACGCAACTTGTGATTTTTAGGGTGTAGTGGGCTCAAACTTAAAGCTAGAGTGACGATACTGGCATCATATGAAACTAGAAAACATAATGAATCCATTGGTATCAACCATGTCATACTAGTTAAGAAGGAGGTTAAATAACGCTCCAGATTTACCATACATTTTGGTGAGGAAAAACCGGCATTACCATTTTCTCATTTTTTCTGACCACAAGATATGTGAATGTAAATGGGTTCTATGGGTACCCACGAGTCTCCCCTTTACAGACATGCCCACTTTATGATAATCACATGCAGTTTTGCGGAAAATCATAGTCAAGTCAGCACACTGACACACTGACAGCTGTTGTTGCCTGTTGGGCTGCAGTTTGCCATGTTATGATTTGAGCATATTTTTTATGTTAAATGTAGTACCTGTGAGGGTTTCTGGACAATATCTGTCATTGTTTTATGTTGTTAATTGATTTCCAATAATACATATATACATACATTTGTATAAAGCATCATATTTTCCCACTCCCGTGTTGATAAGAGTATTAAATACTTGACAAATCTCTCTTTAAGGTACATTTTGAACAGATAAAAAATGTGCGATTAATCACGATTAGCTATGGACAATCATGCGATTAATAGCGATTAAATATTTGAATCGATTGACAGCCGCATTTAGAATACACGATTTCTCAGGTCAGTTTGTCAGTTTGTTCAGGAGGTAAAATAATGCCACACATTAAGGTACTAGATTTTGCAAAAGGCTGGCACCTGACATGTTGTGTGTGTGTGTGATGTGCTTGTGATGGTGTGTGTACGTGTACATCAGTGGGTTTGTTACCATCAGTACAGTTCATCTCGTCCGTTGCTTCGGGGCAGTCTGGGAGTTGGTCACACACCTTGTAGTAGTCCACACACTGACTGTCCTCTGGACACTGGTACTGTGCCACACACACTGAAACACACAAACAAGGAAATGTACCAGCTTGTGTCCATATGCTCAATAACATTCAGTCACATGAACTAAGGTGATAGGAAAGATGGAAGTTTATTTTGAAAAGACTGCATGCATGTATGTAAAGAGGGTATATCGACAGGTGTTGCTGGACATTTGTAAGAAAACGAACAAGAAACTTTTCGTAAGATATCGTATGAACCGTATGAGGATACGTTGTCAGAAAATAATGTACAACAAATTATGTGTGAATCAATTAAATTAAACCATAAATGAATACCACAGTTCCTCTCGTCAAGTCCGTTGGGACAGTCCTTGATTCCATCACAGGCAGGAACACACAGGCCGTTAACAGTGCACAGAAACTGGCCCGGGCACGCTATAGAACACACACAAACAAACATGCACATACAATAATCTGTTCATAAACACAGGTGTAGCAAAATGTAAATGTTACTGAGCAGCTCATTTATCCACATTTCCATGGCTTACGGTCTGATAGGTTGAAGACTCTGTAGTGCAGCTGAAGTCCCGGCCCTGTGAGTGACACCTCTGACGTCATGACAACAGTGGTCGTCGTGGAGAGCAGGAAGAGGCGCTCATTGTATGGCTGCAGGCCTCTGGTGCCGCACAGTCTGAGAGAAAGGACGGAGACATTACAATCAAATAGAAACTCTGGGTATGTTTCACTGCAGAGACAACAGGAAGTTTAAGAAATGTTGTTTAAATAGCTTTGGAGTGCCCTTGAGCAACACACTTAACTCTCAGTTTGTCTAAAGCACTAATGACAAACATATCCTGGCTACATACTGGTTAGGATTGGAGGCTCATACGGGACGCTGCTGCCCTCTGTTGCTCAGTACAGAATAGAATAATTTGATGATATGAAAACAATACTTTTACTGTGTAATTTGGTCTATTTGTGATTTTTACGTATTATGAAACTAACTGAAAGGTCATGTGACCTCTATGGAAACCTTTCACACGCACAGACGTCACCTACCAGACACAAAACCACACACAGGTGGCCGTTATAAATAGATTTAATAAAATGACAAGGCACACAACTTAGTCTGATCTCTGTCTGCTCTTAGTTGTACCACGAGTATCCTGTTATTTAATATATAATCTATATATTGCTGCCGTCTGTGTGTAGAGTTTTATAAAGTATTTGCACGTGGCCATTTTGGGCAAGAAAAGCTATCTGAAAAAAAAAGTCTGTTCTTAAAAATCATGTTCAAGTCATACAAATGTATACTATAATATCCGCCCCTTGAGCTAAACTCACATTTGCTGTTATTAATGTTGTGTGTTAGATTTCAATATCAGGTTTGGACCGCTGTAGTCTTAGATTAATTAACACTGCAGCTTAATCTGACCACCAAGTTTGAGTCAACCTCAGTTCTTCTTTTTTTAAATGTATTTATTGACTCAATTAATCCATACACACACTCTGTTCTCCAAAATACAAACTAATCACCTTAAGCAGTATGCGCATTATGTGAAGGGGAAAAGAAAAAATAGAAAAAAGAAGGAAGAAGAAGAAGAAAAAATAAATAAATAAATAAATACATAAAATAAAATAAAATAAAATAAAAGCAAAGAGGAACAGACCCACAGAAACACACATTATTATTATTATTATTATAATTATGATTATAATAATAATCATAATTATTATTATTTATAATAATGATAATAATTAAGTAAGTAAATAAGTAAATAAATTGAAATTTATTAAAATAATAATCACTTTAAAAAATAAAGGAAATAAAATAAGTACTAACAAATTAAATTTAAATAAATTAATTAATTAAAATAAAATAAAAGCAAGGAGGAACAGCCACACAAAAATAATAATAATATGATGGTGATTATTATTATTAATATTATTATTAGACAGTATAATATATGGTAAGTAAATAAGAGAGAAGAAAATAAATTGAAATTCATTAAAATAACAATCATGATCAAAAGGAAAGGAAATACATTTATTATAATAAAATAAGTGCTAACAAATTAAAATTAAATTAATAAATAAAAAGAAAAAAATAATTAAAAATAAATATTCATTAAAATATGAATTATGATCAAAAAGAAAGGACTAACATAATATTATAATAAAAGAAGTAGTAACAAATTAAAAGGTAGATGAAAGCTGATTGTGAGACAGTAAAAGAGAGGAGGGGCTATGTCATCATAATAGTTCTTGTGGCTCATCCTACCTGCGGTTCTGGATGCTCCACTGGCCCTGGGTGCAAGCCTGGTTGTAGCTGGCTCTGCTCAGCTCGTAGCCGTCAAATTCCAGAGACAAGCCCATCCCTACGCTGGGCATCTGGAATCACACAGGACAATAAACACAAAGCTGCATCTCAAATTAATCTCCAGGTTCCCAGCTTTCAGATGATGTACACCACTTCTATGTGACATCTACTGTTGACCTGCTATCTCCCCCTAAAGACCCCCTGTACTCCCCTAAAATAAGACTAAAACGGGTCTATTGTGGGTCTCAGAGGGTTGATATGAGCGGCTGTAAAATAAATCATGAATCAATCAATCAATCAGGAAGTGGGAGACACATGATGAGTGTCTTACAGTGAAGCTCCAGGTACAGTTGGTGTCGGGGGGGTAGTAGCTGGGGAAGAAAGGCGTCCTCAGTGTCCCCTGGACCCCTGATACCGCCTTCAGCTCTATAGTGGAGTTACAGTCTGACGAAGACAGAGAAGTATTATAATAGAAACCCATTCTGCATCGTGGCATCAGTGAATTTCAACTACAACACATAATCTGGCCGGGTTTTCAGATGGTCTTACCCTGGCGGTCCCAGGCTTGTGCAGACAGAGAGAAGGGGTCCTTGTAGTTGTAGAGACCCTGTTTCCAAACCACCGTCATCCACTCGCCTGAAGACAGGACATGAACCACACGCTCATGTCTGCTGCAGCCGTACACACTGGGAGGACAGAGGGAAAGATAGCTTAAGTGAAGAGTTTAATGAATAAAAGAGTGTTTCAGTCACTCAATCACAAGTATGTAACACCTATAAACACACAAAATTACATACAATAACATTGATTATCTGGTTACAATGGCACCTGGCAGTGGGTGGGATCTATTAGGCAGCAAGTGAACATTTTGAACTTTGAACTTTGTGTTTGGCCGTAGTTGCAGAAACACCCAAAAAAAGGTAAAAATATGATGCAATGACATGTAAATGTATTTCTTTAGAGATGGACCGACCAATATCCAAAATATTGGCCTGATAATATAAAATAATGTGTGTAACTCTGTGGATAAAACTCACGATGTGACAAGGTGAGTATCGGATGGGGTGAGGGAGTCGTACACCAGCAGCCTGTCCCGGCACTCCGGCAGCAGCCACTCCATGTGGAGCTCCAGCTGGGAGCCAGGGGCGGCCTGGAGGTGCCACATGCAGGAGGAACGCTGCGTGTCGGGGCCACGGAGAGCCACGGGGCTGCTGGACACCACCTTCTGGTAGCGGTAACAGTCTTGTTGAAAGGATGCCAAAAAAACACTGAGAGTTAGAGTTGAGCTGGTCTTGTGTGGGATTTGTGTTAAAGGTCCCATATCATGCTCATTTTCAGGTTCATACTTGTATTTTGTGTTTCTACTAGACCATGTTTACATGCTGTAATGTTTAAAAACACTTTATTTTCCTCATACTGTCTGTCTGAATATACCCGTATCACCCTCTGTCTGAAACGCTTCGTTTTTAGCTAATTTCAACGGAATTGTCAGCTGATGACATTCACATACACTGCAACCGGAAATAAACTGTGACACATTTAGAATGTTTACGTTTAAAAACTATAACTTAAAACTATATATATTGTATATTTGTGACATCACAAAATTACAGAAATCCTGACGGCTTGTTTCAAAGGCTCAGTTTCTAATATTGACTGTGTGTATTTCTCTGTGGATTGAGCGTTTCGATACTTTCACAGTATTTATAGAGCATTTAAACCTGCTTTATGATAAAAAAGACATGAAAATCTCACTTTTTACAATATGGGACCTTTAAGAGTTTTTTTGTTTGTTTTTTTTCTTGTCAGAATTTTTGTTATTGACACGTGTTACAATAATAAACCAACTGAGTGAGCGATAAAAATAACGAACAAAAAGGAAATTACAGAACAAAAATAAATAATAATGAAAACACACAAGCTGTCAATCAGGAATTGAAGATATGGGGCTTTTTGAATTTTACAAAATTTTCCTTATTATTCCCAAACTCGTTTTTTTTGTCCTCCAAAGAACGTATATCACCAAGAAGTGAAAGTCAATTGTTCGTTCCATTGTAACATCAGCGCCCAGCAGCAGAGCTACGCTTCTGCCATTTTGGTTTGAAAGCGACTACCGGACGCCAGTAAAACTTCCGTCTACAAAGTGATGTAAAAAAGTAAAACAAAATGATTTATATTCTATTGTCATAGTCTACAGTAATGGCCTGTGTATGGAATATTATAAACATAATAAGCGTTTTCAGTCCAAAATAGGGGCAGCAGCTGTTTCGTCTCTTGCTTCTAAACACTTTGACCAGACTTTATATATATATATATATGTATATATATATATATATTTGTTATCCAATATTGAAAAAAAATCCCAAAAGGTCCTATAATTTGCAAGAGAAAAAAATGTTCTGTGGGATCAATGTCTGAATTTGTGTTGAAGTAAATGTGTGCATGTTTTGCCTTGATTTTATGTTTGCAGCTATACTGTATTGAATAAAACACAACCCCCTCCCTTGAACAGCGATTGTCCAATCATAACGTAGCATCAGTGACTAATCACTGCACGTCTGTAAAGCTTTGGATTTCCCAACATGTTGAAGCATATTCGATATACAAAGAGTTTGGAGGTCGGTGCACATTGTGCTGCAGGCTGATCACAGTTCAATCAAAGTGAATACATTAATACAAAGTATAAGAAATTATGAACAAGCAAAATGAAAATAAATACCAAATGAGGCTTTCAAAAGCTCTATTACTTTGAAGTCGGTTTCTGTTGGGAGCAGAACAAAAAGACAGAAGAGAAATTAAAGTTTAAAAGAATCAAACATGACACGTCCTCACACTCATTTCATTTCTCTCACCACTGACAGACAGCGAGGGGAGGTGGAGGAGGTATGACCCTCTGTACCCCCTCAGGCCCTTCTCCAGGCTGCTGGTGACCTCCTCCAGTGTGACCCTCCCAACACGGCTGCCTGGCACAGACATCACTAACCAGAAGTGAGCCATGACGCTCCCCTCCCTGCAGAACAACAAAGCCGAGACCAAAATTCTCACAGCAGTTAAAGATGACAAACCATAAACGATGCAAATGGTTAAGATGTATAAGGCTGAAAAGCAGTGTTAAACTGGACTTTTAGTCCCTGGAACTTCTTTTCAAGGAACTAAAAGGTTCCTATGGTTCCGGGAGAAAGTTCCTGCGGTGGAAACGGGGCTGAAGTCTTATCAAACTGCATTACCATTTGCATTTACAGACGGACCAACTTTCAGGTGTCTTGTTGACGGGAATTTGTGCCGTGGCTTTGTTTTCACCCAGCCATTTGAACTTTACTAGCGGTATCTTCTCCACATGGTCTGTTTGGAGCGCCACGAAGCTAAGATTGTTGCAGACTGTTGCAGATTTGACTTGAAAAATCCTACAAGCCTACAAGCACAGAGCTTGAAATACAGTTTACAGGCACAAAACTAAATTTTCAAGTGCTCCTTTTTTATTGATATGATATTCCATACATCTGTTCAAAACCCAGACTTGATTTTGGGGATCTGTCTGGTGCTTACTGTTAAAATCGAGTGCAACACAAACATAGAGGGACCCATTTTAAATGGGGACCGCCTGATCCAGCCCAGTTGCACAGCAGTTCGTGAAATAGTCATGAAATGTAATATATTGAATCGTGTACATAGACACAAATTTCACTTTTTCTTTTTGTGATAGTCAGCATAAAATCAATTTATATGTAATTCATGTTATTGTGAACCAAGAAGTATAGAGAGCGGCGAAAGCCACGTAGGGGGGAAGTCGGCGCGGATGGGTGGGTCAAAAACCCTTTCGCCAGAAGACTGCTGTTCATGTCCCGCGTGAAACCAGAAGTCAATGTTGATTTATTTGTCACGTAACTTCTGTACTAAACCTAACTAAGTAGTTTTGTTGCTTAAGTCTAACCAAATGAATCTATTCCTAAACCAAGTTAAGTAGTTTGTGTCTTTGTTCAAGAATCAAATAGATTAAATTTCATGACTATTTCACAAACTGCCGTGAGACTGTGTTGCTTGATCTGCAGTCACATGCTCTAGAAGTCAATGCTTTTATCAGTCAGCTAAGCATCGATTATAGAAACAATTGAATTGAATATTAACCATCAACACGTGGTGACAGAGTGAGCTGAGTTAAATCATCCACTATAAGTATTTACTGTATGCAACTTCTGTCACTTCCATCTCGCTACTGTTCTCCTCGGTTATTATTATTACTATGAAAAGGTTTGAGCCACGTACCCAAAGGCGAACACAGTGGTGTAGTTGAAATATCGAGAAAGACTCGAGCCCTTCATTATCTTCTTTACCTGAAAGACAACAGGATGTTAACCGAGTCATTCTGGTGAACACCAGTAGCCGTATCAGAGGAGTTCATGGTCCCTGCTCACCAGGTTCTGTACCCCCTCGGCCTCTTTCTTGAATGTCGGGCTGCTGTGAGAGGACAGATCAGCAGAGAAGTTCCTGTTGAGGATGGACAGGTAGGCCGAGTACTGCTGCTGGACACAAGGCTCCAACACCCAAACCCGGTACTCTGTCATAGAGAGGTGGGAAGATCAACACAGCAGAAATAAACAAGACTTAAAGGAACAGTGTGTAGGATCTGGCGGGATCTAGCGGCGAGGTGAGGAGACGACACGTTCTCACTCCCAACTCGACACCGCCGCTCGGTCTGTGACCCTCGGCATCGGAGACCGACGCACGGGGTTTCCCTCTAACGTTACTTTTGGACGGAGCAGGGACGGCGTGTCAATATAGGCTCGTTACATGCATAGTGTCCTTTCAAAATAAACTTCACAGGAAGCTAGGTTTAGGCAACACAACCACTTAGGGTTAGGAAACGGTCGTGGTTGACGTTAACTTCACTGACTAACGACTGTGCGTCCGCTGTGCGCTAGGTTCCGATGTCACAAGGTTTCCACAGTCATGTGACACGGGCCAGCTAAACATGTCAGGGCTGTTTGGGCTCAAACTTTAAAACGTTTGGCAGTAATTTCAATATTTTAGTTACAAAATCAACGCACAAGAAATTATATTTGTACTATATAATATTTTTGTTTTTATATTGACTGCCCATACTTGACTATGCATTCTTTTTTGTTATCTTATTTACATTGTTATTGATCTTATTTGTTATTGTCTCAGTTTTACTTAATCATATTTCATTATTATAATAAAACTATTCCATTTGGAGTCAAAATTATACAATTTAGTTGTTTTTTTATTGATGTTATACTGTGCACAATGGTAGAATGTGATGCTGCACAGGGTAAATGTCATGGCCAAAGGCTCCACTGTGTGCACATAGTCTCCTGTACATCAGTAGTGTTTTATCGCCAGATTCCCTTTCAAGAGGTATCCAAGTGGCCAAATGGAGAGTCCGCCTGGTCCTATCCTGACTAAAACCTTTGTAGAATCTATGTGCTTTGTGTTATTTATATCTGCTTTGGCACAGTCGTATTCGAGGAGTTGCTGAATGAATTCAGTGGCATCTCTGTGCATGGCATCGTTGCTATAATGGTGTTATCCACTGTCAACATTTTAGTCAAGGATAAAAATGTAATTTTTCCTTTGGTTCATCACAGTTTACTCAGGCATAGTAACAGTCACAATGTTACTGACACTGGGGATGAATTCTTTGAAGTCTTACCTATCCATAGAAACCAAGATCATGCATATAGACGTGGTAGTTGTGGAGCTATTCTTGATTTATTTTGGGTATGTCTGTCTAGGCGAACCACACCTTTCAGCACCCTAGGAGCTTTAGAGGTTAATAAATAAAGAGAAAGAGAAAAGTCCTTACCCAGGAAGTACCAGGCCAGTGTGGCTCCTGTGGCTGCGAGGATGATGATGAGGAAGGCCAGGAAACACTTACAGGCCCGGGCCTTCCTGGTGGGCGGAGCCACAGCTTGGCCACCAGCGTCCTCCTGTAGAGAACAGACAAAACTTTGACTTTGTTTTGGGTTAGAAATATAAAATCATCTGCTCTATGTAAAATCCAGTCTGAGGTGTTTTCTCTCTTTGCCGTGTCTGAGGGAGGGAATAGTCCGACCACTGAGATGGTTTCCCAGCGGATTATGTATAGCCACGGGGTTGTACAGTTTCTCTCCCCTGGTGAAATCTATCCTTAGACGACAACATGATCTAAACATCCATCATTACTTTAAAATGATTTTTTTATCGCCCACATCTAAGCAACTAATGATTTAGTTCTATTCCTATTCCCATTAGTTATATATTTCTAATTGATTTCCTTGTTATGCTCTATATTAATTACAAATGACATAAACATTAACCCTGAAGTGTTTATGCTGATGATTCAGGAATCATTACAGTTTTATATTAGTCAAATTTACTTTTTGCTTTTCTGTAAATGATCCTTTTTAACAAAACGACGCTCTGCGGTCCAACCAAAAAGGATCAAAACTGATGCAGCATTCTTCTTCCCTGTCAAAATCTGCCGCCTACATTACCCACAATGCAACTCCATCTACAGAGGTCTTTACAGAGGTCTGGTCTCTCTAACTCCACACCTCCAGTTTACATTTTTCAAACTTGTAAACTTCATCCCTAACAAGTCAAGTGACTACATGACTCCTGCAGCTCCGCTGGAGCCACAAAAGGCTTTAAAGGCTCCAACCTGTTTCACACATGTAATAGTCGTCCCAAGACTTTCATATGTACCCTGAGTGGAGTTCCCCTTTGAGGCTATTATAGTACATGGCAAGACATTTAGAAGAAGAAGAACACATGACAGGAAGCGTTTTTTAAGTGCAGGAAACCATAAAACCAGAAACATTTCAGCTGCACCAACGAGCCTTGAGCTAAACCCTTTCTGATAGTGTGGAGCTATTTTCTAGCATTACTGACCCCATTGTTCAGAGAAGCAGGCGTGACCCCCTGTTCACATGAAATCGACTTCGTAGAGCCGTGGCCGAGCGCCATTGCATCACTCCTCGTCCTTCGCTCCTTGAGAAATCATCTCACTGTCCGTTGAGGCTCATTGGTGAATTTCCTGTTCTTTTATTTAGCATCTCTGGTAAGCACGTAACCAGACATGTTGCTCTGACAGACAGAGAGAACGGCTCCCTCTCTGTTTGTAAGTCCAAAGGTAAAAAAAAGTCAATCAATATTTCCCAACGCTCGTTTGGATCTGCTCATTGCTCAGAGAAAGATGAGTTATCTCTATAGAATGGAATAAAACCAAAAATACATCCACAAAGTCATAACTTATGACTTGATTTTACAGACATGTTATCATAGAGCAGCAGCAGTGAGTCAGATAGGTACAGGTATACGCTGATGTCACTAATCATTACCTAGCAACAGTGATGCTCCCAGTCAACTCCCCGCCTGCACATGTAAATCTACTGGGGATGAAGCAGGGTCAGGCTATTTACGTTACTCCACTCGTTTCCCAGAGTTCATTTCACTTTCCATGCAAACAAGAAATCCCAACGGGCCATAAAGGGAGTTTGCTGCACAGAGGTTGAGGTTGAGCCAGAGATTTACTGAGAGTCTACCTCATGATGCAATAAAGACTATTAAATATGTTTAATACCTCAGATACTGATTTATTCTTTCTGAAGGTGTAACCAGATGAATTGTGTATTTCTCCATCAAATGTTCAGAATATTGTGTTGAATTGAGTTTTGGGGATCACGCCAACACTTTTAATGACATACTATACTATGACTTATTAATGTCTCTTTTTGACATACTGCACTATGACGTTATGACTTTTTATGTCTCTTTTTATGAGATACTATACTATGACGTTATGACTTTTTATGACATACTATACTATGACTTATTAATGTCTCTTTTTGACATACTGCACTATGACGTTATGACTTTTTATGACATACTATACTATGACTTTTTACGTCTCTTTTTTGACATACTATACCATGACTTTGACTTTTTATGACAAACTATACTCTGACTTCATGACATTTTTATGACTTACTTTACTATAGGGCTGGGCGACATGGCCAAAATGTTCTATCACTTTAAATGTACAGTAATTCTATATCACGATACAGTAGTTGTTCTATAAATTCAATAAAGAAATGGTTTAAAATAACCATACCATACTTCATCACATTTGACTATTTTCTCCTTTTATTTGGGACTTTCATACAAACGAAAACGAGCTGCCTCACGTGAGATTAAACACTGGAGTTAAAAACAAAAGACTCAAAACAGGAAAACTACAATTCTTTCAAAATGGCCAATACGCCAAATTCACACCACAGGCAGCGTCCAAGTGCGGCTCGCCACGATAATTACATTTTTCTGAGGCCGGGAGGTGTGTTCATGTGTTTCAGGTGGGAAGATATTCTTTGTAACACAGGTCAACATGTCACAGGAATCACAGGATCTGTCCACCGATTGGCTGTGGCTATTCTCTGGCCGCACTTCGCTGCCAAAAGTTAACCCAACTATGAGTTTGGCCGCATTTCGCCTCAGAGTCAAACGGCCGCAGCTTTTCATGGATGAAAGAAATACGTTTACAATAAGTACTCATAATACTCAGATTTCTCATTTGTTTTATTAGGAATTACACTTTTACTTCCATAAACAAACAAACATCATATATTTCCGTCATTACATCAAAGCAAAACAAGTGGTATGGCAAATGAATGGCTATAGCAGAACACTTTTTAGTTGTTCATTAAAGGGACTGTTTGTAACTTTTTAAGCATATAAATGTACCGGGTCGGGTCATATGCGTCCTCTAGACGTGAACGTGCGCTCACTACACACTGCAGAAGAGTTAGTTTAGTTCTGAGAATATCTAGTGAATGTAGAGTGGACGTTTGTGCAGAAATAAATGCTGCAGCTCCTCCAGACCAACAGAGGTTTCCCGTGTCTTGTGAAGTGACGGGGCTCTGCAGAGGGCTCTGCAGAGAGAAACGTTGTCATCTCCGACAAAACTCCAGTGTCTCCTTGTTCACTTCAGCTGCGGGTGGAGATGACAACGTTACTCACTGCAGAGCCCCGCTGCCTCAGCCTGCGCTGAAGCAGGAGAAGCCAACACTAGGATCAGCATTGATTCATAGAGAGACCTTCGTCTGGTCAGCTAACATTACTGCCAAGCAGCTGAAATATAGAGTGATATTGTGGTTTTAGCTGACGTGTGTCGCCTCACTGTGTTGAGCGATGCTCGTTCATGTCTATTTAGAGCGAGCAAGCGCGAGCCCAACGCTGACTTTCATTGACTTAACGGCCACAGGTGTCGCTGTTAACAAGCATTTCTGAAAGTTACAAATAGTCCCTTTAATAAAAACATGAAATATTTTTTTCTGAGAGATTTTACAGAGGTCAATAACTTAAGCGTCTTCACAGTCAGTACTTTAAATATAGCTGCCATAAATCGGTAAAGTTTATACATATAGTTTATATATATTGTACAAGTGACTGATTAAAGTTATCATTTGGTGTATTTGACCACTAGAGGCGCTAGAGAGCAATGTTCTGATGAGTGACTGTGTCAATGTATTGTTTATACTGTGTGTCCTGTTGAACCAGCAGAGAACACACACTGATCTATAAGCACATGAGAGACTCGATAAACATTTCTGGTTTCAAAACATTAATAAACAAATGCTTTATGAGGTAGGGAATGCATTGTTAGCCTTGCACGCTGGATGTGAGAAAATCGATGATTCTTTACAATGACAACAAGATACCGTAATGATCTGTTCGGTATACAAACTCATCATGAATCAGACAGGCTGCTACCACAGCGTATCGGGCCATTGTTAATTGTTAAAATTAAATAAATACAAAATAAACATGGCGCCGGGGGAGTGGGTTAATTTTCTGAGAAATTCTGATTGACAGCCGGCAGCTGGACAGCAGATCTCAGATCAGCTCTGACTGCTTGTTTTCCTACGGTCTGTGAAATCTTGCAGATGCCGTTAGGAGCACCGGAGGACACAGAGGAACATGATTTACTACTGTCATGATGTAGCGACTGTTTATATAAATAACTTTTATAAATATATTTGCTCCAATCTCGTGAGAACGGGTTGGTTCTTATGTTAAAGAATGGCCTCTGAGCGAGGAGAAGATCCTGAAAGATACATGTATGCCTTTCTTTCATGTTCTTTCTGTGTTATTTAATGAATATAACTCTGATATCATTATGCACTTTATCCTCATGTTAGACCCGTTATAGGTTATATTTTGCCAATGGGTTATCAGATAAATCCTAAAGATTGCCGTTTCTGATGCCCTCAAAGATACGTAAACACGTTTTTGTTTTCTTTCATGAACATAAATAACTATTAATAAGAGCGGCGTGGCTTTTCCCAAGTCTGTTTTTTGGGCCGTTAATTGCAGCGCCACCATGCGACTGATTGGAGTCACATTTCTCGGGAAGCATTTGCACATCATTTCCAGTTATAGGGCCGAGTTTCATGTTCGTGGCTCATTCCAGTTCACAGCAATTTGAGCCACGACAAAAGATAACAAACAATAATACTGAACACTTTGGGCTTGGAACCCTACATTCATTGAAATCGGTGAAGTCTTTGAGAGTTGAACATTGAGCATTAAATGAAGAGAACAATTAACAAACTGACTCCTCTGGCTGTCGGGCTGTTATGATACCACATACTGTGTTGTACAGCATTTGCCGTCTGTTCTTAGCTCTGATCCTGTCTTACATATATCCGTCACCAGAGGGCTCCACTGACCTGGTAGTTGACATTAGAGCAGTGGTCTCAAGTAAATGCTGAGGATGCAGAGCTGGACTCAAATGTGTGAAAAAGTTCAACGGCTGTGGTGTGAAAAAGGGTGAGACGCTGTAAGGAGGAGGAGGAGGAAGAGGAGGAGGAAACAGGAGGCTGGTGGATTCAGTGGATTTATCAGCGTCCTCCAGGCTCTCCTCCAGGCTCTCCTCCTGACTCTCCTCCTGACTCACCTGCTCCTCGCCCCCGCTGCTAATGCCTGAATCCAGCTCGGGGCTGTCAGCCTGCAGCTTCTGGACTTGCTCGTAACCGGAACAAACCTGAATGGGCCCTTTGCCAAAATCACCTCCACTGCCTTCAAACAACTTCTGAATAACTACGTCTTTTTCGTTCCCTGCCTCCCTCTCCTCCTCACCTTCAGGCCCCTCGTCTGTCACATTGATGCTATCTGCCTCCAGGCTCTCTTGACTGACCTCTTCGCCACTGCACACGCCTGAATCTAAACTCTGGAGCCTGGCGCGCTCGACGTGGAGCTTCTCAGCCTTCTCATAGTCTGAAACTACCAGCATAGGCTCACTGTTGTTGCTGCCTTTGGAGAGCAACTGGCGAATCTCTGCTTCTTTTGCTCTCACTTCATCCTCATCCTGTTCTGCATTTTTACCTTCAGCTTGACCACCAACAGGCCCATAAGGTGTTTCAGCGGCGCAGGGCGCCAGATTCCCCGCAGTGAGCGAGGAGACAGGAGGAGGAGGCGGAGGAGGAGGCGGACACAGCTGGGAGTAAATGGGGTTGGAGAAGTTGGAACTGGTCGACTCGTGTCTGCTTTCACTTCTCATCTTCTCTAGCAGCGCCGCCCCTGGCCCGCAGGATGCGAAAGTATCCACAGAGGAGGTCACCTCGACGGAGACGATTTCCACCAGTTTAGAGGGGGAAAGAAAGGATTCGCTGTTGAAGGGAGGTCTCAACCAATTCTAGAAGGGAAAGGTTGAAAATACAGAAGACATTAAATTTGCATAATAACGTTGTTAAGCTGAATAAACAGGCTGTAAATATCAAGTGTTTAAAATGTTTTTGTCTCTATTCTCTGCTGCTGCAGTGACACGGTTTTGACCTTTATGATCTAAAAGGTCATACGTCTTTTGACTAATTTTCAGTCTGGTTTCACAGCCTACGTGGGCTGTTCATCCTGCTGATTTGCGTCATGTTGAGCTCAGTTTTTTTTTTACATTATATATATACTATATTTAAAGCTCTAACTAATTTTACTTTATCACATATCAGATGGGAAATGTTTTATGTTTATTAAACAGGTGTCTTATACAAAAAATCTAATGTGGTTTGAATGTCCTTGGAACATACACTAACGTTTCTCTATTTTAAAAGTAATACTTCAAACACTAATGAATATTTTTTTTATCTTAACCATGGATCAAATGACGTTTGTGAAATAATCACGAAATTTGATTTGCGTACATAGACATGATTTAGCTTTTTTTTCGTGACGCTCAGCACGACTTTCAACAATGTATTTTTTGTGCGTTTTCCTACGAATCCAGCAACACGTGACGCATGTGTCAATTTCCACTCCAGTCTTCAAAATGAAACTAGGCAACAAAAGTACTTAGTTAGGTTTAGGACAAGATCCTGGTTAGGGTTGAAATAACTCTGGAAGTAGCGTAACTTAAGTACAGAAGTTACGTGATATATAAATCAACTTTGACTTCTGGTCTCCTGGGTCCAACCACCGAAAAACACCCACCCCGACCTCCTCCCTATGCGGCGTTCACAGCTCTCTATACTTCCCAGTTCACAATTAAACGGATTACATACTGTACGTGTTGATTTCAAGCTCTGATAAACATGCTAACTGCCCAGCAGTAAAATGATTTCTTTCCTTGGTATATTATCCCCCTCCCCCGGCTTCGTAATAATTTTTTTTTTTTACCTACAATGGACCCAATAGGGCGTCGTAATTATGTGATCTTGTTCAAACACAGTTTCTACAGTGTTAACATTTTTTAAGAAAGAAAATCTCACCTTGAAATCTCCATGCTTCAGGAAGGAGTCTGCTGGGTCTGGTATGGGTTTACCTCTGATTCTCTTCACCACGTAAACCCTACAAAACAGAATGAGGTCACCTTAAAGTGCAGTTGTTGAAAGAAATGTGCAGCTCTTGAACACAGAAGATCAGATTAGTTCCATGTTTTTTGCATCACAGGTGACACAAATGTCTTGGAAAAGTACTTTGTGTGCTCTTACCAGGTGGTTTTGTCGGTCTTAAAGCGTAAGACAACCAGAAATATGGAAAACGCTGCCGCACCGGCAATAATGGCCAGACGGCCCCCAAGAAAACCTGACAAACACAGGACAGAGCATATCACAGTGTTAATATACTGCATTTATATCAATAATAATAATAATAATAATAATAATAATAATAATCTTTATTGTCCACAAATGTGGAAATTTGCCTTCGGCTTCACAGGTTGGTTAAAACACATCATAGTAAATGACAGTAAATACAATAAATAGCACAACATGCACAGTACATTCAGTATACCAGCAACGGTGTAGGCTACAGCAGACAGCCGGTAACATATTTATGGATTTTTTGATGGACCTCTGGGATTTGTCCTGGTATACGTCAGACCGGTACATACGGGTACTTTGCAACAAGTCAAGGCCGCGCCTCCTCTTTGGGGGGAAAGAAAACCAGAGATCCCACAGACTTCAATGCAATCTGACGTATGTTTGGATTGTAATTTTCAACTAAAATGGGCGTAATAGCCTATGTACGTCTACAGCCGGCGACTTATCCTCTAATTTTGTCGAACCTCAATAGCTCAATAGGCTAGCTATGGATTCCAAATCCCAACAAAAAGAAGTCTCTGAAGAAAATAGAGAATTTAATAGTGCCGGGACAGATTCGACAACAAGTCATTTAAAGACATTTCCAGAACAAGCAGCCAAATGTCCTGAGATGTTTCTTCAATGTCCTGCCTCTCATTTGCACATGGGCCTTCACTGTATTAGACTTAATAGGCTGTGTTACCTTCATCACAATGCTCAAATGTTTTGTGGCTCCAGACGGATTTAAAAAAAAAAAAAATTTGGGCTAAAATTGCTCTTTTGATAGTAAAAGGTTGCCGACCCCTGAGTTAGCATAAGGCTAACAGGGAGTTAGCAGCGGAAGTCTCTGGAGCACATCCTGCAAAAGTAGTGCGACGGAGTGAGATGGCCTACGAGAAGTTACTGTAACTGTAATCAAACCTCACCCGTGCTTGGGCGTGGATTCAGTGCAGAGAATACTGATTATTTTTTGACGATTTTGAAGCCTAATTTTATGTGTTGGCCGTTTTTTGTTTTTTTTATCATTTAAATTTGGCTGGGTGGTCAATAACACATTTTCCTGTGATGTGACTCAGAACACATATTTATTGTTTGCTTTACCGGGACTTTAAAAACATGTATTGTTCATCCAACTGGTTTCTTTCCCAGGAATTCAGGCAGAGCCACGAAACAAACGGCTCTAAGCTGAACATGGCTTGCCTTCCACTGACTGTATTTGTTAAACTAAACCAATTGTTCATATTTGGCAACCTTTATCTGGTGGTGGTTCTTTTGTTCCTCCTATGGGTGACACCCATGATGCAGTGGGGCTCCAGTCACTCCACATTGACTTGTAATCATTTCCAGATATCTTCGCTCGAACGCGTGCCTCGTACCTCTCGCCTTGATTCAGCTCATCGAGGTTCAGCTCCACGCTGCAGTCCAATTTACAACTTGTATCTAAAACATTGCTTTCCTGCGTAGACGGATCGTGAAAAGGAAGAAATGTCATGTTCATGTACTGTTGCTTGGGTTCCCTACAACCACAAGTCATTTGTGCAAATCATTTAACATTCAATCTCCAACACTTCTTTCTATTCATCTCTGACAAAAAACACACTCTCATTAATGCACAACATGGAACAGAATATATACATACACTCCACGACTGATTCTGGTGTTTCCACTGCAGTTGGCAGCTGTAAGTGTCTCCGTCGAAACGGGTATTGTATACAACTTGGGGGAACCAGGAAACGGTGGTGAAGTTGATACGTGGTTGTGGCGGAGGATTCAGCTTTACTGCAGCATCACACACACACAGATCATTTGTTTTAGGTCAACATGAATAGCTCACAGTCACAAGGAGGCGATATATAATTCATTGTACTCACTGTGACAAGCTGGCTTGAAGTAAACTTTCAGAGTTTGGTTCCCGGGGTTACAGTTTAGATCCATTAACAGATTCTCGTAGCTCATAAACTGAGAAGAAAAAATAATATTTCTCTTCATCAAACATTCATCAGACGACAATACAGAATGAAATGAGATCTAAATTAGTGTAAAGGCTTTTGGGCAGGTGAACTCATAAATTAGTCTGATTAAAAGCTCCAGCTAATAGCCTTAAAGCTTCGGTAGGCAACAGTTTTTTGGCATCATTGGGCAAAAAATCCACAATAACCTTTCAGCATAATCAAGTGTTCTGAGAGAAAACTAGACCTCTGCTCCTCCTCATGGCTCTGTTTTCAGGCTTTAAAAAAATCTAGCCTGTTACGGGAGACTTTGGCCAATCACAGGTCATTTCATTGAGAGAGCGTTCCTATTGGCTGTGCTCCGGCTGGTGGGTGGTGCTTGGTATTTCCTCAACTTGATCTCAACATGGCTGTCGGGTCACAAACTTTCTCATTTTACAGCTAAACAGTACACTACAAGATGTTTCTGAAAACATCTGAGGAGATAAATAGGCATTACAGTAACAGGATATTGATTCATATTTAATCAGCGCTACCTAGTTTGACCGTTTGATCGGAGTTGGCGAGTGATTGACAGCTGCTCAGAGACGGCAAGGCTCCAGCTCGGCTCTGATTGGTTGTTTTCCTCCGGTCTGTGAAATCTTGCAGAGATGCCATTGTGACTATTTCACAAACTGCAGTGAGATTGTTGGCCTTTTTTTTTAACATTAAAGCATGTAAACATGTTCTAGTAGAAACCCAAAATACAAGTATGAACCTTGAAATGAGCGCGATATGTAGCTGTAGTCTTCTATTTAACAGATAGACATGAGAGAGAGGTATTGATCTGTTCATCTAACTCTCTGCAAGAAAGCAAATCAGCATATTTCCTAAAGTGTTGAACTTTTCCTTCAGTGTCCCCTGGTACATTCTTCTCTCAACAGATATCCTCATACTCACTCTGCTGTCTATGTTGAAGATCAGGGTGCACTTCCTCAGCGTTGGTCTGGAGACGTCAACAGGCTCCAGTTTACATTCGGCGTTGTAGTTGATCCATTTAGAACTGGAGGAAAACATGCTGTTTTTATTATTTGACTGCACTCATAATGTTATCTGTGTACATTTATATCTACTCCAAGTACATTTCGGTCCTTACGTCCATGAGGCTTTTAATGTGCACACATTGTCTGGAAGATCAGATGCAGATGTGCTGTTCCACACACAAGTGATGGTACGATTGTAATCACTTTCGCAAGAGAGATCCGTGCGAGCTAACGGAGACAAGAACAAATGAAAAAGGTGTAACAAAAGATCTTGAAATCAATTCTGCTACAATATAATAATATATATCAAATCATCAAAACTATCACTGACCGATGTCTGGGTCGCTCGGACAGTTCTCAGCTTGCGCAGCGCCGACGCAAAGCAGAGCCAGAAGAAGAAACATCAGATGGGTTTTCTTCTTTCTCCCCATTTAAGTTGTCAGATCTCGAACCACCAGGATGGTTGTTTCACAAAGCTGTGGGGGGGTGGAAGGGGATGAAGGATTGTTCTTGCTTTGGGATGTGCCTCACTGCTTCCTCCTCCTTCTCATCCTGTGCAGATGGATGAAAACACAACTGCATGTTGCTCTGCTTCTTCATTTAGTTGTATTTGACAGAGTTTATTTCTGCACCCGACACCCGGTTGCCCCCGCACCACAAACGCAGCAAGAGACGGTTGTTACGCCAACAGAAATAGAAATGTTTCGGATCCTGCCTCAGTTTGTCCGCTTTGGTTTTACTTATACAGACTGATATAAAACACCTCTGTAAATGTGATGAATATACCCAGAGATGCAGTGATAATGTGATCATTTTACAGTCTGAGTTTTTAGTTTATTTCGAGTTAAATAATTGTGGAATTGTTGATTATAGTAAAATGAGGGAAGGGTCCTGTTCAAAGAGCTGGACACAAATAAAGCGATGTGAAGTTGGTTGAATTGGTAAACACGGACAGCAAAAACAAGGTTTAAATGGAAGAGTTTGATGTACACTGTTAATAATTCTTAATGTGCGTTTCTGGAGATGAAAAATACGGACGACTTTAGAGGGACGAGTGCTCAGACTGAGTTACAGTATTATGTAACTATATATACTATATATATATATATATATATATAATCCAAACAACATTTGAAGCAGCAGCGCTGTGTGTGTGTGTTTGACCAATCAGCGATGGTCATCCCTCCAAACTCCACCCCCAAAGTTCCTGTACTTTCCGAAAGTACTACCCCCGATCAGGACCTTTTGGGGGGCGTAAAATGTCCCAAGAACTTAATTTAGACGCTTTGAGTCCCTCAAAAGGTTCTTAGTTCTGGGGGAAAAGTTCCTGCGATGGAAAAGCGGCTTATGTTCGGATGTAAAGAGTAGGGATGTCACGAGAACCGATACTTCGGTACCAAGTCGATGCCAAAATTTTAAAAAAAGTGACGGTACTCTTTTTCTACAGTACCAAAGGTACCGTACGATGCCTGTAAGGGTCGTTGGTAGTGATGTGACAGTGAGGAAAAATTTCCCACCAGTAATAAACTTTGCACCGGACATTTTACAAGAAAAGATGACAGTCAACATGCGCAGAGCGCTGACTCTGATCTTTACTGTCGGGTGGCGGTGTGTCTGGCCTCTCCGGTAAAGCTTTTGCTGCGGGGCTCCGCTAAGGGGGTCTACTTGGCACCGCTGCTCCGTGCATACCGGCTGTGACGGCTCCATCCACCTCGCGGCGATTACCTCATTAACGTTATGGTTCCCTTATAGCGTTGGGATTAAACGTGAAATATTGCCAAATAGGTGCATTTGCTTTTCACTTCGACAATAAATCCTCTGCCTCCTACTCCTACCCCAGCTACTCTGAGCTGACGGACCAGATGCATTCACGGTCAGTTTGTAGCGTCCATCGTCTGACTATCGATTGATAACATGCCTCTGATACGCCAAAATGAACAAAATGGGTCAATTATTTTTATTTATTACTTAAAGGCTACATGCCTCTGTTTTTTGTAATGTTCAAATGTTCAATGTTGCCAGATCTCAGAAGAGAGAAACACGCAACCAGGTCTCTAGAAACAAGCCGAAAAGAAGCAACTCTCCCAACAAAAAAAGGCCAAAACAAGCGACCTTACCTACCTACCACGACCTGCCACAATATGAGAGAGAGAGGCGGCCACTACCACCACAAACGTCCGTCCCCTTTCATATATTATTATCCTCTATCACAATATGGTTCGCTATTTTGGAGAGCCCCCCCACAATAATTTAATTATTTAGGCCTTACCAGCATACATCAGCTATAGGCTACAGCGGCCACTCTCTCCCTGGCAAAATGTTTAAGCAAAATCTGCTTACCTTTTATTGGTGGCCACCTTCGCCACAGAGAGAGAAACCACCGGACCACTGCAGCAGGCTGCGCCTTGAGGATCGTCTTCGTTGCTCTTGCCAACACCTGTTTTTCGTGACGCCAAATATGTAGGTGAAAAATCAGACTCAGGAGAGAGAAGTTGATGGAGATGCAAAAGACCCTTTATTGCATAAAAGACCTGAGCCTTACGTCTCTGCAGTCAACACAAGAACTGATTTGTATTTTCGAGTACATCAGTATATCAAGACGTAACACACACCCTTGATTAAGGTAATGATTAATCCCCTTCTGACAGGTTTTTCCCGCAATTCCCCGATCTGGCCTGTTCTGGTCTAATACAAATAGAAACAAGATATCTCCGTGTCAAAGTCTAATTTCATGTTGACTGTTCCTGCACTTTCTAGAGGACAGGCGACTATCACTGTCAGAATGATTCTCCATTAACCCTTCTATGACAACATATTATACTGTAGTTATATATGCGTAGCTTTACAATGATTAACATAGGCCTGTAGCAGTTTTCCACCACAATGGCTACTTACTCAAGAAATCAATAATTTGACAAAGAAATGGTCCGCCAGAGTTCAACATCAGAACTGCGCCCATAGCAACGGTCTGTTATACGTAGCAACGGTCTGTTATAAAGAAATAACAGACCGTAGAACGCCGTGATTGACCAATCACCAATTGACCAATTGAGTATTCAACAAAGCCATGTAATAAGACATCATAATATTTTGCTTTAATGTGCTCCTTCTCATAATGTCAAATAAACAAAACCAAACTACTTGAAATGATCGTTAGACATATTATATGAAGTTACAGTTACAGCAGTTGACCCATGAATAATCCCCCTGTTAATAAACCACAGCCTGTTTCATTAGATGTGGGTGTAAAACTCTGCAAATTATTCTTTGATAATGTGCTTTAAAGTTAAACGCTCATCATACCAGTGTCTCATGAAAAATAGGAAAATACTCCACATTAAAGTAGAGCAGCTGTCTGCCTGCGTAAGTATCACATCCTCTTCTTAACACCATACAAAACAACCGTCTCTACTTTGAGTGTCTTACCTGTTGGTGAAGCTGCTCAGGATCTGAGACAAAGTGCTGCTTTCATTCCATTTGATGCCCTGCGAAAGAACAGCAGACTATAATTAAAGTTTTTCCCCCTCACAGGAAATAGCAAACCGCCACCCAGTAAAGATAAAGATAGAGAAGTTGTACTCCTTGAAGGTCACTACTGAGAAACCTTATCACAAATCAAGAACAGTCCACCTACGCTGAGGGTGTCGTCATCACCTCTGAGTTTTGGTGGCTAACACTTCAGAGCAGTTTCCGCTTGTATTTTTCCTTCAACTGATCAATAAGTACATATTCTAGTGGTAATACTGCACCTCTTTCTAGAAACCGATCCGTCAATAGAGTCCTAACACAGGTGGCTGCTGGCTACTTCAGTGTTGATGCTACAGTTTTAATCCCCCCTGAACAAGTTAATTGTTTACCGTCCTTTACTTCCCTGCAGCTTGTCATTTCCCCAGTCTGTTACAGTGTTTGATGTCTCTTCTTGATTTCATGTGTGATTCTTCTCTTTTTCACAACATTCAGTTATAATGAACGGTTGTTGCTTTTGCATCTGAACCACACTGACATTTAAAGTATGTCAAAAACAGGATGACAAATATACATGTGTGTGTGTCAGGTATGATTTGCGGTGTGTGGTTATTACAGCCCACTGCACAGCGACCCACAAACACCCACAGCCCCGAATACAAAAACTAACCTTCACTTTTCACTCTGCACAATAACAATAACAATAACAGTACACCTTCTCAAGGACTCTATACAATTTGTAAGAATATAAATGTTAAAAAGAAATATTATTTTTTGCTGTGTGTGTGTATATATATATATATATATATATATATATATATATATTACTATGAAATCAGAAAACCTAATGAATCCATTGGTACCAACCATGTCGTACTAGCTTGTTATAAAGGAGGCTAAATAAAGCTCCAAATTTACACTAAATTTTGGCGAGGAAAAACGCCAATGGCCATTTTCAAAGGGGTCCCATGACCTCTGACCTCCAGATGTGTGAATGAAAATGGGTTCTATGGGTACCCACGAGTCTCCCCTTTACAGACATGCCCACTTTATGATAATCACATGCAGTTTGGGGGCAAGTCATAGTCAAGTCAGCACACTGACACACTGACAGCTGTTGTTGCCTGTTGGGCTGCAGTTTGCCATGTTATGATTTGAGCATATTTTTTATGCTAAATGCAGTACCTGTGAGGGTTTCTGGACAATATTTGTCATTTTTTTGTGTTGTTAATTGATTTCCAATAATAAATATGAACATACATTTTCATAAAACAAGCATATTTGTCCACTCCCATGTTGATAAGAGTATTAAATACTTAATAAATCTCCCTTTAAGGTACATTTTGAACAGATAATTTGTGATTAACTATGGACAATCATGCGATTAAGCATAATTAAGTATTTTAATTGATTGACAGCCCTAATATACGGTGCTATATATATGTACAATTTCCTTGCACAGCACAGCAGGGGAAACAGCACAAGTTCTTGCAGACAGCCCGGTCACCTGTTTATGCGGTTTTAATAAAGGTCAGAGTGTTTTTTTCTGAGAAACCAAATGTTCCATTGCACTGACAGGTGCACTTCCTGCTAACTCACTTCCTTTTCTTAAAACAGCACTAATCAAATGGCTGAAAATAATAATCATTAACTTATTGTCATTATGAGGCATAAAGCTGAAGTGTATACCTTCCCAGTTCTATGCATTATAGATAACAAGCCAATGTGCCAGTAATCAGGAAGTTAACATCGTGTAACTGTGTCACTTTTTTTTGGTATTTGAGAATGCAAAAAAAAAAGTTTTAAAAAAAAGGTGAGAAAAGGGAAGCTGAGCTGCATAGATCCTCTTAAAGCCACAGTATAGCACCGTATTATTAGATCCAGGCCACTCAGCCCAGCGGTATCAATCACAAATCGGTAGCTCTTTGTAGTTTGTTATAACAGAAGGTCCTTCTGTATAACGGACACATCAAAAATATTTTTTTAATCACTCTTAATTGCCAATGTGTGAACAGGTTGTAACCTGACCTAAAAAATGAGACCTTCCACGACGTTCTGGGTTTCCTCTATCAGCCTGCAGAATGCTTTTAATGTAGGGTGACCATATTATCAAACCCCCAAACCAGGACACTTTAGTGCACCGCACGTTCATGCACGCGCACGTTCATGCATGCGCGCACAGGCACGCACTAATCTGCACGCACCATAGGCGTTTTCATCAGGATGGCTAACTTCGCGCACCTGTGGCGCATTTGAGCACGGAGTGGGATCAGAAAGACGGCATTATTATAGGTGGGTGCATTAGAGGCTGTGAGTGACAATCATGATTTATCACATTCACTACTCTCTCCCCCTTTAATCACAGGGCCATCCCCCTCATGACGCACTGACAGTTTGGGAGTCCTGTAGAAAGTTTCCCTCAGAGGAAACGTATTGTTGTCTGGGCCTACGTACATTATTTTTCAACGTGTTTCGTCTCAGGCTGTTATAATTATAATTGTGGAGCTCAGATGACATTTTGGCCAGGATGGAGACACCGGGTGAAAAACTGACAGGAACAGACGGACCTGAGGGAGTTATAAGCGGAGCGAAATGCCTGTTGATGCGCAGAAGGAACTGTGTAGAATAATTAATCAAAACGACACGTTTGATGTGCACATAAGCACGGAGGGTTCTGTGGATCAAAACTACATTTAATGTAACAAGTGGATAGCTGTTGCATCAGTGCGTAATTGTAGCTTGACCGTGCGCAACTTCACTCCATAGAGACTGCAGCGGTGCGCTGTGCTGGCTCTCTATATACTTATCTCATGTGCACAAATGAATTAATGAGTGGAACATGATAAACATCTATTTAAGTATAATTATTACTTTAATTGTTGTGAAAACTGTGACAATTTGTTAGTGACTGTTGAAAACCGGGACATTTGAGTGTTTTACAGATATGTGTCGGGACTCGGGACACCGGAAACCGGGATTGTCCCGGACAAACCGGGATTGTCCCGGACAAACCGGGACGTCTGGTCACCGTATTTTAATGTGAAAAACCCGGACCCGTTTTTTTCAGGGAAAATCCAACGGATGTGACGTCATAAACTATGCACCAGTGCCTTTACTCTCTTCAGCTACAGGGCTAACAGTGGGCAACCATAGCTAACGTTCGCTAACGTCAACAAGCGACCAGCCCCCACCACAACTCAGACTCCAACACAAACTCCACGGAAGCACGAAACAACCAAAGTTATACAGCGGGTAAAATAAGTATTGAACACGTCACCATTTTCAGCAGTAAATATATTTCCAAAGGCACTATTGACATGAAATTTTCACCAGATGTTGGTAACAACCCAGGTAATCTATACATACAAAGAAACCAAAACAAATAAGTTCAGAAATTAAGTTATGTGTAATAATGTGAAATGACACAGGGAAAAAGTATTGAACACATGAAGAAAGGGAGGTGCAAAAAGGCATGGAAAGCCAAGACAACAGCTGAAATCTATCAGTAATTAGAAACCAGTCCGGCCCCTTGTCAGTGCAAATTAATATCAACTGGTTCAGTCCCAACTGATGGCCTATAAAAAGGTGTCTCATGACCAAGGTGTCACACAAGAAACATCTCATGATGGGTAAAAGCAAAGTAGCACTGTTGGGGCCATAATCCGGAAGTGGAAAGAACATCATTTCACCTGAGTTAGTTTAGCTCTGAGAATATCTAGTGAATGTACAGTGGACGTTTGTTCAGAAATAAATACTGCAGCTCCTCCAGACCAACAGAGGTTTCCCGTGTCTTGTGAAGTGACAGGGCTCCGCAGAGAGAAACGTTATGGTCTCCGACCAAAACTCCGGTGTCTCCCCTGTTTCTTCTGACCGCGGTCGGGAAGCTGAAGCAGGAAAAGCCAACACTAGGATCAGCAGTGATTCATGGAGAGACCTTCGTCTGGTCAGCTAACATTACTGCCAAGCAGCTGAAATATAGAGTGATATTGTGGTTTTAGCTGACGTGTGTCGCCTCACTGTTTTGAGCGATGCTCGTTCATGTCTATGTAGAGCAAGCAAAAGCGAGAGACGCTGACTTTCGTTGATTTAACGGCCACAGGTGTCGCTGTTAACAAGCAATTTCTGATTCTTACATAGATTCCTTTAAAAGGATAGTTTGGATTATTTGAAGTGGGGTTGTATGAGGTGTTTATCCATAGTCAGAGGTACTATGAGGAACTTTTAACTGGTTATGAAACTGTCTCAGTTAATACTGATGCCAGGACTGGACTGGCCATCTGATAGACCGGGCCTTTTCCGCGTGGGCCGACATGCCCTTTGGGTCTTTTTAAAAATTTTGTCCGACAGGCCCATGAAACAGGTCGATTTGGGTTTTTTTCTAAATTGGCTGATGATGATGATGATGATAGAGAAACGTGCCTGTCTGTATCAGTTCCGCCACCACACGTCTCTATATGAATGTGAGCCTTCAGCTGAGAGGTTGTTTCTACCGAGTGGAGAGTGGAGAGTCGTCCTCAGCGTTTGACAAAATTAGCAAAATGATAAAACCATTAAGAATTGCATTGATTGCACACACGGGGGACATCCTCATCCTCACTAGCAACTTGATAATTTTGCTGTAGCTTAAGCATTAAAATGTCCAGCGAAAGCGCTGCATTTTGCAGAAGTGTCAAATAAATAGTGGAGTAAAAAGTACAATATTTCCCTCTGAAATAGAGTAGAGTAGAAGTATAGAAGTACCGTGGAATGTACTTAGTTACCTTCCACCACTGGTAAACCGCTGGTAAATAGTGCCAATAACAGAAGGTGATATATCAACCCAGTTACACAACAGATCGTGAAATATTCACGAAATTGAATGTATTGATTTGTGATTGTGATGGGAAGCACAAAATCAATTCTTATGTAATCCACATAGGTGCGACCCGGGAAGTATAGAGAGTGGCGAATGCCGCGTAGGGGAGGAAGTCGGGTGGATGGGTGGGTCAAAAAACACAGGACTTTCACTCAGGAGACCGGCGTTCATGTCATGTGTAAAACCAGAAGTTAACTTTGATTTATTTGTCATGTAACTTCAGTATTTAAACCTGCAGTAGGCAGAAATGTTTTGGCATCATTGGGAAAAAAAATCCATAATAACCTTTCAGCATGTTGTAATTCAAGTGAAGAGAGAAAACTAGACTTATGCACCTCATCATGGCTCTGTTTTCAGGCTTTAAAAAATCGATCTAATCTAAACTTTGACAAATCACAGGTCATTTCAGAGAGAGATTGGCTATTGGCTGTGCTCCGTGCTGCCGGGTCACAAACTTTCTCATTTTACAGCTAAACAGTACACTACAAGATGTTTCTGAAAACATTTGAGGAGAGAAATAGGCATCATAGTAACAGAATATTGATTCATATTTGATCAGCGCTGCCTAGTTTGACTGTTTAATCGGAGTTGGCGAGTGATTGACAGCTGCTCAGAGATGGCAAGGCTCCAGCTCGGCTCTGACTGCTTGTTTTCCTCCGGTCTGTGAAATATTGCAGATGCCAGTAGGCGCACCGGAGGACACAGAGACACTTTTTTTTCCCACTTCTACTCACTGCTGCTTTAAGTTACAGCAGTTCTGGAGTTGTTTTAACCCAAACCGCAATCTTTTCCTAAACCTAACTAAGTATTTTTAGTACTATCAGAAATTGACACGTGCATCACCTGTTCCTGGACATTCGTAAGAAAACACTTTGTTGTTGAAAGTCGTGCTGAAAAAATGTTGAGGTTTATGTACACAAATCAAATAGATCAAATTTCATGACTATATTTCACCAACTGCTGTGAGACTGTGTTGTATGTACTTAGTTACATTCCACCACTGGTAAACTGATGGTAAATAGTGCCAATAACAGAAGGTGATATTTTATATTCAGTTTAACCAAATGAACCAAAAGTGCCAAGTTATCGTCTGAATTATGTCACTGATTACAACTTCCTTTTAGGTCATTTGTTATCTGGAATGGATGATGAAATCACTCCACGGGCGTCATGTGAGTACGCTGCAAACTTTGGAGTATTTAGTTGGAAATTGTCATTTACCGGTCAATGTGTAACAAAAAAAAATACGAAGAAGTTGCTGATTGGAACTGTGACGAGACACATTCAGTGTAATCAGATAACTTGTTGTGACACACAATGACACGATTCAAAGTCATGCTGTACAACTTCCCCAGCTGACGGTGTGATCAGCGACGCACATAGTGGGAAAAACCTCAGTGGGGAAGCAGCAACTTTGAATCAGGACAACACATCTTCAGTCTTCTCAAAGGTTTACCTCTTTCTAACCTCTTTAACTGAGATACGTTTTTGTTCTCTTTATATCTGTCTACTGACATTTGGACTTCCCCTACGGCTCCAGCAGCAGAAACTGTTTTCTCTCACTTCCCTCTCAAAAAAAAACAGCACGGAAAGAACCACAAACTATACACACACATGCGCACAGAAAACACAAACTCAACCACTTCCTAACCCCTTTCTCTTTCCCAGAAAGCTACTGTTGGTTCAAATAAGAAAAAAAACCTCATTCACTACCCGGCAAGTAGGATGTTACTGATGCGAAGACGACTAAGGACACAGCCTCTAAAAGCTGCCATGTTGGAAGGCAGTAGATAGCATTTAATTTAGATGTATTAATACTGCCTGCTGAGGTGGCTAGTTTCATTAAACATTAGGGTTTTTTTTAATGCTAGATTTAATATATTTGCTTCATTTGAGTCTATGCAGAGGTAGAAGGAAGTTACAGATTTTATTGTTGTAGTCTGAGTAATGTGACGTCATATCCGTTCCGTATCCGTCAACCAAAACAAACCGCAACGAGACAAAACGACAAAGCAGAAAACGGCGGAGGGATACGACCTGCACCCTCACATTTTAAATCCGTCTATCGTATCAAAGAACATGTAATGCCAAGAAGGGATGTTAATAATTAACTGTTGACCGACCGAGCATTTTAAGCAATTCACGCGGTTAAACGGTTAAAAGAAATATTAATATTGAATTAAAAAGCTGAGCGGCTCAGAGGAGCGGCCTTAAGAGGCGCAGCCGGAGTTGCAGGATATAGGAAGTTGGCTTCGGTCTCTCGAGCGGTGTGAAGCGGAGGAGTTGTAGCGTGTATTCACCAATAAATAAACTGTACACACACTGCTACGTTCACAGCTATAACGCCACCAACAACCCCACACTCACCGCTGCCACACACACGCGGTCTGTCGGACACTCGCTAAAGTTTCGCCTCTCTGACAGACAGACGAGCACGAAGTCACCGGCAATGCTAGAGCTGCTAACGTAGCACAAATACATACACTCACATTGTTGGACACTCGCTAAAGTTACGCCGGGCCGACACACAGCTGACAACCTGCTAAACTATACTAAATGTGCAGTGGAGACTTTTACTAGGAAAGTGGCTGCATGTCCGCGACACTACACGCAGCAGCATTGCTGCTACAGTAGCTGTCCTGATGGTGAACTGGGGACTCAGTTGTCTGTTGTGCTCATACTCTGCAGCTGGCGCAGCGCTGCATGCAACGCACAAATCTTGTCGGTTAACAGTTAATAATAGTTTAACGAGGGTCGGTTATTGGTTAAAGGGACTGTTTGTAAGATTCAGAAATTGATTGTAACAGCGTCACCTGTTGCCGTTATGTCAACAAAAGTCAGCGTCCTGTTGCTCACGCTCACCCGTGTGCACGCGCTACGTGAATGTGAGTGAGCATCCGTCAAAACAGTGAGGCGACACACATCAGCTAAAACCACAAGATCAATATATTTTACCTGCTTGGCAGTAATGTTAGCTGACCAGACGAAGGTCTCCATGAATCAATGCTGATCCTAGGTGTCGGCTTTTCATGCTTCAGCCTCCCGACCGCGGCCGGAGGAAACAGGGAAGACACCGGCACCCGGTCGGAGACGATAACGTAACTCTCTGCGGAGCCCCGTCACTTCACAAGACACGGGAAACCTCTGTTGGTCTGGAGGAGCTGCAGCAGTTATTTCTGCACAAACGTCCACTGATCCTTCACTAGATATTCTCAGAGCTACTAACTCTTCTGCAGTGTGGAGTGTGCGCGGTGCACGTGAGGTGGAGCGAGCTGTAAGTGAAGGCAGGCAGAGGAGCAGAGGAGCAGAGTACAGCAGAGACTCCGGCCCTGGAGACCAAAGCTACGGTCTCTCCCGCGTCCTCCGACCGCGGCCAACACTGTTTAACAGACGGGCTTCACTAGATACAACTTTGAGTTTTTGGTGCTTCCGTGTAGTTTGTGTTGGAGTCTTGTCTGAACAGCGTAGCCACACGCGAGCGCGCATGGGGCACCGACCCGGATTGATTTATACGTGTAAGAAGTTACAAACAGTCCCTTTAAGAAACATTTTCAAATTAGCATCCTTAATGCCAAGAAGTGATCGCAACATCGCCATTTTGTGCTGAAAGCGACTAGTAAAAAAAACCGAACGTCCGCCCTAAAAATTGCCGTACAAATGTAAAACAAAATTATTTCTATTCTATTGTCATATTCTACTGAAATGGCCTGCGTTGGACAATACAATATTGTAGATATAATAAGCATTTTCAATCCAGAAGTCCAGAGTTTTGTCTCTTTGCTGCTTGTACTCTTTGATCGTATTGCGGTAACGCGCGGTCAAGCCGGCCGTCACTCTCATCTCCGTGGTCAAATCATCCGACGCCACTACAACTGTAGAGCACCCATATACTGACATTTATGTTAGAACGAAGCTGACGGGAGAGCCAGCGATGCACTTGGAGAAGTTAGAGGAAGTGTGACTACATCCGGTTTTCAAAATAAAGTGTTAACAAAGGGAACTGCATATACAAAATACATATATGGAAATAAGATTGATTGGATTATATTCACATGCCGCGGCTGAATGAGTCTGTCACTGAAAGAGCTGTTTAAAGCTCGACAACAAACCGTCCTCAAACAACTTTCTTCATTTATTAGAAAGAATTTTCTTTTCATGATCTGTTATCTGTTTTACATAATTTATCGTCGTTTCCATTCAGTCACATGACTGATGTGAGTTACATCATTTCAATTTTCCCTCAAACATTCAGCCTAATAAATCATTTCCAGTGTTCAAAAGACGCTATAGTCATATTCTGGGTTATTAAATAATGATAATAATAATAATAATGATCTCTTCCTCGCCTCCTCCGCTCGCATATCCCGTGGGCGGGACTAAGACGCGAGGAAAGGAAACGAGGAGACACGTTGGCGCAATGAAAAAGACCCGTAGACCATAAAGCAGGGGATGCTGTAGGGCGGGGCTACCTTGTGTTTGACAGGTCGCTACCACGCCGTTGTCCGGTCTGGGAGTTGTCCGTGTTTTCGTCTTAGGACTTTAACCCTTTCACACTGTGTTTTCAGTTCGTCAAAGTTAATTATAACCTTTTTGGTCGCCTAGAAATGTCTTATGCGGCGTTCAGTTGTGCTAATCTCCACCCTCTTTGTCACTGCTGGTTCCAAAAACAAGATAGTGATGGACAAAATGTCGAACTCGAAGCTTCAAAGCCGTAGTCCACAAACCAATGGGTGACGTCACGGTGACTACGTCCACTTCTAATATACAGGCTATTGGTGAGACAGGTTGCCGCCTGCTGGAAAACTGAATTAACCAGTTATTTGTATGGTGCATTGCACTAGAGTTAAGAATGTTAATGTTAAGATGTTGAGAGGAGCACATTAAAACCTGCAACCCAGCAGACACGTTTCACTGAAATGTAGAGTGTTGTAAAATGCCTTCGTTGGTTGGGTTAACTGGAAGAGTGTGGGGTTACGGTGGGATGAAGCAACATAACTTGCGACAGCAGCATGCAGCACGTAGGAGTAAACAGCACAACCTGAAACAGCAGCAGCAGCGATGTGACATTCATGATTCAGACCATGTGTCCCAAAACACGTGTGAGTGAAATGTCATGTAAACTGTTATCTTTGGTAATTTGGTACAAACATTAATGTTCCCCACTTTTCCTCTGGCATCAGCATCCGGTCAAAATTGCTAAATTTGTCCACATACTTTGGTTGGTAACATCAGCATGTTTGTCATTGTGAGCATGTTAGCATGCTGACATTAGCATTTAACCCAAAGCGCAGCCTCACAGAGTGGCTGACACACAAGATCATGTTAAACTACTGATGTGGCTTTTTAATCACACCCATTAAGAGTTATCTGGGTCACTATCTTTCTCTCCCCACTCCCCCACACTTCCTCCACCATCTCTCACCTCCCCACATGTCTGTTTGTATGAAAACGTATAATGTATGTATGGCAGGATCACGTCATAATTTACCTGTGAACATTGTCATGGTTACTGGGATGAAACTCTTAATTTGGAAAAGCTCACAGACATAACTATTAATCAACCTCTAAATTGACTTTTTTTTAAGGCTAGAAAAGTTTGTTTCCACAATTACATACTTGCAACCCAAGACATCTATTTCCTATCCAAAACACCTGTCATCGTCATATTTCATTGGCAGAACATGAGGCCATTAAGCAAGAAGACAGTGAGTTCAAGTTATTTTATCAAACGTCAATGGAGTACTTTTACTACAAAATGTCTTATTCTTATCTTGTTGTTTCACCATTATCATGATAAATGTGGTCATCATCGTCATCATTATCAGACACACGCACTAAAACCACTTCTAAACTTGCTTTATCTTCCTCTCCATCATCATTACCACTTCTGCTATAGCATCATTTCCCCTCACTGACTCATTCATTCATTACACTGAAAACTATGGCTGATCTACATAAAAGAAATAGCTCTTAACCAACGATAATTTACACACAAACCTACCTGTCCAGAGTCTTTCTCTTCTTCCTTCTCATCACGTACGTTCAAAATGATCGATCCATGTCTGTAGACTCATTCAGAATGTACTGAAACCTTTTGTTTCCCTTCTAAAGCTTCCAGACTATCTCGACCTAAAGTGACGTACAGGAAAGGTTTCTGAGTAAAGAGATTGAAAAAACTGTGGTTAGTGTGGTTTCCCCTGAATGCCGGTACACAATCCCATGTTTCAAGAAGTGTAAAAGAACAAGGTGAAAACCCCTTTTAAGTGTTGGCTCTCTTTTACCGTTGTTCGTGTTCACTTCACGTTCATCCCTTTATAGTTTCAGGCACAGAAGAAACGGAAGTTTCGGTTCACTGAGAAGAAAGTGTGTGCTTTCCCAGACTAGGCCCTACAACAACCCTGAAAAATACCCTCACACACACGTCTTAATGTAAACTCAAGGAACCTTCACTATTTTGTGCCTCCTTGTTACCTTGCTTTGCATATGTAAAGGGGAGGTAAATTGTGAGTCTATTTTAAAGTTTGACATTTTTGGGGAAATGTGCTTATTCAACCCGTTCTCACTCCCAACTTGTCAATTACCACCGTTCGGTCGGCGCCCCTCGGCATCGGAAATCGATGCACGGAGGCCCCCTTTAGCAACAGTATGTGACAAACTGGGCTTTCAGCTAACTCCAATGTAAACCCACCCGTGGCGTTTTTTGACGGTCAGAGCGATTGATGTAGTATTAATAGTGTGCGCCGGGTAGGGAATGAGTCCTTAACCCAAGTGAAGGAGTTCAAGTATCTCGGGGTCTTGTTCGCGAGTGAGGGGACGATGGAACGTGAGATAGGCCGGAGAATCGGAGCAGCGGGGGAGGGGGTATTGCATTCGCTTTACCGCAGCGTTGTGACGAAAAGAGAGCTGAGCCGGAAGGCAAAGCTCTCGATCTACCGGTCAGTCTTCGTTCCTACTCTCACCTATGGTCATGAGGGTTGGGTCATGACCGAAAGAACTAGATCGCAGGTACAAGCGGCCAAAATGGGTTTCCTCAGGAGGGTGGCTGGCGTCTCCCTTAGAGATAGGGTGAGAAGCTCAGTCATCAGTGAGGGACTCGGAGTAGAGCCGCTACTCCTTTGTGTTGAAAGGAGCCAGCTGAGGTGGTTCGGGCATCTGGTAAGGATGTCCCCTCTGGGCGACTCCCTAAGGAGGTGTTCCAGGTACGACCAGCTGGGAGGAGGCCATGGGAAGACCCAGGACTAGGTGGAGAGATTATATCTCTACGCTGGCCTGGGAACGCCTCGGGATCCCCCAGTCAGAGCTGGTTAATGTGGCCTGAGAAAAGGAAATTTGGGATCCCCTGCTGGAGCTGTTGCCCCCGCGACCCGACCCCGGATAAGCGGTTGAAGATGAGTGAGAGTGATGAATGAGTGATAGCGTGAGAGAGCTTATTTTCTGCAACAATCCAAAACCCATTGAAACAATCCCATCGGCTTTTTGTCGAGGGAACCAAGCCGATGCTAACTTCCTGGTTGGACTACAAAAATACATCATCCTCGGAGCTCTCTATAACTTCATACGCCACAAACCATTGCAACAAGTGTCCTAGCCCTGTGCATCACTTTTTAGAGTCCCCTGGAAACTGTTTCCGTTTTGTTGTGAGCTTCTTGCAGCGCTTTTCCTAAATGGTTAAATTTTGCACCAAACAATACAAATGGTTTCAACCCACAATTTGCTGCTTATGAGACATAAGTGAGCATGGGAATGACCACCCTATACTTCTATCATAATGTTCTTAGCCCTAATACACTTTAATCATTTATTCTAATTAATTAATTAATTAATTAATCAATTTTTTTTTTTATGATTTATGACTATAACAACATGACACACGGTGCTGAGCTGCATCTCAAATTAATGTTCAGGTTCCCAGCTTTCAGATGATGTACACCACTTTTATGTAACATCTACTGTTGACCTGCTATCTCCCCCTAAAGACCCCCTGTACCCCCCTAAAAAAGACAAAAGCAGGTCTAACCTCATTGGTTGTGTTTATAATGCAGAATAAAACATGGTTTAAAGTTATAATATGGAACTATTCTGCCAAAGCAACCAGACTCCATTGAAAAAAAACAGTAATTTTACATCACGAAACGGTAGGTTAGTTTCATTCAGTCTTGAGAAGGGCTGTAAAGGGCATTAAAATGCCTTTATTTTTACATGGCAATAATTGTTTGTAAACATGTAAAATAAAGGCATTTTAATTTTGTTCAAACACTACAGTGTGCCTTGGATTATTTTTGAGGGAGACTTGCATTTTGTACTTTTTTCACCCATTCAATGAGTCCTTCACAAGACTGAATGAGCCCAATACACCTGAAGGAATCCAAAGAGCACCTGTATGTGATTACCACAGAGACCCAGCAGCGCTTCTACTCCATTGTCTTCACGGTAGGTTAGTTTGTTTGTGTTTAGTTCGGATTCACCAAAGTCACACAATAGCACAAACAAACTAATCGATCGAGGCAGCGGTAGTCTGAGAGTGAGCGTGCTCGCTCCTCTAATGACTTTAATGACATTGGAGTGAAAAATAAGACACAAAAATAGACTTAATATACTGCTATGTGAGCAACAGGTAAATATGAACAACCTAACATTAACATCTTAGACCACTAGGTTATATAACAGGTAGGTCTGAAGAGTTGCTCCGTGGTTAAAGAGTAGGGAGATATTCGTCTCTCCATCGGGCCCAAAACTCAATTGTCAGACGTTATGCTGCCCTCAAGTGGAAACTCTTTGAATCCACCATCATGAACTTTTCTTTTTTTTGTCATTAACACTCTGAGACCCACAATAGACCCATTTTAGGGGGGTACAGGGAGTCTTTAGGGGGAGATAGCAGGTCAACAGTAGATGTCACATAGAAGTGGTGTACATCATCTGAAAGCTGAGAACCTGAAGATGAATTTGAGATGCTGCTAAGCAAGTTGTTCTAGTCATAAATCAGAAATAAACATTAATAAATTAATTAGAATAACTTGTAAAGGGTTTAAAACATTATGATTGAAGTGTATGATGGTCATCTCCATGCTCTATTATGTCTCATAAATTGTTGGAGCAATTTTTGGGGTTGATACCATTTGTTACACAGATTTGGTGCTAAATTTAATCATTTCTTTTACCACTTGAGAATTGATAAAGTGATCAATAATCCCTCCAAAATACCACATTAAGACACCAAGACCTTGAGGAACTCCATAGAAAAAGCCATGCTGTGATCTGGTATCAAAAACTTTTGACATTTGGAGATTTTTTCAAGAATTGCATTTTTCGGCGATTGGATAGTGAGCACTGTTGTGTAAACTGTCTCAGAAACCCCCTTATTGTCAATCTAGCTAGGAAAGCCATCCATCCTCTGAATGCTCTAGGTCTGTAGTTTGTGGCTGTAAAGTTTCATGAGGCTGTGATTATCCTAGAGGTCACTGAAGGTCATTTTATACAGTAAGGCCAAGTTAAAAAAAACTACAATGAAATGTCTCCTATGGGGACTAAAATCATCACACATGAATACAGTTGGGCTCATTGGATTCACAAGAGTCTCAGCTTTACAGTCATACTCAATTTATGTCATTGTTTAATGACTGTTTAGGGAGCCCAGTATGCAGAAATATTCAAATACATCATTTTAGAATAGGCGAAATAACACATTTATACTGCATTCAAAAATATGTGATTATCATAAAGTGGGCATGTCTGTAAAGGGGAGACTCGTGGGTACACATAGAACCCATTTTCATTCACATATCTTGAGGTCAGAGGTCAACGGACCCCTTTGAAAATGGCCATGCCAGTTTTTCCTCGCTAAAAACTAGCCCAAATTTGAAGTGTTATTTAACCTCCTTGCCGACATGGTAGCATGACATGGTTGGTACCAATGGATTCTTTAGGTTTTCTAGTTTGATATCTGTGTCTTTACTCTAGTCCTAAAACTGAACCAGCACAGCCTCTGAAAGACAGTAAAGTCGGTCGGGATCCCGCCGGTCTCAGGTCTGTTTTCATCATTTTGAAATCCAGACATTAAATTACGTGGTTTTAATATACCTATATTTAAAAAATATATATATATTCCCGAAAGGCTGTGTATTTCCCCTGTAGGTCGATCTATCTTCAGCACAGTGGACCTCATGTTCACAGCGAGATAACAGAAATCTTTATCAGATCACCACACTCACCAGTTAGAGCCAGGACGAGACGGCTACTCCCTCAGGCTGGAAGGATGGAACAGCACAGATGAAGAATTAGGTAGGACTCCTTTTTGTGTCATTTGTATGACATCCGTAAAAACAGACTTTTAAGAGGACCTTATTACTCCGGAATGACCATGACTTGACAAGTGACTGCTTCACACTATAGAAGAGGAAATGAGGAATTTTAGAAGCTTCCATTTCCCTTTTCTCTGAACCTGGGATAGTTGTCACTTGACTTCTCTTAAATAATCATTTTCTTTGTCTTGAAGGAATTTTGCCCAAATATTGAACAATTAGTCACCTTTGTTTGCCCTCAGACCTTCTCAGTGTCACATGGGAAAGTGCCAACAGGATTTACCGCTCATGTGATGTGATCAATTATTTGTCACATTTTAAGCATGAGATCCCATTTTCACAACTAAACAGTAGAGCATGGATGTTATAATAGTACCTTTTAGTAATTTTGAGATAAAGTAATAGTTGTCATTTGGCAACACCATGCAATTGAGGGTTAAGAAAGAAGGTAAATAGGTGGACCACGAACATGTCGAGGTAATAGTTGTAGTGGATGAAAAATCTAAATCAAAGGGCCACTGAGTCTGGCGCACTGTGGGTATGTGGGTTACGCAGGCAAAAGAGTCCATTATACATGCAAAAAGTATGTGTTTCTGATTTTATTTATCCAAGAAAAGCAAGCAAATGAAGCGCAAAGAAAACATGGATGTCGCTGCCTCTCTTGTGCTGGTAAAACACCATAAGCCCACCCAGGTGCATGCTGGTCCTACCTGTTTACCTATCTATATAACCGCAGGTGCCCACAGTTTTATCCAATTCATAAAAAAAGAAAGAAAACAAAATAATAATTGTGCAAAAAACTAAATATACTAAACAAGAAAATAATTAAACTAAACAAATAACTAGCAAAAGTAAACAGTATCAAAAATCAAATCTAAATAAAGCAAACTAGAATAATAAATCATACTCATCATATCAAATAGTAAAAGAAATAAATACGAACAAATAAATAGCTAAATACAAATGTAATATTTGTTACCACCAACACAGCCTGGGAACCTGACAAAGGTTGCCACAGATAAATAAAGATAATAATGAGCTTTAAAGTGTATTGTAATTGCGATGTGAAAATTTAAAGAACTATTTAAAAACAACAAAACATGGCTGTAATTTTAAACATTTATTGGATTCAAATCATTCTGTGAGGGCACTTTTTCTTTAACTGGTGATTATCTCAGGTCAGTTCGTGTCCCTTCCATCTGCGGCTTAAAGTCCCTTCAAATACACAAACACATATATTTACATGAGGAGTCGATGTACATGAGATTTCCACAACTCCCGGCTCATTGTGATTCAAAGTTTTTTTTATTCCAACATAAGCATTACAGCTGTAAACAAACCTTTTTTCTAGTTTTAAAACTGATTAAACAGTCAAGTTTAGTGTTCACATATTAGTGGCTCTTTGGTCGAGGTTTCTATTAATGTCTTTGGAGTGAAAATAAAAAGTCACTTAGTGGAGTATATGGATTTCACATAGTTTGACATTTTGGGAATTTTGCTTCTTAGCTTTTTTGCCGAGAAATAAATGAGAAAATTGATATCACTCTCATAACTGTACACTGAATATGAAGCTATACAGCAACACAGGATGTTGGATCAGGACGCGCTGATACGCCAAAATGAACTAATGGGTTTTATTTCTGTTGGGGGCGGTGGGTACGTGATGTAATCAGTGTGTGCCCGAGCACCGTGTCACACTGGTGACACCGACTACCGCGGCAAGCCTACTAGCCTCGCTCTGACAACGACAACTTGTCGCTTTTACTTTTCTTTTTGTGCACAGACTAAACGGACAAGATGTAACGTGTAAATTAGTAAAACTCGTAGATGCTGGATGGCAGATTTGTGTGTCTCTCGCCAAGACAGCAAAGAAGCAGGAAGTATTTCCCAAAATGTCAAACCATTCCTTTAAAACCTTTGCACACAAAAACAATCAAATAACGTCTTTCTTTTCATCCAGTCAGATCCAGTCTTAACCCATCACCTCCCGCTATCCTGAACCAATCACACATGTTTCCCCCGTCCTTCAGATAAGACGTGCTCGGGGACGGCACGGGTGTACCACTCCGACCACCCGCCGTCGTACACCGACACCCCCGGGTGCCCGCATTCGTGGGCCGCCAGTGCGATGTGACACGCAGTCACGGCCGAGCCGCACGAGACACAAATGGGACGGCCGAGGTCCACGCCGGCTCGGGCGAACAGAGCCTGGAGTTGCTCCTTGGGCAGGAAGTGACCCGACGGAGACAGGAAGGAGTGGAAGGGCACGTTGATGGAGCCGGGGATGTGGCCTGGCTCTGTGTCTGTCAATCAGAAAGAGAGAGGATGACAGTGAGATTTTTTGATAAAGGCGACTTCTCATAAAGTAGCGCTGCGCCACACAGAAGCTCATAATGTTCAGGATTTGTTTGAGACATTCAGACTGATGGTTGTGATTCAGCTTCAAGGGGAAATTCTGCACCTTTTTATGTAGATCAGATCAGTGTTGATGCTAAATGTAGTCGATTGAAGCAATAAGTACTCTGCTGCAAAATCTGTTCTTCCTGCGTCCAGCGCTGTCATTTGACGTAGCGGTGACGTAGTTGGTAGAAGAACTACAGGCTGTTTCAGCTTGGGTTTCTAGTCTTTGCCTCACACCGTGTACTAACCGGATGCGATGCAACATGGTGCAACGTTCTGAGCTGAACTTTTGTCGGACGCCCTGTTCCATTTTTTTCCTGTCGTTCGCGTTGAGTGTGCTGCAACATGGACGAGGAACAGCTGATTAGTTTAGCTAAAATGAGCCGTCGGGGTCGCCGACATCTCAGAGACTACATATAGCGAGTAGAGAGAATCATTGTTTGAAATGTTTCACTACGATCACCAATAGTTTTATTAGCAAAACAACAGTTTTTCAATACTTTAAAAAGGTAAAAACAAAAATGTCGTTCAACAAAAGAGGACAAACTTCCAGCTGTACAACTTTGTCTAACTATAATACAGTCATATTTTAAAGGCAAATATCTTATTCAAAGTTATTCAATGCTATTTCGGTCTGTACCAAAAGAGTAGAGGAAAGATACCAAGATAATTGTGAGGATTATCACAGCTGTAACAAAAATGGACAGTTATATTCTATGTTATAAAAATGAGAATTATGGAGCAAATATAATTCACTTGATTTGACAAAAAAGGAAAGTACCAGTTTTACTCACACTTCCCTAAATTACATACGGCTGGAAAAACATCTCCTTTGCCTGAGGTCAAAGTTCACTGCTGAGACTGCTTTCATATGTAGTTTCACCTGCCGATGGGCTCTCTAACAGCACACCTGTGTGTATTACTATGTGTGTGTGTGTGTGTGTGTGTGTGAGTGAGATAAGGCACGTACTACTGGTGTCTTATCAAGACTGCTATCTGAAAAGATCTACATATCTAAGGGTGGACAATATCTAGGTCATTCAGTCTACTGGCTACTGTCTTTCTGCAGTGTGTGTGTGGGTCAGCGTAGATAAAGTACATGTTTATGCGAGCATATCCTTATTGCTCGCTCTCCCTATGTGTTTGTGTTGTCCGGTGGTTTAGGCTCAGCTTGCTGCCTGCCTGTCTGTGTGTTTGTCCAGAGTAAACTCTGCAAAAAGCCTACAAGGAAGTCGTGGAATCACTGGACCATTATGTGTTTCTCACCGAATGCAAAAAGAAGACTGTTCCACGAGGGGGAAATTCAATTCATGCTGAGCTCATGCAGCCTCAGGCATGTTTTGTTTTGCTTTTGTGATGGGGTTACTATAGTTACTAGGTGTTGGGACAATACACCTATCTCCCGATTCGATACTATCGCGATACCTGGGTGCTGATTCAATATGTATTGCGATCGGGGCCGCTTGAATGCATTTAACATAAATGTCAGTATATGGGTTATCTACAGTTGTAGCGTCGGCCCATTTACCACGGAGATGAGAGTGACAGCTGGCTTGACCGCACGTTACCCCAATGCGATAACGTTTAACTGTCCGTGACAGAGTTAACATGCAGCTTTAGCTTTGATGTCTAGCTCTGCTTTTCCTGTCAACATGGGAAACCCAAAGTGTTTCCATACTTTACTGGATGTGTAGTGTTTAGCATGCTGGATTTAACATGTGGGGGTGCAGGTCGTATCCACGCGGACGCTCCACCGTTTTTTACTTTCTCGTTTTGGCTTTGGTTGACGGATACGGAACGGATATGACGTCACTTTACTCAGACTACAACAATAAAAGCGGTAACTTCCTTCTACCTCTGCATAGACTCAAATGAAGCAAATATATCACCTCTGGCAATAAAAAATCAATTTCAAAATCGCAATCGTACATTTTTATTTGTTAAACCAGGGACAGCGTGTCAATATAAGCTTGTTACATGCATAGTGTCCTTTCAAAATAAACATCCGTTTTCACAGGAAGTTAGGTTTAGACAACACAACCACTTAGTTAGGGTTAGGAAATGGTTAATGGCGACACTGGGTGACGTCACGTTGATGACATCCACTTCTATACAGTGGTTATACAGTCTATGATAAAAACAAACAAAATAAGTTACTGAACTTTATGTTTACACGTTAAGAGTTTAATGTAACATTGGGACAAACTGTAGTTCATTGCATTGAATATTGATATATATTATATGTATATATATATATATATATATACATATAATGTATTTATATTACTTTTTACATTTATTTATTTATTTTTGCATTTATTTTTATGTATTTATCTATTTTTGCATGTATTTATTTATTTATGCACAATCTTCCCTTTGCATTTCACCTCTTACTTATTTCCCCAACTTATTTATTTCTGTATTCTTTTCTTTATACATTTCTTTATGCATTTCTGCCTCATTGTGCAAATGAGGGGGCTTAATTAGTTATTAGCTATTTTTTTATCAATTATTTAAAACAAAAATAAATAAATTAAGAAGCAAATTAAAACAGAAATATCAATTTATGGCTACAAATATTTTTTTAGATTATTTTGCTACATTTAATGACATATTTATTTATTTATCGAGTCATTGATCTATTTATTTATTTTATTTTGGCAGGTTCCGTCCTCCACAGACCTTTAGTAATAATCTACCTAAACAATCTTCCTGTGAATAGGATCCATAATGTATAGCTGCGTTCAGCCTGCTGGAGACCTGAAGAGAACAGAGTCATCATTGCAGACTATACTCACTGTCTCTGGGTTCAGGGTCCAGGCCTCTGAACCTGCCCGCTGGCCTGGCGTCCACCACCTGGAACCTGGAAAAACAATCATCAAAAAGTCATAGTATAATATCTCGAAAAAAAAGTCATAAAAAAGTCATAGTATAGTATGTCGAAAAAAGAATGAATAAAAAAGTCATAGTATATTATGTCGAAAAAAAATTATTAAAAAAGTCATAGTACAGTGTGTCGAAAAAGTTAAAAAAAAAAGTCATAGTATATTACGTCGAAAAAAGAATGAATAAAAAAGTCATAGTATAGTGTGCCGAAAAAGTAAAAAAAAAAAAAATAGTATAATATGTCGAAAAAAGTCATTTGTATATTATGTCGAAAAAAGAATGAATAAAAAAGTCATAGTATATTATGTCGAAAAAAAATCTTCAAAAAGTCATAGTATAATATGTCGAAAAAGTAAAAAAAAAAAGTCATAGTATATTATGTTGAAAAATAATTATTAAAAAGTCATAGTATATCATGTCGAAAAAAAATTATTAAAAAAGTCATAGTATAATATGTCGAAAAAAGAATGAATAAAAAAGTCATAGTATATTATGTCGAAAAAAAATTATTAAAAAAGTCATAGTATAGTGTGTCGAAAAAGTTAAAAAAAAAAGTCATAGTATATTACGTCGAAAAAATAATGAATAAAAAGTCATAGTATAGTGTGGCAAAAAAGTAAAAAAAAGTCATAGTATATTACGTCAAAAATAAATTATTAAAAAAGTCATAGTATAATATGTCGAAAAATAATTATTAAAAAGTCATAGTATATCATGTCAAAAAAAAATTATTAAAAAAGTCATAGTATAATATGTCGAAAAAGTAAAAAAAAAAAGTCATAGTATATTATGTTGAAAAATAATTATTAAAAAGTCATAGTATAATATGTCGAAAAAAGAATGAATAAAAAAGTCATAGTATAGTGTGTCGAAAAAAGTAAAAAAAAGTCATAGTATATTACGTCAAAAAAAATTATTAAAAAAGTCATAGTATAATATGTCGAAAAAAGAATGAATAAAAAAGTCTTAGTATATTATGTCGAAAAAAAATTATTAAAAAAGTCATAGTATAGTGTGTCGAAAAAGTTAAAAAAAAAAGTCATAGTATATTACGTCGAAAAAATAATGAATAAAAAAGTCATAGTATAGTGTGCCAAAAAAGTAAAAAAAAGTCATAGTATATTACGTCAAAAATAAATTATTAAAAAAGTCATAGTATAATATGTCGAAAAATAATTATTAAAAAGTCATAGTATATCATGTCAAAAAAAAATTATTAAAAAAGTCATAGTATAATATGTCGAAAAAAGTCATAGTGTATATTATGTCGAAAATTAATGAATAAAAAAGTCATAGTATATTATGTCGGAAAAAAAAATATTAAAAAAGTCATAGTATAGTATGTCGAAAAAGTAAAAAAAAAAAAATCATAGTATATTATGTCGAAAACAAATCATCAAAAAGTCATAGTATAATATGTTGAAAAAGGCCTGGAACCTTTTGGTGTCCAGGTTATCCAGGATGTCCTCATAGGTCTTGATCCAGGAGCGGTTCAGAGAGGCCCTGAACTCGGCCGGTGTAGGTCTGACGTACCGGTCGCTCACCGGTCGCTCCTCCAGCTGCCAGGTCCGGAGCCCTCCGTTGAGCAGCGACACCTCGCGGTGCCCGAACACACGGAACATCCACCAGACGCGCGGCGCAGAGAACGCGCCGAACTCGCTGGCGTCGTACACCACCACGTGCGTGTCTCGCTCTATCCCCAACCTACCCACATAATCTGCAAAGCTCTTCTCTGACGGCAGCATGTGGTCCAGAGGAGACGTTTTATCACAACACTGGTCTATGTCGAAGAAAGCTGCGCCCGGGATGTGCCTCTTCTTGAACTCGCTCCTTGCGTTGCGCCGCAGTTTGGGCAAAAACCAAGAAGAGTCCAAGATGCGCATTTTCCTCTGGAGCTGCACCTGCAGCTGCACAGCCTCAGTCAGCCATTTAGAGGAGACCAGAGCTCTCGCTTGAAGCGCCATGGTTTAGTTCTAGAGAGGTAGTCAGGCTACAAAGTTGACTGTACTGTGATCGACCTAATCTGGTGCTAAAGGTTGAGAGTGACAGTGCAAGCAACACGCCCAGAGTCCACAGTTCACAGAGCAACAGCTGGAAGTGAATGGAGGCAGTGACGCGTTATACTAATGTGATTACTCTGTTTAGAAATAAACTTCACATCCTTACGAAAAAGCAGTATACTACAAGTATACTACAAGTTTATTTTATGAAGTATACACTGTAAGAAAAAAAAGTGTAAAATAACCGACATTTTCGGAAAAATACTGTCCGTTAATTAACATAAATAAACTGTAAAAAAAAAAAAAAAAAACAGTAATTATCTTTATATAATTAGCCTATATTACTGTAATATTACAAAATATATTTTACTTTTAACATATATTTATTGTTATGTATTTTTTAACATAAATGAATTGTTAAAATAGAGTCATAAACCTCTAAAAAACAGAATAATTATCTTTAAAAATGATCAAGAAAAGCTTAAATACAGATAATTATGATTTTTATTACAAAAAATACTGTAAATCTAAGACCATTTACATATAAATCACAAATGAAACATGTAATTTTAAAAAAATATTTCTGTCATTTTGAAATACAGACAAAAAATGTAAAATTTCTTGAAAAAAACTGTAAAAACACACTAATGTTGTTGCTAAATAATAATTAATGTGCTGTTAAAGACATGTAAATCCAGAGGACAGATGGTCATTTTGTAATGGGTTATGTATGAATAATTGTGATGTGTTTTGTTTTTTGTCTGATGGGTCTTACTTGTCTGTTTGTCTATGGTAACAGGATGTCTGTTGTATGTGTACTTTTTCTCAAACTGAGCTGCCTGTGGATGCAAAATGAATTTCAGTGCAAACTGACAATAAAGTTGTATCGGATCGTATCGTAAGTGATTACTCTGTTTAGAAATAAACCTCACATTCTTACGAAAAAGTAGTATAATTCAGGTTTATTTTATGAAGTATACTTAAGTAAAAGTTCAAGTATATATTACCCAAGCATACTTGTATACTAATATCAAAGTACTGTATACTTAATAAGTGTACTGCTTTTGCTTGGGACTACATTGGCCCACATTTTAGTTCATAAAAGTATATGTAAGAATAGAAAACTTTGAGTAGACAACTAGTTTACATTGATTCCAGAGAGGTAGCCAGGCTACAAAGTTGACTAATGTGATCGACCTATAATCTGGTGCTAAAGGTTGAGAGTGGTAGAGAGAGAGAGTGAGCAACAAGCAACACGCCCACAGATCACAGGTCAACAGCTGGAAGTGAATGGAGGCGGTGATGCGTTACACTAATGTTTGTTTGTTTATTCAGATCCCCATTAGCTTTTGCAGAGCAGCAGCTATTCTTCCTGGGGTCAACATATTTTACATGGTGACAATACAAAAATACATATTCACACTACTCATCATACTCTAACATAACACATAGTAATACACGTCAACTGTACATAAAACAATAACAACTGACACAGTTTAAATGACAAAAACACAAAGAAAATAGAGAGGCTCCGACTGAATCTATCATGATCTAACAGATAAATATCATAATTTAATATGGATAATATTTGTTGTTATAACATTCTTAAAGAAAACCATCAATGAATACAGCAATCTAGTTCTCACTTCAAACCAAGAGAGACATTTATGCATTTTATGGCATCAATTCTATTTCATATCACCTGAATCTGGCCTTTATGTTGTTTGGTAAATGTAAAATTATATGTTGGAGTTGTTACATGATCAATAATGTGCTTTTGTAAGATGGAAGAATGATATTTGTATGTTATTTTTTACTTATATCAAGTTCACTGCACTTCAAATAGATGATAAAACAAGCAGAAATCATTTTCATGATCTTTATTGTACAATTATTATTATTATTTGTGTATGGGAGGAAACCGGTGAACCCGGAGAAAACCCATGCATGCACGGAGAGAATATGCAAACTCTACACAGACAGAGAGGCAGAGCCAGGACCGATCACCAGTCTTTCCTCTGTGTGGCTACAGCACTGATCACTGTGCCACCGTGCAGCCCTCAAACCATCTGTGAATAAGTAGGAATTGTGGAATTTGGAGTGACAGAAAATACCAGCAAATAGCCAATTCCCCCTCACACTGCATTGTAGACAGCCATGTATCTCTTCCGATCAACATGGAGCCTCAAGCAGTTTCCTTTCACCTGGCAGGGAGGAGGTTTGCTGGGAGGAAGTATGGTGAACACTCACGGAACACCATACCTCTCCCCAGCAGTTTCCTTCACCTGGCAGGGAGGAGGTTTGCTGGGAAGAAGTATGGTGAACACTCACGGAACACCATACCTCTCCCCAGCACCCACCCACCCACCCTGTGTCTACACCAGCACAGGTGTTCCAGCCAGCCATTTGCTAATATTTTTATGACTGCAAATTCCACAACACAAAGTTAAATTAAGCCCATCTATTCACAGATGGTTGGTTGTTGGCACAAATACATTCTCACCTGCCTTTGCACCCAGCCAAGAAGACGGTGTTTGTTCCAACATAGTCCCATATATAAGCAAACACTGTCTTCTATATGGTCCCATGGACCCTGAAGTTGTACACGCAAGTGTAGTCAGGATTTCCCCAGTTGCTCTCGACCTGCAGCTTCACATGGCTGAAGACACCTTCTTCCTGATCCTGAGAGATAGAGAAATGAACCGACAGAGTTAGTTGAGCACAAACTGAGAGGATGGGAAATAAGGGATATAATGAGTAGCCTACAATGAGGACAGACAAACTGTAATTCTTATGATATATTAGCTTGTGGGGGAAAAATAAAAAACTGCATGTGTTTCATTGCATGATGTAATACTCACAGACAGTTTGAAAGTCTGCACTGACTCGCCGTCCTGATCATAAAGAAAGGTCCCTAGTAGGGTACCTTCATCCTCTTTAGTCTTCATGCCCTTCAAGAGAGAAAGATAGAGATCCAGTTGAACACCTTGATGTTCTCTGTGTATGTGACAGTGAAATACACAGGACGTCCTGCAGTGTAACAATTTTAAATTTGTGACTTACATAGACAGCAAACATCTTTGGGGCGCTCGAGATGCTGCCAGTTGGCGACACGGTCTTTGAAATGTGACCCAGTGTCACGTGGCTGATGGTCACTGGGTGGGACAGAGCTATGACTAAATGTCCACGCTCACCAGGAAATGGCCAGCAGCGTCCGACCTCGATTGGTCCTCCCTGCAGAATGAAAGAGTATAAAAAAGAGTTTAGATGGTATGAGGTATAACAAAATAGACAGTAAAACAATCCAAACCATTAGATGATATTGCCAAACCGCATAGCCATGTGTTTTGTGTGTGTAGTTCCTAGTTCCTACCTGAGTCACGATACGTTGGTCTGCAGCTGGTCTCCAAAAAGGTATCAGGAACTTCCAGATACGAATGGAAAGGGATGGATTTGTGCTTCGGTATGTATTCGAGGATAATTGAGGTAAAACACGGTCCCCTACACACAAAAATACACACAAAGAAAGTGAGAAAAGGATCTCAAAACTAAAAATCACATGTTCGAATTACAATCTGACAGATAAAAATTATGAGGGGGATTTAGATGTCTCACCTTGCGACTCCAGGGCAAAGTTGGGCATAGTGCCCGCTGGTGGCAGCTCGTTGATCCTCTTTAACTTCAGCAGCTCGTCCTGCAGCATTTTCACCTGCTGCTCCAGACCTTCAGTTCTGCTCAAGACCTGTAAGTGACATCATTGTGTGTTTCAACATGTGTACAGGTGAGAACATATTTGGGCTGTGATTGTGTTTTATAGGTGCACATTAAGAATAAAAAAGAAATAAAAGAGAAAGCCAAGCTGCTTTTAAGGGTCATACCGTATCCAGCTTGGTTGGTGGGACAGGTAACGCTGAGGGTCCTGAGTCCAGAGAGGTGTCGTTCATGCAGGGAGCCAGGGAGAAGTATACAATTCCTGATGGATTAAGAGAAACAAAGTATTGGAGAAACTGGTCAGTGATGTTTTATTCAAAAGACAGACACTCTACAGTATAAAACACACAGGCTGATGAACAAGATATGACTGTTTGTAGAAGGAGAGATCGCTTACCAAGACACACGGGCAGCATGTAGAACAGCCAGCGAATAATGCCGTTCCAGCTGGCCCTGGTGGCCCTGTTGGCCCCGCTGGGGACGTTGGTCTCGTTGGCCCAGCTGGCCTCTTTGGTCCCAGGTGCAAACCTGACGGTTTTCTTGGGGGTGTCTCTTGGGCTGTCTGGAGCAACCCTCCTAGGTCTTCTGAAAGTATTTTACAATGAAAATGAGAAAGAGAGTGAGAGCTTTGAAGATGTATAATGAAGACGTTATGACTGTTAAACACATACTGTACATAGCCTGTGTGCTACAGAACATATACTAGCATGACTGTGACACACACGCACACACACACACACACACACACGTCAGCTTACCTGTAGGTAGTCTCCCTGTAGGAAATGACTGGTTCTCCTCGAAGGTTGTAATATCCTGCGTTGTTCAGTCGAGAGCTTCTACGTAACATGACTGTAAACCAAACAAGAGAGCAGAGGAGGTGGTCAGTCACTCACTGACACTGGTTATGTCATACACTTTGACTGTTCTAACTACAACACTTCTACTATTAGAAGCAACTCAGTGCATGTCATAGTTTTGTGTTTTTGAGTGTCAGACACACAGGAGCCAAAAAAAAACACTCTGTGTCAGAGATGTGTGGAATCAACTAAAGTCATTTTTGAGGTTGTAGTTTGTGTTGGATGAGCTTTTTAACCATCTTCTCTTCTTTTTGTGAATATAGACTGATGTTTATTTAACTTTTTCTTTAATATTTATGATATAAATAATTATATTTATCCTCTTTTATTACTTCTCTGTGTCAGTTTTTGAATAAGTATAAATCCAATCAGTGCTCCATTACTGCCTAACCCAGTTGAATAGAGGCTTACAGGAACTACCCACCTGTGCATGAAAGTCATTAAACAAAACTATTTGACCTAACATCAAGTTGAACATATTGTATATGTATGAATTCTTGAAAGGTGTTTCTAACATTTTGTCAAACTCCATTGGACAAAATGATTAGAAACATCTCTCTCACACAGTCTGAATATTAATCTCCCAAAGGTAGGATTAATCACGTTACATATGAACCTGTTCTAACAGAAACCATACAGAGGTATTGCTGCTCTGCTTACTGAGTGTGTGTTTCACAGATCTGGGAGAGAAACAATGATTTACCTTCACTTTGTCTGTGTGATAACATTGTGATAATGAAGAAGTGGATGTTTTGCGTTGAGTTTTGGTTTCTCTGCGGTTTTGCGTCGAGCTCACTGAAAAGTCCTCAGCTGAGTCTCCAGATAACTTGCTGTGAGAGAATAAGTGAATCAGGCAGAGTCCTAATCTCACTGAGTTCCACAACGGCTGTAATGCATCAGAGAATTCTAGAATGACATAGATCATAGTCACGCCCCGGTAGCTATGGCAACCATCACTGTCACTAATGATGAATAACAATAATAACACTATGATGAAGGCATAAAACACACAAAAAAACAACAACAACAAAAGTGGCAACACTTCAATTTTACAGGTCAGCAAATTTCATGGTAATTAGGTGATAATTAGCAAATACATTTCTTTGGAATTTCTGCCAAATTACCCCAATATTTACCTCAAAAATTGATTGAAAATTACTTTATTATATTTAATAATTATTTTCCACTATTTCCCAATACCTGATATTTAATACATTTCCAGGAAAATAATACAAAGTTAATTAATATGCTTTATTTCCATGTCTGCTGATAAATAGATAATAATTAGCAAATAACTTCTTTGAATATGGACTTGTCTTTTTCAATAAGTCACACAATGGTGAGATTTGTGTCTAATCAGAAGTGTCTTCTATTAGTTTTCCACCTCTGATGAAGATGACAGGTTGAGTCGCCCACATAGGTGACCCTCAAGATCAAGAAAAACACGATCACGTCTTCTTCTGAAGTATTTATTGTGTGTCCTCACCATACAGCTTACTAATTGTGTATTTTGAACTACATTTCAAAAATAACTTAATATTACTGTTAAATTCATAATGTATATATTAAACTCTAAGAGTCAAAGCTAATTTAGCAGACCTTGCTAGCTGCCATTTATCTGCAATATTGGCAAAGATGTGATTTCTACAACATGTTCTTAAAGACATTAGTATTACAATATCTGTCATGTAACACAACATGTTATATATTTTTGTGTATGAAGACATCTATGGTTACTGTCTAATTTTTTCGGGATTTAGAGAAAATCATGAAATCCCATATTTTTAAAAACATTTTGTTATATCAATATTTACAATGATGCACACAGCTTGATGAAAATTAATTTAAATGTCTTCAAAATATTATAGAAATTAAAAAAGTAAAATGTATAAAATAAGCCTCATTGTAAAAAAACATGTTACAGATTAAATGTTGACCATTAAATGTAATTTTGTGTACCTGTTTATATGTATTATATACTCTGATGATTATTATATATCTATAATATAATTATATAATTCACAGAGGTTGATTCTATTTTATTTGGGAGAGTCAAAAGTGACCATAGTTGCAGAAACACCCAACTACTGTCACTTAACCTCCAGTCGTTGCAGCTTCAGACTGGACCTGCCCTCAGAGTTTACTTGGACTGGACACACAAAAAATATAATTGTGTTAATTTCTTTTAAAATTCTTTCTATCCTTTTAATTTGTGTTGTGGTGTTTTATGCAGAATTTCCTGATGCATGTTTGGTTGCTTCTCCTGTTTAAATATCTGGTATTATTTGTCACTTGAGTGGGCTCTTACATAAATATGTAAAGAAATCTAAAGTAAGTGATTAGCCTTTCTCACACTAAGCTGTTTATAACCTGTTCCATTGTACAATATCCTGAAATGTATGAAAGACTGAAGAGACTGAAATACTTCATCCACATCTGCAGCTAACCACCAGAGGGCAGTCCAGTTGTTGCTGTGAACCACAGACGGGTTCATCCAGTTTAACCACTAGCTGCAATGCATTCACAAGAGACTGCATGTTGCTAATGTACAGATATACAATACATAGGAATAAAATATATAGTTAAGGTGCAGGGACAGTCCACAAAAAGCTGGAAGTGACAGACAAGTTTTCTTCCTCCTATTATTTAGTAACTTTATTGTCCATAAACAACATGATTTTAAAATATAAATAAGGTTATTTTTTTGAAGTGTCGTTGGATGCGTCAAAATAAATAAATAAAACAGGCTAAATTTAAGTGGTTTTGAGCATATTTAATTAGAGATGTGCTTCTAAAATAAGTGGGCATCGGAAATGAAACTTGCTGATCTAATAAAATAATAATACAAATAAAATAATTTCAGATGGAAATGTAACTTGAAGTATTTATTAGTTTATGTTGGTGTGTCACTGATATTTGCAAAAGACTCACAAAACGTGTTTCTTTTCTCAATGTTTACATTTTGCATTTGACCTACATATGACGTACATCGCGTGTTTAAAGCCCCGTATAGGTCTATTTTTATCAGCTGTATACACGTTATCCATCCGACCAATCACAAATCAGACTGGAGCGCGGAGTAATCGTAGCGGTGTTTGGGTTAACCGCTACTACTGAAGGGAAACGCCTCTCAGCCACTGCTGCTAGTTAGTGATGGGAATTCAGGCTCTTTTTAGTGAGCCAGATCATTTGGCTCAACTCACCAAGAAGAGTCGGCTCCCAAACGGCTCTCCGTTTTACCACTTCTGCCTTTTATAATTCAGACAAATTTAGCTTTAGCCCTATGATTGCCCTATGTTTTGACCTATGATTAGTATGTGTGCACATATATCACTTAAATTATTCAGTAGAATTACACTAAACCTTATAATTTCCAGAATACCATAATTTTACATGCTGCTTTGTTTCCGACTGTCACTCATCTTGTCTGCTATTCACGCACTCCTCTCTCTCTTTCTGTCCTCCTCTCCCTCCTGCTCTGTACCTGTAGACCGTCAGCGCACCGCGCACCCCCGCCCCTCCCTGCGTGATGGTGTGATCCTTGTCTTTCATCACCTGATTGGTCGCACGGACGTCATTAACACAACATTCAGTCACAGTCAGTGCATGGAGTGCCCGTGGCGCGGAGAAGATCGTCCTATCATTCTGCCTTGAATTAATTAAAGAAAAAAAAAAAAAAAAGTCTCTCGGACGGGAGCCGGCTCTTATGGTACGTGTCCACAGGTACCGTGCTTTCCACACTCCCAATTCATTCTCTATGTAAGCAGCCGCGCAATGCATTCTGGTGGCGTCACATTTCGGTGATCTATTTTCGTGAAATAAGAGAAGAAAGTTTCCAAACGAACCTCCATACTGTTTCTGGTTTGAAAGCTGGGAGCAGCAGCCCACGGAGGGAAAGCATTCGTCCTATAAGGTGGGGACAGCCAAGCGTCCAATGTAGGGAAGCGTCGCGTCCCCTCGCGATAAAAAACGCCCCTGTCGACACGTACCATTATCGTTCACTTAAAAGAGCCGGCTCAAAAAGCCGAATCGTTCATAACCGTCTCATCACTACTAGCTAGTAAAAGCAAACGCCCTCGGCGGAGGAATACAGTCGGTGGTGTTTCGGCTCTATATATATACCAGTGTAGCTTCCTCCGCCTGTTCTTCGTCCTCATATATCTACAAAGTGAATACAGACTATTGGTGAAAGCTCTCCCGCGCTAACATGGCTGTATAAAGGCGTGCGGCTCTCTTTGCAGCGGCAACAACCCGGCAGTGCAGCGGCTAAGTGCACTGGCTATTTCTGGCAAAATGGCGTAAGTATTTATTTTAATACTGACATGTTTCAGCTGCCTAAATGTCTAAATGTCAACTGGACAGGCTGGTGTTGCTAAAGTTAATAATACACCTGTTGAATAAGCTCCGCTGGGTCTATCTACTACATTAGACTCGTTGTTAAAATGGTGGAGGACTCTGTAGATGTATATTTCCGTGTTTGTGTTTGATGGCGGTGTCAGATTACAGCCTGTCAGGTGGAGTTAGGTTGTGTTTATTAAAACACTGACAACGTGGCGGGTCCAAAATGGCGCGCAGTGTCTGTCCGTTACCAGATGGCTCTGTTGTGAAAATGGCGGTTTGCCCTCCTTCCTCATCTCAGCGGTGACGTATACAGGAGGAGGGCGGAGTCACTGTCTAAAGCATGACCAAATTAGGAAATGTTATCCCCCGGTGGAGGGTGGTGGGCGGGGCGTTTTGTCTCTTCAGCGTCACTACGTCACTTCAGTGGAAGCGATTAACCCAAAATTAGCATCCCCATTCTCACCATGAGAAAGAGAAAGGCTTGATGTAGTACCTGTGAGGGTTTCTGGACAATATTAGTCATTGTTTTGTGTTGTTAATTGATTTCCATATATATATATACATAAAGCAGTACCTGTGAGGGTTTCTGGACAATATTTGTCAGTGTTTTGTGTTGTTAATTGATTTCCAATTATTTATATATATATATATTTATATATATATATATATATATATATATATATATATATATATATATATATATATATATATATAGCAGTACCTGTGAGGGTTTCTGGACAATATTTGTCACTGTTTTGTGTTGTTAATCTATTTACAATAATAAATATATATATACATATATACATACATACATAAAGCAGCATATTTGTCCACTCCCATGTTGATAAGGGTATTAAAAACTTGACAAATCTCCCTTTAATGTACATTTTGAACAGATAATAAATGTGCCATTAATTGCGATAAACTATGGACAATCATGCGATGGACAATGATACAAATAAACCATAACACTTCAAATCAGATAAGTTTTGCAGTTCAGACAACTTTATTTATCCCCAAGGGGTCAATTCATCTGTAGCATTCCCAGTCCATACATACAACCAATAATTGGTTAAGTCAAAGGAAACATATTAAAGGCATGGGGCAGTTGGAGGGACAAGTTACAATAAGATCCATATAAATACATAGGAATATAGCAATAAAAGCCCCAAAAAAAAAAACAATATATGGGAACAACATATCTTAAAGTTCCTCTAAATAACAGTACTAGAGCTTTTACTCTTGTGTGTTATATTCTACTTTAGCTTCTATCCTAGCTGTAATTTTTAGCTTGTTTTTATTTTCTAATCTTTAATGTTATTATAGCTGTTTTAATTATGTCTTAATGTTCTTTTGCACTTTGTTGCAATGTTCTTGAATGTTTATATAAAGCACGTTGAATTGCCCTGTTGCTGAAATGTGCTCTACAAATAAAGCTGCCTTGCCTTGTAATATTTAGCTCAACTCCTATCTGGAAACCATGAAAGTGAGGTTTTACTTTAGCAAATTTACATGAATATAAAACTGAAAAAAATATGAGATTGATTAGAAAATACTCTTTCATATCTTCTGTTGAACCAAAGAGCACAATGAGAGAAAGACATTGACGAAGAATAATCGTAGCATAGTATTTCATAAAAAGCCGCAGTTTTGTATGGCATGAAAATATCATAGTATAGTATTCTATAATTTTCATATCTTATGTTGAACCATAAACAACCAAAAACCACATTTTCCAGTAGAAGTTAGAAATTACAGATATCAAAGATAAAGTGCAGACATTATGTGGGGAGTGTTTCAGATAAACGATGAGGTTAGCCTACTTTAAAGTGACGTAAGCCCCGTGGCATATTTCCACAGGACTTCAATACGTTTACATTTGCCATTTTCTTAAGAACCCATATTTAACCCATTAAATCAACACTCAAAAATGTGCATCTCTGTCTCCTTTACCCAGGTCTCTCTCAGCAACCACCCACAGCTTTGCTGCCGTCGACAGCAGTACCGAACGCCTCGACTTACTAACGTCAACAGAGTCCCCTTTGATTTTATTCACCCGTTCACGGCTAACACTGACCAGCAGCAGACATGACCCTCTCCCAGCTGGCCATGGAGGACGTGGATGCCCTGTACTTAGGTTGGTGTTGTGATGACAAATGTTCCTTAAGCACTACTACAGACATTACTGAATACAGAGCAACTCAGTTTGGATAAAACCGCTGGACGGTTTACCATGAATTGATTTGTATTTGTGGCATTAACCTACAGTTCACCTATAAGATAATCTCATTTATTTAAAGCATCTCTGGTTTTTAAGTCTGATCATCAGATGGCTACACTTAGCAGGGATATAAGTATTAATGAGGAGGTCCTTGTCCACAGGGTCCTCGTTTCTGATGGCTGACCCCATGGGGCCCCTTCTGGACCAAGATGAAGAAGAAGCTCTTTCTCCCTCCTCCTCTCTAGAGGGGAAGGCGCCAGCTTCGCCTCCCCTCTCTTTCTCCTACGCATCCTCCCCGTCTCCCTACCAGACCATGTTGTCCTCCCCGCTCTCTTCCGCCTCCCCGCCTCCCTCTCCTCCTCCCCCCACCCATCCCTCCTCGTTCCTGGGAACCAAGGCCGGAGTGGACTCCCTGTCTCTCTCCTGGCTGGGTGCCAGCGACCTGCTCAACTCCCACGTTGGAGCAGACGATGGCAACGGTGAGCAACTTAAAATTCACATTTATATATCAAATATTCTTGATAATCAGAAGGGGCAAAGATTGGAAGCACAGTTGAAGAAGGGTTACAGCAACTGTATGAGAGCAGAGGAAGATAAATCACTAACTAAAAGAGAGCTGATTTGCAAAGTAGAATTACAGGCTAAGTTAGGAACATGCTTTATCAGTGAGATCTTATGTGGAAAGTAAATTAAGGGCTGAACATTTTCCACCGCAGCGAGGCCATTGTAAAGTTAGGAATGCTGACTGCTTTCAGGCTAGTGGTTAATATTTTATAGGGGCCGTTCTGTGTCAGTAAAGCACTTAGGGTTGCCCTGCAGGCAGCATGTCCTAGATGTTAAAATTAGGTTGTGCTCTGTGACATTGTCCCTTTTTTTTAAAAGACAGTGCCACATAATGACATTCCTATAGCCAAGTTGTTCAAAAGATATGGGAGTTGACGTTTGTCCCACACCAAACTGAAGGGCATGAATGCGTAATTGGTGGGTGTGTGGGGCCTTGAAGACGATCATTGGTTAGCAGCTGGTAGGTGTGACTCTCAAGTGTGTAATTGAGGCGGCCTCAAACTGGTTTTTGTTAAATGTGGTATTTCATAATGACGCACCTCCCCTTTTGTTGCCATAACCTCCGTCACTGGTATGAATCTCATTGTGGCTCCTGGCAGCCGTTAAAAGCAAAAGGTTCCTGGTGTTCTGGATATACGATTGCACGTGTTTATTAGTCACGAAATCTCAACAATACAGGTTGGGAATCTCAAAGATGAATTTGTGTTTGAGGTAATCATTGAATAAATTATCAAGAGACTCAATATAATGTGAAACAACTCCACAAAGAATCACGCATAAGCACCACTTTAAATCTGGTATTTACCAGAGGTGGAAATAAGTCATTCAGCATTTTAAATAATGACTTGTCAACTAAAGAAATCTTAATCTACCGAGACCGAAACGACCGATTACTTGACTAATCGATTAAGAGGGGGTGGCCGTAATTTGCGTTTGTATAATTTTATCTATCTTCATAATTGTTTTGATTAAATATTTATGAATAAATCATCTCTGCCGGCAGATGATGCTTTTGCGGGCATGGACTGGATGTCAGAGAAAATCGACCTGAGTGAATTTGACCTGGATTCCCTCATTGGCTCCTACTCATCCGACGAGTCTCCCAGCTCCCCCGAGGATCTCCTGGCCTCTCTCGAGTCCCACATGGATCTGGATCTAGACTCCTTTGACACAACCATCCCCGTCCCGCAGGACAGCCTGGAGGTGGGTCTGTCGCTGCCCAGCATCCCCTCCCTCCCTCAGGAGCTCCCTCTCCCTGGGGCAGGCGAGGCCAAGAAGACCGAGGTGGCTCCCGATCAGGAGGTTGTTATGAAGTCTGAGCCTCCCTCCCCGGCTCCGTCTACGTCACCTCCCTCGCCAGCCTACGCGTTGGAGCTGGGGAGTGAAGTGGATGTCCTGGATGCAGAGAAAACACCCCTATCCCTCACAGCCACCATCATTCCAGATCCCAGCGGGAGCATTCAAACCAGCAGCCCCATTGTGCTCGCTCTCTCTACCTTTGTGGTGGTGCTCCCCAACAACGATGAGCCCTCCCCCCCGTCTCTTCCTGACCAGTCCATTAAAACCTCTCCTCCATCAAGCGACTGCGACAGCGACTCTGGCATCGAGTCCGTCGCCGACTCACCGCCTCGCCTCCCATCTCCTCCTCCGACAGCTGGTTCCTCCAGGACCAAACCCTACTCCAAACCAGAGCCCTCCGTCGCTTCCTCCCCCTCGGCCAAGACCTCCAGGGTCAAATCGGTGTCTGGCGCTCCCAAGGTGGTGGAGAAGAAACTGAAGAAGATGGAGCAAAACAAGACGGCAGCCACTCGCTACAGACAGAAGAAGAGGGTCGAGCAGGACCTGCTCAGCACAGAGTGCGACGAGCTGGAGAAGAGGAACCACGAGCTGGAGGAGAAGGCGGAGTCCATCAACCGAGAGATTCAGTATCTCAAGGACCTGATGGAGGAAGTTCGTAAGCGCCGCATCAAGACCAGCCCGGTGGTTCAGTAAGCAGAATGTGTGATGAGCACAATCTGCAGAGAAGTGACGGCGTTGTTTCTGCTCCAACACTCACATGCCATAACGAAGCACCGCTTTAGTATTATGTTGTAAGAGATTACAGAAGAATGGCGTGCGAGGGTGGATGTATGAAACTCGCCACTGAACAGAAAAAGAGGGATGAAAAGTGGAAGTTGATGAGATAGTTAGCGTAGAGCAGGGGGCTGGGAGGTAGTCAGGTGAAGCATCTGTACATGCTTGTCTCCCAGTCCCCTGTTAGATCCCCATAATGCACTCCCTGTCTTTACTAGCAATAAAATAGGCAGGGTGTGTATTTATATTTGTAGACTAGGCATGCAAAACATGAGTCACCATAGCTCCCGGTAGAGTCGTAGACTTCCTCACACTCCCAGCGTCAGTCAACAGCCGGACCTCAGCTCCGCTTCAATAAAATAACTCCTGTGTCCGTGAAGTGAGACACTTTGACCTTGTCACCCGCCGCTTTTTAACCCAGTGTCCCCCCATTTCCAACTTCCTCTTCTTAACAGCTTCAAGTCCAGAAAGGGGCCTCAACCTATTTATGAATTCTTGATGTTACTGTTTTATTTTTCTTCTTTTTCTGTGTGTATATAGTTTTCTCCTCCTTTGCTTGCCGATAGTAGCTTTTGTTATTTAATGCTGGATATAAACTGTGCTACTCATGTCTCGAGTAGCTCAGAGTCTCTTTGCAGCACAGCTGTTTGGCTTGTAAAAATGCTTTGCTCTTCTTTTTCTAATAAATATCTCTGTGCTCAAGTGACTTGTGTGATGTGCTTTACTGATTTTTATTTTATTTATTCATTTTTTGATTTTATTTTTTGAGATGGTATAAAACAAAAGCGGCAAAATCCTTAAATTTTTAAGAATCTGGAACCAAATAATGGATGAGTTTTTTTGTAAACTCCTAACAAAGAATAATTTATAATTACAAGTGTAATCCACAAACCAAAAGGGTAGCATGACTACCAAATTGTATATTTTGCTATTGCTGTTTCTGCATCGTTAATTCACAACAAAAGACTGTTTACATCACTACAACTCATGTTATTTAATGCCGATGCATTAACAGGAGTAAAAAAAAAAAAAAGGCTTATATTTTCAAACATGGTCATAAACGATGGATATTTTGAGCTGGAAGTCAGTTTAATATGTAAATCTGTCATTTAGGGGCGCAAAATTATCATTTTTATTATTGATCGACTGATTATTTGTCTTGATTAATCGTTTTGTCTATAAAATGAAAGAAGATGGTGGAAAAATGTCCATCCCAGTTTCTCAAAAGTCCAGGGTGATTTATTTAAATGTCTTGTTTTGTCCAAAATCCAAAAATAAAATCAGTTTAATATAAATATAAGAGGATATAAAAGAGAAAAATCTCAATATTTAAGAGGCTGAAAACGTAAACGATTTCCAAATAGTTGGCAATTATTTTTCTGACTAATCGTTGCAGCTCTTGTCGGTCATAAACAGCATGTACATATATATATATATATATATATAACAAAATAATTAATCTGGTTTTAAGAAAGGAAACATGAAATGTGTCATGGAGACAAATCTTGGGGAATCTTGCTGTCGTGGTTCCACTGAGCTCAGCAGAGTTGTGCTGAAGTATTTACATGTTGCATCCATCATGAGTCCTACAGTTCCCGTCGTCTAAGCTCTGCTTGTTTTGTCAATGTTTGTCAATGGAAAGGGTGTGAACACCGGGGATTAGTAGTTGTAAAATATGTTCTTGAAAGTCTTATTTATTCTTAAATGTCAGTCTTAAGGAAGGGAAACAATGTGTATTTGTGTACAATGTCCGCTGACCCAGCAAAACTGGCTCAAACTGGTCAACGTTGCAAAGAGCTAAAAGTCTCATGTCTGCTGCCTGCAGCTAAATCTACAGCTCCCTATCAGGAAACGAGAGACATGGGAGACGAAAGCGAGAAACATCTGGGCAAATGTTTTATGGGAAGGTCTTTGTAATAGTGAAACCAGACTACACTCTCTCAGTTTCACATGTCTGACAGGCGGGTGTCAGACAGAGAGAGACAGAGAGAGACAGAGAGAGGGGGATGAGCCACAGATGTCTATATTTACCAGTCTGTGTGTGTGTTTTCCCAGTGATGGGAGAAGTACTCAGAACTTCCACTTAAGTAAAAGAAGTAATACCACAGTGCAGAAATACTCTGTAACAAGTAAAAGTCCTGCATTTCATATTTTACTTGAGTAAAAGTACAAAAGTGTTAACATCAAAATATACTTAAAAGTACCAAAAGAAAAATACTCATTATGCAGAATGCCCCATTTCAGAATAAAATGTATTATTATACATCATTGGATTATAATTAAAAAGTATATGTATACTTTTTAAGTATATTTTATATATATATATATATATATATATATATACACTCACCGGCCACTTTATTAGGCACACCTGTTCAATTGCTTGTTAACACAAATAGCTAATCAGCCAATCACATGGCGGCAACTCAATGCATTTAGGCATCTAGACGTGGTGAAGACGACTTGCTGAAGTTCAAACCGAGCATCAGAATGGGGAAGAAAGGAGATTTAAGTGACTTTGAACGTGGCATGGTTGTTGGTGCCAGACAGGCTGGTCTGAGTATTTCAAAAACTGCTGATCTACTGGGATTTTCACGCACAACCATCTCTAGGGTTTACAGAGAATGGTCCGAACAAGAGAACATATCCAGTGAGCGGCAGTTGTGTGGACGGAAATGCCTTGTTGATGTCAGAGGTCAGAGGAGAATGGGCAGAGTGGTTCGAGATGATAGAAAGGCAACAGTAACTCAAATAACCACTCGTTACAACCAAGGTATGCAGAATACCATCTCTGAACGCACAACACGTCCAACCTTGAAGCAGATGGGCTACAGCAGCAGAAGACCACCCGGTACTAGCACCAGACACTTTATTAGGTACACCTTGTACAAAATGTACCTTAAAGGGAAATTTGTCAAGTATTTAATACTCTTATCAACATGGGAGTGGACAAATATGCTGCTTTATGCAAATGTATGTATATATTTATTATTAGAAATCAATTAACAACACAAAACAATGACAGATATTGTCCAGAAACCCTCACAGGTACTGCATTTAGCATAAAAAATATGCTCAAATCATAACATGGTAAACTGCAGCCCAACAGGCAACAACAGCTGTCAGTGCGTCAGTGTGCTGACTTGACTATGACTTGCCCCAAACTGCATGTGATTATCATAAAGTGGGCATGTCTGTAAAGGGTAGACTCGTGGGTACCCATAGAACCCATTTACATTCACATATCTTGAGGTCAGAGGTCAAGGGACCCCTTTGAAAATGGACATGACAGTTTTGAGCCCGCTACAACCTAAAAATCGCAAGTTGTGTTCATGTTTTATCAAACAAGTGAAGTGAAAGTACAACCTTTCCCTCTGAGATGTAGTGGAGTAGAAGTATAGAGAAGCAAAAAAAATGGAAATACTGACGTAAAGTACCTCAGTTACTTTCAACCACTACTAGTTTCTTGTGACAGTGTTTAGGGTCGTATGATTCATACCAGCTGGAACTGAAAATAAGTCTGTGTAGTATCTCTGAAAGTGATACTAACACGTGTGTGTTTCAGAGTCAGCTCACTGCTGAGCTACTCTCAGACAGCTGTGTAAGTTTAGTCTTAGCAGTAAAACACACACACACACTCCTCCCTGACAGATTCCACAGTAGCGAGGCCTTCACCTCCTGAGAAGACACAGATAAGAAGAGACACCCAACTGTAGGCAGAGAGGAAGAGATAGCAACGACTGCTTTATTATGACTTCATTTGATATGACGGCTACTAAGGGTTGAATCTGAAATCATTGTTGATTATTAATTGCTTGCACATGCCTCACTAAATCTTCTGTTTCCCTCCATTGTTGTGATGTGTAGCTGTTGAAAGAAAAGAAGGTCTTTGTTTTCATCATATGTAGTATGAATTCTGGGGCTCAGCTCGTGAGTTTTCATGCACATAAGCAGCAGCCATAATCACCTGTCCTTTACCTGCTAAGGTAGCTTGAAATGTTGTCTTATCCACGTCTTAAAGCCTGAACTTATCTGACCACAAATGCCTCTACCTGCTTGGCCAATTAAATCTCAAATATGATCTCAAAATAACCCGGGTGTGTTCTGCTTTAGAGTTTCATCCTCACATGACCTTAAGAAGTGAGGTTAACATGCATGTCGTGGAGTCTGGTTACTGTAAGAGAAACCTCGAACATGCTTCTCACACGGACCTCGCAGAGGTTGAGGAGTTCGTTTGAAAAGAGGATTAAAAAAAGTACATTACAGACTATCTAGTGAGAGGGAGTTGTGCTTCGGAAAGCGAATGGGTTGTAAGACACAACTTGTTCAACCACATGAGCAGCAGATCCTGGGCGTGGCGGCTCCGAGCAAAAGCAGCAGAGATTATTCTTGTCTCGTCACATTCCTCCGCGGTTCGTAGTAATTATTAATAGTGATAGTTCGTTTATTCGCAGCACAGTGACAAAGAGTAATGTTGTCGTTTCCTCACGCGACACGGTGAATCTGTGCATGTTTGTGTGCAGTCTTGTGTCGCAGTTGATGAGGTTTTCATGACTGAGTCGGTCTGAACTGAAGCCTCCGTTTTACATACAACACACAACAGGCTGCTTTGTAGTCCGGGGGATTAGAAAGAAGAGACTTCTGTACTTTGGAAGGTCAGAGGGAGCGATTAACACTCATCACACATAGTGTGATGAGTGTAAATGCTTATTTTTTAAAGGGCAAAACAGTTAATTATGAATTAACACATGCAAAAATCAGAAATGTGGCCTTGTGTGCTAAGACGGGCTGTTGTTGCTACTGTTGGTGTATTAAACATTGATTTATAGCATCTGTGCAGAACAATATTGTTAAATTCCTAGTTATAGTGTTTGATCTTTAAAGGAATAGTTTGACATTTTTGGAAGTGCACTTGTTTGCTTTCATGCCGGGAGTTAGATGACGGGATTGATACCAGTGGTGGAATGTAACTTAGTACTTTTACTTGAGTGTATATATATAGACTCTATACATAGAGTATAGTAGTATATAACTCTATACATATATACTCTATATATATATACTCTATACTCTCTCTCTATATATACAGTATGTATTGCCATCAGCGCCCAGCAGCAGAGCTATGCTTACCGCCATTTTGGACTGAAAGCGACTACCGGACGCCAGTAAAACATCCGCCTAAAAAGTGACGTACAAAAGTAAAACTAAATTATTTATATTCTATTGTCATATTTAATGTCTCTACCAAAATGGCAATAACAATAAAAATATTATAAATATAATACGCGTTTCAGTCCAAAATGGCGGCATCGGCTGTTGTCAAAAAAACACTAGAGTTTCGTCTCTTTGCTTCTAAACTCTTTGGTATCAATTTGAATAACAAGAAATTTAGTTTTTTAGTTTTTTTTCTAGCTTTGGTAGACAGAATTCAACCATATTAAACTTCATGAAGGTATGCTGCAGGGCTCTTGCAATAGACCGCATTAGTTTAAGCTAGGTGTACCTAATAAACTGGCAACTGAGTATACGTAGCCTTAAAGCTCTTCTCTAACTTCTTTCCTTTCTTTGAAAAGTCACACCTGTTTTAGACCCGCTGCCTGGAGCCAACCCAGTAAAACCGGTCAAATACAGTTGTCACTTTAGGGAGCTTTAAAGTAAAGGCAGGTTGAGACAATCCTCAGCTATATTTCAAATTACATTACATGACTCGATGGCATTTTGGCTCACCGAGGGGTGAAACCCAGTAAGGCTGTAAGGCTATTCATAGTTGGTCTACTGTAAGTCGGTGATAGCCAAGCAATCTGGCACTTTCTACTATTGTGACCTCGGGCTGTTCACAGCTCTATTCCTGACTGATACTAACACATGAAGATCTGGTATGAAGTCCACCTGTGGATGCTGGCATATTGGAAGAAATGGAAGTAGAGGATAATATCTTATGGCTGCAGCTTGGAGGAGTTGGACTGTGGGAGTTATCTAAATGTTGACACATCTATCCTACAAAGCAACAAAGTGTGCAGAACAGCTGTTTCCAACTTTATTTACATTGTCTACAGTTAACTTGTCATTGTCATTGTAACCTTGACATTGTCATTGTAACCTTGACATTACCCAACACAAGAACACAGCACAGTCCTGGATATTTTAACAATCAATAGTCACTGTTTTGTTTTTTCCAAATTTTCCAAAAGGTTGTTCTGTTGTCCTGCAGCAAGAGTTCACTGCAGTTTACAGTAAATAACATATTCTCTATGGCGGTGACGTCTCAGAATTAGGCATGCTAGTTTTGAAAAATGTTCTTAACCGATAACCGACCCTCGTTAACCGATTATTAACCGTTAAACGACAAGATTAACTTAGCAGCCACAGTGCTTTGTGTAGTGTCGCTGATATGAAGCCACTCCCCCGGTAAAAGTCTCCACCGCACATTTAGTTTAGTTTAGCAGGTTGTCCGCTGTGTGTCTACGGTCTGTCAGCGCAACGTAACTTCAGCGAGCTTCTGACGGACCGTGTACGTGTTGTCGGTGGCGTTCTAGCTGTGAGCGTAGGTGAAGCAGACAGTGTGTGTACAGTTTATTTGTCAGTGAATAAATGTTACGAGGCTACAACTCCTCCGCTCAAGCGAGCTATAGACGGGAGCCAACTTCCTGTATCTGTAACGCCGGCTCAGACTCTCTTAAGGTGGACCAGCTTTTCTTCTTTAAATAACGAGTTTTTCTCAGCTCTTTAATGAATTATTAACATTTCTTTTAATTCGTTAATCGGTTAAAATGCTTAAAGTCGTTCAAGTCGGTAGAAAACGCTCCAAACTCATCCTGGCCATTTTCAAAGGGGTCCCTTGACCTCTGACCTCCAGATCAGTGAATGTAAATGGGTTCTATGGGTACCCACGAGTCTCCCCTTTTACAGACATGTCCACTTTATGATAATCACATGCAGTTTGGGGCAAGTCATAGTCAAGTCAGAACACTGACACACTGACAGCTGTTGTTGCCTGTTGGGCTGCAGTTTGCCATGTTATGATTTGAGCATATTGTTTTATGCTAAATGCAGTACCTGTGAGGGTTTCTGGACAATATCTGTCATTGTTTTGTGTTGTTAATTGATTTCCAATAATATATATATACATACATTTTCAAAAAGCAGAATATTTGTCCACTCCCATGTTGATAAGAGTATTAAATACTTGATAAATTTCCCTTAAAGGTACATTTTGAACAGATAAAGAAATGTTCGATTAATTTGCAATTAATTGCGTTGAACTATTTTACTATGGCAAATACTTATAGTGGTAATTGAGTATACTTATGAAATACTTACATAAAGATTACTTTATTCTAAGTTAGTTTTAAGTCGTACTTGTACTGTAATATATATACTTAATCTCAAATAAATACATAACTGTTTTAGTATACGTATAATAAGTGTTCTTTATTTGCATGTTTAGATATTATATTATTAGTACACTTATTGTTGACTTTAATAATTTCAAACTTGAACTACAAAGTATTTTTCAATACCAGGGTGTGACCCTGAACCTGAAAGGAATGTAACCTTCAGCTCTAAAACAGAATAGGTTTTCTGTTCAAAGTTAACTTGCTGATCTTGAGCAGGTAAGAGCACTTCTCAGTCATCTTGAGAGAGATATTTCTGGTATTTCTGTCCTCCACTCCTGAGTTTCACCCGGCGTGACCCTCTGCTCGCTCCAGCCGAGTGAATCATCGCGCTGGTCTTCAGCTGATATTCTCCACAGAGGATCTCTGAGCAGCTGAGCTCATTACTGAGGTCATGGGCTGCAGATTACCAAGACAGATTTACTCCCAGAAAGTGGGACGACACATTTGTTCACTCTACTTCACCGTCTAGAGACGCTGCAAACCAAAGGAATTAACATTTATATTATATATACATATATTGGAAACAATGTAATATACTAAAAAAGACATGTACTGCAAAATATTTAAAAAATATTTTTTTTAAATTTTATCTAAGAATCCAAACGTTACATAATTTCCTTAAACACAGTGTGCATGGAAACTATACAGAAAATATATCTGACTAAAAACCCATAAAGAGGTGAAGTCCCGCCCCTCCCGGTGGACCAGCATGGGACCTTATTTCGGAAAACAAATATGAACGGTAGTCAACGGAGAGAGACAATTATATTTTTAATCCCTTTGAAGTGCGCCATGAATCACACATATGATGTTTAACAATTTCAAATATAATTTTGCAAGTCAAGAAAGTCTCAGTTTGTTGTAAGACTGTTTAAGTATCAGACCTTTAAGGTACATTTTGAAAGATAAAAAAATGTGTGATTAGTTTGTGATTGATCTGGATTCAATATTTTAATCGATTGATAGCCCTAATTTTGACGTAATATATATAAAAAGACACCATATCCCAACATATATTTTAAAGTACATACTAATGAATTGTCAGTTTTTTCTAAGAATCCAAACATTGCAAAATCTCCCTTACGTGTGCATGGAAACTCTACAGAAACTATATAGACCAACACTTACTGCAACATGCTTTATGTTTGAAATACAGTATGTGTAATAAAACTGTGTTGCATAAGAGAATAGTGTTCCCTTTTTATTTCCTTCCTTTTATCTTCCTCAAACTTATCTCTCATCCAGATACGTTCAAGTGGGTCAAGGGCAGGGGAGACTTTTGGGCTACTTAGCAGACAAAGCGGTATTAGTGTGTGTCTGTGTGTGTGTGATATTACATATCTATCTTTGTGAGGACCAATGTGAGTTTAGAGCTGTAGAATGAGGAAGTGTCAGAAGTTTAGTCCTGTCCTTAGTTCCTCAAATTGTTGTTTAAGTGTTAAAATATTAAGGTTAGAATTATGTTTAGCTTCAGTTTAGAGTAGTTCAGTAGTTGCGATGGTTATGGAAGATTAAATGTTAGGGAATGTATTATGTCAACAAGAGTCCTCACAGGTATAATAGTACGTACATGTGTGTGTGTGTAGTGAGTCATTTCAGTGTAGTAAGTGGAGAAATGGGTGGAGACTGAGCAGAAGCATGATCACAAATGTAATCTAAGTGTTTTATCATGTTGACTTTCCACAGAAAGAGGAAGTGAGTGTACTTCTGAGAATGAGCCAAAGATAAGAGGAACTCACACTCGGTTGAAATCTGATAATTTGTTGTAGATGGGATATGTGTCACACAAATAGTTATGAATCAAAAGGTTTTCGTAGTAGCGACTTTGTTTCTGAACTTTTTTTTTTACTCCACTAGTGAGGAATTCACTCCCCTTTGTCTGCAGCTCACAGGCGCTCTCTGGTGTCACCTGCTCAAACTGCAAACATAGATTTTATGTTTCACAGGCGACGACGTACTTTGTAGATTATTTAAAAAAATAATAATCCAAGAATATGTAGAAAAGAAAAAAAAAACTAGGGCTGTCAATTAAATTAAATTAAATTCATCACACTTTTTTATTTGCTCAAATTGTACCTTAAAGAGAGATTTGCCAAGCATTTAAAACTCCTATGCAAATGTATGTATATATATATTATTGCAAATCAATTAACAACACAAAACAATGACAGATATTGCCCAGAAACCCTCACAGGTACTGCATTTAGCATAAAACAATATGCTCAAATCATAACATGGCAAACTGCAGCCCAACAGGCAACAACAGCTGTCAGTGTGTCAGTGTGCTGACTTGACTATGACTTGCCCCCAAACTGCATGTGATTATCATAAAGTGGGCATGTCTGTAAAGGGGAGACTCGTGGGTACCCATAGAACCCATTTACATTTGCATATCTTGAGGTCAGAGGTCAAAGGACCCTTTGAAAATGGCCATGCCAGTTTTTCCTCGCCAACATTTTGTGCAAATTTGGAGCATTGATTAGCCTCCAAGCTAGTATGACATGGTTGGTACCAATGGATTACTTAAGTTTACTAGTTTCATGTGATACCCGTATCTTCACTCTAGCTTTAAAACCAGCCTGCTACAACCTAAAAATCACAAGTTGCGTTAATGCGTTAAAGAAATTAGTGGTGTTGAAATGAATTTGCGTTAACGCGTTGTTATTGCGTTTACTTTCACAGCCCTACTTTAAATGTCTTGTTTTGTCAGATATTCAGTTTAATATGATATAAAACAGAGGAAAACTGTAAATCTTCATATTTGAAAGGTTGAAAACATCATTTCTGCTTTTCTTTTTAATTAAATTAAAATTAATTTGTATGAATTTAATTTAATTTAATTTAATTTAATTATATTATATTATATTATATTATATTATATTATATTATATTTCATTTCATTTTATTTTATTTTATTCCTCATACTCTCGACCTGTAGGTGGCGGTATGCACCTAAAAGTTGGTAATGCAATTCGCCAAAAACAACAAGAAGAAAAAGCAGCAACAGTAGAAGAAGAAGAAACATGAATTAAGTAGCATGTATATCTAGAGGTCAAGGGACCCCTGTAATGCCAGTGGTGAAATTTTATTTTATTTTATTTTATTTTATTTTATTAGATGTTTTATTTTATTTTATTTTATTTTATTTTTTATTTTATTTTATTTTATGTGATTTGATTAGATGTTTTATTTTATTTTATTTTATTTTTTATTTTATTTTATTTTATGTGATTTGATTAGATGTTTTATTTTATTTTATTGTATTTATTTTTTTTATTTAAATTTTTATTTGAATTATTTTATTTATTTATTTATTTATTTTATTTTATTTTATTTATTTATTTATTTATTTGTTTGTATTCCTCATACTCTTGAATGGTAGGTGGCGGTATGCACCTAAAAGTTGGTAATGCAATTCGCCAAAAACAACAAGAAGAAAAAGCAGCAACAGTAGAAGAAGAAGAAACATGAATTAAGTAGCATGTATATCTAGAGGTCAAGGGACCCCTGTAATGCCAGTGGTGAAATTTTATTTTATTTTATTTTATTTTATTTTATTAGATGTTTTATTTTATTTTATTTTATTTTATTTTTTATTTTATTTTATTTTATGTGATTTGATTAGATGTTTTATTTTATTTTATTTTATTTTTTATTTTATTTTATTTTATGTGATTTGATTAGATGTTTTATTTTATTTTATTGTATTTATTTTTTTTTATTTAAATTTTTATTTGAATTATTTTATTTATTTATTTATTTATTTTATTTTATTTTATTTATTTATTTATTTATTTGTTTGTATTCCTCATACTCTTGAATGGTAGGTGGCGGTATGCACCTAAAAGTTGGTAATGCAATTCGCCAAAAACGCGAAGAAGAAAAAGCAGCAGCAGAAGAAGAAGAAGAAGAAACAGGAAGTAGGTGGCATGGCATAACATGAGCTCATCATGGAGTTAATCACCTCTGAAGTCACGGGATTGAGTGTTTTCTGTGTTTTCTGTAGCCGATAGTTCTCTCAGTCTCAGTTCTCGGTACTAACAGATGTGTCGAGGCAGAACCGCTCTCTCCATCCTGACAGCTGTTTGTGCTCTTTATTACTCGACGCTTCACTCCGAGCCGAGAGCCGCAGAGAACAGGTCTGTTTGAGCTCCACATCATCATCAACGTTACTTTATGCTGTCTGTTTGAGCTCCACATCATCAGCAAAGTCACTTTATGCTGTTTACAAGCTTCTTTATTAGAAGGTAGGTCAGCTCTTTGTATGTGAATTATTAACATTTAAACACTCTGATCTGCACAGAGACCTCCAGACAAACCAAACTCCATGTTAAAAACGAGTGTTTTAAAGTAAACCACATGTTTTCACAGTATAAACTTTACTTACAGCATCACTGAGACTCTTTTCTGATTCTCTTCGATCTGCAGGTACAATCGGCACACGTGTCATTTACTTAATTGGTCGTTTAGCTTCGCTGAAGTCGATAACATATTAGCAAAAGTGACCTAGCTCAACAAGTCAACTTATACAATCACAGCTACTTTGGCTGTTATATAGACAGATTCACCAGAACTAAAAGCCTCTGGTGTGGAAGTGTCCAATCTAAAGACACATATTGTAGCTAGCAATGCTATTTATTAAGAGAAAACTTAGTTTAGTTTAACTTATTTTTTTTTTTTAATGAACAAATTCAAATTTACAAACAACATGGCTCATAGATCATTGCATTAGAGTAAAAGGACAAGGTGTAAAATTATACATGAAAATAATAGTAAATTAAATTAAGGGATATGGGGCTGTACCTGTTATTCATATTATTAATAATAATAATAATAATAATAATAATAATAAATTAAATTAAGGGCTATAGGGCTGTACCTGTAATTCATATTAATAATAATAATAATAATAATAATAATAATAAATGAAGGGATATGGGCTGTACCTGTAATTAATATTAATAATAATAATAATAATAATAATAAATGAAGGGATATGGGCTGTACCTGTAATTAATATTAATAATAATAATTATAATAATAAATTAAATTAAGGGCTATAGGGCTGTACCTGTAATTCATATTAATAATAATAATAATAAATGAAGGGATATGGGCTGTACCTGTAATTAATAATAATAATTATAATAATAATAATAATAAATTAAATTAAATTAAGGGCTATAGGGCTGCACCTGTAATTCATATTAATAATAATAATAATAAATGAAGGGATATGGGCTGTACCTGTAATTAATATTAATAATAATAATTATAATAATAATAATAATAAATTAAATTAAGGGCTATATGGTTGTACCTGTAATTCATATTAATAATAATAAATTAAATTAAGGGCTAAAGGGCTGTACCTGTAATTCATATTATTATTAACAATAATAATAATAAATTAAATTAAGGGCTATAGGGCTGTACCTGTAATTCATATTCTTCTATTATAATAAGAAGTTTCAAAGCATTTTTGTTTTTCATGACTTTAAGGGCTTTTATGTAAGAATGAAACTCAGAATGAAACATATTAAACCTATAGGTTTCACTTTCATATACTTGGATTTGTGCAAATAAAATGTTCCAAGAATGAGAATGTTATTCACCAGAAAGTCATCTTTGTTGTTGACCATGACAAGACCATAAACACCATAAACAATGTTCTTTTGAGAGAAGTTTCCCAGATGAGAAACCTTTGGGAAAAGCCAGTCATGTATATCAGAAGCCATAAAGCTCCAGAACAGAGAAAACTTAGTTGTTCTTAGTTTTGTTTTGTTTTGTAACTGACTAGCTACTTCACACATCACGTGATTTTGTATAATTTTGGTGAATATTTATTGGGGAAAAATATTCATTAACTTCAGTTTTAGGTAATGTAGTGTATCTTTTGGTCATTAGATTTTCCTTTCACAAACGGATATTAAAAAACTAAAAATTAGTGGTTATTTTCATTTTAAAATATAAAAATTAAATTGAAATACAAGGCGTTTTTCTTTATCTGGGTCAAAAAGGGATGAACTTAAATTAAAAAAACGGGTTGGTTTTCATTTTCTATTTCTTTTTTTTATTATATTTTTATTGACACAAACATACATAACATAATTAACAGTTCCTGTATACATACACCCCCCAACCATGTCTGTCTAAAATGCCGTATTTTAAGATTTTAAACATTTAAAAAACCATTGAAAACAACAGTATGAACAAATAGGGAGTGATCTTTTCATTATCAGACAAACTGCAGCTTTTTTATATAAATGACTGAATGTGTATTAGTAAATAAATATCACTAAATACAGTAACATCAGGTCTTACCGTGGTTGGTTGGTTTTATATGCCACAATCAAGAAAATAAAAAATGTATTTGACTTATGAAAAACACAAATATTAACACTACCTTTATGTCTCCTCAATGAAGTGACTGTATATCAAAGCTCAATATCCACCTAAATATCTTTATCTCTCTATAGATGATCACAATATCATGTTATGTAAATGCCCTCTAATTTGTACTTTTAATGGATGTAAAACGTAAAAAAAACTGTCATCATGTGTATCCTCTCCTCTCCTCTCCTCTGTCTCCAAAGAATGTCCTCCAGTCTTCCCCGTCACGTCGTCTGGGAGTCAGAGGGGCTGGTGGCCTACCTCCACCCTCGGCCCTGGACCCCAGGCTCTGTTACCCTGGAGCGCAGCACGCCCGGCGGCCTAGGAGGCAGCATCTTCCACCTGGAGAAGCAGGAGTACTTAACCTGGCTGTTGGGGGCGAGAGCTGTCGCACAGCTGCTGTGTGACCGGTTGGGCGTTCGGAGGTGTGCGCTGGTCAGCAGACCTCACGGAGACAGACCTGCCCAGGTGAGGGTTTGTTTGACTAGTAGACCGGTTAACTGCACAGTGCATTGAAAGAGATGTTATAGGATTCAACCATCGTGCCTCACTTTAAAAAAGTTGTTCTGACATAGAGGACAAAAACGCGGGTATAAAAAAAAATGCATTCATATTTTCAACTTGCACTGAGTTAAATCTTCTAACCAACATCAGTCCTGATAATAACTACCAAATATTCACTAATTTTCAGAATTTTAACCCTTTAAATACCAGTTTGTTTACATAATGTCACTGTTGTTTTTATGCAAAAGAAAACACAAACATTTAATTATTTTCTGTATACTAAATAGAAGAGAACAGTCTGGGATATGTCAATGATTAGCAACAACATTCATTTTGATGCATTTTTATTTTTTCGTGCTGTCAGATTTAAAAAAAAAAAAAAAAAAAAGCTCCAACTTTTTACCTTAGGACAAAAATGTCCCTTTCCTAAAACTGCTATAAAATATTATATATTAATGTTATTTTCCACATGGCAAAAAACTCTAAACTGATACAGTAAGAATGTTTGATTTTCAGCATGTATGTAGTCAGAGATGTCCTGAAGTTAAATATATCAGTCATTGTCAGGAATTATTTATTACATTTTTCCAGCAACCCAAAAATCAACGAATAAAGACATTTCTCTCACAAATTAATGGTATTTTCTTTTTAATTTATAAGGGACATGTAATGTTTTATATTTCTAGTGAATATAATCCAAATCAATCTTATTTCCATATATGTATTTTGTATATACAGTTCCCTTTTTTAACACCTTATTTTGAAAACCGGACGTAGTCGCACGTATATTTGACTTCAGGACATCTCTGTACATGCTGAAAATCAAACATTCTTACTCTATCAATTTAGATATTATTCCAAGTAAAAGTTCCTAGAAGTGTATGATTAAAAGTTTTCCCATGGTCTAGTGTTAAAAAAGTTAACAAAAATCACAATACATATCGACTCTGCACCTTAGTATCGTGATAGTATTGAATCGGGAGATATGTGTATCGTCCCAGCCCTACAGTAAAAGAATCTTGATTCATATTTGATGCGCTGCCTAGTTTGACAATTTGATCGGAGTTCACGAGCAGTGATTGACAGCTGCTGTCGAGACTCCTTGGCTCTGATTGGTTATTTTCCTCCGGTCTATGAAATCTTGCAATCTTCATATTTGCTCAAAGTGACCTTCTGTAGCTTTAAGTTGCATATTGAAAACAGGAAAAAAGTATTTTTAAAATGTTTTATTATTTCTATGATGGAAGACAAAAGCAAGGAATTGTTATACAGTTCATTATTAATTAATTCTCATTCAAAAACATCCAGTTCAGCTGAACACATGCTGCATTTGAGAGAGCAACCACACTTAATTTAGCGTGACTGCAAAAGTAGCAGCTAATTGAAACCCTTTGTACCACAATTAAGCTAATTAGCAGGTGTTTAAAACAGCGAATGAAATAGCTTTGATGAACTGTACATTGAATCACTCCTGAGACCATGTCAATCAATATGCATTTATTTTCACACATCCACAGATCCGTGTCCTCCCTCTACATGGTCTAGATGCAGAGTGGCGCCCGCACCTGGCAGGAGAAGAGGAGCACAACGCCCACGACCCGGGGTACTGTACCTCAAAGACCGCTCCCCGATGGAATGACTCCAGCCTGACTGAAATCCAAACCAAGATTCGAGCCAAGCTTCCATTACCTGACGCCCCACCCAATCTGACTTTCCTGGGGGACGATCTGGCTCATCCTGGCCTGTTTTCACGCATCGTTCGTGGGGAGGAGCAGCAGTGGCGGGTGTGGGAGGACGAAGGTCATGTGGCCTTTCTCACTCCTTTCCCTAACTCACCTGGCTTTACTGTACTGGTCCCACGCCGACCTTTGACCTCTGATATATTCAGACTAGAAAAAGAGGACTATGAGGGACTGGTGCTGGCAACCTGGAAGGTGTCGAGGCTTCTTGGGGAAGGGTTGGGTGCCTGGGGGATGGGGCTTATTTTTGAGGGCTTTGAGATTGACTACGCTCACGCCAAGTTGATACCACTGTTTGTACCGTCGTCATCATCATCAGGGACAGAGGATGATGGCACTAAACCACCACCACCTCCCCAGTTTTACCCCACTTATCCTGGATACGTGACATCAGAAGATGGTCCTGTAGCCAACCTGGAAAGTCTGAAGGAACTACACATTAAAATTACTCAGATTTAATGCTGTTGTCTATAGTTTGATTTCTACTCTGGTACCAAAATCCCGCAAAAGGAATTCCTCTGTCTTAGGAATTAACAAGAAGCCTGTAAAATAACAGAAAACACCTTCATTATTAAAGAGCTATCATATCCTGCACCACTGTCAGTCATTTAATGTGTAAAATATGTCCAGAATTTTAGACTAACATTATCGAAAGACTGTGAAAATATATTATGTCAAAAAAAAAGTCATAATATAGTATGTCGAAAAAAAAATGAAAATATAGTATGTCGAAAAAAAAATGAAAATATAGTATGTCGATAAAAAAATTAAAATACAGTATGTCGAAAAAAAATGTGAAAATATAGTATGTCGAAAAAAAAATGAAAACACAGTATGTCGAAAAAAAAATGAAAATATAGTATGTCGATAAAAAATGAAAATATAGTATGTCGAAAAAAAAATTAAAATATAGTATGTCGATAAAAAAATGAAAATACAGTATGTCGAAAAAAAATGAAAATAAAGTATGTCGAAAAAAAAATGAAAATATAGTATGTCGAAAAAAAATGAAAATATAGTATGTCGAAAATAAAAATAAAGTATGTCGAAAAAAAAATGAAAATAAAGTGTCGAAAAAAAATGAAAATATAGTATGTCGAAAAAAAAATGAAAATGAAGTATGTTGAAAAAAAAATGAAAATATAGTATGTCGAAAAAAAATGTGAAAATATAGTATGTCGGAAAAAAATGAAAATATAGTATGTCGAAAAAGAAAATGAAAATAAAGTGTTGAAAAAAATATGAAAAAATAGTATGTCGAAAAAAAATGTGAAAATATAGTATGTCGGAAAAAAAATGAAAATATAGTATGTCAATAAAAAAATTAAAATACAGTATGTCGAAAAAGTGAAAATATAGTATGTCGAAAAAAAATTAAAATAAAGTATGTTGAAAAAAAAATGAAAATATAGTATGTCGATAAAAAAATGAAAATACAGTGTCGAAAAAAAGAAAATATAGTATGTCGAAAAAAAAATTAAAATAAAGTATGTCGAAAAAAAAATGAAAATAGTGTCGATAAAAAAATGAAAATAAAGTGTCGAAAAAAATATGAAAATATAGTATGTCGAAAAAAAAATGAAAATAAAGTGTCGAAAAAAAAATGAAAATACAGTATGTCGAAAAAAAAATGAAAATATAGTATGTCGATAAAAAAATGAAAATACAGTATGTCGAAAAAAAATGAAAATATAGTATGTCGAAAAAAAAAATGAAAATAAAGTATGTCGAAAAAAAAATGAAAACAAAGTGTCGAAAAAAATATGAAAATATAGTATGTCGATAAAAAAATTAAAATACAGTATGTCGAAAAAAAGTGAAAATATAGTATGTCGAAAAAAAAATGAAAATAAAGTATGTTGAAAAAAAAATGAAAATATAGTATGTCGAAAAAAAATGAAAATATAGTATGTCGAAAAAAAAATGAAAATGAAGTATGTTGAAAAAAAATGAAAATATAGTATGTCGATAAAAAAATTAAAATACAGTATGTCGAAAAAAAAAAAGAAAATAAAGTGTTGAAAAAAATATGAAAATATAGTATGTCGAAAAAAAATGTGAAAATATAGTATGTCGGAAAAAAATGAAAATATAGTATGTCGAAAAAAAATGAAAATATAGTATGTCGAAAATAAAAAGAAAATATAGTATGTCGAAAATAAAAATAAAGTATGTCGAAAAAAAAATGAAAATACAGTATGTCGAAAAAAAAATGAAAATAAAGTGTCGAAAAAAAATGAAAATATAGTATGTCGAAAAAAAAATGAAAATGAAGTATGTTGAAAAAAAAATGAAAATATAGTATGTCGAAAAAAAATGTGAAAATATAGTATGTCGGAAAAAAATGAAAATATAGTATGTCGAAAAAAAAATGAAAATATAGTATGTCGATAAAAAAATGAAAATACAGTATGTCGAAAAAGAAAATGAAAATAAAGTGTTGAAAAAAATATGAAAAAATAGTATGTCGAAAAAAAATGTGAAAATATAGTATGTCGGAAAAAAAATGAAAATATAGTATGTCAATAAAAAAATTAAAATACAGTATGTCGAAAAAGTGAAAATATAGTATGTCGAAAAAAAATTAAAATAAAGTATGTTGAAAAAAAAATGAAAATATAGTATGTCGATAAAAAAATTAAAATACAGTGTCGAAAAAAAGAAAATATAGTATGTCGAAAAAAAAATTAAAATAAAGTATGTCGAAAAAAAAATGAAAATAGTGTCGATAAAAAAATGAAAATAAAGTGTCGAAAAAAATATGAAAATATAGTATGTCGAAAAAAAAATGAAAATAAAGTGTCGAAAAAAAAATGAAAATATAATATGTCGATAAAAAAATGAAAATACAGTATGTCGAAAAAAAACATGAAAATATAGTATGTCGATAAAAAAATGAAAATACAGTGTCGAAAAAAAGAAAATATAGTATGTCGAAAAAAAAATGAAAATAAAGTATGTCGAAAAAAAAATGAAAATACAGTGTCGATAAAAAAATGAAAATATAGTATGTCGAAAAAAAAATGAAAATAAAGTATGTCGAAAAAAAAATGAAAACAAAGTGTCGAAAAAAATATGAAAATATAGTATGTCGATAAAAAAATTAAAATACAGTATGTGAAAATATAGTATGTCGAAAAAAAAATGAAAATAAAGTATGTTGAAAAAAAAATGAAAATATAGTATGTCGAAAAAAAATGAAAATATAGTATGTCGAAAAAAAAATGAAAATGAAGTATGTTGAAAAAAAAATGAAAATATAGTATGTCGATAAAAAAATGAAAATACAGTATGTCGAAAAAAAAATGAAAATAAAGTGTTGAAAAAAATATGAAAATATAGTATGTCGAAAAGAAATGTGAAAATATAGTATGTCGGAAAAAAATGAAAATATAGTATGTCGAAAATAAAAATAAAATATAGTATGTCGAAAATAAAAATATAGTATGTCGAAAAAAAAATGAAAATACAGTATGTCGAAAAAAAAATGAAAATACAGTATGTCGAAAAAAAATGAAAACAGTCGAAAAAAAAGTCATAGTATGTCGACTAAAGTCAAAAAATTAATAGTATAGTTTGTTAAAAAAACAAAACTTCATAGTATAATATAGTGAAAATATAGTATGTCGAAAAAAAAATAAAAATATAGTATGTCGAAAAAAAAAAAGTCATAGTATGTCAAATAAAGTCAAAAAAATTAATAGTATCGTTTGTTGAAAAAAAAAGTCACAGTATATGTCGAAAAACGTGAAAATATAGTATGTCGAAAAAAAATGAAAATATAGTATGTCGAAAAAAATATGAAAATATAGTATGTCGAAAAAAATATGAAAATATAGTATGTCGATAAAAAAATTAAAATAAAGTGTCGGAAAAAAAATGAAAATATAGTATGTCGATAAAAAAATGAAAATATAGTATGTCGATAAAAAAATGAAAATACAGTATGTCGAAAAAAAAATGAAAATATAGTATGTCGAAAAAAAAATGAAAATACAGTATGTCGAAAACAAATGTGAAAATATAGTATGTCGAAAAAAAAATGTGAAAATATAGTATGTTGAAAAAAAATGAAAATATAGTATGTCGATAAAAAAATGAAAATACAGTATGTCGAAAAAAAAGCGAAAATATAGTATGTCGAAAAAAAAAATTAAAATAAAGTATGTCGAAAAAAATATGAAAATATAGTATGTCGAAAAAAAATGAAAATAAAGTATGTCGAAAAAAAAATGAAAATATAGTATGTCGATAAAAAAATGAAAATACAGTATGTCGAAAAACAATGAAAATAAAGTATGTCGAAAAAAAAATGAAAATATAGTATGTCGATAAAAAAATTAAAATACAGTATGTCGAAAAAAAATGTGAAAATATAGTATGTCGAAAAAAATATGAAAATATAGTATGTCGATAAAAAAATTAAAATAAAGTGTCGAAAAAAAAATGAAAATATAGTGTCGAAAAAAATATGAAAATATAGTATGTCGATAAAAAAATGAAAATACAGTATGTCGAAAAAAAATGAAAATATAGTATGTCGAAAAAAAAATGAAAATAAAGTATGTCGAAAAAAAAATGAAAATATAGTACGTCGATAAAAAAATGAAAATATAGTATGTCGAAAAAAAAATGAAAATATAGTATGTCGATAAAAAAATGAAAATATAGTATGTCGATAAAAAAATTAAAATAAAGTGTCGAAAAAAATATGAAAATTTAGTGTCGAAAAAAATATGAAAATATAGTATGTCAATAAAAAAATTAAAATACAGTATGTCGAAAAAAAAGTGAAAATATAGTATGTCGAAAAAAAAATGAAAATAAAGTATGTCGAAAAAAAAATTAAAATATAGTATGTCGATAAAAAAATTAAAATAAAGTGTCGAAAAAAAAATTAAAATATAGTGTCGAAAAAAAAATGAAAATAAAGTATGTCGAAAAAAAAATGAAAATACAGTATGTCGAAAAAAATATGAAAATATAGTATGTCGATAAAAAAATGAAAATACAGTATGTCGAAAAACAATGAAAATAAAGTATGTCGAAAAAAAAATGAAAATATAGTATGTCGATAAAAAAATTAAAATACAGTATGTCGAAAAAAAATGTGAAAATATAGTATGTCGAAAAAAAAATGAAAATACAGTATGTCGAAAAAAAAATGAAAATATAGTATGTCGATAAAAAATGAAAATATAGTATGTCGAATAAAAAATGAAAATATAGTATGTCGATAAAAAAATGAAAATACAGTATGTCGAAAAAAAAAGAAAATAAAGTATGTCGAAAAAAAAATTAAAATATAGTATGTCGAAAAAAAATGAAAATATAGTATGTCGAAAAAAAAGTGAAAATATAGTATGTCGAAAAAAAAGTGAAAATATAGTATGTCGAAAAAAAAGTGAAAATATAGTATGTCGAAAAAAAAGTGAAAATATAGTATGTCGAAAAAAATATGAAAATATAGTATGTCGAAAAAAATATGAAAATATAGTATGTCGATAAAAAAATTAAAATAAAGTGTCGAAAAAAAAATGAAAATATAGTGTCGAAAAAAATATGAAAATATAGTATGTCGATAAAAAAATTAAAATACAGTATGTCGAAAAAAAATGAAAATATAGTATGTCGAAAAAAAAAATGAAAATAAAGTATGTCGAAAAAAAAATGAAAATATAGTACGTCGATAAAAAAATGAAAATATAGTATGTCGAAAAAAAAATGAAAATATAGTATGTCGATAAAAAAATGAAAATATAGTATGTCGATAAAAAAATTAAAATAAAGTGTCGAAAAAAATATGAAAATTTAGTGTCGAAAAAAATATGAAAATATAGTATGTCAATAAAAAAATTAAAATACAGTATGTCGAAAAAAAAGTGAAAATATAGTATGTCGAAAAAAAAATGAAAATAAAGTATGTCGAAAAAAAAATGAAAATATAGTATGTCGATAAAAAAATTAAAATAAAGTGTCGAAAAAAAAATTAAAATATAGTGTCGAAAAAAAAATGAAAATAAAGTATGTCGAAAAAAAAATGAAAATACAGTATGTCGAAAAAAATATGAAAATATAGTATGTCGATAAAAAAATGAAAATACAGTATGTCGAAAAACAATGAAAATAAAGTATGTCGAAAAAAAAATGAAAATATAGTATGTCGATAAAAAAATGAAAATACAGTATGTCGAAAAAAAATGTGAAAATATAGTATGTCGAAAAAAAAATGAAAATACAGTATGTCGAAAAAAAAATGAAAATATAGTATGTCGATAAAAAATGAAAATATAGTATGTCGAAAAAAAAATGAAAATATAGTATGTCGATAAAAAAATGAAAATACAGTATGTCGAAAAAAAATGAAAATAAAGTATGTCGAAAAAAAAATGAAAATATAGTATGTCGATAAAAAAATTAAAATACAGTATGTCGAAAAAAAATGTGAAAATATAGTATGTCTATAAAAAAAGAAAATACAGTGTCGAGAAAAAAAGTGAAAATATAGTATGTCGAAAAAAAAATTAAAATATAGTATGTCGAAAAAAATATGAAAATATAGTATGTCGATAAAAAAATTAAAATAAAGTGTCGAAAAAAAAATGAAAATATAGTGTCGAAAAAAATATGAAAATATAGTATGTCGATAAAAAAATGAAAATATAGTATGTCGATGAAAAAATGAAAATACAGTATGTCGAAAAAAAATGAAAATACAGTATGTCGAAAAAAAAATGAAAATAAAGTATGTCGAAAAAAAAATGAAAATATAGTACGTCGATAAAAAAATGAAAATATAGTATGTCGATAAAAAAATGAAAATATAGTATGTCGATAAAAAAATGAAAATAAAGTGTCGAAAAAAATATGAAAATTTAGTGTCGAAAAAAATATGAAAATATAGTATGTCGATAAAAAAATGAAAATACAGTATGTCGAAAAAAAAGTGAAAATATAGTATGTCGAAAAAAAAATGAAAATAAAGTATGTCGAAAAAAAATGAAAATAAAGTATGTCGAAAAAAAAATTAAAATATAGTATGTCGATAAAAAAATGAAAATATAGTATGTCGATAAAAAAATGAAAATACAGTATGTCGAAAAAAAAATTAAAATATAGTATGTCGAAAAAAAATGAAAATACAGTATGTCGAAAAAAAAGCGAAAATATAGTATGTCGAAAAAAAAATGAAAATACAGTATGTCGAAAAAAAAGCGAAAATATAGTATGTCGAAAAAAAAAATGAAAATAAAGTATGTCGAAAAAAATATGAAAATATAGTATGTCGAAAAAAAATGAAAATATAGTATGTCGAAAAAAAAATGAAAATATAGTATGTCGATAAAAAAATGAAAATACAGTATGTCGAAAAACAATGAAAATAAAGTATGTTGAAAAAAAAATGAAAATATAGTATGTCGATAAAAAAATGAAAATACAGTATGTCGAAAAAAAAAATGAAAATAAAGTGTCGAAAAAAATATGAAAATAAAGTATGTCGAAAAAAAAAATGAAAATATAATATGTCGATAAAAAAATGAAAATACAGTATGTCGAAAAAAAAAATGAAAATAAAGTGTTGAAAAAAATATGAAAATATAGTATGTCGAAAAAAAATGTGAAAATATAGTATGTCGGAAAAAAATGAAAATATAGTATGTCGAAAATAAAAAGAAAATATAGTATGTCGAAAATAAAAATAAAGTATGTCGAAAAAAAAATGAAAATACAGTATGTCGAAAAAAAAATGAAAATATAGTATGTCGATAAAAAAATGAAAATATAGTATGTCGATAAAAAAATGAAAATACAGTATGTCGAAAAAAATATGAAAATATAGTATGTCGATAAAAAAATGAAAATACAGTATGTCGAAAAAAAAATGAAAATATAGTACGTCGAAAAAAAAATGAAAATATAGTACGTCGATAAAAAAATGAAAATATAGTATGTCGAAAAAAAAATGAAAATATAGTATGTCGATAAAAAAATGAAAATATAGTATGTCGATAAAAAAATTAAAATAAAGTGTCGAAAAAAATATGAAAATTTAGTGTCGAAAAAAATATGAAAATATAGTATGTCGATAAAAAAATGAAAATACAGTATGTCGAAAAAAAAGTGAAAATATAGTATGTCGAAAAAGAAAATGAAAATAAAGTGTTGAAAAAAATATGAAAAAATAGTATGTCGAAAAAAAATGTGAAAATATAGTATGTCGGAAAAAAAATGAAAATATAGTATGTTGATAAAAAAATGAAAATACAGTGTCGAAAAAAAGAAAATACAGTATGTCGAAAAAGTGAAAATATAGTATGTCGAAAAAAAATGAAAATAAAGTATGTTGAAAAAAAAAATGAAAATATAGTATGTCGAAAAAAAAATGAAAATAAAGTATGTCGAAAAAAAAATGAAAACAAAGTGTCGAAAAAAATATGAAAATATAGTATGTCGATAAAAAAATTAAAATACAGTATGTCGAAAAAAAAATTAAAATAAAGTATGTTGAAAAAAAAATGAAAATATAGTATGTCGAAAAAAAAATGAAAATATAGTATGTCGAAAAAAAAATGAAAATGAAGTATGTTGAAAAAAAAATGAAAATATAGTATGTCGATAAAAAAATTAAAATACAGTATGTCGAAAAAAAAAATGAAAATAAAGTGTTGAAAAAAATATGAAAATATAGTATGTCGAAAAAAAATGTGAAAATATAGTATGTCGGAAAAAAATGAAAATATAGTATGTCGATAAAAAAATGAAAATATAGTATGTCGATAAAAAATGAAAATATAGTATGTCGAAAAAAAAATGAAAATATAATATGTCGATAAAAAAATGAAAATACAGTATGTCGAAAAAAAATGAAAATAAAGTATGTCGAAAAAAAAATGAAAATATAGTATGTCGATAAAAAAATTAAAATACAGTATGTTGAAAAAAAAATGTGAAAATATAGTATGTCGAAAAAAAAATGTGAAAATATAGTATGTTGAAAAAAAATGAAAATATAGTATGTCGATAAAAAAATGAAAATACAGTATGTCGAAAAAAAAGCGAAAATATAGTATGTCGAAAAAAAAATTAAAATAAAGTATGTCGAAAAAAATATGAAAATATAGTATGTCTATAAAAAAGAAAATACAGTGTCGAGAAAAAAAGTGAAAATATAGTATGTCGAAAAAAAAATTAAAATATAGTATGTCGAAAAAAAATGAAAATATAGTATGTCGATAAAAAAATGAAAATACAGTATGTCGAAAAAAATATGAAAATATAGTATGTCGAAAAAAATATGAAAATATAGTATGTCGAAAAAAATATGAAAATATAGTATGTCGATAAAAAAATTAAAATAAAGTGTCGAAAAAAAAATGAAAATATAGTGTCGAAAAAAATATGAAAATATAGTATGTCGATAAAAAAAATGAAAATACAGTATGTCGAAAAAAAATGAAAATATAGTATGTCGAAAAAAAAATGAAAATAAAGTATGTCGAAAAAAAAATGAAAATATAGTACGTCGATAAAAAAATGAAAATATAGTATGTCGAAAAAAAAATGAAAATATAGTATGTCGATAAAAAAATGAAAATAAAGTATGTCGATAAAAAAATTAAAATAAAGTATGTCGATAAAAAAATTAAAATAAAGTGTCGAAAAAAATATGAAAATTTAGTGTCGAAAAAAATATGAAAATATAGTATGTCGATAAAAAAATGAAAATACATTATGTCGAAAAAAAAGTGAAAATATAGTATGTCGAAAAAAAAATGAAAATAAAGTATGTCGAAAAAAAAATTAAAATATAGTATGTCGATAAAAAAATGAAAATACAGTATGTCGAAAAAAAAATTAAAATATAGTATGTCGATAAAAAAATGAAAATACAGTATGTCGAAAAAAAAAATGAAAATAAAGTGTCGAAAAAAATATGAAAATATAGTATGTCGATAAAAAATGAAAATATAGTATGTCTATAAAAAAAGTGAAAATATAGTATGTTGAAAAAAAAATGAAAATATAGTATGTCGATAAAAAAATGAAAATATAGTATGTCGATAAAAAAATGAAAATATAGTATGTCGATAAAAAAATGAAAATACAGTATGTCGAAAAAAAATGAAAATAAAGTATGTTGAAAAAAAATGAAAATATAGTATGTCGAAAAAAAAATGAAAATAAAGTATGTTGAAAAAAAAATGAAAATATAGTATGTCGATAAAAAAATGAAAATACAGTATGTCGAAAAAAAAAATGAAAATACAGTATGTCGAAAAAAAAAATGAAAATATAGTATGTCGATAAAAAAATGAAAATACAGTATGTCGAAAAAAAATGTGAAAATATAGTATGTCGAAAAAAAAATGAAAATAAAGTATGTTGAAAAAAAAATGAAAATATAGTATGTCGATAAAAAAATGAAAATACAGTATGTCGAAAAAAAATGTGAAAATATAGTATGTCGAAAAAAAAATGAAAATAAAGTATGTCTAAAAAAAAATGAAAATATAGTATGTCGATAAAAAAATGAAAATACAGTATGTCGAAAAAAAAATGAAAATAAAGTGTCGAAAAACATGAAAATATAGTATGTCGAAAAATAAATGAAAATATAGTATGTCGATAAAAAAATGAAAATATAGTATGTCGATAAAAAAATGAAAATACAGTATGTCGAAAAAAAAGCGAAAATATAGTATGTTGATAAAAAAAATGAAAATATAGTATGTCGAAAAAAAATGAAAATATAGTATGTCGATAAAAAAATTAAAATACAGTATGTCGATAAAAAATTAAAATACAGTATGTCGAAAAAAAAGCGAAAATATAGTATGTCGAAAAAAATATGAAAATATAGTATGTCGATAAAAAAATGAAAATACAGTATGTCGAAAAACAATGAAAATAAAGTATGTCGAAAAAAAAATGAAAATATAGTATGTCGATAAAAAAATTAAAATACAGTATGTCGAAAAACAATGTGAAAATATAGTATGTCGAAAAAAAAATGTGAAAATATAGTATGTTGAAAAAAAAATGAAAATATAGTATGTCGATAAAAAAATGAAAATAAAGTGTCGAAAAAAATATGAAAATATAGTGTCGAAAAAAATATGAAAATATCGTATGTCGATAAAAAAATGAAAATACAGTATGTCGAAAAAAAAGTGAAAATATAGTATGTCGAAAAAAAAATGAAAATAAAGTATGTCGAAAAAAAATGAAAATATAGTATGTCGATAAAAAAATTAAAATACAGTATGTCGAAAAAAAAGCGAAAATATAGTATGTCGAAAAAAAAATTAAAATAAAGTATGTCGAAAAAAATATGAAAATATAGTATGTCGAAAAAAAATGAAAATAAAGTATGTCGAAAAAAAAATGAAAATATAGTATGTCGAAAAAAAATGAAAATACAGTATGTCGAAAAAACAATGAAAATAAAGTATGTCGAAAAAAAAATGAAAATATAGTATGTCGATAAAAAAATGAAAATACAGTATGTCGAAAAAAAATGTGAAAATATAGTATGTCGAAAAAAAAATGAAAATATAGTATGTTGAAAAAAAAATGAAAATATAGTATGTCGATAAAAAAATGAAAATAAAGTGTCGAAAAAAATATGAAAATATAGTGTCGAAAAAAATATGAAAATATAGTATGTCGATAAAAAAATTAAAATATAGTATGTCGATAAAAAAATGAAAATACAGTATGTCGAAAAAAAAATTAAAATATAGTATGTCGATAAAAAAATGAAAATACAGTATGTCGAAAAAAAAATGAAAATAAAGTGTCGAAAAAAATATGAAAATATAGTATGTCGATAAAAAATGAAAATATAGTATGTCTATAAAAAAAGTGAAAATATAGTATGTTGAAAAAAAAATGAAAATATAGTATGTCGATAAAAAAATGAAAATATAGTATGTCGATAAAAAAATGAAAATATAGTATGTCGATAAAAAAATGAAAATACAGTATGTCGAAAAAAAATGAAAATAAAGTATGTTGAAAAAAAAATGAAAATATAGTATGTCGAAAAAAAAATGAAAATAAAGTATGTTGAAAAAAAAATGAAAATATAGTATGTCGATAAAAAAATGAAAATACAGTATGTCGAAAAAAAAATGAAAATACAGTATGTCGAAAAAAAAAATGAAAATATAGTATGTCGATAAAAAAATGAAAATACAGTATGTCGAAAAAAAATGTGAAAATATAGTATGTCGAAAAAAAAATGAAAATAAAGTATGTTGAAAAAAAAATGAAAATATAGTATGTCGATAAAAAAATGAAAATACAGTATGTCGAAAAAAAATGTGAAAATATAGTATGTCGAAAAAAAAATGAAAATAAAGTATGTCTAAAAAAAAATGAAAATATAGTATGTCGATAAAAAAATGAAAATACAGTATGTCGAAAAAAAAATGAAAATAAAGTGTCGAAAAACATATGAAAATATAGTATGTCGAAAAATAAATGAAAATATAGTATGTCGAAAAATAAATGAAAATATAGTATGTCGATAAAAAAATGAAAATATAGTATGTCGATAAAAAAATGAAAATACAGTATGTCGAAAAAAAAGCGAAAATATAGTATGTTGATAAAAAAATGAAAATATAGTATGTCGAAAAAAAAATGAAAATATAGTATGTCGATAAAAAAATTAAAATACAGTATGTCGATAAAAAAATTAAAATACAGTATGTCGAAAAAAAAGCGAAAATATAGTATGTCGAAAAAAATATGAAAATATAGTATGTCGATAAAAAAATGAAAATACAGTATGTCGAAAAACAATGAAAATAAAGTATGTCGAAAAAAAAATGAAAATATAGTATGTCGATAAAAAATTAAAATACAGTATGTCGAAAAACAATGTGAAAATATAGTATGTCGAAAAAAAAATGTGAAAATATAGTATGTTGAAAAAAAAATGAAAATATAGTATGTCGATAAAAAAATGAAAATAAAGTGTCGAAAAAAATATGAAAATATAGTGTCGAAAAAAATATGAAAATATCGTATGTCGATAAAAAAAGTGAAAATATAGTATGTTGAAAAAAAAATGAAAATATAGTATGTCGATAAAAAAATGAAAATATAGTATGTCGATAAAAAAATGAAAATATAGTATGTCGATAAAAAAATGAAAATACAGTATGTCGAAAAAAAATGAAAATAAAGTATGTTGAAAAAAAAATGAAAATATAGTATGTCGAAAAAAAAATGAAAATAAAGTATGTTGAAAAAAAAATGAAAATATAGTATGTCGATAAAAAAATGAAAATACAGTATGTCGAAAAAAAAAATGAAAATACAGTATGTCGAAAAAAAAAATGAAAATATAGTATGTCGATAAAAAAATGAAAATACAGTATGTCGAAAAAAAATGTGAAAATATAGTATGTCGAAAAAAAAATGAAAATAAAGTATGTTGAAAAAAAAATGAAAATATAGTATGTCGATAAAAAAATGAAAATACAGTATGTCGAAAAAAAATGTGAAAATATAGTATGTCGAAAAAAAAATGAAAATAAAGTATGTCTAAAAAAAAATGAAAATATAGTATGTCGATAAAAAAATGAAAATACAGTATGTCGAAAAAAAAATGAAAATAAAGTGTCGAAAAACATATGAAAATATAGTATGTCGAAAAATAAATGAAAATATAGTATGTCGAAAAATAAATGAAAATATAGTATGTCGATAAAAAAATGAAAATATAGTATGTCGATAAAAAAATGAAAATACAGTATGTCGAAAAAAAAGCGAAAATATAGTATGTTGATAAAAAAATGAAAATATAGTATGTCGAAAAAAAAATGAAAATATAGTATGTCGATAAAAAAATTAAAATACAGTATGTCGATAAAAAAATTAAAATACAGTATGTCGAAAAAAAAGCGAAAATATAGTATGTCGAAAAAAATATGAAAATATAGTATGTCGATAAAAAAATGAAAATACAGTATGTCGAAAAACAATGAAAATAAAGTATGTCGAAAAAAAAATGAAAATATAGTATGTCGATAAAAAAATTAAAATACAGTATGTCGAAAAACAATGTGAAAATATAGTATGTCGAAAAAAAAAATGTGAAAATATAGTATGTTGAAAAAAAAATGAAAATATAGTATGTCGATAAAAAAATGAAAATAAAGTGTCGAAAAAAATATGAAAATATAGTGTCGAAAAAAATATGAAAATATCGTATGTCGATAAAAAAATGAAAATACAGTATGTCGAAAAAAAAGTGAAAATATAGTATGTCGAAAAAAAAATGAAAATAAAGTATGTCGAAAAAAAATGAAAATATAGTATGTCGATAAAAAAATTAAAATACAGTATGTCGAAAAAAAAATGAAAATATAGTATGTCGATAAAAAAATTAAAATACAGTATGTCGAAAAAAAAGCGAAAATATAGTATGTCGAAAAAAAAAATGAAAATAAAGTATGTCGAAAAAAATATGAAAATATAGTATGTCGAAAAAAAATGAAAATAAAGTATGTCGAAAAAAAAATGAAAATATAGTATGTCGATAAAAAAATGAAAATACAGTATGTCAAAAAAAAAATGAAAATATAGTATGTCGATAAAAAAATTAAAATACAGTATGTCGAAAAAAAAGCGAAAATATAGTATGTCGAAAAAAAAATTAAAATAAAGTATGTCGAAAAAAATATGAAAATATAGTATGTCGAAAAAAAATGAAAATAAAGTATGTCGAAAAAAAAATGAAAATATAGTATGTCGATAAAAAAATGAAAATACAGTATGTCGAAAAACAATGAAAATAAAGTATGTCGAAAAAAAAATGAAAATATAGTATGTCGATAAAAAAATGAAAATACAGTATGTCGAAAAAAAATGTGAAAATATAGTATGTCGAAAAAAAAATGAAAATATAGTATGTTGAAAAAAAAATGAAAATATAGTATGTCGATAAAAAAATGAAAATAAAGTGTCGAAAAAAATATGAAAATATAGTGTCGAAAAAAATATGAAAATATAGTATGTCGATAAAAAAATGAAAATACAGTATGTCGAAAAAAAAGTGAAAATATAGTATGTCGAAAAAAAAATGAAAATAAAGTATGTCGAAAAAAAAATGAAAATATAGTATGTCGATAAAAAAATTAAAATATAGTATGTCGAAAAAAAAATGAAAATAAAGTATGTCGAAAAAAAATGAAAATATAGTATGTCGAAAAAAAAATGAAAATATAGTATGTCGATAAAAAAATTAAAATATAGTATGTCGAAAAAAAAATGAAAATAAAGTATGTCGAAAAAAAATGAAAATATAGTATGTCGATAAAAAAATGAAAATACAGTATGTCGAAAAAAAAATGAAAATATAGTATGTCGATAAAAAAATTAAAATACAGTATGTCGAAAAAAAAAATGAAAATAAAGTGTCGAAAAAAATATGAAAATATAGTATGTCGATAAAAAATGAAAATATAGTATGTCGATAAAAAATGAAAATATAGTATGTCTATAAAAAAAGTGAAAATATAGTATGTTGAAAAAAAAATGAAAATATAGTATGTCGATAAAAAAATGAAAATACAGTATGTCGAAAAAAAATTAAAATAAAGTGTGTCGAAAAAAAAATGAAAATATAGTATGTCGAAAAAAAATGAAAATACAGTATGTCGAGAAAAAAAGTGAAAATATAGTATGTCGAAAAAAAAATGAAAATAAAGTATGTTGAAAAAAAAATGAAAATATAGTATGTCGATAAAAAAATGAAAATACAGTATGTCGAAAAAAAAAATGAAAATATAGTATGTCGATAAAAAAATTAAAATACAGTATGTCGAAAAAAAATGTGAAAATATAGTATGTCGAAAAAAAAATGAAAATAAAGTATGTTGAAAAAAAAATGAAAATATAGTATGTCGATAAAAAAATAAAAATACAGTATGTCGAAAAGAAAAAGCGAAAATATAGTATGTCGAAAAAAAAAATTAAAATAAAGTATGTCGAAAAAAATATAAAAAATATAGTATGTCTATAAAAAAAGAAAATACAGTGTCGAGAAAAAAAGTGAAAATATAGTATGTCGAAAAAAAAATGAAAATATAGTATGTCGAAAAAAAAATGAAGATATAGTATGTCGAAAAAAAAATGAAGATATAGTATGTCGAAAAAAAAATGAAGATATAGTATGTCGAAAAAAAAATGAAAATACAGTATGTCGAAAAAAAAAAGTCAAAGTATGTCCAATAAAGTCAAAAAATTTAATAGTATAGTTTGTTGAAAAAAAAAAAAGTCATAGTATAATATGTCAAAAATATGAAAATATAGTATGTCTATAAAAAAAAAGTGAAAATATAGTATGTCGAAAAAAAAGTGAAAATATAGTATTTTCGAAAAAAAATGTGAAAATATAGTATGTCGAAAAAAAAAAAAGTCATAGTATAGTATGTCGGAAAAAAAATGAAAATAGTATTTTTAAAAAAAAAGGTGAAAATATAGTATGTCGAAAAAAAAAAAGTCATAGTATGTCCAATAAAGTCAAAAAATTTAATAGTATAGTTTGTTGAAAAAAAAAAAAAGTCATAGTATAATATGTCAAAAAAAGTGAAGATATAGTATGTCGGAAAAAAAATGTAAATATAGTATGTCGAAAAAAAAAAGTGAAAATATGTCGAATAAAGTAAAAAAAATAAATAGTAGTTTGTTAAAAAAAAAAAAACGTCATAGTATGTCGAAAAAAAAGTGAAAATACAGCATGTCGAAAAAAAAGTGAAAATATAGTATGTCGAAAAAAAAGTGAAAATACAGTATGTCGAAAAAAAAGTGAAAATACAGTGTCGAAAAAAAAGTGAAAATACAGTATGTCGAAAAAAAAGTGAAAATATAGTATGTCGAAAAAAAAGTGAAAATACAGTATGTCGAAAAAAAAGTGAAAATATAGTATGTCGAAAAAAAAGTGAAAATACAGTATGTCGAAAAAAAAGTGAAAATATAGTATGTCGAAAAAAAATGAAAACAGTCGAAAAAACAAAACGTCATAGTATAATATAGTGAAAATATAGTATGTCGAAAAAAAAATAAAAATATAGTATGTCGAAAAAAAAAAAGTCATAGTATGTCAAATAAAGTCAAAAAAATTAATAGTATCGTTTGTTGAAAAAAAAAAAGTCACAGTATATGTCGAAAAACGTGAAAATATAGTATGTCGAAAAAAAATGAAAATATAGTATGTCGAAAAAAAAAAAAGTCATAGTATGTCGAATAAAGTCAAAAAAATTAATAGTATAGTTTGTTGAAAAAAAAAATTAAAATAGACTGTCGAAAAAAAGGTGAAAATATAGTATGTCGAAAAAAAAGTGAAAATACAGTATGTCGAAAAAAAAGTGAAAATAAAGTATGTCGAAAAAAAAGTGAAAATATAGTATGTCGAAAAAAAAGTGAAAATATAGTATGTCGAAAAAAAAGTGAAAATACAGTATGTCGAAAAAAAAGTGAAAATATAGTATGTCGAAAAAAATGTGAAAATATAGTACGTCGAAAAAAAAATGAAAATAGAGTATGTCGAAAAAAAAGTGAAAATATAGTATGTGGAAAAAAAAAATGAAAATATAATATGTCGAAAAAAAAGTGAAAATATAATGTCGAAAAAAAAGTGAAAATACAGTATATCGAAAACAAAGTGAATATAGTATGTCAAAAAAAAAATTAAAATAGAGTATGTCGAAAAAAAAGTGAAAATAAAGTATGTCGAAAAAAAAGTGAAAATATAGTATGTCGAAAAAAAAGTGAAAATATAGTATGTCGAATAAAGTCAAAATTAATAGTATAATTTGTTAAAAAAAACGTAAATGTTTGTACCGGTAATCACAACATTTGAGCGTGTTCCATTATGTTTTATAACCCACTTCCACTCCACGTTAATTGGTTTGGGACGGCACTTAATTTGACGGACCCTCCACGCTAACGTACAAACAAGAGTGGAAGTGTAGGGAGAGGGTGGATAGACCCTGAATAGACTGAGGAAGTGGGAATGTGGCTGAAGAGGAGGGAAACAAACAAACCCCAACAGTACCAAAAAACAAACAAATAGTTTGTGTATTTTAAATATTAAGTAATTTTTTTATTTATTGATAAAAGTATCTGTGCAAAGTTCAGTTTCTAAAAATATAAAATAAAAAGACAGGTTCTTTCACACAAGATGATGATTGAAACATTGATGGACCACAGAACTTCTAGCTGGTATATATATGCACATTAAACACCAGGATCCAAGAGCCATTCAACCATTTATTGAGTGAGGATAATGGAGCATTGTGATGATTTTTCTGTACAATATATTTGCCATGCTTACCACATTACAAATATTAAACAAAGAGGTACAAAAATTATCTTATTAATGCATCAAATTCTTAAGGATGAAATCCTTTCAGGTTCTCCATCCGGATCCTAATTATAACAAACAAACAAAATTATACGACCACTTTTTTTCTGAAGTTAAACAAGATTGCAGATTACTTACCGGGGTTTGACTTTCTCTCACAGGAAAAGTGGCCGATATCACACAGCTCCAGAACAATACCGTGATCTGTTAAGGAGTTGGATATTTAACATTAAATTAGGATTGATAACAGGTAGAAATAACTCAAAGGATATAAACCATATGTTGTGTAAAACAAATCGTCAGAATCATTATGAACAAACTTACTGTTGTGGCAGCATGGTACTCAGACAGAGGACATGTCCAAACAATTCACTGCATGGTGGTGTGGCAGCATGGTGTCAGACAGAGGACATGTCCAAACAATTCACTGCATGGTGGTGTGGCAGCATGGTGTCAGACAGAGGACATGTCCAAACAATTCACTGCATGGTGGTGTGGCAGCATGGTGTCAGACAGAGGACATGTCCAAACAATTCACTGCATGGTGGTGTGGCAGCATGGTGTCAGACAGAGGACATGTCCAAACAATTCACTGCATGGTGGTGTGGCAGCATGGTGTCAGACAGAGGACATGTCCAAACAATTCACTGCATGGTGGTGTGGCAGCATGGTCTCAGACAGAGGGATCTGAACAGGCCACACCCAGCCTTTATATAACCTCCCCTTCTCCAGACTCCTCCCCTGCAGCATCAACAGGTGAATCTGCACCCACTACTACCTGGGCTGCGGGAAGGTGAATAACGGAGTGAAATGAGCCGGAGGTATCTGAGTAGCAGCCATGATAAGAGCTGGTTGAAGTCTCTAAATGTTGAGGAAAAGGTGCTTCAATGCTTCCTTTATTATCTCCTTTAGCAGAGGATACACTGGAGCATCCTTTATTTAAGGATAGGAGATAATGCCGTCCCACTTTTAAAGCGACGCACTATTCTGCCGTTCATGAAAACAAACGATATGCTTATCGTGCATAATATTTTCATACGGTCATATACTAATTGGGAGTCATGTTGATAAATATGAGTGACAAACATTTCATTTCACTTTATTTATGTCGAATAAGTAAAAAATAAGAAAAAAAACAAAAGAAGATTAAGAAATATAATGAACAGTAAACCTACTATAGCGAACAAATAATAACAAATAACAAAAAAAAAGTGAAATAAACAAGTGCAATACTTCAGTCAATGCAATATGTACAATATAAAAAATAAAAATGAAAAAATGCCTGTGCACTATTTTTATATTATGCAACCTCTACGGCTCCTATATATATATATATATATATATATATACGTATATATATATATATATATATATATATGCTTCTATATTTACCATATACCAAGTATTTCCTTTATTATTGTACTGTATATTATTTGCATATACACCTTTTTTTATTCTATTACTGTAAATGTATTTTATTATCGTTTTGTTATTTATTATTATTATTATTATCATTATTATTATTATTATTATTATTATTATTATTATTATTATTATTATTATTATTATTTTTATTATCATTTTTATTTAATATTATTTTTTGCTACTTAACTTACTGTTTCACTGTTTTTCTTAATGGAGCTTTCGAGTATTTCACACGATTGTACTTGTATAACCAGTGTGACAATAAACATCTTGAATCTTGAATCTTGAATAATAATAACATAAATAAATATTACATCCAAAAAGGAGTAGAAGAAATATACATTTAATGGTTCTACACCTTCTCCATAACTCAAACCTGTAGGTTATTCCTTTTTTATTTCAATTCCAACCTTGGTAATGAAGTGATAAATTTCACCGGTTGTCCACGTTAGGTCAGATAATATTTATTATATGTTGAAGTAAAGTGTTCCAGCAGCAGAAAGACCGTGGGTGAAGCACGGAGGAAAGCATACACCTTTTGTAGTCCATCTAAGGAACATTTCACCACAGCAGACCTGCGTCAATAACACCTGCCACCATTTAATTTTATGTGGAATAAACTGAATTAAAAAGATGTAGGTTCATCAAAAATAATATTTTTTATATTACAAATAACAGCTAAAATTAGTAATATATAGCCCATATGTCTTGCTAGCTGTCTGGTTTCTCAGAGTGCAGTTGTGCTTGTTTTTCAGCTCTGTTTAGATGTCACTGCAGATCAGCAGCTTTCACAGAAATTATACATTTATGTGGTATAATCTTTCTTTTTTAGAATTAAACAGATGACAAAAAGTCAGATGTCAGTCTCTGTCAATTTTGACCAAATATGTGGTTACTGGGTTTTGGCTTTGTGGGCCACATTTGTCCAGTTATCCGCGGTGAGAATGGGAATAGTCAACAGAAGAAATTTCCAAGATGAAGTTTATTTGCTTGATCACACTTTGACATCTTGCGGCTTCTTAGAGAATCTCCGTCCGCAGCACCTGCCTTCCACGCGGTCCATCTTCGTGATGTAGAGGAGAGGCTCGATGCTGCTGCTCAGATCCATGATGGAGAACACGCTGATGCTGATCTGGCAGCGGAACTCCACAAACGTATAGTACGACGCGAAGGGCATGAGGGCCACGGGCGGCAGGTAGTTGGCCACGACGATGGCCAGGATGATCAGCACCATCCTGAAGGCCTTCTTCTTTACCGGGTGCATCTCCTCCTTTCCCGCAACAGATCGTCTGAGGACCCAGATGACGGAGATGTTGCAGAAGATCATGACCGCGAAGGCAAAGAGGATGATGCCGCTGAAGACCTCGTTGACGCTCACCATTCCCAGGGTGCTTTTGGTGAGGCCGTAAGCCAGGATGAGGCCCCAGACCACCACGGAAATGCCAATGCGGATCTTACTGTCTCGAGTACCAGTGAACAGTACTGGGTGGACCACGGCCGTGTAGCGGTCTAGGCAGATACACACCTGGAACAGCAGATCAGTGAAGGACTATCACACCACAGTACTTAAATGCATTTCCACGACTTTAGACATTGAACTTCCTGGCTGATTAAGATGGACCTGCTGGATGCTCACATGCAACAGGTTAAGTAAGATGCAGGTTCATAGAAGACCTGAATATGAAATCCAGCGTGGCATTTCTTATACTTTGGCCTTTGTTTAAAGGGACTATTTGTAACTTTCAGAAATGCTTGTTAACAGCGACACCTGTGGCCGTGAAATCAACGAAAGTCAGCGTCGGGCTCGCGCTTGCTCGCTCTTAATATACCTGAACGAGCATCGCTCAAAACAGTGAGGCGACACACGTCAACTAAAACCACAATTTCACTCTATATTTCAGCTGCTTGGCAGTAATGTTAGCTGACCAGACGAAGGTCTCTCCATGAACATGATTTAGATCTGATCCTAGTGTTGGCTTTTCCTTCCTAAGTGCAGGCTGAGACAGCGGGGCTCTGCAGCGTGTCTCCCTGCTCTCTCCGCCCGCAGCCGGAGAGAGCAGGGAGACACCGGCACCCGGTCGGTAACGAGAAGACAACGTAACTCTCTGCAGAGCTCCGTCACTTCACAAGACACGGGAAACCTCTGTTGGTCTAGGGGAGCTGCAGCATTTATTTCTGCACAAACGTCCCCTGTACATTCACTAGATATTCTCAGAGCTAAACTAACTCTTCTGCAGTGTGGAGTGAGCGCGCGTTGACGTCTAGAGGTGGAGTGAGCTGAGCGAGAACGCGCACGCTGTCTGAGTGAAGACGAGCAGGCAGAGGAGGAAGGTACAGCGGTTACACGCGAACGCGCATGTGCGAGCGCGCATGTGTGCCAACCCGCTACATTTATACGCTTACAAAGTTACAAACAGTCCCTTTAAGGATGCAGAGATTTATCCCTGCTCAGTACAGTATTATATACAAACTCACCAGAAAGAGTGGCGCAGCGTCCTTGATCCCATACGCGAACCTCTGAAAGTACGAAATCCGACTGTCGCCCAGCAGCAGCCGGTTGACCATGTCTATGGGCGTCATTAGGCAGAAGTAGGCGTCCAAGATGGCCAGGTTGAAGATGAAGATGTCAGTGGTGCACGAGTCACTTTTCTTTGTGGCGATCTGCCAGATGACCAGGACGTTACAGGGCGTCCCCACCGCCAGGTTGAACACCTTGACGCCAAAGTAGAAGATGAAGGCAAAAGGGGCCGCGACGCACGCTGGGAACTCGTACCAAGGTGGAGTACCACGGGGGCCACCGGGGATGGTAGAGTTCACGTCGTAGAGGTTGGTGACGGGGTTCAGGGTGGTGTTGAACATTGTGGGGAAGAAGTGCTGAGGGTGGAAGGAGAGGATGATATGAGAAAGAAAGGGTTAATTATTCACATTTCATTTTTCTACATTTTGACCTGGAATGCCAGTCACATGTTTTAAAATCTAAACTTTACAGTCAAAATCATAGCAACAATTCTGTCCTCACTCAAAACAAACTATTATTTATTCTACTCACGCATAAATGCTCCAAACAGAACAACTCACGAGGCCTATACAGAACAACCAGACCACAATCTTACCTGAACAGAGTTCACAGTGTCCTTCAGTCACAGTCTTCTTTACTTGCTGCAAAATCTTTTCTGCATTAGATCACCGGGGGCCACGGCCTTATAAACACACTCCACTGGGACTAATGCCATCGTTGGATTGGACCAGTCTGAGCGGCAATGGCTTTCTCAACCCAATGTGGTGTCCAACCCAGGCTGTGATTGGACAGTAATGCAAAATAGAGTTGCTGAGACATCTTCGGTGATTGGACGGTTTCGTTACGTACAAAGGGGCGTGTTTAGGTTGAGTTAGACGCGGTTGGCGTTATGTCCTTGTAGAGGTAGAGTCAAAGATGCTGCAGGGGTAAATATTAATGGCTGTTTTCTAGTCTTTGAGTTATTCATGTGTGAAGGGGACTCTGTCTTTGCCTTCAGGGCTCCCTGAGTGTAAAACAACCTGCCTGAAGAATGTACTGGTGTTGTCTGTACCGTCCTTTAAATTACCCATCACCTCATATCCTCATGTCCTCAGTTGTTGCAGTATAAAGACATCAATCCTATTGTTTCCCCAAGCCCCCGGCCTGTGAGTGCTGTTCAGTTGTTCTCATTTATGGTTCATGTTTAAAGAGTAATCTGATCCCAGGTCTGTTTCTGTTGGTAATTTCTATCTACAGCAGCACTGCAGCTGAACATTTGTTCTCTTCTTCTTACTGATGCAACTGTACACCGTTCAGTAAACAGGTGATGCAAGGTAAGCATAACTGAGAAATCTAATGCAAGGAGTTACTAATGTGCCCCAGACTGTGTTGAGTGTTGAGAAAAAAAAACCTTTTGGGAATAGAAACTTGCAAAGTCACGACAAACACCCGCTTACATAAATACCACTGTGTGTGTTTCATAACAGTTTTTCATTACACAACCAACCCAATTGTACACGTGAGGAGTACTTCTCAGCCTGTAAAGACTGACTGTTGTAGTCTGAGTTTAAAAACATAGTCCGTGATGATGTTATTTGAGGTTATTTCAGATGGGAGTTGAGATATATCAAATTGCAATATTGGAAATAAAGGATCCAGAATCTTTGGAGTTTAACTTATACTAAAGATTACGAGTCAGGATATGTTGGATGTGGTTGCACTAGATTTCTAAAACGGTGCACAGGTTTACACGCAAAAACACACACATATACCATTAAGACAGTTATGTCAGGATATGTTACCAGTTATGTAAGAACTAGAGCTATCAAAGTTAATGCGATAATAACTCGTCAACACAAATTAATTCTAACGCCACTAATTTCTTTAACGCATTAAGGCAACAACTTGCAATTTTTATTTTTATTTTAAATCTACAGTGAAGATACTGGCATCATGTGAAACTAAAAAAAACCTAAGGAATCCATTGGTAGCAACCATGTCATACTAGCTTGTCACGAAGGAGGTTAAATAATGCTCCACACTTAATCTACATTTTGGCGAGGAAAAACTGGCATGACATGACCTCTGATCTCCAGATGTGTGAATGTAAATGGGTTCTATGGGTACCCACGAGTCTCCCCTTTACAGACATGCCCACTTTATGATAATCACATGCAGTTTTGGGGCAAGTCATCGTCAAGTCAGCACACTGACACACTGACAGCTGTTGTTGCCTGTTGCATACATTTGCATAAAGCAGCATATTTGTCCACTCCCATGTTGATAAGAGTATTAAATACTTGACAAATCTCCCTTTAAGGTACATTTTGCATAGATAAAAAATGTGCATATTTTAATCAACCGACAACCCTAATATATATTTATATGATTGTTGCTTTCGCTCTGCATCTCTACTGTCAAATCAAGGCTAAGTTGTCTATCAATAGGTCACATTGTTTGTTAAACTAATAGGAAGGATGTGAAGACACAGCTTAAGAGTTGAGTTTGGTGACACGAGGGAGGCCTCCCCATATGCAATACAAAACACACAACTATTTCCATCAATCCATCCACAAATAAATTCAACATGGAGATAGCCGTGATATGTCAGCTGTCAATTTTGACTGTGGGTATTCAAATGTAGGAAATTAATCTCCATGAAGTGCCTGGTTTCTGTCAGCAGGTCGTCTGTCTTCACACAACACTGATCTCCGCCTGAACCTCCTGGTGAAGAACACTGTGACTTCTAAAAGGTAAAGTGACTGCAAATGTTCCTATGAAATAACTGTAAATACCCAACATGATGAAATTACCATCCTGTTGCTTAGTTTACAATTGATAACTTTACACTGGCGACGTCATTCACAGGGATGTATGGCAGCTACTTGGTTACAAAATTAATTTATGTTTTTTTTTCTCTTTGTTGCATCACGCCAATTATGCATATATGACTTTACCAGAAGAATGAAAAGAGTGTTGTTTAGTGTAGGGCTATTCTTCAACTGACTTAGGTGTATAACTTCTTACGTAACTTCCATTTTTAATGTATTTGTGTACAAAGTTACAGACACATCTACAGTGTTTGTGAAGGTTCTCAGTCATCCAGGTCATGGTGGAGTTAAATCAGCAGCAACTGGATTTGGTTTAGATTCTTGAAGACGTTTCGCTTCTCATCCAAGAAGCTTCTTCAACAGGTACCTAGTTCAGAACTGAAGAAGCTTCTTGGATGAGAAGTGAAACATCTTCAAGAATCTAAACCAAGTCCAGTTGCTGCTGATTTAACTCTTACTCGGACACATCTACAGTATAATGCGATCTGTCAACCAAACACAAGTCATGTGAAAACAAAAATCAGATACAGTTGAAACGTTTTATTAATTTTGTCTGTTTAAAGAAGCCACGATCACTAGGACCTACAACAGATCTGCGCACCATGAGGTGTTTTAAAAGACTATCAAGTGTCCTTGGTTCTTCCCCAGATTTACAGGGTGCACTAAAAATGAAGTGTTTAGAGTTAATATTGATGGATGGCAGCGTCCTTGGTGTCAGAGAACTGTTCCCATCGGTGGGATGAATAATTAGGTTCATGATGGTCAGAAAGAGTCAAGGCAACATAAAGAAAGTGGAGATTGTGTGAAGCTGGACTCCTCAGAAACAATACGCATGCTCAAAGATTATAAAAAACATTCTGAAGCGTATAACCACACGTTCACCAGCAGAAACTCTCCCAGAACTATGAAAACAGAACTATCATAACAATAATGATGTGAACGTGTGCCATTAAAATTAATTTGCATGAAGTTTACAAGCTGGACGGACTGTGCAAAAGAACACCTGGCATAAGAGAAGTGTAATATGCAAATTAAAGAATAATATTTGTGGAGACCGCATGCACAACTACAAATACGGATTCAAATATATTTATATTTATTTTTAAAAATATTTTTTTATTTTTATATAATTTGTCTTTGGACGTGGATCCTATATTTAATCAAAGGGCAATACTGTCTCACAATATACCCGTCCCTCCTTTTTTACTTATTTAAGGGTGCATCCGTTGTACTACCTGTCCAGCACCAAATGGGGGAAGACAAAGTTGGCATGGGTGGATATTAGAGCTGTCAAATTTAGTGCACATGCGTTTTAACGTTACTAATTTCTTGAACGCACTAACGTAAGCGATCTTTCAGAGTTTTAACACTAGAGTGAAGATACCGGCATCATATGAAACTAGAAAATCTAAGGAATTCAAAGGGGTTCCTTGACCTCTGACTTCCAGATCAGTGAATGTAAATGGGTTCTATGGGTACCCACGAGTCTCCCCTTTACAGACATGCCCACTTTATGATAATCACATGCAGTTTGGGGCAAGTCATAGTCAAGTCAGCACACTGACACACTGACAACTGTTGCTGCCTGTTGGGCTGCAGTTTGCCATGTTATGATTTGAACCAATTTTTTATGCTAAATGCAGTACCTGTGAGGGTTTCTGGACAGTATCTGTCATTGTTTTGTGTTGTTAATTGATTTCCAATAATAAATATATACATACATTTGCATAAAGCAGCATACTGTCCACTCCCATGTTGATAAGAGTGTTAAATACTTGACAAATCTCCCTTTAAGGTAAAAAGATGTGTGATTAATTGGCGATTAAGGCACTATCTTGGGGTCTGTTATCCTGTTCTAATAATACATCCATGCCTTTGACCTTTGACCACCAAAATCGAATCAGTTAATCCTGGAGTCCAAATGGACGCTTGTGCCAAATTTGAAGACATTCCCTCCTGAGATATCACGAGAATGGGTCTAGATGCCTCGGAGAGCTTTAAAGAGATAAATTGCATGTTGTCATTATGCTCTTTTGACAGATATTCAACGTAGACAGACAGAAGCTCAACTCACCACGGGGATGGAGAACTTAACAGATAACAGTACCATCAATCAGAACGGCACCGGCGAGAGGTTCGATATTGATGCTGTTGTCTGGATGTATCTGCCCACTGTGGTCACAGTGCCACTGGCGGTACCGGCCAACGCTCTGGTCATACGCCTCCTGATGGGCAAACCTGGCATCTGCTCCACCTCAGAGATCTTCATACTCAACCTGGCACTATTCGACATGCTGTTCTGCTTCATGAACCTCGTCGAGTACTTCTTGTTCCTGGGCAATCGAACAATGGAGGCTGCTAACTTCCAGGCTTGGGGTTTAAATCAAGCGGGAGGGCCGATGTTGCTCTGCCTGTTGTCTTTAGACAGCTACGTGGCCGTCTGCCATCCGCTGGTCTTCCTCCGGCTCAAGGATCCTAAACTGCGACTGTCGTTGTGCTTCGCGGTGAGCGTCATAACTGCTGTCTGTTGCCTCATGGTGAAGGTAGCCTTCAAGTACACGATGTATCTGATTATAGTGGTCCTGAGCGGTGCCATTGTGACCATATCAACCTGCAACATCCTGATTCTCAAGTCCCTCTGCCAATCGGGGCCCGGCAGGAAGGAGGTGCATCCAGTGAAAAAGCGAGCATTTAAAACAGTGCTGACTATGTTGGTGCTGGTCAACGTCCACTACCTCCCCCCACTCTGCGAATTCCTGGCTAAGGAGTTTGGTCCCAGTCAGTTCAGGCCCTTCTCATTCCTCACCTGTCTGACCTACACGGCTCTCTCCATGAGCAGCTTCGTTCAGCCTCTGTGTTATCTCGTTCGCACCAACCAGCTGCCCAAGATGAGATGTGACCGCGGCTCAGCTGCTCAGGCAAAAACTGTGGCAACAGTTTAGTTTAGAGCAACCCCGACCTTCGTGACACGTAAAGTCAAATTAAAGGCTGTAACCTGGTGATGGTGGGATGACAATATATCAACACTTTATCATATTTTAAACAAAATGCTATTTTGTTGTAGATATTTTTGGTGACACTTAAAAAGTGAAAAACAAATGTGGTGGTAGCTCTAACTCACACAGGCTCCACCCTCTACTGGACTCTATGGTAATACTCTCCTCCAATCACACGCACGCGTTCGCCCACTGAGAATTGCATAAATGTAGCCGGCCAATCAGGACACGTGCCTACCGATTACATTTGTCACCACAGTACATAAGGCGGCGTCCAGTGCTGCCTGGCATCCTTTTCTCTTCATCCTTTAGCCGGTCTGGATCAGTGTGGTGAGGTCGATTTGGTGACGCGGCAGAGCATACATCAAGCCCCCCAGAAAGAGCGCCGGTTGTTGATGCCAATGTTCGTAGTGGCCAAACGGCGGTATTACAACTTCCGTGTCCGTCACGTGATGCCATTGGGCCCAAAAAGACTTTTTCCCATAGACTTACATTGGGAAAGAGACGTCTGTAACTCAGAGGATAATCAACTTCCCAGTACGAACACTTGAATATCTCTTATTTAAACCATTAGGTCTTAAAAGTTGTAAAATGCACTAATGACCGAATCCAGAGTTATTTCCCTTCCTCCGTTCATATGAATGAGACCCAGACCGAGGCTGGAGCGAGGGCTGGGAGGCGGAGTTAGCGAGCCGTGACGACAGTGGGACGGCTGTGACCCCGTGACCAAGCCATGTGACCGAGCGGACGCTACTGTGCATGCTCAATGGGCCCAATGGATGCGGATGATCGCCAGAATTCCACTCAGAAGTGGAGCCATTTTGGCATCATGCGCCACTGAGCAACTTTCATAGAAATGAACGGGGCCCCGCCTCCAACGCTGTATCCAGTTCTCTTAATACATCCATGGTAGTGGTCGAGTAGAGGGCGGAGCCTGTATGAGTTGGAAAGAAGGTTACGGTATTGTGACCCTAGTTCTATAAGCACAGGTTTCACAGATTCGGTAGGCAAGTGTCCTGATTGGCCGGCTACGTTTATGCAAATCTCAGTGGTGAACGCGTGCGTGTGATTGGAGGAGAGTATTACCATAGAGTGCAGTAGAGGGCGGAGCCTGTGCTTGTAGAGATATAATATCGTAACCTTTGTTATTGTTTGTCTTTAAATGCTTATACGCAAACCTGAAACTTTGTTTGTATCTTTTCTGCCTTAAATATGGTAAAAGTAATTGTGTGATCAACGCTGATGAGATAACAAATGACTGTAATAGATAGAAATCTATTGAAGAAAAAAAACTGAAAAACCCGACAAAAAAGCAGCTGGACTTTCATTATTTATAAATGTAATGAGTTTTTTTTTGTATATTTTGCTTGTGAATACTAAATAAGCATGTTTTCTCTATAAAAGTCTATAGGCAAGATTAGAAAATAGGACTTAATATAACAATAATTGCAACGACAAAAGTATATTATTATATTTTATTTAATAAAACAGGCAAACATCCGAGTTTGGCTTACAAATAGGCATCGATAGTTAAATACTCTTGAGAACGCCTCGGGCAGATTCTGACACATGAATCTGTTTCATTAAAAGGAAAACAACATTCAGCAATGAACTTATTGTTTAAGTTTTACATTTTTAAATTGAGAAAAAGTACATTATCAGATGTGTATGGAGAAGATGAACCTAATTAACGCTGACAAATGTAATAATTGTTCTGTGCTGCTTGTACGGCTTTACACTAACAAGAATCTGACAGAATTAAACTGGCTGTATAGTCTGATACAAGCACGAGGACTGTACAGGCTGTTCAACAGCGTTCAAATATGAAACATTTCACCTCTTTTAGGTGATATAAGTGAACGAAAATAGATATTTTTCCAAATCCAAGAGACATTATATGGAGGACAGAACCTGCCAAAAATAAATGAATAAATAAATAAATCACTCGATAAATAAATAAACATGTCATTAAATGTAGCAAAAGTAATTTTAGAAATAAATGTGGTCATTGATTAATTGATAAAATGTGACAAATTTACATTTATTTTTTAATTTGCTCCTTTATTTATTTATCTTTGTATTAATTCCATTATTTACTATTTGTTCAATTTTACCTTTTATTTATTTATTTGTATTAATGTTTAAATGTATTTATTTTTGCATTCATTTTTTATTTAACTATTTTTACATTTATTTTTAAATGTATGTTTTTATTTAGGTATTTATTTACTTATTTATTTCTGCACGATTTTCTCTTTTTGCATTTCACCCCTTATTTATTTCCCCAAACTTATTTATTTTTGTATTATTTTCTTTACACATTTCTGCCTCATGATGCAAATGATGGGGCTGTCACTCAATATGTGTCATTGTGGGGTCAGGGTGCATGCGGCAAATGGCATTTAAAAAAATAATGAATAAATGCAAAAATAAATAAATACATTTAAAAATGAATGAATATAAATACATAAATAAATATAATGGAAAATTAAACAAAAGAGTAAATTAATCAGAATTAATACAAAGATGAATAAATAAAGAAGAAAATTAAAATTGAAATGTGTCACATTTTATCAATGAATTAATAAAATTTATTTATGGAGTCATTTATTTATTTATTTCTGCATGTTCCGTCCTCCACAACATTATACATTGCATTGTGTATAATAACACAGATTTGACATTGTCTGCATCTCAAAAGTATGACATAAAAGTGCTTCTGCATAGAGGAGGTCTTTAAGATTTGTAAGTGCTGCAAATCATAATTCATGGTCACACATAATCAAGCATTACAACTGTACCGAATTCCTTGTATTAACTATAATCACAAGATTAAATAAAAAATGCAATGCACTAAGATTAGAAATGTATGTAACCTTCAAAAATTATATCAAAATATAGAAATCTATAATAAATAATCCTGATACTCAAAATTTGTCCTCCTGTCTCTCCTTTCCAGCATGTCCTTTAAGACGAGTATATACTGTATGTAAAATGATGGATTTTACCTGGATTCACCTCGAGTGCACTTCATAATATTTTCTCTAAATGTTCTGTACAATAAACAGAGAATAAAAGGAAATGACTGATTGACGTACACAGTTTGTCTGTCGAGTGAAGCCCAAACAGGTACTCATTTATCAATTCTGAATATTCTCATTTGACAAATAAACACTTTTCTTTCTCATACAAAATGTATTTCTGTACAAGAAAGTAGAATGTCATGAAAGTCAACATGACGCCTTTCAAAGATGTTAGAAAAAGAGGTTTAAGTATTCAAGTAATAAAATCAAAACTGACAAGTTAAAACTTGCTAAAAGAGCAAAAAAAAAAAAAAAAATGTTACCTAGCTGCATATTTTATCTTTCACAGGAGAATTAAATCAAACAACACTGATTACAAAACATTCGCTGCTTCCCTCTGTATAATTTCTATTGTTCATAGGATGGTGCATCCCATCAGTCACCAAATATCTGCAGTGTCCTGTCAACAATTGTAAAAGCTGTTTCAATCATTTCAAATAACAGGTAACGTGATTGAGAACTTCACAAACTAGATCTTAGGCATTAATTTAGTGCCAGAGCAGGTGAGAAACAAGCTTGTTTTTACCATTAATGTCACTTATGTGCTGTGGCAGTAAGCCTTGCAACCAGTCAGTGAAGTTCATTTAAAAACCCATTCACTTGTCCCATGATGCAAAGCGTTTAACACTCAACTGGTATAAAGAGATGTAATTTTTTTTTAGCTCTTGTGCGCTGCACTAATGTGAAGTAGGAAAAACCTGATAAATAGGAATAACAATAATATTAACAAAAGGTTATTCTGTGGCACTCTCACATGACCCGAAAGCATAAGGTTTCCAGAACTTTACGCTCCCAAATGGTTTTACTAGGTAGATTTTTTTGTTTTTAGAAACATATTTAACACCTCATTCTATACATTTATTCAAAGTGTGCACCTTAAATTGTGCACAAAAAACTCCTATGATTTCTGTCACTGTAACATTAAAGGGATAGTTCAGACTTTTTGAAGTGTATGAGCTCCTTCTCCATAGTCAGTGTACTACCTACAGTAGATGGAAAAACAGACAGGAGTACCAGCACGGGAGCAAAGCAATGTACTGTTGTGGACGGGGGCAGCAGCAACACGCATTTTAGACAACGAAAAAAAATCAATATCACTAAGTGTACGCTATGTTTAGAATATCTTTATCGCTTTACCTCGTCGTCAGACAGCCCTCTTCGACGGGAAACTGAAGCTGTTATCTATGCTCTCTTGAAAGCCACTAGACTCCTTTGACAAAAGCAGTAATTTTGCCTCTCAGAACACAGGAGTTGCTGGTCTACCGCTGCTTCGATTAGGGCTGTTGCGGTGAAGGAATTTCCCCTGCTGTGACAATGATTGGCTCAACAGTGCGATATGCAACATTATTGCATTTTTTATTATGCAAATTACTTCATTCATCCAGATTTTACTGCTATATAAATAAAAGTTATTTTCAGGCTATCATTACATATATATTGTTGCTTTTTAAGTGACAAAGATGACAGTTTTAAAACTATTTAAATACTTGTTTATTGTTAAATGCAGAACACAGAGGGGTAACGAGGCGCAGCATTTTTTCAGCTGAGATGCTTTGGTTGCGTCTGGTTGCTATGATACGGAATATCCGTAGGAGTAAAAATGTCGACACAAGGTAGAGTAGTTCCTCTGGATGAAAGGAAGGCTGAAGTGAGTAGCGAGAGAGGACGGACCCGCCGGTCTATGTCCTGTTCTCCTCCATTGTTGTTGTTCAGCACTTGTAACCTACATGTAGGATGTGACGGTTGGTCTTTGTGGTATTTTTCCCGCCCCTCCACCATCGTGATTGGACGGCTGGGTAAAAAGTGATGAGTGCAGCGTTTTACCCAAAGTTGTACATTTTTCAAAAAACATCAAACGTGCAGCGCTCAGCACAGAATAGAAGCTCAGCGCCTCGTCACGCTGCTGGCGTTTGTGCATAAATACGCGGCACTCCCATTGCAAAGAGTTCAAAAAAGAAAAACACATGAACATAGTGGTTTTGGCGGTTGCTTGCCATCAATATTGCGGTAATTGCGTTGACATATAGCCTCTATCGTTTGTTTCTGTTATTGTGTGAATTTGGTGTTTTAAAGGGTTAGTTTGGATTCATCAAAGTCACACAATAACACCAACAAACTAACCGATGGAGGCAGCGGTAGACCAGCAACTCCTGTGTTCTGAGAGGTAAAATTACTGTTTTTGCATAGACAACGGCTTCAGTTCCCCGTCGGAGAGGGATGTCTTTCCATCTACTAGTAATACACTGACTATGGATGAGTGCCTTATACAGCCCCACTTCAAACAATCCGAACTATCCCTTTAAATTGTGCATAAAAAAGTGATTTCTGTCACCTTAACATTAAGTAATCCAAAACCAGCTGACACACAGGAGTGACCTTACTTACGATGCTCAACACTAAGCATCTTTTCAGTATTTGGCCGTGAACGCACATAATAGAGCACATTGCAAACTGTACTCTCTGATATGTTGATATGATGAGCCGTCAGTGAATGTTGCGTCTCATCATGTGGAGGCGATCAGTCCGTGCACACGGAAGCGGTAAAGGCACGTGTATTCGACTTGACCCCAGTTAGTGAGGACACGCAGCTCCACACATCGATACACCTCGTCAGAGGGGTTCTGCAGAACATGTACGAGAGTAGAGGAGGAGATAAAGATAAGAAAACATGGAAGAAAACAGATGTCAGATTATTTACATTACCCTAACTTCATACTTTTTATATAGAACAGGAAGTAGTTAGGTCATGTCCTGTTCACATTTGTCAGTACTCACAGGCAGCTTAAACGTCTGCGTAGATTCTCCATTTTCATCGTAAGTGAACGTCCCCAGCATTGTCCCTTCTTCTATCTCATCTTTCAATCCCTGGGAAAGAGAAAGTGAAATCACAACGATGTCACAGCGGTGACTACTACGGATGGGCATACAGCTGCTATCATCAAATAAAAAAAGAATATTTCAACTTTTCATTGTGTCTGTCAATTAAACAGGGTTCGGTAGGATTGTGTTTGCTGATAATGTTTGGCTAGAATATTCCAGAGCGGAGAGACCTTCGGCAGTCATGAAGTACTGCCCTTCTGGACTGGGAGCACTCACATAGACTTCAAAGTCTTTGGGAGCCGAGTCGATGCGGCCGGTGGGGGAGTTGTAGCGCGGCAGGTGGTCCAGCGTCACATGAGTTAAAGTGATGGGGTGAGACAGAGAGATCACAAGAGTCCCCTGGACACCGTGAAACGCCCAACATTTCCCTGGGAGCAGCACCGGGTAGCCCTGGGAGGGAGGGAGGGAGGGAGGAGACAGCGCTGTTAGTGTCTGGCCAAGTAGTAAAAACTGATTATAATCACTGAGAGAGAGAGAAGGAAAGGGAGCTGAGGAGAAAAAGATAGAGGGAGGGACAGAAAGGGCGAGATGATAACTTGTTGAGGGGAAACAGACAGATTTGAGATGACAGAAAGGGTTACGACGGCGTATGAGGGCCATTACTTGTGTGATTTCCTCTTTTAAATAAGCATATTGTTGAAGGAACCTGAGACCAAATATTTTCACTGCCAATGAATGTTTTGCTGAAACTGACAAATGACAAATAAAGAACCTTGAACCTGAAGAAAATGCCTATATGAATCTTTCAGGACCTTCGGCACGCTTATACGCCATCTGTACCATAATAACTCTCTTTTAGGCAAAAGTGACTTTAATCTCAGAGGAGAGTTTTTTCTAAAAAAAATGTGACTTTATAATCTCAGAGAATATCAAAAATGTTTCTCGTAAATTTACGACTTTAATCTCTTAAATCTCAATTTCTTCCCCCCCTCCCGGCTCCGTTTTTTTTTTTTTTTTTACCTACAATGGCACTAACACGCCGTCGTCAAAGGATGGAGGAGGCAAGTTAGAAATGAAACACAGGAAGAACGTCATAATACCTGAATAACAGCGCGTGGGCTTTCATATGGGTACCACAGAGGGAATCCAAACAGGGTCACACATGCTGAACGAATACGATACGTCTCTGAACACCTGGTGCTGATCACACTGGCACCTGCACACACACACACACACACACACAGTAAAATAAGAGTTTAAAGCTAATTTGATATGTGGAAGATAAACCAATGTACAGATGAGTTATTATTGCTTTTTTAAACTTGTTTTCCCAGCCATAAAGATATCTAAAAACTTTTGATAACATTTCACTGTTGTTTTAAATGCAAAAGCACTCACAAGGGTGACAACAGAGAGAATTCATTATCAGTCACAAAAGCCAAGTGATGTTCCCAACCTTGAGGCTCCAGCGCAAAGTCGGCTATTTTGTCAGCCATGGGACGTCCACAGTCTGAGCAGCTTCCTTTGTCACCAAGCCTGATAGCATCCTGCTCCTGATTCACATTCACACACAGTAAACACCGTTAAGTACATGTGCACCAAGTCATATGCATCATAGGGCTGTCAATCAATTAAAATATTTAATCACAATTAATCGCATGATTGTTCATAGCACATTTTTTATCTGCTCAAAATGTACCTTAAAGGGAGATTTGTCAAGTATTTAATACTCTTATTAACATGGGAGTGGGCAGATATGCTGCTTTATGCAAATGTATGTATATATTTATTAGTGGAAATCAATTAACAACACAAAACAATGACATATATTGTCCAGAAACCCTCACAGGTACTGCATTTAGCATACAATATATGCTCAAATCATAACATGTCAACCTGCAGCCCAACAGGCAACAACAGCTGTCAGTGTGTCAGTGTGCTGACTTGACTATGACTTGCCCCCAAACTGCATGTGATTATCATAAAGTGGGCATGTCTGTAAAGGGGAGACTCGTGGGTACCCATAGAACACATTTACATTCACATATCTTGAGGTCAGAGGTCAAGGGACCCCTTTGAAAATGGCCAGGACAGATTTTCCTTGCCAAAATTTAGAGCGTTATTTAGCCTCCTTCCTGACAAGCTAGTATGACATGGTACTACAACCTCCGAAAAATGGGATGGTGGCCGGGCCCGACAGCGGCTGGTTGGTTTTTTAAGAGGTTAATTAAAAATCGCAAGTTTTGTTAATGCGTTAAAGAAATCAGTGGCGTTAAAACAAATTTGCATTAACGCGTTATTATCGCGTTAACTTTGACAGCCCTAATGCATCAACATAGGCCAAGATACAGACATGTACAATAACACTGAAATCAGATCATATAAGCAGTGTAATTCAAGTCTAATCAAGAACTAATGGATACCACTAAACGGCAGATTCTTGTACTGTGATTGTATTTATAGGGTTTTAGAGTTGGTACAGCAAGTAGTTTTGAAAAGGTGCTACAGTCCCTCCACCCACCGTGATGCGGTCGGTGAACCACTTCTCCATGGCCTGTTGGAGCTCTGCGGTGAGATGGTTTTGGACGGGGGGTATGCTGGTCTCAGGACAGGGGGCAGGAGGAGGGATCAGCTGGATGGACGACAACTCCTGGGACAGCTGCAAGAGACAGATATAATTTGTATAATGTGACTGACATTATAGCCACACAATCTAATGGAAACAGGTAAGGTTGGAAGATAACATGATCAAAAGGATTAATACAAACAGTTGTGTACATCTGTACCAGCGCTGTTACCTTTGCATTCTGGGCCTCTAAAACTCGGATCCTGAGGCTGAGGCTGGCAGCAGCAGAGTGGCTGTCTGTCTGGTAATCTACCATCTGCCTGCCCAACCCAGAAACCTCCTGCTCCAGACGCAGCCGACTGTCCGAATCCACGACCTCAAGCTGGGCTTTCATATCCTGCATGTCCAGCTGTACTCTCTCCTTCATCTGAGAGAGGAAGACATGACAGGGTCAGTCATTACTGGACTTATGGTGAGAATGGAGGAAAGGTGTCAGTGGTAATTAGCACAGGGTTGTGCGGCGGTGTGGGAGTGTCAATTAAATGGACCATTTAACGGCAAGCGACTGCACGGCGATGAACGTCTTTTGTACCCTCATGGCGTGGCCGTACAGCTCCGGATCGCCGGTTACATGATTGTCCACCACAGCGTGACGTGGGGTTCTTCAAAAGTTTCAACTATTTGCAAACAAACTGACCTCTGTATGGAGGTTTATTAGCACATTTCTCAGCAAGAAGAGGAAGGAACAAATGAACGGTTTCCTATTAAATTGCATGGAGAGATATAGATAAAGCTTTGACCAAAGAGTAATTGATAAATTGATTATAGATTCAAGATCACTACCAAAATCAGATTTTTACTGCACTTTGCACTTCCAGGTATTTGAAAGTTACAATACAAAACAAGAACGCAACAAAATCATGCAGAAAATCTGCTTGTATTCTCTACAGTTCCCCATCACCACCACTAGATGTTACTCCAGCACAGCTGGGTTTTCACCCTGGTCTTACTCCAGTCTGACCTCCATCCAGAGGCCTGTCCTACGAAGCCAGTTCAACATACCCAGTGTATCTTCTCGTTATCTGGCTTAACTAACCCTAACAACCGAGATCACACTAAGCGGTCCTACGAAGGTGGTTATCAACTCGGTAAATCGACCCAGGGTTTCTCCAGAGCGGCACATTTTACAAAGGAAGAGCAAACTATATTAGACAAATACAAAGAAGTTAAATCAATCCAGGCTAAAATTAACACAGTTGAAGCTGCCAAATGCAGGAAGGACAGCTGGCAAAAGAAAAAATTGCCGATGTGTGAATGCGTAAATTAACAGATTTATTAATCTAACGAAATACTCAAAAGTCAGATATAGCTGTCTAGATGGGGCAGTGATATTATAAAAAGCTTTCAAAGTAGAATGGATGTATAGATCATACTTCCTTATGCCCCTTGATATTGATGTGTGTGTGTGTGTATGATTCTTCCAGCCTTCTTTCAGCTGTGTCCCCAACTCCTGCGGTGTGAAACGGACTTGAGACCAAGTAAAAAAATAAATATAAAAACATAATTCAAAGCGGTAAACACCCACAGCATACAGCCAGCTGTCCCTCCTGCATTTGTCAGTTTAAACTTTGTTGATTTCAGTCTGGATTATAACTGAACCCTTTCATATTTATGTAATATTATCATACGATCCGCGCACCGAGCTCTGATTGGTCAGTAGGCGGTGCTTCTATACGAGTTGATCTCTTATCTGGAACATAACCTGCTACGGAGCAGGCTAGTTGTTCAGCACAAGTTACCATGGCGATCTACCCCGGTAAGAAGTGAACCACTGTCGTAGGACTGAAATCCCAGGGTTACACCTGAAGTTACCTAGCTAACCGCAAATCCTGCTTGGTAGTACAGGCCTCTGGCCTCACCTGGCAGGACTTTTCACCACACTGAACTACAAGAGGAAAGGAGTGAGAGAAGACAAGGAGAATAACAGAGAAACAAACTGGCGAGTTTCCCTCACCTGAGAGAGCATGTGGTCCTGCTTCAGCTGCTGCTCCTCCTGCAACAAACAGATACAGGTTACGCTGGTGGAGCCAATACATCACACTTTTAATGATTTGTGATTACGATCTGTGTTTTACCAAAAGACGTTGCATCTTTGTCTCTACAGCAGCAGACACAACCGCCGGATCCTAGAGGGAGAAAAAGACTCTTAATATTATCAAGGTCACAAAAAAAGACCTCACGTTTTCATGCCAACAACCACCAAATAAATAGGTGCTTCAACATTTTTAAAGATTTGCAGACGATCTGTGTCTTACCAAAAGACGTTGTATCCTGGCCTCTACAGCTGCAGACACAACGGCTGGATCCTAGAGGGAAAAAAGAACAAAGAAACACCACATTTTCATTGTAAAATAATGGGATATACATGTCCTTCTCTTCTAATTGAATTCTTTCAGTTGCCCTGCAGTCTATAAATTCTGCTGTGTGTTCTTGCACAATCTTACAGTTTTGCAGTTTTAATGTCCTTCTATGATATTCCCAAATGTTTGCAAGGAAAACCCATCTTGAAAATATGAACCCCGTCTCGTTAACCTTGCTTTGAGGGTGTGACTTTTTTGCTGTCATCACTATTCATATCTATACAACCAATGTTTTTATGATTAAATTGTTTAAAGAGCACGAAATTGTTTACAAGAACACAAACGTCTTCATATATCCAGCCTCTTAATTTTGCACTCAAACTGCAGCATAATGATGAATTTAACTTTAAAATGTGAGGGTGAAAAGTCCTGGATTATTTCATATCGCAGAAAAAAAAAAAAATATTGCAGTTGTTTCCAATATCGAGCCGCCCTTTCCTGAATTCCTCAGTAGCTGTAAGTTAAAGTTACTTAGAGAGGCAAGGAAACATTAACCCAACAATAACCCAAATGATCAATTAATCTATCCAATCACCAAATCAATTTCAATTTAACCCTCACACAAACACAAACACACATAACCAGTGAGATGAAGATTATCTTCCCTACCACCACGGGTGTAGGATGTACGGTGTTGGGTTGAGGAGGAGGAGGAGGAGAGGCAGCAGGGAAAACAGGTTGACTCTTGGGTTTTGTCTGGGACGGGGTCTTTGTGACAGCCATGCGGGAAATGTGAGAGGTCAACAAAGGAAGGAGGAACCAGATACCTGGAGAAAACAGGAGGATTGGTGCCTTAAGAACAGCAGCACTTAGAAACTGAGACACAGGAAACATCATCCGACTACATGAACCTTCTACGATCAAAGTCCCTCACATGTCAAACTTGTAATGACTCATTCAGTCACACAGAGGCGGGGAAGGATGTGTCAGCTCACCACACAAGCAGAGGAGACCATCAGTGCTGCTGTGCAAGTCAAACACACACATTTTGGGGGCAGACCCTACCACCTCTGCTAACCAGTTAGCTGGGGGAAACCCCGAGTTACCAGAAGGGTTCCAACTCTTTTCTAGAGATCATTTTCCAGGGCCCAATCCCAATGTCCTCCGTAAGGCCTTAAACCCTGAACCCTCAGGGACTTTTGATTGTTGTCACCTGGTAAATAAGATAAGATAAGATAAGATAAGATAAGATATTCCTTTATTAGTCCCGCAGTGGGGAATTTGCAATGGTTGAGCGTGAGAGGCTGTAAGAGCTTGAAATGGTATTAATATGAATGGGACAGCACTTTGCGGCGACATTTCACGTTACCTTGACGATGCCAACTGTGGGTTTTTATTTTACGTTTTTTTACTGCCTATCTGAACGTCTTCCAGGCTTTTGCCTTAAGAGACTAGTGGTAGCTGTCAAAACATCAATTTACTTGTTTTTGTCAAACTTCATTAAGCAAAATTAAAAGAGCTGGTTGATGAATAAACCAGGTGTGTAATATAGTATAATGCTTGCATTCCTCTGATTTCATGTGTTTTTTATTTACCATCTTAAATCCTCTGTGTAAATTTAAACATGCCTGGCTGAACACTTGTTTATCAGGGGGGTTTACGCCTCCGGGCTTCCCCCGTAAGCATGGTAACCCTGTGTTTAACGTCCCAGCGCTATGAATTGTGGGTAATTCCCTCGGGCAAAGTCTGCAGAAATGCGGACTTAAGGAAAGTGTTCAAAAAGGGCTCAAAATGTCTGCGAGAGTGCCTTCGAGGACTTTGCAGGAAAGCGCCTCAAGGTCTGTCTCTTACATGCTGAGAAATGATGACAAATTGTTCATAGAATAATGCAAATGTAGGCAAAAACAATTTAACATTATTCAACCGTTAAAAACAAGCTGGGAAGCATGTAATGTCATCCAACCTGCGTATGCTACCATGTGACGTGACTTGTGTTCACAGTGTTTCCAAAAATAACCAAGAGCAGCCTATTCAAAATGCTCTCGTCCATAAACTTCCATTTGAACTAATATGATCCTGAACATAACTTAACCTTAGTCCTTTCAGATGTTATCCATTTTGGGGAGCTCTGATTTATAGCCTAGTACAGTACCAGTAGTTCATTCTCAGCTAAAGGAAAGTAGGAGAATGTTGAAATAATTTTCCAGGACAACACAAGATTTTCCAGGACAATTTCCATGAGTTTTCCATGGCTGCAAAAATTGGTCGACTGTTTTCTGTTTTTTCCAGGAACCCTGATAAATCTAAGATGCCTTCAGGAAAGTAGGTCTTGAAGGAATTTCATTATCACGCTACAAAAAGGCATTTTTCTAGCAACTGTGTGAGCGTCACATCAAACACAGTCTGGTCAATGAGTTCTACAAAGTGATCATAAAAAACTAAAGTTATATTTACTTGATATTGTCTCTTTCTGAAAGGAAATATGGAAAACAAGACTTCAAACATTTAACACAGTTAAGACTAAACACTATGTCCGCGGGATGACAAGGTGTCTCCACGTTGTGATTGAAAATTTTTGCCAGATGACATGCAAACCTGAATATGTTAAATGTTTATTTAACTTACACAGAAGTAGGAGGAGGAGGAGGAGAAACAGACCACAAGCCTTCTTCATGCGACTGCTGACTGAAGTATCAGCTGCTGCAGGGACGAGAGGAAAAGTTGATTTGCGGGGATTCTGATAAGCTGGAGCCAAATCACATGCAACGATTGTGAAAACACACAAACCTACTGGCATGTGAAAGCAGTATGTATGTGGACATTATAAATCCACTTAACAATGCTACATACATACTTCACACATGTTCATACATGTGTGAATATACATAAAGACTAACACAGGCCTAGCCCACGTGAACACAGGTATTTTTAAAAACTGGGTTTTTCCTCCTTCGTTCTCCAAAAAATCCCCTCGTTAGCCGATTATTAACCGTTAACCGACAAGATTTGTGCCTCGCATGCAGCGGTGCGCCAGCTTATTCCTGTCGTCAACACTTCAACAAATCTTCACCCTTGAAGGAGTTTTACAAAAAGGTCCATTTTCAGTGACCTAAAAAGCCGTTTGCGTGTAGACGAAAGGCGTTTTAAAATACACCCATGTGCGTGTGGACTAGGCCTCAAACACAGACACTAAGACCATACCTAAAGCTGCCAGATGCATTATTTTTGACTGTAATGCAGCGGCCATCAATGAGGTTGAGTCTGCACAAAACAAAGAAACACAATGGGATTATTACAGAGGCATGCACAGAAACACACACATGCAAACACACACAGACATGCAGTTCAGTTCCCACCTATTAGACCAAAGAAGGCACTGCTGATTCTGTCTCTGTATCCAGTACTGGGAGCCCCACTGTTACTGCTGGTGCTGGTGGGCTTCCTGTGAGGACCCTCAGAGGACGAGTACCCTGAGCTGTCCACGCCGCTCTGACTCAGCTCCTTGTGGTTGGGTCTGAGGTATAACCCTGGCCTGCTGGAGCTGCAGAGCCCAGCGTAGCCCCTCTCTGGAGGAGGTACTGAGGGGCAGCGTGGGGGTGTCTGACTCCGGGTTGACGACGGGGTCAGGGGCGCCCGAGGGGTCACCGTGGTGGAGACGTAAGGCACGGTCCTCATGGTCGGCTTGGTCTCGACGCTCAGGGGAGAAGGACTCGGTCCTGAGGGGATGAGGAGACACAAACATAGAGAGCAGCAGTCAGCTGTGAAAAATTACATAATAATGAATCACTTGTTTTCTTAAGTGGCAAGACTACTGTATTCATGAATATTTATGGACTAATTAAACCTCTGAAAAAGGGACAAATGCTGTTTGTAAATTAATCATTAAATTTGATTTAATAATTTAATTCAGACTGACCTCTAACGATAGCTTTTTTTCTTTTTTGACAAAGTATTAAAAGAAAATCCCTCTTTAGTTGACCTGGTCACACGGGGTAGACATGACATGCAACGAGTGACGAGGAGTTGCAGGCAGGGACTACTTTCTTATAAGAGATCATGAGCTAAACAGTTTTAGAACCCCTCCTTACTCTATAACATGTCAGAAAGTAGGACTGGGACAATATACCTATCTCCCGATTCAATACTATCACGATATTTGGGTGCCCGATTCGATATGTATAAACGATTCATAAACTACTATTACTACTACTACTACTTTGGAAAATATCTAAATGAATGCAGTAAGAATGTTTGATTTTCAGCATGTATGTAGTCAGAGATGTCCTGAAGTCAAATATATCAGTCATTGTCAGGAATTATTCTTTTTTTTTTTTTCCAGAAACCCAAAAATCAAAGATTAAAGATATTTCCCTCACAAATTAGTGGTATTTTCTTTTTAATTTATGAGGGACATGTAATGTTTTATACTTCTAGGGAATATAATCCAATCAATTTTATTTCCATATTTGTATTTTATATATACAGTTCCCTTTGTTAACACCTTATTTTGAAAACCAGACGTAATCACACGTGTATACTTCCTCTAACTTCTCCAAGGTGGTGACGTCAAGTTACTCAGACTACAACAATAAAAGCGGTAACTTCCTTCTACCTCTGCATAGACTCAAATGAAGCACTTATATTAATTCTGGCATTAAAGAAAAATTCAAAATTGTGAAAAAAATAAATTGCGATGTATAGGTGAATCGATTTTATTCCCACCTCTATCAGAAAATAATACTTGTTTTGTTCAACCAACTGTTCAACATTAATCAATTTACTCTGGTATAAAACTTTAAAAAGCAACAAATCCTCACATTTGAGATGCTGGAACCAGTGAGTGTTTTTGCATTTCTACTCCATAAATGATGATTACATTTTTTGTTGATTAATCAACTAAATGTTTCAGCACTGAAGCCAATGTCCCAACCCTGTTTAATTCATGCTATTATTATTACTTTTCACATGTTATTATTACTGACAAGATGTTGCAATGTTTTTACCATCATAGTGGACTGGAGTGGTGGGCGGTTCGGGGCTGGCAGAACTATCATTGCTATTGGCTCTACTGGGGGTACGAGAGCCGGCCTTACGGGTCCCCGCCTTCTTCTTGAAGACCCTGACGATAATAAACAAAAGACAACACACACGCAGGCGGGTAAGGTGGCATAGGGCAAAGGACAAAGATTGCTTATCATTACATTTTTCTAAATCAGAGCTACTGACTAGAATCCAAGCTACAGACACATGAGTACACACACAGAGTTAGATATACTTACTTGACCGGGTTTTCTCGGTAGGAAATGTTCGTCACGCTGCTTGAATCAGATTCTTCGTCTGAGTTATAGTAGCCGCCGGACACCAGGCGAGAACTCCTACGAGACATGACTGACAGACACAGAGAGAAAAATAATAAGACATGATTTATCAATAATCTACAAAGCTCCACATATTGCCTCTCCTGATCAGTGCAGCTCCATATATATATATATATATATATATATGATTAAGTAGCAGGGATGAGTAACAGTACCGTAGAAGATGCAGTAGCAGCAGTAGTAGTATAGTTGATACACTAGTAGTGGTAGTAGTAATACTATCAGAAAGTCTCTGACAGATGCTCTCTTAGTTAATCTCGGCGGTCTGTAATCCAACTAATCTACAGGAGTCAACCTGCCGCTCACTGAGACTAACGGAGCACAGATAAAAACACAAAACATACAAACAAATTTAAGTGAACACGCAAAAGACAGTCATTGTTAGTGTGCTATGGTATAGACACACTCAGAGTACAACAGTACAAAGTCAATGCTGCAGAGATTAAAACACAAAAATACAAATGCAGCATACCTTAACGGACCCACCATACTTAAAGTGAAAGTACTACAGTTTAACAGCGGGCGATGTAGACGACGAGAGCAAAGCACCATAACCGGATTTCAGCTGCACTACGTTGTGATCAGAAAGTATATCGGCCAGGGGAACTTTCAGAAATGCTGCCATCTCATTATGTAACAGGCATCTTAAGAAGAGCAATCTGATTGGTTCTTACTGATGATCAGCATAAACCACAGCTCACAGCTTTACTGCCTGTTGTGTTAACTCCTGTGGGAAGCAAACTTTCATGCTACCCCTTAAATTAGTTTGAAGAAAACAGAAAAGCCAAAGATTAGTCTACCTATTGCATCTGCATTTTCCAAAATACATATCAAATATGATCATAAATATTACCCGTATAGAGAAGTGAAGTCCCGCCCCTTCTAGTAGACCACCATGGGACTGGAAAAAAATAATGAACGGTAGTCAACGGAGAGAGACAAATAATATTTTGATCCCGTTTGAATTGCGCCATTAATCACACATATGATGTTTGTCAATTTAAAAGATTAATTTGCGAGTCAAGAAAGTCTCAGCTTGTAAAACTGTTGAAGTATCAGACTGTGAAGGTATGTAATTAGAAAGACGACACACCCAAAAGTGTGGTAGTGACGTCTCTCTTTCTCTGAAGCTACGATGTCTGTGTGTTTCCTACTGGGATGAACTCACACCAGCAACGGGTCTGATCCTACTTTCTCTTCCCAGCTGATAAAAAGACCAGGAGTTGCTGGATAGAATTGCAGTTTCATGCAGTAGTTTGTACCACACTCTAATTTCGTAGGTCGCAGCATATCATGACATCAGTGAACAAATATGCAGACTCATCCTCAGGAAGAGTGAAACATTTTTGACATCTTGGCTTTTCTGGCTCACTTCTGATCCATTTATGCAACTGGTTGCAAGACATGCTGGCCATTACAAGTGAGATATTAGAAAGTAATGATGTTGAAAGTACTAGTCTATCTATTCCACTAGGCGTTATTCATCTCAATGACAACCACTTCTGCTACAGAGTCTCCATTTATTTAACTCCAGGCTGTAAGAAGGTCCACTAACCTGTAGAATCTGCTTTGTAATCCAGTCTTTACAGTATATCCTGCATCAAACTGCACCTCCTCTCCAGTAAAAGAGACTTGTGTTGTCAGAAGAACTAACCTGGTTACAGTTTGAATTAGCCCTGTGATATTATTAGCCGGAGACAGGACGACAGCAGAGCGGTCGCTGTCTGATGCTACTGAAAAGAGCGGCAGCAGCAGCAGACAGAAAGGGAAGCTGTGGCTGTTTGTACCCAACAGATAGAGACAGGAAGTCAGCATGAAAGCACACACACGCACAAACCTGCACTCTCAAAAAGGGCGTTAAGGCCTCAGTTAGCATCATCTTGATCAGACTTTTACACTCATGCACAACTCTGATGTTTTTCGACTTAAGCCTTCTTCAGTACACATGCTCAACATTACTACAGCGATTGCCTGGTTCTTTAAATTCAACTTCCTCCACCGGTTCTGTGTATGCAACTGTTTCACAGAGGAGGATTTTTAGTCTCAAATAGAAATGTCTGTTGACAGACTGGTAAGAGTAAAGAGGTTTGAACAGCATCAAACAGTATCGATGCTGTAAACAGGCAGAAACAGCCTAACAGCAGGCCCACTACTGTGGTTGCCACCGGCAACAGACAGATCTTCTCTGTTTACCGTAAATAACAACACAACGTTACACAGGAACTGATCTCTCTGCAGCAGCAACAGCAGCAAACAATCAATAAGTGATGTCTTATTATTTTCCAGAACAGTTTTTTTAAAAAATAAACCATGAAGCTACATAAACATCCATTATCTCTTCACTAAAAGACACAGTTTTCACTCAGCAGACGGTTCATCAGTTAGACTTTAGGACAGAAATACCATACTGGAGCAGTGATAACAACATGCATTTTTTGTTACTCCCCCTCTTGTGTCTATTCAACCACCAGGATGTTTACGTAAATGTGACTTCTTGCATTTACATTTTGCACATTTGCATGAGATTTTTCAATAAGGGGAAAAATTCCTTTATCACAGAGCGGGTCTGATATTCACTTTTTGAACTTCCTGCCACTGTGGCAGGATAGTATTTTTATTTATGTTTGCCACTTTTGAAATCTCTTCACTAAATGAAGGAATAACATTTTAGACCTAGTGTCATTCAATGTTCAATATATTTTACATAAAAAATCATTATATGCATGTTAAATTACAGTGTGGAGCCCTATTTTTGGTAGGGATGGATCATGATTTAATTTGATTTAATAGTCATTATATTATAAAACATTGACTAGTTTATGCGACTATTGTCCTGTCTTAAAAAAAAAAATATATATATATATACATACATACAGTATATACATATTAAACATATACATATTCAAAATATATATATTTTCCCTTGTTTTAACCGTCGCAGGCACTGCTTTGTAAACGTGTGTGGCACGTTCAGTTCGTCTCTTTTCTGTCAGCACAGGTGTGTGTGATATGCGGCGATTTTCGAAAAATAATCGACTAGTTCCCAGTGATTATCGAATAGTATTTTTGCTTGGAATGGGATGTTACTGTACACAGTGCTGTACTTTGTTATTTTCATCTATAGTGGTTATTTGCATAAAAACACAAAATTCAAATGATTATGATTATTTAGATATTTGCTATTTAATATATATCTTGGCATCAGTAGCTTTAATTATGTATCATAAGCTGCTTAGAGCTAGTGTTAGGAAGTTAAACAGCTCATAATTCTCTCTCTAATATATATTGCTGTGAAAACATCTCCTTCAAACAACTGGATTTATTCAAGTTTTTCGCCAAAAACTACATTTCACAAGATGGCATTTGAACACATCATGATAACGTTGTAATTTACCTTTGCCCGATATTTATGCGTATTTTATGTCATTGTGCAGCGTAACTGTCGTAGAGCATCAATAAGAGGAATCAATAGTCACAGAGGCATGAGATGTCAAGGAATCGGACAACTAGGAACCGGCTCTCTATTCCCATCCCCCGTGTTTTCCCTGGCCTGATGGCCTGATGATTTCAGTCCCTGATCACAGACCTTGTCATCCCAGCAGCCAATATTAAAGAGGTCACTGACAACAGATTTAACTCTTTATTTTTCCTTAGCATGTTTGATTAAACAAGGATTAAAAAAAGAGGACATGGCTACTGAACTGTGGAGAGTGAGATATGTCAGACACAAACCTCATATCTCAACATGACATGCTTTAAAACCGTTCTGCAGATCCTATCATAGACACTAAACAGACAAACAGCAACAAAGGTCACAAATATTTTGACTCCACAGCAACAACAGCCTGCGTCTGCATTGAGCAAACAAAAATGCCTCTCTTTCACACAGTTAACATTTCTTTCTTCATGTCCTGTTGAGGCTTTAGCTAAGACTGTGGAGAAAGGAGCAGTTTGTACGGTAATTCCCTCAAATCCTTCCTTCCACTTTAAATGGTGCAGCCTAGCTCAGCATTTTCTGCTCCTGAACATACCAACCCCCTCTTTGTTAAAGCAGAGGACACCCATGCACAAAGCTACACCTCCTCTTTTCCTTTATTCCCGTCTTCTTTCGCTCATTTCACCTCCTCATCCTTCACTTAATGTCCTCACTAAAATACTGGAGAAAGGTTCTTCTGTAGCATTAGCCTCTTTGTTTCTGTCTAATCATTCCGTCCCCGTCATCGCAAAACTAAATTACATTTTAAAATTGCCCATCTATACTCATTTCATTCATAATCATTTTTATCCAGGAATGGGTTACGAGTAGGGCTGTCATATGATTAAAATATTTAATCGGGATTAATTGCATGATTGTCCATAGTTAAAAAAAAAAAAAAAAAATGTACCTTAAAGGGAGATTTGTAAAGTATTTAATCCTCTTATCAACATGGGAGTGGACAAATATGCTGCTTTATGTAAATGTATGTACATATTTATTATTGGAAGTCAATTACCAACACAAAACGATGACAAATATTGTCCAGAAACCCTCACAGGTACTGCATTTAGCATAAACAATTATGCTCAAATCATAACATGGCAAACTGCAGCCCAACAGGCAACAACAGCTGTCAGTGTGTCAGTGTGCTGACTTGACTATGACTTGCCCTAAATTGCATGTGATTATCATAAAGTGGGCATGTCTGAAAAGGGGAGACTCGTGGGTAGCCATAGAACCCATTTTCATTCACATATCTGGAGGTCAGAGGTCAAGGGACCCCTTTGAAAATGGCCAGGCCAGTTTTTCCTCGCCAAAATTTAGCGCAAATTGGGAGCGTTATTTAGCCTCCTTCTCGACAAGCTAGTATGACATGGTTGGTACCGATGGATTCCTTAGATTTTCTAGTTTCATATGATACCAGCATGTTCTAGCTAGAAGCTAAACTCGAGAGTGAAACTGTCTCCTAAACACCAGTGAGCTGCCTCAGTCATCCCTTTGCTATCTCACATCCCCTTACAGGATTTACAAGTAATGAGTTAAACAAATACAAGTGAAATTCTTTTGGGAGTATGAGCACTGTTTAAGCATGTGTGTGAGCCCAATAAGCCACAGCCTGGCATCTAAACTGGATTTAAATCTAAGGCATGATCGGGACGTAGTGGTGGTGTTTGCTCAGGGCCGGGCAGGGCGGGGCACTGTAACTGGTCCAGTATCCTGACCACTGACACAAGAGCAGAAAAAGAGCAGACTGGGACAAAGGCAATGGGAGGGTTGGACAAAGGGATAACATGACAAAGGGGGGAACAGATGAAGCAGGGGAATGTGTGTGAGACATTTTAGTTTGAATTCACTGGAGGGAAAATGTGTAAAACACTCACTTTGTGGGTTTAAAAAGCAGCAAAGGAGTTTTTCTTAATGAGTGAAAAATGGAGAGAAAAAAGGAAGAGGAATGAAAGGCTGAGGGAAGAAATAAAGTGAGTGATACAGTGAGGGCAAAGAAAGGAATGCAGAGAATTAGTCCACATCAGTCCAAAACTGACTGGCAAACAGTTTCATACTGTGGCTAACTTTAGGACAGTGCCAGTGAAATACAGAGGCTATGACTCAGACATACAGAGCAGATGAGTCATCTCTGAGGACTGGATTCAGACAAATTAAAGTAAAGGGGAAACACAAACTACAGTCATTAAGTTGAGCAGCTACCTACTGAGGTCTGTTTATATCAATGTGAAGCAGATGCTTACATTACATTCAGTCTCTCTCTCTCCTTTCCACACTGAGTTACAGCTGTCTGAGGAGCAAAATGTACTCTATTCCTCCTAAAATCTCATTTAACCTTATAGCCTCCACTGTTGTAATATGTTGTTGTATCTGTCTTTTTTATTAGAGCTGTTCTGATACCGATATCAGTATTGGAAATGAGTCCGACATTCGGGATTGGGTATCGGCGAGTACGGCAATCTATGCACTGATCCGATACCATAATTTATTAACCCAGAAAAAAATCAACAGAGTACTCCTGGGATCACGTATTTTTTTAGGCCAAGCAGGAAGTTAGCATCGCCCTGGTACCTTCGACAAAAAGCCAATGGGATTGTTCCATTGGGTTTTGGTTTATTGCAGAAAATAGGCTCTGTGGCAAACAAACGTTTTATTAATTAATTATTAATTATACTAATTTAAGCATAGAGTATGATAAAAACTTTCTTTCAGATCTCATTTTGTGAGAGATTTTAACTAATATTTACTTTTTAATCTTTAAATGATACAGCAGAACAGCATATCAGAATATGTCTACAGCAATTTGATTACAATAACTGTATTTTCTAATTGTTCAATATCATGATGTAAGCACATATGGTTCGCACGGAAACAATGAACATTGCTGCGACATTAACACAAAGCCTGACGTTGAAGCAAACAAAAAAATTAAAGTTCAAATTAAAGTTAGACCTGCCGAGGGACCGGAAAAGTAAATTAGTCTAAAGCTAACCCTGGTACAATAAATCAAATGGCAACATTTATGTTTAATATTGTACATTTGTCCGTTACAAATTAAATAAAAATAATAATAATAATGATTCAGGCCACTAACCCCAAAGACCAATCAGATGCATCTGGTAAGACTTCAATCTCAAATTAACTTTTGCTGTAAATATTATTACAAACTTGCTGTGAAGCAAATGTGAAGAAGCCTTAAAGTTTAAAACAACACTCATCCTCAGTTGAGATAAGTTACACTTCACTTTTCAAGAGACACTCCCTGAATGACCCCTGGTGGTCCCTAAATGGGATCCACTGACCTATAACGTTACAGCTAAACTGTAGAGAGAGAATAGTCCTTTGTTTATTTTACCCTACTTTCAACAATTAAACAACACTTCAGAAATCCCACAAACACCCCCTTGTTATTTACACAACAGTTGTATCAGCTAATTGTCTACTACAGTACAGCATAACATAGATAGATAGATAAATAGATAGATAGATAGATAGTAACTTTATTGATCCCGAGGGAAATTCAAGTTTCCTGCATCACAGTTCCATAGTGCAAAACATGTTAGTAAAAAGGCAGTACAAAAGTTAGTAGTACAAAGTACAAAAAAATATACCAGATATAAAAATACAAGGAGATGAAGAAAACTGTTAAAAGTGAATATAGTGCAGAAGAGACTGTCAAAAATGAGTATAGTGCAGGGTAACTCCAGTAGCTTAGTCTATGAAAGTGCACATTATGCATTATTATCTGTCCTGACATGACACAACACGGTCTTTGTTTTGCTTTTGACAGACATAACAAGGTTCATACATGAAGTATACTACACTGGAGTGATATGAGATCAAATAATTAAATAAATTATACCGTTGTATTGTATTGTATTGTATAAATTGTACCGTTCCCAGTAGGGATATCAAGGTAACTTACACCTGTACTTGTACATTAAATACTTAAAGGTCCCATATTGTAAAAAGTGAGATTTTCATGTCGTTTATATTATAAAGTAGGTTTACGTGCTTTATAAATACTGTGAAAGTATTGAAGCGCTCAATATACAGAGAAATACACACAGGCCGTATTCAGAAAATTTTGAAACAAGCCGTTAGGATTTCTGTCCATTTGTGATGTCACAAATATACAATGTTTAGTTCATTACATGGTTTTAAACGTAAACATTCTAAATGTGTCCCAGTTTATTCCTGGTTGCAGTGTATGTGAATGACATCAGCTGACAGGAAGTAAACATGGACCCAAACTGTTGCCAGGCAACACAATTCTGTTGCACTTTCATTGAAATGCACTAAAACGGAGCATTTCAGACAGAGAGTGAATACAGGTATATTCAAGCAGACAGTATGAGGAAATTAAAGTTTTTTTTTATATTACAGCATATAAACTATTCTAGTAGAAACACAAAATACAAGTATGAACCTGAAAATGGGCACAATATGGGACCTTTAAGGAACACACTGAAGTATTTGGTATATGAACTCATAACAAGTTGGATATCAAATATATATACACATACATACATACATATATATATATATATGCAGTGTAAAACATATTTCCTTTGAAAGACATTTAATAAACACAATGTGAGTGTTTTTCATCATTTTTTAAAAACGCCTGATGACTATTGACAAAATTGAGCTTTTAAAAAAGTTATACTGTTACATATTTGTCCAAAGTATTTCTGTACCAGATTTAAAGACTTTAGATGAATAAAAAATAAATGTTTTTTTTTTTTCCTTATCATACTAGCTAATGCTAATATGCTAATTGTGAAATGTAATCTAAACTCAATACTTCTAACATAGAAGGCACAATTGGATAGGAAAGATAACTTAAATTATAAAAAAAATAATATAATAACAAAAATAAAAGAGGGGTATAATATAATTCAGGGAACAAAAAAAAATGCATAAATAAATAAATAGTTTGTAAATGAATTTTCTTCAATAAAAATAAAAAAATTAATAAAAAAAAAATATAAAAAAATAGTGAAATGTAGTTTCAGTATTAGCTAACTAAGCTAACGTCTCAGAATACGTCACATGACGTCACATTAACGACCGTTAACGACCGTTAGTCCATCACAGCAGCATCATGCTCTCCTGACTCGACACACGAAGACTAACTGTTTAAACATTAACAGCAAAGTTACCAGAAGAATACAACATTATAAATGAGTAGATATGACTCTACTGTACAGTACTCTATTACTGTTTTTACTCGGTGTCCTTAACTTACCTTGTGAAGTCTGTCGCAGCTGAACAACCAACAGTCAAGCTGTCAGACAGTCAGGAAACGTTAATCCTCCGTTTAGTCCTCACGACCACCAGGCTCCGCTTAAACAACAAACATCTCCGTTCAACTCCCAGAAAGTCCCACAAAAACAGCAACTTAATTACTGATGTGTGTTTTTTTAATAAGTAAGGTATGGATGACTGAGGCAACGAGATAACAGACAGAGCGACGCTTGCTGTGACAGCTCTGACGTTCCGCCGCTGCAAATGTTGACAGAAGCAGAATCAAGCCGGACTTTATATAGACGAACACTACTTCCGGTGAAGGTTTACAAAATAAAGTTCTTATGTTCTTAAGTTATTATTATTATTATTATTATTATTATTATTATTATTTCACATCTTGCACACAATTGTACAGATCTTTTATTTAGTACATATTTATAGTTTTTTTGTATTTGTATTTTTTATAGTATCTTTTTCCTATTTTTTATTGTATTTTTTATATTCTGTATTTTTGTTTTTATGTTCTTTAATTTCCTCTTGTATGCACCAAACACCTATTCTGATGGTGGTGGTGATGATGATGATAATTATTATTATTATTCAAATCCTGCACACAATTGTACAGCTCTCAGTAGTTTTTTTTTTATTATTATTTGTATTTCTTTTATAGTATGTTTTCATATTTTTTATTGTATTTTGTTATTCTATATTTATTTCCTTATGTTATGTTCTTTAATTTCCTCTTAATATGTTTATTGCATGCACCAAACACCAAGGCTGTAAACCTTTTTTTCTGATTATTATTATTATTATTATTATTAGTAGTAGTAGTAGTAGTAGTAGTAGTAGTAGTAGTATTGTTATTATCATTATTCACACATCTGTAAAGCTCTCTCAGCTATATTGTATATTTTTTGTTTTTTTGTATTTGTATTTTTATATAGTTATAGTCTTCTTCATTATTCACATTATTCACATGTATTCTAAATTCCTCTTAATATGTCTATTGTATGTTAGATTATTTCTTAGGACCAAAAAAATAAATTTTTTACCAGGAAATAGAGTATAACAGAGAGTCCCCTTTTAATTTTTTGTTTCACTTTGTACACGACCATAGAAATGATGTTGTACACTTTGAAACTGTTTCCGGTCTCGTTCTAGTGATTCATGGCACAGAACATCTGACAATAACAAAACACATGTTGCCCTCTAGTGGTGATGCAGGAGCCCTCCATGAAACTCTTCCCTTCAGCTGCTGTTCAGGCCTGCAGACACACAGTGGAGCCATCTGGCAGTGAATAACTCCAGTATGTCCTCCTGTAGAGCTCGACAGGCCTGCTGCACTGTATGAAAGCTCATCAAGCACCAGTAAATTAGCAATTTAATGTTTGGGACCAAAGTCAAATGAAAAGTGTGAATACATTAGCATATTTGCTGTGATGTTTGAAACTCTATTATTTTTAGATTACAGAATGAGAGCTGAATGACACTCTTAATTCAAACCAAGTCAGCAAATATACACATCCTATATACCACTTTATAGACTGCACATATGCACATATTACATTTATTTATTGCACATACTACATTTATTTATTGATGGACTGTACACACTATGTTCACCCATTCACTCTGTATCTTTTATATCTCTATTATTGTTTTTATCATTTTTTTATACCTTTACCTCTCCTGTGTTTCACTCTGTTTGCTGATGTTGCTGCTTTGACACCTGAATTTCCCTCCGGGGATTAATAAAGGTTTATCTTATCTTATCTTATCTTAAATACTGTAGCTTTTTACAGTGAAGCTGCTCAAGGCCTTCCTCTGTGAAATCTTAAAATGAGGCTGCTCCAATAGATGCTGCAGATTTGTTTTTTATTATAGCCTATCTATAAGCAAACTAAACTGTCTGACATCAGTCATTTCAGAAGGAAAATCCATTCAAACACGAGGGCAAGATGAGGATGCAGAAGTGTGGAGGTGAGAGATATTTGTACTACCAGTAAACTGAAGCTCTCAGGAGTAAATGTGTGTGATATGAAGGAGAGCATCTGTTTATAAAGTTTGTGTGCTCACCAGAACTGGACAAAGACAATGTTCTGCAGTAGTACTGTTGAATATATTAACTCCACTGTAGAATGAGATAGTATATGCTTTCGAATAATGTAACAGTGGCATGAAAGCAAACCTATTGAATCCATCAGTACCTTTACTGACATTTTACATCAGGTCATCAATTATTGTCATACATGGAGGATGGAACCTGCCGAAAACAAAAATAAATGAATAAATAAATGAATAAATAAATAAATAAATAAATAAATAAATAAATAAATAAATAAATAAATAAATAAATAAATAAATATGTCATTAAATGTAGCAAAAATAATCTTAAAAATAAATATAGACATTAATTAATTGATCAAATGTGACATGAATTGATTTTTCGGTTTTAATTTGCTTCTTTTTTCTTTCTTCATTTATTTATTAATTTATTAATAAAATGTAACATATATTTAAAAAACAAACATAAATAAATAAAAGGGAAAATTAAGCAGAAGAGTAAATAAATAAGGGAATTATATCAAAGATAAATTAATAAATAAATAAATAGAGACGCAAATTAAAACAGAAATATCACTTCATGTCACATTTTATCAATTAATTAATGTCTACATTTTTTTTTTATATTACTTTTGCAACATTTAATGACATATTTATTTATTTATCGAGTCATTTATTTATTTGTTTATTTATTTATCTATTCACTCATTTATAATTGATTTCTTGAAGGTTCTATCCTCAATAGCCATATGCACATGAGGTAAATTATTTTTTCAATACAGCCTTTTGAGATGAAATCCTCCTCACAGATTATTCGTCATGATGCTCATCTGGTAACATCACACATCTACATCCTTGCATCATGTTATTTTCCGACCTAATGTGTTTGGCTGTGTTTATAGCCACAGTGGTAATATATTTGATATATACAATATGATGTATCATGTATATAAACAGCTGCACCTGAGAAACTTATTGATAAATACAACTTTAGAGACACTGTGTGAGGCACTGCGCAGAATAATTGTTTTCCAATTGTAAATGGATAAAAAGCTTTTTCTATATTTTGAGTAATTGAAGAGAGATGGTGACAACACCAGACGCAGGTAATGCAACCAGTAAAGGTCAAACCTTTCAGAAAGAGACCAGGTTTTTAAAATTGTTCCCTCAGTGTGTTCGCCACAGGTGAGGGACCAAACCTCCCCAAACACAACAAAATGCTTTTAAGGGAAACCCTCAGGGCTTCGGTACTCTTTGCAGGATTGCAAGCAGCCCAAAATAAACACAATCTGACCTTATCACTGGGCAGACAAGGTCCAGGCAGGGGGGAGGGATAATTCTTTATTCCACCGGGTCATTTTAGGAAAAAAGAAAAAAGAAAAGAGCTCAGAAATATGGCTGGTATGTCCGGATTGTTCCATATTTGATAAATAATTTCAGAAGGTTTAGACACTATCAGCAGCAGAGGCAGAACCCCTGACCCCTGAGCTTCACCAGCACAATGTGTGTGTATGTATTGTGCACGAACGCCTGTGTGTGTATTTACGCCCGTTGAACCCATTGTCTCCAGGTCTGTTATCATTATGCAGCAGTTTCCTCCGGCTGGGGTGAGAGACAGAGAAAGAGGAATACACTCAATCATCAGACGCTCAACAATGAAGAGTCTATAAAGTTGACAAGCTCATCGCTCCCGATGCCAATTCAACACAACAGTTCTTCTGCACTCTTTCATGTCTGGCATTTCCCTCCTCTCTTCACTTCAACACAGACTCCCACCCTGCTTATCTACCAAGTTGGTGCCCCAGACACAACCACAAACAAACAGCTGACGTCATGGGCACACACACACACACACACACACACACACACACACACACACACACACACATAAGCTTTCCCATTTCTGGCCTGAAGTCACTGGGTAGGAATGCGATCAAAAATAGAGTGAGAGTGAAATGTGTTTATGGAGGCGGGGGGGTGTTTTTGAGACCAAGAGTGTGACAAAGGGAGGCTGGGTAAAAGGGACACGGAGAAGGAGGGAAGATGGGGGATCACCGTAGGCGCAGTTTGAACTTTAAGGTTGGGGGGTTTAATGTATTGTGTACAATGCAGAGAGGTCTAATGTATTGGGATGTGTGTAACCGACATATTACACCCTCCAAACAGAATGCAACGCGAGTGAGCGTCACTGACAAAATCAGTTTGATTGAACTGTTTTCTATCAGAATGCGACGCCGTTTTGAGCTGAACTTTTGTCAGGCGCCCTGTTTTATTCCTGTCGCTCGATTTGAAAGCACCGCAGGATTCATACAGTCATACATTAACGTTATAGCAGCATCAGACTCCAACTAAATCTCAGCCTATAAACCAAACAGTTGGCTATTAACATGTTGGTTATTTACAGACAACACTTAGTTTACGTGATTCAATCAAATATGTAATAATATCTGGGTAAACATTATCTGGCCACTGTGTTGGACGGGGGAAGACTGAAGGGACATGACGGCGATCAACCTTCATTTCTTAAGGTATCGCCAACGCTCAGGTTGAGACAAGATCGCAAAATAATTATTACACATGTGTGTAAAACAAACGTTTGTATAACGAGATTAATGCATACGAACTTGTCAGAATTATAATCCAAACATACGTCAGATTGCATTGAAGTCTGTGGGATTTTCGGTTTTCTTTCCCCCAAAAGGGGGCGCGACCCTGACTTGTATACCCGTATGTGCCGTTCAGATGTATGGACTCGCAAGTGGCTAGGAAGATGTGGACAGTATGGCTTGTCCATTTTGCAGAGAGAATTGGAGGTGAGCTAGCTACGTTTTACTATGTGTTGTACATTGTACTCTTGATAGCTACGCTCTGATTACTGTAAAAAGAGTAGAAAAAAGTGCTGATGTTGGGGAATCGGCTCGTTGCTCTGCTTCAACTGTGCAAGAGGCTGTGGATGGTCAGAAATTTCTCCGATTGTCTGACGACCGGTCAGGAGGAGTTAATCGGTCCTCGGTCCCCCCTGTGCACTGCACGGCAAACGACGCCCGGCGAAGCTGAAATTCAGTAAATGTAAAATGAAAGGGGCTAAAATCGTTCAGTGTATGCCCAGCTTAAGAGAGAGTGAAATCTTTTTAACAGACATGGGGGCACACCTACAGACGGTGACACACACTGTCCACACTCAGACACACACAGTCTGAGTCATCACCAGCCATCTCTTATCAAGGACTAATAGGCAGCTCAGAGTAAACATCCACCAGTCACACTGTACTGCAGCTGTGTACACTATAAGTTTAACATTATGCAATGTTGGTTAATTACACATGATAACTTTCATTTACATTATGACAAATCTGACGAGACCCATACTTGTTTATTTAAAAAAAAATCTGTGTGAATTGTCTTTTTCTAACTTCCATTGATGTCCATCGCTCACTTTATGCTCCTTTGGGAAGCAGCTGAGCAAAAACGTTTAATGAATATATATACTGTATACACTATATTATTTTTAGCCATTACGTTTACCGTGTTCACAAGAAGAGTCCATATGAACGTCCCCCTCTTGTGGTATTCACAACCTCGTAAGTGGAAAGTTTCTGAAAGCTCCTAGTTAACGAGTTGTGACGTGTTTGTTGACGTTGTCAGAAATGGCGGAGTTCATTTTTTGGTGCATAATAAGTTAATATATTGTAATTTTAGTTGTATATTGTTTTTCTTTGTAATTATATAATATGTCTGAGGAAAATGTTGATATTACCAACGACCTCATCTTTTTCCTCTGTCATTATACCTTTGTATTTCCTGCATTATGTTACCTGCTTGCTAAATCGTTAGCCGCTGTGGCTTCTAGACGCCGACAGCAACGTTAATATTGCCGTTGCTTAGCAGCGGTGTTCTAACGACCTAACCACTTGACCGCCATGCATATCGTGTACAACGAGTTTAATTTGAAGGCACCAGTGGCTTTAAACTGAGAAGCTACAGGTGGATTGAGGGTTGGAGGGGAGACTTATTAAACGCTTTATGAGCCGCTCCAGCAGCAGCAGAGTGGAAAGATCATAAACAGATTAAATAGACAACCCTGTCGCAAAGGGTGCGTTGGATATATGTTGCAGTGAGGAGAGAGCGTGTCTGCCTGATCTGGCTCGCAGGCTTTGCTTCATTTATTCTAGGTCACACTCACTAAATATTTTATGGCGCTAGTCTGGTGAGAAGCTTAAATTTAGATGGTTAAATCTGGGATGGAGTCCAGACATCTATGATTACCACCTGACGAGTGTTTACACGGTAACCAGCAGCCAAAATACCCCCAACAACAACAATCATGTTCATGAGCAAGAACCTGCAACTCTCACTGGAGAACTAACCTACCTGGATAAGAGAATAATTTTCAAGTTTTTCAGCTGGGCGTGTGGCAACTGTTGGATAATGTAAGAGCTCACCTAAATGTATTAAAATGAGTTTATATTTCATTTGCTAATTGCTCGATAATGTGATGAACTGGGACTGGGTTTGTTGCTTTATAACAGATGAAACAGACAACAGATGTATTAGCCTCTACAGTATGTATTGTATGTATGTTTACTTGGAAAATTAAAAACAGTTACCACGACTATGTGCCCCCATTTGTAACCAAATAGATTTGTCCTGCCCCGTTTGTTAGCAACCCTGGTCCGTGCCGTTCACATTGAAATCGACCCTGGTCCGAACCTGGTCTGACCGAGCCCCCCAGGAAGAGCGCCGGTTGTTGATGCCAATTTTCGTAGTGGCCAAACGGCGTTACTACAACTTCCGCGTCGTTCCATTTTGGCTTCATGCGCCACTGAGCAACTTTCACAGGAATGAACGGGGACCCGCCTCCAACGCTGTATCCAGTTCTCTTAATACATCCATGGGTCTGATCCGTCTCTCGACCTGGGTTGTGAAGCCGAGTCGGTTAACGCAGGTTAACCCTTTCAGACACACAATCAACGCTGGCTCAACCCTGGTTAAACCCTTAGTGTGAAAGGGGTATAAGAGTTGAGAGTTCCTTCTAAACAGTAGTTTTCATCTGCAAAGTGGTGCACAGATCAGCCAAAAGCCTTTTGAAGTTTCATGAGGAAGCTGAACACTTACTCACTACTTGAAAGAAGAAATGTTAATCTGGCAAAACAAGGAAAAACAGATATGATGATAAATTGGTTTGATAGCGATATTTTTTCCTGTCCAATCAACCATCTCCTGACTTGTAAAAACTACCCCACATGCCTTACAATAAAGAAACTTCCAATGAGTTGTTGATAAAGTTACCATGTTAACAGTTGCCCATGTTATTTTTCCTAAAGAATCCCTGAAGGTTTGGTCTTTCATGAGAAAGCTGAGGGGCATTTCCAGCTTCAACTCTGTTTTCCTGTGAGGACGGTGACAGTGTGACCTTTGTAATTTTGGGAATGTGCAGGAGGTAATAAACAGGACGGATTTTCCTTCCATAGAAGCCAACAAGCATTTTCAGCAACACAGTTTACTTAAAGAGACGGTTCACCTGAAATACAAAAAAAATAAAATACTTTCACTTACCCCTGATGACTGTTTACTTTGCTGCGAACTGTTTTCATTGGAACTACTGAATAAAAAGTCCTTGACATACTTTGCTTGTCGTGTGAACTGGGTGAAATGAGGTTCACCTTTTCTTTTACTGACCTGTCTGCGAGGACATAAGTCAGAGGTTCCCAACCTATTTCCAGAATATTTAGTTGAAGACCGAGCGGTTACATAAAGTGTAATTTTGTAACTGAATGAAATGACATGTAATATTTGACCACAGAAACTGTATTTTTGATGTCTTGTAAACCCATGAGGGTTGGGCACTTTCTGTGCATGACACAAAAACAAAGAAATCAATCAACCAACCCTTTTAAAACGTTGCTGTTTTAAAAGCTGTGTGCACCGCAAACAGACTCCATTCACATCTAACGGATATTCAAAATCTGGACATATTAAATTTGTGTTTCCATAATTTATGAAGTAACCCTCTAACATATAAAGTGCTTTCTACAGAAGAAGAAGACGACCATGGAGTCTGCGTGAAAAGCGAAGAAAAAAGGGACGACACGTAATATAGGCCACAAGCAGGGCTCAACTTCATGACATCACCAGCAGCATGGCACACATGTTAATCTGCTGAGCCACACGGAGTAGCCCCGCGTGGTCAAGCTTAAGCTACCAGTGTGACATGCAGCAGGTTTAATCCTCTCCCAGTCTAACGGGACGCTGACCTCACTGCAGTGATGTCATCAAGGTGAGTCAGAGACGTCTGTGAGAGAGTGAGGGTTGGGAGGAGGCGTGTTGTGGTATCAGACGTACACCATGTCGCAACGCCGCAGAGACTGTGTGCTCATCTGTTCACACAATAACATTAAGGGAACTCACTCCCCATTTGAGGACAGAAAGATGGCACCAAAAAGATAAACCATTCACTCATCAGTACGTTTATATTAACAGTGGATGACATGCCTACGTGTACGTGAGAGGTGTACCTAGTTGGGACCACAGATAATTAATCAGTTGGCTCTACGGAGCATTTTAGCATCTTTTAGCAAATCATTATCATTATCAACCTCATTATCTAGCAGCTGTTTTAGAGCAAAAAGGCTCTGATAAACCTACAGTACTCTACCTATCCAGTGGGCTCGCCGTCCCCAACAGAAATAGAACCCATTTAGTTCATTTTGGCGTATCAGCGGCATGTTATCAATAGATAGTCGGACGACGGACGCTACAAACAGAAAGTGAACGCATATTCTCCAGACGGGAGTCTCAGCTCAGAGTAGCAGGAGTCATATTTCACACACGGGATGAGAGAGAGTTGACAGGCCGAGAGATGGCGGAGGATTTGGTGTGGAGGCGAAAAGCAAATGTGCCTATTTGGCAATATTTCAGATTTAAACCCAATGCTATAAGGGAACCATAACGTTAATGAGGTAATCGCCGTGACACAGCCGGTGTGCATGGCACAGCGGCGCCAGGTAGACCCCCTACGGCCTTGCAGTGAAAGCTCTATCGGAGAGGCCACACACACCGCCACCCGACGGCAAAGATCAAGGTAAGCGCGCTGCACATATTGAATGCCATGTTTTCTTGTAAAATGTCCGATGTAAATTATTCGGTAACACCAGTGTTGTCACAAGTTTATTAACCAATGAGAACATTTCCTCACCGTCACATCCCTAGAAGGAGTGAGCGGAGGGGTACTCAGTTGGTTAAAAATCAGCAACCACACCACTAGATGTCACTAAATCCTACACACTGTCCCTTTAAGAGTAAGAAACTCCAGATGGATGCTAATGTTGCTCTGTGTCTGTTGGGTTTGTAAATATACAACTGATTGCCATAAAAACTAAGGTGATAATATGCCAATGTGGTGTTTACAGCTTGCTTGTGCTGACCCCAAGTGACTCTATGGTTATCAATGACAAAAACATTGCACACTGTTGAATGATTTTATGTCTCGGTCAGTGTGAGACAGACTGGAGAGAAAGACAGAATCAAGGCAGTGTCTCTGTGTGTTGTTTCTGTGGTACAGGGGCCACTAGGTCCTTGTTAGATATTGTCACTTATTAACTAAAGCCTCCCTGCCGTCTCGCCGGTGGGGAATTCTTTATCAGTGACATCACAGGTAGCGGACGGACAGACAGAGAGGAGGAGGAGGAGGTGGAGGAGGAACAGAAGGGTTTCAGGCAGCCAGCGGAAAGACGCCTTAAAAGGAGATTTATGTTGTTTTTCGTTTCGGTCCACCGCCGTCAAACAACATCATCTCCGCTTCCTCAGATTGTCCTGAGGATGAGTCCACCGGTAGATGAGTGCTGGTCACCTCGGTGTTATTGCAAAGCCACTGACTGTGAGAGTAATTAGCCTCATGCACCTCACTAGTTGTTGTTATACTAAGTGAGTGGGTGTCAAAGCTTTGTCCAGGTTTGACTTCTTTCACACGCCACCACACACATTTATCCTCAAGCTACACTGTCAAGAATAGTAAAGCTTAACTATTTAATTCATTACAGCATCAATGTCATAGTACATTATTTTTATTTTTTGGGAATCATATCTTATTATTTCTAATCTGATATGACTTGATAAGGTCCCTGTGTTTCTTTGTTTTTAAATGGAGGTGATGTTACATCAGTTGACCGTTACTTCATGAGAGATAAGTGGGTGGGTTGAAGGCTAATCCAGGAGTATTATTATCAAATTGGAAGGGATAATGCAATAGTGGAGGAGTAATGGAAGGGAGGGATTTGAGCAGAGTTTAAATAATGGAGGAGAGAGTGAGGACCATGATATACGTGTAGTAATGTAAACAAAGTTTGACAGTTCTCCTAGAAACAACATTTATATACTACGGATTTACAAATGTAATTCTGGGTTGCAAGTGGGTTTGTCCACGGGTTCCATAATACGGGCCCATGCAAATTGCCCGCATGTATTTCAAGTTGAATTACACTGGGTGTTGGGGTGAGCACAACTGGGCAATACGCATAAGACCAATCTGGACCCCATTTTTATGCTCTTGCTTTTATATCAGTACACCAACTTTTCCACCTCAAGTGTATAAACACAAAGCCATATTCTGTCGTATCATTTTATCTTATTATCTATAGTGGTGCAACTCAGTGTATGACTGCAGGTAATGACAAGCTGTGAAGAAGGAATGCATCATAATGAGTCTATAAATAGTGAGAGGGCTGTATAGTAACGATGGATACAGACACATCAATAGACGTACACATAGACAGTGATTGAGACATATTAAGGAGAACAGCGGGTTGTAAAGGTTTAGACAATACGAAGGGAAAATGTGACATGATACGTCTGATGGTTCCATGTGTGAGAATTTCATTTAAGCAGACGAGCTGACTAAGGGAAGATTACTTTTTTATGACCCGAGGGAGCAGATTAATTACATTCATAAAAACCACAGTCAGCTGCAGGATTTGGTGCCTTGCTTATTGGTTTAAGTCTTTGAGCAGGCGGTGGCTACTTGTCATTCACTTCTGCAGCGGATTTGAACCACCGACCTTTCAGTAACATGCCGGAGTGTCTTAGTCTGAGCTATTTGTTTGCACATTAAGTATTTTCAAGGATGAATGCACACGTGCAAGTGTGTGCATGCATAAATATGGGTGGGTGTGTTTTTGAGCATTTCTGTACAGATATGATGCTACATGTATACACGTTTATAAAACCGTGCACCCCCACCTGGGTGCTGCTGACACCCCCCCACCACCACATCAAAGGGAGTCTATGAGCTCATGTCTGGAGCTCTGCCCACCTCCTGTCTGAACCAGGATAATACAACAATATTGTTTTATCTATATGTGGGCAGCATCGCCTAAAAACCTCACTATAAAGATTATACCGACGCTGACTCAAGTGACATCACATGAGGCTTTCTCTGGAGCCACAAAAAGTCTTATAATTGATCACATTTCACAAATGCGCTAGTACTACCCAAGCAACGGTTTCACTCCCAATTGTCAAACACCGCCGATTGGGCAGCGCCCCACGGCATCAGAAACCGGGTTGTCGGAGGCATCCTTCAGCGACAGTTTGTGACGAACCAGGCTTTCAACTAACTCCAATGTAAACCCACCAACGGCGTTATTCGACGGTTGGAGCAAGTGACGAAGTATTAATAGCGTGAAAGTCCGCTTTGAGTTCGATGGGTCAAACAAACACAGGACTTTCAACCAGGAGACCGGTGTTCGTGTCCCATGTGAAACTAAAAGTAACGTTGACTTATTTTGCACATACGTCGTAAGTCACGTCATCGATACCTTGAGCCACATGAGTCGTTAGTCATGTAAGTTGAATCAGTGAAGTTAACATCAACCACGGCCGTTTCCTAGCCCTAACTAAGTGCTTGTGTTGCCTTGATCTAACTTCCTGTTAAAACTGACGTTTATTTTGAAAGGACACTTAGCATGTACTGTAACAAGCGTATATAGCATGGATGTATTAAGAGAACTGGATACAGCGTTGGAGGCGGGGACCCGTTCATTCCTATGAAAGTTGCTCTGTGGCGCATGAAGACAAAATGGCTCGACTTCCGCCTGGAAAATTACCCGGATCTTGGGCACATGGAACATGCTCAGTAGCGTCCGCTCACGGGGTCCCAACGTCACGCTGTCGCCACGGCTTGCACTCCAGCCTTGATCTGGGTCTCATTCACATGAACGGCGGAAGGGAAATAACTCTGGATTCGGCTGTTAGTGCATTTTACAACTTTAAAACCTAATGATTTAAATAAGGGCTATAAGAATGTTCGCACTGGGAAGTTGATTTGAAAAATTATCCGCTGAGTTACAGACGTCTCTTTCCCAATGTTAGTCTATGGGAAAAAGTCTTTTTGGGCCCAATTGGCATCACGTGACGGACACGGAAGTTGTAGTACCGCCATTTGGTCACTACGAAAGTTGGGATCAACGACCGGCGCTCTTCCTGAGGGCTTGGTATATTGCCACGCCTTCCCTGGTCCGTCCAAAAGTAACTCAAGAGGGGTACCCCGTGCGTCGGTCTCCGATGCAGAGGGGCACTGACCAATGTGTTGACCCAAGACCTATAAACATACTTTGATGTTTGAAATCGATGGAGTAACATTCACTCCAAGGCCGACAGAGATAACTGAAGTGCAGACACAACTTTTGCATTACAAGTAATGTGACAAATAAACGGGGGGTATGAACAGCGATCTCCTGGGCGAAAATCCGGTGTTTTTGGAATCAACCCATCCACCCGCTCTCTATACTTCCTGGTTCATGATTACATAGATAACTTTCAAATTGATTTTGTGGGATATATTTGAATTACAGTGCATTACTTTTCATAGGTATAGCTACGAACGGTGGATGAGAGCCTGCAGTGCTAGCCTCAAAATTAACCCCACATCACCTAAATAGCTAAAAATGTCCATAATAGGGAAATTAATTAATTTGATTGATTTCTGAACATGTTTGTATCCGTGCAGGACTACATGTGTGTGTGTGTGTGTGTGTGTGTGTGTGTGTGTGTGGAAACTTCAGGGTCAGGATGTCTAACGGAGGGCTAAAACCCCAACAGCAGGATCCACCCAGAGAGACTCACGCAAGCCTATCAATGGAGCCATTGATACATGAAAGACCAGCGATGGATGGAGGGAGTGTGTGAGAGCGCCAGTGTGTGAGTGTGTTAGAGTGAGTGTGTGTCTGAGTGTGTGAGGGGGAAGAGATTTACGAGAACAAATCCGCCAGATGCAGAGTGTGAAGCAAGCTTCAGACATTCATGTTTGCCCGGGTCACGACCTGAGAGAGAGTTTGATTTTTCCATGACCTGCAGACATCAGGCGAATGTTTTCCTGCTGCCAAAACCATTTAACCCTCTTTCTTTTCCTTGACCCCTCCTCTAACTTTCATCCTTTTTATTTAGCCTCATTCACTTCAAGTTACTCAGGTGGACAACAAACTTTTAGGTTCTTCATGTATTCATAATGACCAATATCACAGTGAAACCCATGGAAAAAAGCTTGTTGTGTTTTGACTCACACACCTGAGGCTGGCAGGCAAACTCAACCGTGATAAATTAAACTATTAGCAAACGTTGCAAGAACTTCACCGTGTCTCAGCAGTTTCTGAAACACTCTTGTTAAAAGTGAAGGGAGCCCTTTAGAGTTTAACGACATGTTGCAAGTGAAGTTAACGCCATTCATTTGTGCCTCAAGTGCAATATAAAAATGAAGCACCAATTTAAATTCAACAGGATAGCTGACGTTCATTCATTATATAAATTCTCACATAAAAGCCATGGACTGTTTTTAAGAAGTGGACGTAGTCACCGTGACGGACTGCCGTTTTGAATCCTCAAGTTCAGCCTTTTGGCCGTCCCCATCTTGTTTTTTTGTCCGCCACCATCCCCTGCTTTAAGGTCTATTTGACTCTAAATGGAACCATAATTTACTAAATGAACATCATGCTGTATTGAAGAAGACTTGAAACTAGCGATTGAGACCATTAACTCATGTTTACAATGTTTACTGAGGTAATAAATCAAGTGAGAAGTAGGCTCATTTTCTCATAGACTTCTATACAATCAGACTTCTTTTTGCAACCAGAGGAGTCGCCCCCTGCTGACTGTTAGAAAGAATGCAAGTTTGAGGCACTTCAGCGTTGGCTTCACTTCTCAGACCCGGAGGTTGACCACTGATAAAAGCCGGTCTTTAATAAAGGGTAACTTTGCCAATTTTCAATCGTCAATGTAGCATATACCATCAAATGTGGATGGTATGTGCAAATGAATGATGTTTGGCTTCCATCTTCACAAACGTCACTAACATAACTTACAAAACAAAACATCGGCCTCCTTGTTGAAAGTCCTGTGTTCGTCACTATTTATTCTACGTCACTAGATCTGAGCATAGCATATTCATGTGGATGCGTTTACATTGCACTCAGTACAGACTACATGATGTACACATGACACGCCATAAAGCAAAAACACTGCTCTTATTGCACGCTTTTGCCTTTGTGCATTATTGTGTCACGCTTTTTTATGCGACCGGGGTGCAACATTTCATGCAGATGTTTCAAATTAAAAGATGTTAACGGTTGTATTTCTTCTAGAAGCATCGACACATGTCACTTTCTGTGTGCCAGGAAAGACAGACCTGACACAGAGTGTTTATAATGGCTGATTTACTGTAACTTAACTTTCAAGACATGGATCACCTGGGCTGAATAGATGAATCATTATTATGTCACTTTTGTATGTATCAGCAATAGATAGTTATGAAAAGATTGTGGTTAATCCGATTAAAGACCATTCAAACATGTTATTTTACCGCCACCACCGCGATCAATGACAATGCATCAGGTAGGTTTACAGTTGCTCTTTTTCTGAAGTCTTTCCTGCCCGTCTGTCACCTCTTCCTATCTGTCTCATCTGTGTTTCTGTTTGTCTATAGCTGCTAACTCTTACACAGTCAACTCTATCCATCCAGTCTGTGTGTGCGAGCAGCTGTCCATGTTTTGATTTTCACTTGTTGCTCCATGTTTCAGTGCTACCTGAACTGTGGCTGACACTCTCTCACACACACACATACACACACACACACACACACACACACACACACACACACACACATACAAAGAGATATGGAGGTGAAAATGCTGCCAGCGCTCATAAACATCACTGACGCTCCACATAAAAGAAGAAAAGGCAATAAGATAAATGTCAGCTGAGACTTCTCTGCATATGTCTGAGCCTGTTTTATCATCTCTAAATCTGGAAATACAGTAAACGGCATCAAGGATCTATCTGTGCAGTGTGTGTATTGTGTGTATTATGTGTGTAAAATAGGCGTTGAACAGTGTGTGTGTTCATGAAAGTTTCCTCATATTGCAGGTAATGAGAGAGAGAATTTAGTTTTGCTCCCAGTAGCCGTGTTAAGCCGTGTAAAGTTTGTTTGCTAGCACTGTACTGAAAATTGACTAAGGATGGATGGATGAAGTCATGGAGACATGTTGAATTAACACTTGTGTTGTTGCCACAAATCAATAAGTTGGCCCTCCATTTCTGAGCTCCATCTTACTACTACTATGTTTCACGTTTTGCATTAGCTCATGCATTAGCCGCGGCCTCCATGACAGGGTTGTGTCTAGAAGGGAGCCCACAAATTGCTAAATCAGATCGGAGAGCTGCAAAAACTTGCAAAAAACTCTTGCAAGACTCGCTGCCCGACGAACCTATCCTAACCTTAACCATTCAAGATCAACGCCTAACCTTAACTATCTTGCAAGAGTTTCCCCAGTCTGCTGGTTCCCTTCTAGCCACTACTACCCCATGACGGTGGTGGCTCTCCTTCCTTCTTCAGTCAGCTTGGTTCTCTATTGGCTATCATTCTTTCCCACGTGACGGCGTCATCGGCTGTCCTCGGGGTTCCCCACACACAACAGGATATCCCATCGTAAATACTGAACGTGTTTAATATTTATGATTTGAAATCGGTGCTGCCAGGATGGACTTCCGAGCCGGTTGGTGATGTAATAAACACTCTTAACATACCTCACACCACAGGAACATCTGGAGAGATCATCTTTAGAACCATCAAACAATCAGGGCTTTACCGACGATTACCAGAAGGAGGAATCAGACCCAGAATCAGCTTGATTCTCGTGTAGTGTGTACCCGGCATTAGCAGAGACTGTCTGTTGCAGAAAAATAACAACACTTTTAACAACCGAGGCCTGATACTGATACTACTAATTAAGTAACAGAGAGAAATACTTTATACGTAATACGCGGCTCTGCTCACTTATAGCTATTGATGGAGACAATAAGAGAAAGACAGAAGAAGAACAGACTGGGTTTACAAAAAAACAACAGTCATGGAGGAAGCGGGAGGGGAGGCAGGGGTTAACCCTTCATCTGAAGGCTATGGTCCAGATGTGTGTGTGTGTGTGTGTGTATGTGTGTGTGTGTGATTAGTAAACAAAATTACAGTTTGTGTCCATATGTGTGTATGTGGGGAATGATAATAGAGGCTCACTCAACATCAAACAGCGGGGTCTTTGGCCACCACAACAAACTACATAAACCTTTTTTAAGGCCTTTATTCACAACATTAGAGGTAAGGTGAAACTTTAATGATCCTCATAGAGGAATTAGGCTGCTGCAACAGCAAACACAACCAGGCTACATCAAAGTGCATTCGATATTATACTGTATACAGTAAGACCACAGCCAGAGAGGGTAATTTCAACATATATCAGTTTCAACATTACTACAGATTAAGGAACAATCCTGATGCTCTTAATCCTTTCTTTCTTTCTTTCTTTCTAATCACCCCGTCTATAAGCACCCATTTCAACGGTTATTTATTTTTATCAAAATATTGAGGATAATTATTTCACATTACCTGTGTTTCCATCAACATATATTTATGCACATTTTGAAGTATCGCATTAGAAAAGCTGTATGGAAACGGCAAAATTTGATAAAACTAAAAGTTTTTACGCTCCCTCGAGGTGGTTTTTGCCTTTGTCGAAAAAAGAGTTGATGCGTTGAATGAATTAAGGAAACGTCAGCTGCTGTCCCCATACTTGTCAACTTTGAGAACTCAAAACTAGGGAGGATTTCAAAACCAAAGTGAGGGGGTCCTCCCCCAGAAACATTAGAGTTTCAGAGACTTTATTTCCTGCATTCTGGAGACTTTTAAAGAATGACCATAACAAAATAATAAATACACTACAATCACACTTTTATGTTAAACAGGCCTACTTTTAATTTTACTTTTAATTCTCCGGAAAGAAAACTGAATAATTCGTCCCTCTGACGTGAATCTCTGGTATAAACTAATATAATAGTATAGTAATAGTATTTCTGTCTCTTAGTACTCTCCATTTCTCTCGGGACAACGGCACCACTGCGCTCTGAAACCCGTTATTTCGAATGTCTTGCACCATGCCACATCAACTTTGCTGATGCTGTGATGTGCGGCTTTTCATGGGTTTAGTTTCTATTGCCGTCCGGGTGGAAACAGTAAGGCTTATACACGCTGTACAGTGCCAGAAAGATGTTGAGATAACATTAAGGAAAAAGAAGGTGTGAAAAACTGACATAAATCGGGAGAAATGCGGGAGAATTGTGACCCTGGGGGGGAAACCGCGGGAGGGCCATGAAAAACGAGAGTCTCCCGGGAAAATGGAGAGGGTTGGCAAGTATGTCTGTCCCCTCTTTCCGGTACTGCATACCAGCACTGAATCTTTTAGTGGTGCAGAGTACCGGACCGTTCTGGCCTACTTTCTTAAAGACAGCTTCCTCAAATTGACCTTAGAGGTCAACGCTGTTTAGACAGGTCGGGTCAACAGCAGAGAGAAACCAACACAACCCCGACATGAAAGGTTTGTATGAACTTATTCCTGGTTCTCCTCCACCAGCTGGAGGAGAACCAGATGGTGGAGGATGGTTAATATGTAAACTGTGATAAACACTCCAGTGAGTTGACGAGGTCCGAGGAGTGGCCCGGCCTAAAATCCAACTTCAGCACACAACATGGACAGGTTCAAAACGTCCAAAAATGACAAAACTCTTTTAGGATTCAAGCCGAGCAGCTCACTGATGACGGGAGAAATGGGAATAGACGGTGGGATGGATGGTGTGATGTCAGCGCGGGTCAGGGATTAGGTTAGCGGAGTGAAGGATTTCCAGACGAGAGAGTAATCTAGACGTGTCGATATTCATCCTCTAAGGGGGAAAAAAATACCGGGCCGAGGAGATTATCCTGATGGTGATTGCGTAATCTCGGTGTGTGTTCGCGTGTGTGTGAGTTATGGTGAGCAGACGGCACAATTAGTCATTCACTCAGTCGTGCCCTCGGGCTGCGACCAGACACACACACACACACGTCACATCAGGCATGCAGCTACAGAGCTGCTGCTGCATGAACACTTTTACACACAGCAACGCGGTGATGAAAGAGCTGCGGTGTTACTTTCTCAGCTGAGGTTTGATGGGGAACTTGGATTTTCCCCTTTTCACTCCCTTCCTCTCACTTCGCCCCCTTTTTTTAATTCCTTCGCTTCCTTGTGCCTTCTTTCCTTCCCTCTCTCTCTCTCTCTCTCTCTCTCTCTCGCGCTCCCTTCTTCTTCTGTCCTTTCCCTAGTTGCTCCCTCTCCTCTTTCTACCATTGGTGTATTAAGAGAACTGGGTACAGCGTTGGAAGCGGGGCTCCGTTCATTCCTATGAAAGTTGCTCAGTGGCGCATGAAGCCAAAATGGCTCCACTTCCGAGTGGAAAAGTACCCGGATCTTCCGGCGATCTTCCGCATCCATTGGGCCCGTGGAGCAGACGAAGTCGCGTCTGCTCGATCAGGGGGTCACAGCCGTCACGCAGTCGTCACGGCCTGCTAACTCCGCCTCTCAGCCCTCGCTCCAGCCTCGGTCTGGGTCTCATTCACATGAACGGAGGAAGAGAAATAACTCTGGATTCAGCTATTAGTGCATTTTACAACTTTTAGGACCTAATGATTTAAATAAGAGATATTCAAGTGTTCGTTCTGGTCAGTTGATTCACCTCTGAGTTACAGACGTCTCTTTCCCAATGTAAGTCTACGGGAAAAAGTTTTTTTGGGCCCAATGGCATCAGGTGACGGACACGGAAGTTGTAGTACCGCCGTTTGGCCACTACGAACATTGGCGACCAATCAATGACCGGCGCTCTTCCTGGGGGCTTGCTCTCTACTTCTTTTCCTCAGTCCTCTTCACTGCTTTCATCCATCCCTCCATCTTTTTTCCTTCCTCTTCCTTCTTTCATTCCCTCTCAGCTCCTTCTCATCTTCCTTCATCCTTCCTACCTCGTTCCTTTCCTTTGCACGCTGTCCTACCACCATCTTTCTTTTTTTAATTACTTGCTTCTTCGCTCTTTCCATCCATTATTCTCTTTACCTATTCTCAATCCCCTCTTCTTGATGATTCCCTTCTTACTTTTGTATCAGCAATCCTTCCTCTCCCTTCGTCTTCTTCCCTCTAGTCCTTCCTTCTCCTGGCTCCTTTTCCCTTCTTTCATGCTTCACTCATCCTCCTCTTCTTTCCTCAGTTCTTCCATCTCTGCAATCCCTTTTTCCGTAATTCCAAAACCAGTCTTAACTTCAACCACTACAATCCCATTAAGGGAATTATCACATTATCCTGCTTGAGTCATGATGTCATTGCTTTTAAACATCTCTTTCCCAGTATTCCTCCTCCTCCTCCTCCTTCTCTCCTTCGTTCACACACTTCTCAGAGGTTTAGTTAGTGATGTCAGTGCGTTTGAATCCCTCCTTTTCTTCCATTGTCTCAGTGCTGTAAATTCCCCCCATCTGTTATGTTGAAAGTCTTTTCCATCACCTACAATGGGCCATTAAACACTAGAGTCTGTATGAGTGTAATATGAGAGGACTCTTTGGGAAAGAAATGACCTTATCATCCAGATGTATGTGTGTGATACTAAGTCAGACTTGCAGAAAAAATGTCCTTGTAAACTTTGTTAAATGTTTATGACATTGAAAACTTTTGGGAAAAATCCTGCCTTGTTTTTATGCTTTTAATTGAGTCGGGAAACATTCACATAAAATACAAATACAGTTCCCCATATTTCAGTAAAAGGATCATAACAAAGTGTAACTTTTAATGTCTTTAATGACTCGTCTGTCATCCTTCATCTCCTGGCAACCCGTTCTCACTCCCAACTCGTCAAATACCGCCGTTTGGTCAGCGCCCCTCTGCATCTGAAACCGATGCAGGGAGTCACCTTTTAGCAACAGTATGTGACGAACCGGGCTTTCAACTAACTCAATGTAAACCCACCCGCAGCGTTATTCGACGGTCGGAGCAAGTGACGTAGGATTAGTAGCGTGAGAGTCTGTTCAGCCCGGGGGGAGGGGTGATGGATGGGTCAAACAAACACAAGATTTTCAACTAATAGTTTGTGTCTCGTGTGAAACTAAAAGTAACATTGACTTATTTTGTCAATTAATGTCTTTAGTCTTTAGTCAAGTCACTCATCATTATTGTCAGTCACGTTAATTGCTGGTCAGTGAAGTTAACACTAACCACGGCTGTTTCCCTAATTAACAGCTCTCTCAAAGACGATAGTGAAACTATCACAACATGAGATATGAATCTACTGGCATCAAAACAGGGAAGGAAGTGATAACGTAGTAAAGCCCACCCCTTCTTGACTTGATTGGCTGCTTGGGCGAAGTGTGACATTGACAAGCTCTGTGCCTGGCGCTGATAAGTTGAGACTACTTTTACGCGCGTCTAAAAAAACGTTAGAATAACGCAGCGCAAGGCTGCGTTAGGGCTGCACCATGGATGTATTAAGAGAACTGGATACAGCGTTGGAGGCGGGGCTCCGTTCATTCCTATGAAAGTTGGTCAGTGGCGCATGAAGCCAAAATGGCTCCACTTCTCAGTGGAAAAGTACCCGGATCTTCTGGTGATCTTCTGCATCCATTGGACCCATGGAGCAGGCGCAGTAGATTCGGATGTTAGTGCATTTTACAACTTTTAGGACCTAATGAATTTTATGTAGATCCTTGCTTGTGTTGTACGAACTCTCAGATGTACCTCGCTTTGGACAAAACGTCCGCTAAATGATATTGTAGAATTGTAGAATAGTAGATAATTAAGTAATGGTTTAAATAAGGGCTATTCCAGTGTTCATACTGGGAAGTTGATTCACCTCAAATAAAATTATCCTCTGAGTTACAGACGTCTCTTTCCCAATGTAAGTCTATGGGAAAAAGTATTTTTGGGCCCAATGGCATCACGTGACGGACATGGAAGTTGCAGTACCGCTGTTTGGCCACAGAGAAAATTGGCATCAGTGTCCGGCACTTCCTGAGGAATTGGGCTGCACAACAGTGCTTTGAGCTAAATGCTCCCATCAGCCCCCACATCTCTTACTGGACTAACTGGTACAGATACAGTATGTGTTACTTAATGTGTGTGTGTGTGTGTGTGTACCTCTCTGCTAATCTGTACACAGCTGCTCCATTGATCTTGATGGGATCGTATGAAGATCGGGATTACCATTATTATTGGATTTAGAAGATTAGCACACACCTGCATAGCAGGACATTAGAGAGCTCCTACAGTGGTGTTTCTGTGTGTGTGTGTGTGTGTGTGTGTGTGTGTGTTTATGTGTATTACACACTAAACCATCTTGAAAGGGAGGGAGATGAAAGAAAATTTGGCCATTTGAGCCGCCATTTCAACGTTCAGCTTCCTGCTATTACGCTCCACCATCGATCAGTTCCTTCAAAGGGACAAAAGAGCAGAAAAGAGGCCAGCATTACTTTATTCATTCATCTGCCTCTATGTGGAGAGAAAAAGAAGAAGGCAGGACTGGTCTGTGGCCGTTTGGTGTGTTGTCGACGTTCAGAGGAAGTCGTCTCATGTAAACAGGAAACAGTGAGGACAGTGGATGTGACAGCGACGGGAGGAGTGTAAGTCAATCCAACATCAAACATCAAACACACTCATCCAAACAGAAATCAAAAAAGTTGAAGTGAAATTTGATTTCTCTACACTAACCCACTGTTTATGAAACATCAAAAATACTTTAACACATAGACGCATCCGGCGACCACTTTGTGTTCCGCCATCTAGCGCCCAGAAATGAGTCAGCATTTTAGTACTTCCTGTTCACTCGTCTGGAAGTCAATGGGTTTTTAGTTAGATGCCTGAAATAAGGACTGTGGTTAACACCAGCTGAAGAGATTTTATAGTTTTGTTCTACAACATAAAATACATCAATAAATACCTCACTCATGAATTTTGAAGCTTTTATGTGTCTTAAAAAAGGCAGTTGCTAACAAGTGGCTAAATGAGACTATTAAACGTCATCACACCGACTCGTCCTCCTTTACAGCCTCGTTGTGTTTATACTTCAAAAATCATCTTATTTTCTGCAATAATCCAAAACCCAATGAAACAATCCAGTTGGGTTTTTGTGGAGGGAACCTGGGCGATGCTAACTTCCTGGCTGGCCTACAGAAATACGTCATCCCTGGAGCCCTCTATTGGTAAGTGAGATCCAATAACACAACTGCATTTACTGCTTATCGTCATAGGTGCCACCAAAGAGAACGAAACAGAGATCTTTGAGATTGTAACTCCAATACATCCGTCCCGTTACAACATTCAACATTTGGCAGAAGTCATCAAGCCGAATGTTTGTATTTCTCTCGGAAAGTGGAAGCTAGTTAGCCAAGCTTGCTAAAGTTTGCACAAATTCCCACTGACCAAAAAGAAACATTTGTTTGTTATTTCCATGTTCTGCCAAACCTCCTTTAACACTTATAGAAAGCCTACAGAAACACATCAATCGTAACATTATATATAATTAATATCGGGCCAACATCAGGTGGCTGAGAACTGCTCAGGTTCTTCCTGAACTCCAAGACATCGTTGTCAAAAGTAACCTCACAAAGAAAGTAAAGGTAGAAAATTAACGTACAAGTGTCAAATAAATCGTGCACCAGGTAGCAGAGGAAAAAAAGAAATGCAGCAATAGAAATACACACACAGAGACACACCTTGGTGCTGGATTGACGTTTATAAAGTGTATATGGTTTCTGGCATGAGTACACACACACACACATGAAGCAGCACGCACCAGGAGGTATTAATATCAAAGAATGGAGGGAGCAGGGAGAGGAAGTCCCCTAAATCAGATAGTGTTTGTGGAGAAAGAGTGGAAACCCAATGCCCCTATTACCTTATCACATACTGTAGCACTGGGTTAGCTTATCACCGTGAGTGTGTGTGTGTGTGTGTGTGTGTGTTGCCTGGTTAGACTTTAAGTGAAGGTGCATTCCAGAAATAGTTTTACCTCGCAGTCATTTTCTCCTTCAGTCTCTCTCTCTCTTGTTCTTTCCTTCCTCCATCCCTCCATCTCCCCTCTTACATCTTTTATTAACCCCCTCACCTTCCTTACAGTTCTGACCCATATATATATATTTTTGTATCTTCCCTCTCTTTCCAGGACTCAAAAGAACGCTCCAAGTTTGGTGATTTAATTTTTTTCTGTGCCACCACAGTTAATAAAACCTTTTCCAACCAAGCTTAGTACAAGTTTTGGAGTTACATAATAATGATAATAAATAACGCAATTTCAGGTAAACACAGGTGTAATTGATCAAATGAATTATGGTCCCGTTCTATTTAGTGTGTCACGGCCATTTCAGTCAGCCAGCATGCACAATACCAGAGTTCTGACCCACCTAATGGAACAGGGTCATAATTAATGTTATTAATTACATCTGTGTTTATCCATGGATATATAAAGAGAACTGGATACAGCGTTGGAGGTGAGGCCCCGTTCATTCTTATGAAAGTTGCTCATTGGCGCATGAAGCCAAAATGGCTCGACTTCCGACTGGAAAAGTACCCGGATCTTTTGGCGATCTTCCGCATCCATTCGATAGAACGCAAATATCACGTGCCAAAAAAGCAACGTTCTTTATTTTTTGGAACGAGGTTGATTTTTCTGAGCTTTCGCACCACAAATAAAAGCATAGTCCATAGTCCGAACCAAGACGGCAAACTTCATTACTCCTTTCAATCTTCAGTTCCTACCTTTCACAATAAAAGCCCTAGACATATATATATTCGCAGGCGATCATTTGGCATTGTCGTGTCGTTTAAGGCCTTGAGAGTCTGCAGCCATCCTGGCTCTGTGAGGTTGTAGTTAGGCACAGTGTTGCTATAAGCTAAATGCTAATGTCAGCATGCTAATATTGTGGATGTTTAGCAGGTAATCTTTGCCATCTTAGTTAAGCGTGTTAGCATACTAACATTTGCTAATAAGCACTAAACCTAAAGTACAGCTGAGGGATGATGGGAATGTTATTAGTTCTGCAGGAATTTGGTCACAAACCAAAGAATTGGGCAGTTAAAATTTTACCTGCAGACAGGGTCTTAAATTAACACCCGCCACCCGCCAAATGCGGGTAAATTGTTGGCAGTGGCAGATAAACTCACTTTGGCAGGCAGAGAAAACACTACAGACGTCCTGTCGTCCCAGGGTCGAAAAAAATATGATCTGGGAGAATGAAAATTAATTTTTGGGGCGAATTTGGGACGAGAGTTGAAAGAAAACTACCCGGTACATTAGAATGAACGGTGATGAAAATGACTGCACGTTTGGTGTAGCTCGGTCTAATAATGAAATATGCAAGACCAGCCTGTTGCTGTCCTTCATTTGGTCTTGTTCATTAGAGAATCTTAACTGAATCACATCTCAGGTCTTAAATTTGCGGCTCCTGGACGAACACCATTCAGATTGTTCAGTGTAAAAAGATCGCTGCATGTTTGGAAGACAACCTACTTTAGCAGCTTTTCAGTATTCACCTGTTTTCTCAGTGTGAACTATATTCAAAATGGTAAGACAATGACCCTGACTATACGGGGTCACACAGACGCAGTGCACTGTAGTGTGTGTGTGAATGAATGAGTCTGTCCTGAGAGGTTAGTATTCCTCCTCTGCTGACGCATTTCCTCTGCTCCACATGTCCGTATAGACTTTTCTTAGAATCGCTGCAAAAACCACAACTGTGCAAATTTACACAGGAAAACCACCAAAACTTCCCCAGATGGCAAGTTTGGAGAAGTGGCTTTCCTTACGAGCGTGTGTGATTTGTGTATTTGCGTCTGGCATACGTGCTTTTCGAGCCCCGGCCGTGTGCTCATCTTTCTCACACCAGCTTGTGCTTTTTCTGTGACACTTATGACGCTTTGTTCCAAAATTAAGAACCCGAGTCCGAGTTCGTTTTTGTCTGTTTGCCCTCGTGTCGGGAAAGCAAAACCCCCGGCTGGAAAGAGCTGTGGTCGCGCCTCACTGAAAGTCGTTCAACTCTAAAGGTTAACTGCTGGAGCCGGAGACATGGGGAACACAGGTGCAGGAAAGTTTTGAGTTATTTCAGATCTCTGGATCTCTGAGTGCTGCAGTCTTTCTCATTTTAAACTGTGAAGAATAAGGAGAGGAAAGAAACAGCAGTTTTCAGATGGACGTACCGTACGGCTTCTTCTACATGACTGCAGCACAGATTGCACCTGTGACATTTCGGTTACACAACAGTCTCTCTAACCACAACCCCGTCACCTTATCTTAACCCTGATTCTTGCTACGAAAGTGTTTGGTATTACAGGATAATATGGGGTTCAATTTCCTAAATGCATCTTTGCAAAGACACATCTTTGTTCTGTGCACTGGTCCCCACATTTAACATTAAATAAAAGTAAAACTTGAAAACTGTGTTCTAATCGTGCATTTCTTATTTAAGGCTGTCGAAGTTAACGCGATGATAACACGTAAATGCAAATTTGTTTTAATGTCACTAATTTCTTTAACACATTAATGCAACTTGTGAATTTTAGGTTGTAGCGGGAAGATACTTTCCTCATATGAAACTAAAAAACCTGATGAATCCATCGGTACCAACCATGTCATACTAGCTTCTCGAGAAGGAGGTTAATTAACGTTCCAAATTTATGCTAAATTTTGGAGAGGAAAAACTGTCATGGCCATTTTCAAAGGTGTCCCTTGACCTCTGACCTTAAGATATGAGACTGAAAATGGGTTCTATGGGTACCCACGAGTCTCCCCTTTACAGACATGCCCACTTTATGATAATCACATGCAGTTTGAGGTAAGTCATAGTCAAGACAGCACACTGACACACTGACAGCTGTTGTTGCCTGTTGGGCTTTAGTCTGCCATGTTATGATTTGAGCATATTTTTATGCTAAATGCAGTACCTGTGAGGGTTTCTGGACAATATTTGTCATTGTTTTGTGTTGTTAATTGATTTCCAGTAATAAATATATAAATACATTTGTATAAATCAAGCATATTTACCCATACTTGCCAACCTTGAGACCTCTAAAATAGTTAGGCCCAGAGAAATTAGAGTTTCAGAGACTGTTTCCTGCATTCTGGTGACTTTTAAAGAATGAAAATAACAAAATAATAAGTACACTGCAACAGCATTTTTATGTTAAATAGGCCTATTTTAAATTTTACTTTTAATTCTCAGGAAAGAAAAATGAATAAGTCACTGCTCTGGCGTGAACTTGGCGCATGAATCTCTGGCATAAACTATTATTCATCAGTTTTTATTCATTTTTTGCTCCTGCTTGAGTATTTCTTTCTCTTAGTTCTCTTCATTTCTCTCTCTGTCTCTCACTCACTAAAGGTCCTTTCAGACACAATGCGACAACGGCACCACTGCGCTCTGAAACACGTTATTTCCAACGGCTTTTTGCTGCGCCACAACAGCTTTTCGCTGCGTGAATAAAAGCTCAACTTGGGCGCTGCATGCTGAGATGTGCGGCGAGCGCAGCTCAAATCGCGTTGTCAGGAATGACATTTGGTGTAGCTTTGTTGTCGTATAAGTGGACAGAAGAAGGGCTTATACATGCTCTAGTGTATAAGATGTGAAAAATGTTAATGAATTAATTTGCAATTAATCGCGATCAAATATTTTAAAAGGGGAAGCCAGTGCAGGTGGAGTGTGCATAATTTTGAAAGGGGATTTATTTTTCCACATTTTAATTTTGTTGGTTACTTGTGCATCCTCCAATCCTCATGTTGTTGTGAGGAAAGTCTTAAACCAGAGCAGAAAATTAAAACGTTCCCCCTGAGGGGAGCAGAGAGGTAGGTGGGCCTGGGTGAAGGAGCTGCTTCCCCCGTTTCAGGGCCATCATTTGCTTTTACAACGGAAAATCCTGTCAAAGCTCCGCCGCGCTAATTCACAGACAACGTAAACCAACATTGCTCCACACTCCAATGAAAGTCTCAAATCAATACTTCTTTTTTAAAATCTTGAAAGATGGAGGAGAAAGAAAGAAACCCTCATTCACGCCCTCCTTCTTCCTATAAGCTCTTGTCAGCAACACAGTGAACATGTCATGAAGGGCCTGTTTGATGTGTGACACCGAGACCTTATAGGAGACCTATGGAAAACGCTTGGTGGCCCGGTTGTGAAGGGATCACAGGGCGACGAACAACGGGAGGATTGAGAGTGGGTGGAAGAGGAGGAGGAGGTGGAGGAGGAGGAGAGGAAGAAAAAAGGGAGCGAGGAAGAGGAGGAGGAGTGTGCAAGGCTTCCAACCCCAAAGGGCAACCATCGTGAAGCTTCAGAAGACTTGGAGGAAGAAGAAATAGAGGATTATTTTATTTTTTTTGGAAGGTAGAGGAAGAGGACCCTCCTTCAGCAATACAAGGGGAAATTCCCACCACTTGAACGAACCACCCCTCAGATCAAAGTGTGTGTGTATGTGTGTGTATGTGTGTGTGTGTGTGTTTGTGTGTGTGTGTGAAGACGTGTTACACCTGTGAGCAGAGCCACCCGCACCTTAACAGGCGAGGAAAAGAGGAGCTCAAAGGTGGGAAGGAATGCAGGCTTTAAAAACTGTTCGTAAATATGACGCTGTCATGTTGCAGCACAACCAAGCAGACCCAGACTCTGTTTTCATGGTAATAACACACACGTTTACATACTGGATACACCTGTGTCTGTCTGAGCAGTGACTTCACCAGCAATTTCAACAGTTTTATAGACGGGTTTCTTGTATACAAACATTAACTGGGAGCGTGCGGCGCATTCAGGGGGCAAAAACCGCTCTGGCAGCCGCTGTAATCGACATAGATTTCTATACTAGACCCCTGCAGAGTCCGACTACCAGATACCATTATCATATAACGTATTAGTATGAGATTTGTTTATTATTATCACCTGTTATGAAATGGGTAACGTTAGATCAGACAGAAGTGTGATTTGGGAAACGATGGCGTCCTCTCCTCATTTTATTCTCATTGTTGCTTTGTGTCATGAGCATGCGCCAGAAACAACAACAAAGATGGCGGACTACTGGCTTTTTTACGTTTTGTTAGCACTGCTCGGACTAATTACTACTTTATATCTGAAAAATGTCCCAGTCACAGGAGGACAAAACAGGGACACATTAAACATTTTGAGGCCGAATGGCAATTGAAGGCGAGGTTTGGAGCACTCAGAAGGGCGATGGACAGAAACCTGAATGACCTCCCTTTCCTCATTTATGCATGTAAAGAGACAGTTCATGACAGGAATCCCAGCCCCCCCCCCCCACCAACAATAACTCTTATCCAACTGAATGTAATGAAGCCGAAGGAAAAGGGAGTGAGAAGGGTTGTAACACAATTCCTTGACCCTTAACTTGTGATCTCACTTGTGGCAACGTAAATATCACGGCGAGCATTTTGAGTCGTTTTGGCATTCGAGTTTGGACGGACATATTTTGTAAAACGAAGGTTGTGTGGTATATATATATATATATACCACACAACCTTTGTGATCCATATATATACATATATATATATGGAGGGGAAAATATCTGTTTTTAAAAATATCTGTATTCGTGTAGACGGGGCCTAAAACTCATGGATAATTTCTGTGGTGTATCTTTTTCTCTGATTTTCAAACCCTCTAAAACAACAGTGAGCATCCACCTTCACCTCATTAACACCAGATTGTCGCTCCCACAATTAACACAGTGTGTCAGAGTTGCATGTTCTCCCTGCAGTTCTTCATGCATCGTACTCTGTTGTTGTCTCTCCTTAACTCTATTTAAATATCAGTTGAGTTTATAAGACCGGCGGCGGCAGCACTGTATCTGCTTTGGGACACTCACTTATTATTGGCGTGTGTGCTCGTATGTGCATGTGTTTGCATATGTGGGTGGTGTCGGGAGGCGCTGTCTTCCTAATGTGTGTCAGGTCCTTTTCCTCTTTCATGTCAGATGTTATGAGACACTAAAGGAGGTCAAAAGTCAAATATTTTCAGTCTCTCTTTATTCTCTCTCTTCCAACAGTCATGAAACGCTGGCGAGTCCTTAACTCTTCTTGTGTGACGATAACGTTGGAATGTTTACTTTACTTATTCAGATGATGCAAATATGCTACGACATGCAACAGCAAAAACTCCTGCAACGTCTGAGTTATGATATGCTATTCTCCTCCAGGTATTAAATTGCTCATTTTAAAGCACCACCTGTGATCCCTACACTCAAGATTCAGTCCTGAAGTAGAGGGACTGGATCATACATGAACATGCTGAACTTGCAGAGAAGTGGCTTGTGCTTGGAGAGGGTCACAGACCTGAATCAAGTTTAATGAGTTAAATGAGCAGTCACCAAATTTGTCAGAGTTTAGGACTGATGCTTGCTGATCAATAAGTGTAAGGGATTGTCTTGTAATAGCGGGCATAGCTCAGTGGTAGAGCATTTGACTGCAGATCAAGAGGTCCCCAGTTCAACTCTGAGTGTCCTCTAGACTGTCTTTGTTATTAAAAAGCTCTTTGGTGGACAGGAAGTGACAGTTTTGATATCCGCATTCAAGCATGACTGTTCCTAAAGATTGTGCAATTTGGTAAAACACACATTTTTATTCAGTCAGGTCAGTTTAAGGGCTACGATCGTACGCAGGAACCAAAGACTGTGCTGACACCAGCACCAAACGAGCATCAACATGTGAGAATTATAGTTACATGTTTCATAGTCAAAATCTAGTTGTAAAAAGGACAGTTGATGGCCTCATTCGGAGTGGTGATCGTCTTTTAGCGGGAGCCCTATACGTGCTGTCTGGGTATTCTGTTGTGCTATTGTGAAATCTACACAGCTGGCCCAGTCAGCCCAGCTCGGAAGTCATGCTTGAATGAGGATATTAAAGCTGTCACTTCCTGTCCACCGAAAGAGCTTTTTTAAATAACAAAGGCAATCTAGGGGGCACCCAGAGTTGAACTGGGGACCTCTTGATCTGCAGTCAAATGCTCTACCGCTGAGCTATACCCCCACATTCATGGAAATAATCACCGCTATATGTGTCAGCAAAGCATTGATGACTATTGGCAAAACACGCTCAGTTCATATAACCCAATTCATTCCATATGCTTCAACATCGGGAGAGTTTACACTTTAAAGAAAAGGTAAAAGTAGCCACACCACCAGATCAGATTTGAACTGGAGACCTCTTGCCGTAAAATGCTCCACAAACTGAGCTGTACCCTCTGATAGTGAGGGGCTATTATGCTTATCGATCAACAGCATTGATCACTGAATCTAAAACTGTTGTACCCGTCATTTACCCAGGGATTAAAAAGTAACCCAACCGAGTAAAAGCATCAACTATGAATATGAATGAAGGAAGGATCCAGGACATTATTTGGTAAAGGATGAACAAACCTCAGACTTTAAGAGCCATGTTTGAATATGCTGCTGGGATCAGTGACGGCATTTTATGATGAATGATCGACCCCATGCTAGAAAGAAACGCTGCAAAAGTGCCCTCTTTGATGCCCGTATGGTAGATTAAATATGATACAGTGCTTCCCAACCTATTTTCCTTGAAGCCCCCCCTTACTCGTATCGTATCGTATTTTACAGCTAAACCGTGCACTACAAGATGTTTCTGAAAACATCTGAGGAGAGAAATAGGCATTAACGTAACATAATATTGATTCATATTTGATCAGCGCTGCCTAGTTTGACCGCTTGGTCGGAGTTCGTGAGTGATTGACAGCCGGCTCTCATAGACGGCAGCTGGACAGCAGACCTCAGATCAGCTCTGAATGCTTGAGCACCGGAGGACACAGAGGAACATGATTTTTTCCAGGTTACCTGTTTCTTGTACTACTGTCAGGATACAGCAACCGTTTTATAAAAACAACGTTTTTAAATCATGTTTGCTAATCTCGCCTACTTCAGCTTTAAATTAATATTCTTAAATGAATATAACTTGTCAGCTAAACGCCGACAAATATGGATATTTTGTTAGATAACAACATGATTTTTTAAAATCTTTTTTCATCAAATTTGGACTTTTGGACTTTACAACACTCTTGAGTTATAGGAAATGCTTAAATCACACGAGTTGGAAACATTCCTACGCAGCCACTACCGGAATCTAATTCTACTAATAGTAAAATATGAATAATATTAGTGTAGCCTGATCTTTGTCTGCTACAGTGCAGGAATACCAGGCTTAAACATAACGCGGTCTACTAAGTAGCAAATAAATATATTTTTTAATAGTTTTATATACAGACTTTTGTATAAATTATCCAGTAAAGAAAAAAACTTTAAAAAGTTATTGTGATTTTAGTTACACATTTTGACAACCACAGAGCAGACAAATCCTGGCGCACCCCGAGATCTTTGGCGCCCTCCTAAGGGGGGCCCTGACCCCAGGTTGGGAACCACTGCTCCAGAGTGCCCTTCCAGTGGAGAAAACGTGATGCAGTTCCATGTATACATGCTAGAAAGGTTTCTGAACGCTGGTGCCCCACCGCATGCAGCTGGTGTCCTCTCAGAGTCCTCCACTGGTACAGGTACACCTTAAATTGTACTATAAAACAACCGTTTCTCATTTAAGGTGCAATTTTCAGGGGGTTGCTCCACATTTTGCGACGGTTCACACCAGGTGTCAGATTATTTAAGGGATAAATAAACAGACTACAATATATTAAAGGGATTTAATTGGTTATTTCCATTTAAGATTTTTTTTTAAATTCTCAAAAAATATATATTTTTCTGTCATTTAATTTGAGCTAATCATATTTTTCCTACTAAGGGTATTTCAAAGGATTATCTGCATGTTTAAAGCTTGCAGCAAAAGTGCCTTCTTTGATGCCCGTATGGTTGATAAAATATGATAAAGTGCTCTCTACTGTGGCCCAAAGTGCAAGAAAACTTGCCCTTCTAGTCACGCCAAACGTGATGCTGAGCCATATCGGCATGAATACATGCTAGAAAGGTTTCTTGGCTCTGGTGCTCCACCACATGCAGCTAGTGACCTTTTTATATTTTTGTGCCCCTCAGACAACCTCTGGAGTCCACCTCTGAAAGACGGTGACGTACTGCTCAGCCTCCTGTTCTGGAAACTGTTGGTACTCATGCTGCAGTCAGGTGTTGTTGATAACAGAGTCCTTTATATATATGTCAGTACAGATGAAGTTGTTGTTGTCCAGTCATGCTGTCATGTGTTTATCACTAACTGAGTCATGGTACTGTACAGGTCCATATAAAGTCACAACAACTGCATCCGCTGTTGCCACGGTAATGAGGAAAAAACGTCTGCTGCATTTCTTCCTGTTTTCTCCAGCGGCCAAGAGGTCCAATTCCCTCATGAGCTGGACAGGGGGAAACCGGACACACACACACACACACACACACACACACACACACACACGCACACACACACACACACACATAGGGGATATACCAGTGCTACGTAATGTCACAATAGCTGAGGTACTGCACAAGAAGTCTAGACGTTTCCTATTATTCACGGGTCCTGGGCATACTTTCACAAGTGATTTACATCCATTGCGTCTAAAAGTGTGTGGAAGCAAATGATATGTTATGTAATAAATCTTCTTATATCTGTCACATGAATTCAGACGGGTGGTTTTCAAAGTAAAATATTTCAGCGTATTAAATTTAATGGTATTTACTTTTCAAGAATACGTTTTCAGTAGTGATTAAATTCTACAATCAGGTATTCAGCTGCTTATATGAATCTATGTTTATGGCCATTATTTGCTTCCATTATAAAGACATACCTATATCGTGTGTTTTTATATTTATCACATATAAAAGGGATTTCGTATGTGATATTACATGTGATAGTTTTCAAATGTGATGTCTTACATTCTACACGACACAGTGACATTTTGTAGGTTTCTTAAACGTGCTAAATACGGGATTTGGAGCATTTCTATTGCCTCTCAAGTGTCCTCTTAGTGTAACTTTGTGAAAGTAAAGTTTTGAGTCTGTCGATTATTAGTGTACAGAAATAAATGGAAACCAACGGCTGCTGATGAATGAGCTAAATCATGTAAAGCTGTTCATCCTTATGGAGGACGGAACCTGCCAAAATCAAAAATAAATTTATAAATAAATAAATGACTAAATAAATAAATGTCATTAAATGTAACAAAAAAATTATATAAAAAATAAATGTAGCCATTAATTAATTGATTGATTGTTTCAATTTGCTTCTTTATTTATCTTTGTATTAATACCTTTATTTATTTATGCTTCAGTTTAATTTTCCCCTTTATTTATTTATGTATTTATTTTTATTATTTAAAGAAAATACATAAATATGTAAATAAATACATACATTTTGAAATATATATAAAATAAATAAACATAAATGCAAAAATACATAAATAAAAAATAAATGAATAACTAAAAATAAATGCAAAAATAAATAACTACATTTAAATAAATAATAAAAATAAATACTTAAAAAAATAAACGGAAAATTAAACAAGAGTAAATAAATAAGGGAATTATTACAAGGATAAATAGATAAAGAAGCAAATTAAAAAAGAAATGTCAATTTATGTCACATTTTATCAATTAATTAATGGCTACATTTATTTTTTATATTATTTTTGCTACTTTTAATGACATATTTATTTATTTATCGAGTCATTTATTATTGATTTTGGCAGGTTCCGTCCTCCATATTGTACATCCTGACCCTGACAGAATGTGGTGTTAAAGGTGTGTAAGCATGTGTTGACTGTCTGGATGTGTGGGTGGGGGGGTATCTGAGGAGCAGCGTGTCCTCTCAGTCAGCTCTTCCTGTATTAATTAAAGGCAGTCCTCGGTATAAACCTGGTGACGGCCATGTTCCACAGCTGCTCCTCCACGCTCGCTGCCTCATTGTGCTGTTTGTATATTTAGCTGCTCTGTTCCACTTCCTCTACTGTTGACGTTGGGAAAACACACAACAATACGGCCGTGATTCTCCCTCTCAGCATCCTCCCCCCTTCTTCCTCCCTCACGCCTTCCCGCGACTCTCTCGCTCGACTCTGCTCTGCTCTCCCTCTCATCAAAGCGTCCTTTGAGAAAGAAACTGTGGAGTGATTCACAGAGCCACAACAATGCCAACGGGCAGCCATGTTTTTCCGGATCACACAGAGTGGTTTTATTAACACCAGTTCAAATACAATATGAGGGCCAAAAATGGAATAAGAGGCTGTGAAATCTAAATCAAGACCTGGGAGAGAAACACTGCCAGATATTACTCACAATTTGGCAAAGTTAACTTTACTATTCTTGGTTCCATTGTAACTCCTCCATCCATTAGTGGTCATATCAGCTGGTGGATGGCAAAGCGTACGGCTCACTTTATGGTTTAATAAACTAAGTGATGCTCAGATCACTGACTGATGTTGGATCAATGAGTTTTTGGGATCTCTCAACATCAGAAACCTTCTGCAGAACGGCCCATATGCGATGTAGTGGAAGTAAAACTTCATTGATCTAAGTTCACCCAGCTTACATATAAATTCATGGAATACCTGATTTATGTAATTATTGATGTTCGTCCTTTGCTGATATGATGTTGATAAAGCTCCTCTAGTCTAGACAATGCAGAATGAAACTGTATTTTCTTTGCCCAGCTATTCATTTCATCATACAATTAGGTTTTCTCCATGAATTTATTACCCTTTCACTGTAAAGGCCAGCTGTATCTCAGCCGCCGCCTATTCAGTGTTGAATCGGCGGGGGTGTCTGCATTTTGCAGCTGGTAATCGTGAAAGAATCTCATTAGTCTGACTTTCAGCGAAAAGTACGCAGTGTCTTGTAATCGTGTAAATGCTGTTGATTCAAGAATGAAGTGAATACATGTATTTTTTTGTCTGAAAAATGTAGAATTTTGGCACCAGATCTCATCTAAAGGTCACCGCAGAATAAACGTATCGACAGCAGCAGCCTTCAAACTAAAATGAGCTGAAGTGTCAACACAAAGATACTATAGAACAAATGTCTGAGGAGATTAATGCATATATATCAGATATCAGAATTTCATTACAGCCTATTTTATGCTTCTTAAAATATCTTCTTACTTAAATAACAGCATCTTTATACGGGCACGTTTTTATCCAAAGTGAGAAGTGCATTCATCTCCATTTTTCGAGACATTTTTCGGACATATGTCAGACTTTTCTTCTGCCTTTCTTCAGCCTTAAAGTATCTTGTTGCTTAAATAACAGCATCTTTATACAGGCATGTTTTTATCCAAAGTGAGAAGTGCATTCACCTCCAGAGGAACCAGAGCGAGAAGTCAATAAAAATGATTAGTCCATCATAATCTTGGACCTCTTATGCTTTTGTGCTTTTCCCCTTTCCTTTAGTGGGATATATCATTTTTTTTGTGCATGTAAAAGGTCTGCAAAGTTACATTAGTAACATTAAAACATGTGAACAACCTGGAAATAAGAATAATATGTCCTCTTTAAGAGATTAGATATATGCACTTTCAAAATAAATTGTACTGAGATTTTGTTGTTTTGAAGAAATTCAAAAAATAATGCTTTCCTGAAAATATAATTTATATTTTTGCAAGTTAGTGGTTGTTTGTGGCATGACCACTTATGATAGTTTCCCTGTGTTTTTGTTCATGACATCGCTGGGCTCAAATGTGACTTGGCTGTAAACAAAGTTTAAAATAATAATTGTTTCCCTGCCAAAGTGTTTGGTCAAGTCGAGTGTAAATAAACCGGAGCAGCTCCAACCCAAGCTCCTCTGCTATTGATCCTGTGGGATTTATCAGGGATAATCTGCACTACAGATCTAATATGGCCTGATTCAGACAGACTGGCCGACTAGACGGCAGCAGCATCGTGACCTGCGTTTGAACTCTGGAGGGAGTACAGCGGCTGTTTGCTTCATCCTGCAACTGGCTGCGGTGACAGAAGGAGGAAGCTGGCGAGAGGAGAGAGGAGGAAAGAAACTCACTCTGTTAATTAGATCAGGATACCGGACAGGAAGTTAATTAACACTCTCACACACATGCCCAGTGAGGTTTAAACTGGGAAGCAGTGAAGTGAGAGGAGAAGATGCAGCCTTCAAAGGAACTAAAACAGACAGATAGTCTGACTTGAACTAACCCAATATAACTAAATGTGACCGTCTGAAACCGCCTTCTGTACTGGTTGTCTGGTCAGGAGGAAAATGTGTCTGTTGCTTTAAACTCATTATAGCTTCTGAGAGTAGGTGAGTCTGAAACGATCAGTGCCATCTAAACACACTTACTAAGAGCACGTCCACATTAGGGGTTCAATTGGTAAAAAGCATCTTAAAATGGCGTTAAATGGCTAAAACAGCCTCCTGGAGTGTGTAAATCTTAAAATGTCCATTTTATTTCATCAGAAAATACCTTTTTTGACATTTTTCGGACCTATGTCAGACCTTTCTTCTGCCTTTCTTCTGGCTTTTTAAGGACATTTTTCGGGACATTTTTTCGGAATTTTCTTCGGCCTCCTTTCTGCCTTTTTTTTTAGACATTTTTGGCCTTTCTCAGACATTTTTCTGACTTTTTTCTGACTTTTTTTCGGACATATGTCAGACTTTTCTTTGGCCTTTCTTCTGCCTTCTTTCGGACATTGTCAGACTTTTTTCGTATTAATGTCGGCCTTTTCTTCTGCCTTTCTTCCTCCTTTTTAAGGACATTTTTCAATATTTTTTGGACATTTTTCGGGACATTTTTCAGTCTCAGTAGACAAACAGCGGTCCATGGGCCAAATGTGACTAACGACGTTTACATCAACTTCCATAAATCTACTGCAGATAATTACGTGAACACACGGCTCGCAGGAAAACTCAAAACTTGCGGCTCATGAAAATGACAATGTTGTCGCCTCTGTGCTTCCCACAGCACAAAAATAGTCTACGACATCACACACCTGTGACTCCCAGTGTCACACACAGCTGTGCATTTCACCTGCTCAAACACACACACACACACACACACACACACACACACACACACACACACACATGCACAGTTCATCTCCTTCCTCTCGGACATACTGCGAATTCCATGTTGCACATCGAGGACCGACAGCAAGCAACTCTGTAAACCTGATACCCTTTCAAGTTGTCACTCTCTCACACACACACACACACACACACACACACACACACACACACACACACACACATACTGTACAGTGCATGTACGCTGTTATTGAGATGAGGGGTCGCACTTCATCCTGTCAGTGACAGCAGCGTGTCCTGTCAGTCTGTCATAGCCTACACTGTGTGTGCATGAAGGAAAAAGGTCAGCGTTTACATTGGTACATGTCTGTGTGTGTGTGTGTGTGTGTGTGTGTGTGTGTGTGTAGTCCAGGAATAGCAGCACAGGGGTGCCTGCTTCCTCTGTCTTCCCTCTGCAGGGAGGAAGAATCTACCGTGACCCCCCGGCTTCCATGGCGACCCATCCAGTCCTGACCCTGACATGAAACTCTGGAAAACAGTTGCGGTCTACTTTGGATCTGGTCGGTGATGTCCTCAGTTCAAGACAAAACATATTTATGATGAGACACTTAGTCACAGAGACACACCAGCAAGAAGAGACAGCTAACACACAAAAGCTGTTGATGTTTTGTATGCATGAGGTCACACGTGTGTGTCCACATCTTTCTAACATCTGCACAATAACGTTTACTATACAGACTAATGTATGTTCAGATTATGTAAAGTTTGTCATTAAGGAGGGCTGTTTTCACATTCCTTTGCCCATTTTGTTAGAAATACTGTAACTGTAATGTAACATTAGATCTTTGAGATGTCATGGATAATATGTGGTACTAAAGAACCCTTTGAACCCGAAAAACACTTCTTGAAAGTCTAATAACACTGTCAGAGCTTTTAGACATTCAAAGTGTTGCCATGTTATCCATCAATGCGTCTTAACACAATGACCCTAACTTGCTTCTAACTACAGTCACACATTTTGCAATTAGGGCTGTCAAAGTTAATGCGATAATAACGCATTAACGTTAATTTTAACGCCACTAATTTCTTTAACACATTAACACAACTTGGGATTTTTAGGCTGTGGCAGGCTCAGTTTTAAAGCCAGAGTGAAGATACTGGTATCATATGAAACTAGAAAACCTAAAGAATCCATCGGTGCCAACCATCCCATACTAGGAAAATAACGCTCCAAACTTACGCTACATTTTGGCGAGAAAAAACTGTCATGTTCATTTTCAAAGGGGTCCCTTGACCTCTGACCTTCAGATATGTGAATGTAAATGGGTTCTATGGGTACCCACGAGTCTCCCCTTTACAGACATGCCCACTTTATGATAATCACATGCAGTTTGGGGCAAGTCATAGTCAAGTCAGCACACTGACACACTGACAGCTGTTGTTGCCTGTTGGGCTGCAGTTTGCCATGTTATGACTTGAGCATATTTTTAATGCTAAATGCAGTACCTGTGAGGGTTTCTGGACAGTATGTGTCATTGTTTTGTGTTGTTAATTGATTTATAATAATAAATATATACATACATTTGCATAAAGCAGTATATCTGTCCACTCCAATGTTGATAAGAGTATTAAATATTTGAAAAATCTCCCTTTAAGGTACATTTTGAACGATACAAAATGTATGATTAATTTGCAATTAATTTGGAATTAATCGCGATTAAATATTTTAATTGGTTGACAGCCCTATTGGCAATCCAATTGACTTCTGCATACATAAAACAACTCAACTACACATTACAAGTGACAAAAGAAACAAAACGGCCAGCGTGGCCAACAGCGTGTTGTTAAATAGGACTTGGAACTGGTTACGGCAATTTTTTTTATACGGAACAGAACAGGGTGAAACAAACACATATGATTGGTTGACGCTTCACCACTTTGATTTGTAGCCTTCATGTCACCGGCTTCCATTGAAAATAACTTGCAGCCTGTTGCTGTGTCGCTTATAACGTGAACACAGAATTACTGTAGCAGCAGTGCTGGTGTTTCTCTATTTTCAGATTCATTCTGAAATCCTCACAGGTCGTGTTGAAAACCCATATTGGACAAAGTATGCAGGGTGTTGTCACATCTCTTAAATGTATCTCTTTTTCATCTTAAACTCCTTTGATATTGTTTCTGTGTGGCACCTTTAATGTGTTTGATGTTTGAAAGACGAATCATTTCCGTACGAGACGGGCGGAGTCGACCCCCTGTTTGCACAATAGAAACAGCTGAGTGGTCAGTGAGTGGAGTAAAGTCATTCTCCTCCTCTTTGTTTTGCAACCCCCCCCCCCCACACACACACACACACAAACACACACAAACACACACACACACACACACACACACACACACACACACACACACACAACGTTCAACAACAATAATCCCAGCAGATTACAACAAACGCTAGTGTGTAGTTTTAGGAAAACCATTTGCCTCAGGTCTGACTCATTACTTGGAATTACTGATGATGTAATGCACTTTCTGCATTTTACATAAGAGGGAGAGAAACAGACTAAAATGCATTTTCACAACTAAAATCCACTGAAAGTTCTTAATATTATAATCCAATAGAGATTGCTCTTGTGTTTCTGGTCACAGCCCAGTCGCCAGGAGAAAACTGTTGGCATTGGACGTTTCATTCGGACAGAGCAGGTGACGTAGTTTTAAGAGCAAAAAGAGACACACTGGGCAGGTGGGAGGGGAGGTGGATGGGTCCAACAAACACAAGGCTTTCATCCAGGAGACCGCTGTTCGTGTCACGCTACAATCAGCTGTTCGTTCGTGTCCCGTGTTCACAACGTTCAGTGTCATTTTCCCTGTACAGACGTAGTAGTTTTACCATGTAGTGTGTTGCGTTATTATGTTGCTCGTTATTATTTAAACACATCTTCTTTTTGATCTGTTTCTAACCTTAACATGTAGTTTTGTTGCATAAACCCTAACTAATCGTTTCACAACGTTAACCACGTCGCTTTGTGTTTCTGCTAGCGTGATACAAGGCTGATATGAAATGTATTTATGAAACATATTTTGGTTCAGAAATGTCGCCATTCAACATATCCTGTGTTTTTCAAAACAACGCCAACATTATTTCCGGTGACGGGGTTGCTGATCAACAGTGTATTCAAGGTGACCTCATCTGATTTTAAAGGTGCAATCCATAATCCAAACGTAAACAAAAGGATGACCCCACCATTTTAAATCACCAAACTTCAAATAAAGTTCTTTAATTCACAGAAAAACTCAACTAAATCTAAATGTTTAATGTTTCTGCTAATGGAAAAGGTTTGTTTACTTCATCAATGTCTCTAATTTTTATTTTTTGTCTTTAGTTTAGTTTATGATTACTTGAAAAAAATAAACATTTAATTTATTAAATGATATTTCAGGTTATTATAACGCAGATAGGATTAATCAAACTTTCCCTTTAAGAGCACCCATGGGCGCTCAGGTCTCCTTGCTCCTAATAAGGAGGTGGTGAGTCCTGCCTTCGAGAGGAGAGGAACAGGGGCACAAATATAAGGACCAGAGTCAAGTCAGCCACATGAGAATGTAGACTTCCTGTAAGGAACTTTCAAAGTAAAACTTTAAATCACTTGCGGGCCACATTGTCAGCGTCTTCATGATTACAGAGATATAATGTGAACATAATATCTTAGAAGCAGAGAGTGATACGTGAATGTTTTCTTTTGGTTTCATTTCCAATTTACACAGTTTTATATTATCTTTGGAGTTCGTTTTAATGAAACATATATCTTTTGAATTAATCCATTTTTATTGTCATTAAGCCAACAGTACTTTTTATATTCTATAAATCACTTGAAGTGATGTCAGTCTGATGTAATCACCATACTCGTTTCTCTCATACACATTTAATGTGTTTGCTTACTGCGACAGAGACTCACTTTCACAACATGTTCATGCAAATTCCAATCTATTCTCTTATTTTGTCTTGTGTGGAATCGTTTATCACTGTTGTTGGTGCTGTTTTAATTTAGTGTTATTTATTTATTAGGTATTTATACAAGGAGAACTACTGGAGAGTCATTGGGTTTTTATATATAGCACTTTTAAAGACCTGATGGCTTTTATTCTGCTTTTACTCTGTTAATATCCTGTCGTCCACTTTTGATTGTGCTGCACCATCGCACTTTGTTCACTGTGTTACGTTCTATGTTTGTGATTGTTTTTGTAAGTCTGTCTTTGCACCTTGGTCAACGACATTTCGTTTTAACCGTGTACATTGTATGTGGAAAAATGACAATAAACTTGAACTTGTGTTTGCTACTGTGACTAAGACCCATTTTCACAACATATCCATGCAAATTCCAATCTACTCTTATTTTGAAAGCAAATATCGTCCCGTTTCCGGTATGCATGGGCTTTTCTCCGTGTGACTTGATGTGTGAAACTTCAGGAGGGGAGGCTCTGTTTATGTGTGGATAAAAAGCTGCTCACCGTTCAAAACGCAACCAGAGAGTGAGAAGCAGAAGCAGAAGAACCGGAGAGCAGTGAACAGTGAGACATACAAGGAGGAGCTACCTACCTATAAGAGACACGCTCTTAAATAAGACGGACAGGTTATACTTACAGTCCAGTGAATCGAGAGAGTTTTGCAGCGGAGCGTCCAGACAGAGAATTACGCACAAGCGCGCCGTTCCGTTCCAAGGTGAACCAACTTTTACGCACGGACTAGATTGGAGATGTGAGGAGAATGCTGCATTAGTGATATATTCTACTACGACTCCTGGAGTAAAGTGGATGCATGGAGCACTTTGACACATGTTGATGAATTATTATTATAATATTTTTTTTTAAAATCACACATTTGGAGACATTCTTGGAGTGTATTACCAGAGGCTTATTGGGACGCTGCAGACTTGCGATAATTGCATGGCTGTATTCTGCATTACGCACCTGTCCCACCGTTGACGTCTCTCCTATTGAGAGAGTTTCTTTCCTGGACACAGTCAGACGTCTAGCCTGCGCAGTGAGTCACCAGTGAGCAAACACTCGGACAAGACGCGCTTAAAGGCGGTGACACATTTGGGGATATTTCACAGTGCGTTGACTCGCACGACGACACCGGGACGAGGCTCTCGGTGCAGCCGGAGGGGGGGATTGGACACCGAGCTGCTCAATGCCCAGCCGGTCGCTTGCGGCTCCTCAGGCTGGGCGGCAACATGAGGTCCTGGGTCCTTCTGCTGCTGCTGGCTGCTCTCTCTGCAGCTCGTCTGAGGCTCGGCAGCGCTGAGGTAAGACCAGCAAACACATATGACCTCTAGTCGGTGAGGGGAAACTAACAGGCATGGTTTAAAGGCATGGTTGTACTCAATGACAGGCAATGAAATATTGATTCTAGGATAAAAGCTTTATGATGTAATGGTGGATAAAATGTGGTGCCAAGGTTAATAGTTCACTATCAGAGGAAACACATTTATATAGAATAGAATAGAAAGCTTTATTGTCATTGTATTAAATACAACGAGATTGCCACTTCTGGTCAGTGCTTTAAAACAAATACTTGACAAGACTAAACGAGGTAGATAAAACATATAACAGGTAAAACACACACAGTTATAAAGCAAATAAAAACAGATAAAGTAGATGTAATAAATACATATAAACAGAAGTGTTACACTAGAAGTATAAAATATAAAAATAGATGTAATGTAAACAGAGGTAATTGCACATGAGGTGTATATTGCATCAACGATATTGCATAGACAAATGTATTTTACATTCAGTGTATTAGTATTGCACAGATGTATTGTTTGTTCAGTGTCCGTGTGGCCAAGGGAAAGAAATTGTTAGATCTTGGATATGCTCTTTTACCTCTCTTATGACCCTATGTGAAGACACAACATGTCAATTTTGATCTGCAGCCTCCAATAAATCTCTGTCAGCTCTCTAATAATGAGTGCTGGGCCTCCACGACATCCCTGGACAAGTTGGAGGGAAGATTTCAGTGTGAGAGACAGACTGAAAGAGAAAACTAGAATAGATACTTTGATTAGTCGACTAATTGGTGGTTTTGGTCTTAAGTTGATGAAGATTTCTTTAGTCAATTAGTCGTTTTTTGGTGCCATTTTCATGCTGATTTTCCAATTTCCAAGAAACTTCTGAGCACATCTCTGGTAAACACCAGATTTCAAGTGATGCTTTTGTGTGATTCTTTGTGGAGAAACTCAGTTTTACAGTCGATTAAATCGCTTAGTCGACAAAATCCTATGAGTGTCAGTTGCCTAAGAATTTCTCTGGTAGAGGACTGCCCTACTATGAACCATGAAGTTCAACTGATGGAGATGTTGTTGATCTCTTTCGCTGACCTTTTACTGGCAATAATGAGATCGATTTCCAAAGAACAGAACAACAGGACAAACAGGTTGGAAGTTCATGTTCTGACTCAGATACGTCACACAGACTATGACAGTCATGGGACGATGGAGAACTTCCTTCACTCGTAAGGAGCATTTGACGCACGCCATCCCCCCCACCCTCCCCCCGTGGGGTGGGTTGGTTTGGTGTAACAGTTTAACTGCAGGGCAAAAGACAACGTGTGTGTGTGTGTGTGTGTGTGTGACAGCGTGTACGTCAGTCTATCCAGTTTTCTCTCTGTGACTCTGCAGCTTGTGCCGAATGACGGATCGGTTTCTCTCTGCGGTTCCTTTTCACGTTTCATCACAGTGATTCTCCTGAAGAGTCATAGATAGAGGAGGGAGAGAGGGGGAGGCAGGGCCTTGGCTGTCACACCAGTACATCACACCACACTGAGGTCCTGTTGTCACTCCACCACTGACTGATTTTCTCTGGGATCTATTCTTTCAGCTCACCTTCATGTTTCCACCAGACACTTGTTTCTTTAGCTTGCAGCCAGCAAATGGAAACTTTCAGGTGATCAAATCAACATTAGAAAAGAAAAAAGTCTGCACATTACTCTGTTCATGTGGCTCAAATAATATAATTGTTATGTGCATTTACATTGGTTCTCCTCTGTGCCAATGATGCTTATCCACTTACACCTCATCTAGACACACATGTAACCCACAGTGTTATCTTTCTTAAAAGACACGACTTTTGACATGATGTTGCAAAGTGTCTCACAAGTCCTGCTCGTTCATGTCCCATCTGCAACACTAGTCTGTCATGTTGGTGACGAGCTGTCAGATGACCTCTGTAAAACCCAGCAATGATACAGCATGTTGCGTAGCAATTAGAGCAGCCAGACCTTTAGCCTCTACGGTTAAGATTCAGCAACAAACACGACACAGTTAAGTCTAGATAAAGATAATTACTGGCTCAAAGAAACCAACAGTCTGTTGGTAAGAGATGAGATATGATCCGAGGTCTGTGGTGTCTCACACTTTGTGAGTATGAAAAGTAATGCAGTGTTAGTCGTATATATCGTATTGTATGAAATCCACGTAATCTTGAACCAGGAAGTATAAAGAGTGACAAAGTCTGCGTAGGGAGGCAACGCATCCTCAAACAACAGTTCGTCTGATATGTTACGAAAAAGTTAATCCTCCTTTTTCCTTCATTTTCATACAAATGTCCAGCAACACGTGTCAATTTCCACTCGTTACATGCATACAGTCTTTTCAAAATAATACTTCCGTCTTCACAGGAAACTAGTTAGGTTTAGGCAAGAAAGCTACTTAGTTAGGTTTAGGAAAAGATCGTGGTTTGGGTTAAAATAACTCCGTAAGTGGCGTTACTTAAGTACAAACTTACCTGACAAATAAATCAATGTTGAGTTCTGGTTTCACACGGGACATGAATTACACTCAAATTGATTTTGTGGGATATACACAAATTACAGTGCATTACTTTTAGCTACGAGCGGTGGATGAGACCAGCCTTGAGGAGGTCGGGGTGGATGGGTGGGTCAAAAAACACCTGACTTTCATCCAGGAGACCGCTGTTAGAGTCCCGTTAGGCCTGTTAGTGAAACCACAAGTTTCACACAGTTTGTCATGTAACTTCCGTACTTCAGTTACACCACTTCTGTAGTTATTTTAATCCAAACCATCTTCAATCCACAATCTTTTACTAAACCTAACTATTCCTGTGAAGACAGAAGTTTATTTTGAAAAGACTGTATGCATATAACATGCGGAAATTGACACGTGTTGCTGGACGTTCGTAGGAAAACGCACGAAAAATGAGGAATAACTTTTTGTAAGATATCATACGAACCGTTGTAAGAGGATAAGTGACTCACAGCGTCTCAAAGGCTCCACATCCTGAAGATGGTGGAACTGATGATCGGAGAACTCGTTGACATTCAGACAGTTACATTTCACACAAGATGGTACAAACACTCTGTAGTGTAGCACATTGAGCTGCAGAAGGCAGAAGCTCAGTGCCTTGAACAAGGGCACGTTGGCTGGAAACCGGCTGTTGTTGGAGTTAAACGTGTGTTCCTGAAACCTGCAGGTTATTAATCACGGAGACTCTAGCATGCTCGACTTCATGTGCACGATGAGTTAAACTGCAGCTTACTGTAGCCCGAACATCTTTTGGACAGATGTTTTTATTTAAAACAAAGAACGTATATTGCCAAGAAGTGAAAGTCAATCGATCAGCGCCCAGCAGCAGAGCTATGCTTCCGCCACTTTGGACTGAAAGTGACTACCGGACGCCGGTAATACATCCGCCTACAAAGTGCCGTACAAAAGTAAAACTTAATCATTTTTATTCTCATATTCTAATGAAATGACCTGTGTTGAACAATAAAATAATATAAATATAATAAGCGTTATCAGTCCAAAATGGCAGCAGCAGCTGTTAATAAACACACTGGAGTTTCGTCTCTTTGCTTCTATAGTCTTTGTTTAAAATAACGCTGAGCTGTCATGTGACCTGAGACTCTAATCTTCTTCTTGTCACACGATGTCTAGTCCAGTGACGGAAAAAATGAAGACATCTTTGACGTCTTACTTCTGCCACATCTGTCTGTGGAAAGGTTTGCAGTCACGCTCACACACAGATTATTCAGTAATGTCACTACAGGTTCACTGAGGTTGACATAATCCAGAAAACATGATCATAATTTATTATTTACTGTGCAGCTGCTGCGTCTATGAGCAATCCAATCAAACCTTACTGCTTATACAACGTGTTAACACACACACTCACTCTCTCACACACTCACACGTACACACACACACACACACACACACATACACACACACACACAGTTCATTTTTAAATCCATTTAAACAGATCTGGAGACAGATACAAACACACAAAAGCACTCACACATGAGGTCAGACCTCAACGGTTTCATCATCTGCTGTTCAAATGTTACATCAACACACACTATAACACACACACACACACACACACACATACACACACACACACACAGCTGATTGGTGAGCAGGTTGTAGTCTGACTATTGTCTGTGCGGGTCAGTTTGGATGATGTGCCGCCGACCGGTTTGATCCATTTTACATAAGAACAACAACTAATCTGCCGAGCCGGGGATTTCACAGACTTTGTGTAGCAGTGTGTGTGTCCTTGTGTGTGTGCACACATCTGGGTGCATGGCCGGGTGTAGCTGCGTAAGTGTTAGTGGACATATGTGCTTGTGTTTCTGTGTGTGTGTGCATGTGTGACAGATAGAAAAGCGCAGTGGTGCATAAGAGTATTTGTTAGTAAGCTCCGTGTGGTGCAGTATCAGAGGAAAAATCTATTCAGAGTCCAGTGGACAGTTTGAAATGATGATAATGAGGAATAATAATGAAGAAAGTCATATGGATTGTGGATCACAGTTACTTATTTTTCTAAAAAAGGATAGAAAATAACAAAATCAATAGATGAAAATGATACAGATGTAAAAAAGGTTTGTTAGAATCAGGGCTGTAGAAGTGGAGATTGGTGCTGTCGCTTTATTGTTAGGTTTTAGTTTTTTTAGTTTTAAAACTAATTAAATACTTGCTTATTGTTAAATGCAGAACACAGAAGGGCAACGAGGCACAGCATTGTTTTTCAGCTGCAACGCTTTGGTTGCGTCTGGTCGCTATGAAGGCTGAAGCTCGTATGGAGAGAGGACGGACCCACCGGTCTATCTGTATTCATTTCTCCTCCGTTGTTGTTCAAGACTTGTAGTGACGGTTGGTCTTTGTCCCTCCTCCATTGTGATTGGACGTCCGGGTAAAACGTGACAGTGACGAGCGCAGCATGTTTTCAACTCTCAACCAGAAAAAAAACACCAAACGTGCAGCGGTCAGCGCTGAATAGACACTCAGCGGCTCGTCATGATGCTGGAGTTTATAGCATAAATACACAGCGCTCCCATCGCAAAGAATTTAAAAAGAAAAAACGTGAACACAGCGGTTGCTTGGTCCTTGGCTCGTCAATAGCGCGGTATTGCAATATTGTGGTTATAGCGACAGCCCTAGTGGAAACACAATGTAATATGTGTCAAATGTGTTGCCGTGGTGACATGAATTAAGATAAATCTCATGCACAGTCTGCATGTGAGCATCTCACTGTGTCTGTAAATAAAGACACTTAACGGCTGGAATCAATATCATTTCTGACTTATTTTCAACTTCCTGTAACGCCAAATTACAATAATGATATTCTTAGAAAGCATGGGAAACATTGCAAATGTTTTGCAGATGGTTGACTTGACTTGACAAATATACAATAAATCTAGACCAACTGTTAATGAAGCAGTGAGACTCAAACATGTCTGTGATTGTGCTGCTTCACAGTAAAAGACCTCCAGCGATGCCTCCTCGCATTTAAATTAGACTCCCAGCAGCTGGAAGGCTTTTACTTTGAAGCCCCTGACGATATGGCAGCTAACACTATCAGCTAGCCTGGGATGCTAACTGTTTACTCCAAATGGCCAGTGTTAGTTGAGCCTTTTGGGGCACTTTTGTGATATTGAATCAGTTTGGACTGGACTGTAATATGTTGAAGAGGAAGTCTTACTTAAATGATTATCGAAGTAGTACCAGTTGTTTCAGCTCTTGTGGATCAACGTACATCCTCTTACAACGGTTAGTATGACATCTTACTAAAAGTTATTAATCGTTTTTTGTGCGTTCTCCTACGAAGGTCCAGCAACACGGGTCAATTTCTGCTTGTTACGTGCATACAGTCTTTTCAAAATAAACTTCCGTCTTCACAGGAAACAACTCAGTTAGGTTTAGACAACAAAACTACTCAGTTAGGTTTAGACAACAAAACTACTTAGTTAGGTTTAGGAAAAGATGGCGGTTTGGTTTAAAATAACTACTGAAGTAGCGTTACTTTAGTACAGGAGTTACGTGACAAGTAAATCAACGTTGACTTCTGGTTTCACACGGGACATAAACAGCGGTCTCCTGGTGAAAGTCTGGTGTTTTTTGACACCTCTCTTTATACTTCCTGGTTCACGTGGATTAAATACAAATTGATTCCTTGGGATATATACGAATTACAGTGCATTACTTTTCATGATATAGCTACGAACGTCGAGCTGTGTTTGTGCTTATTGTGGACGTTCACATTGCCGTTATATAGAAGAACTCCCTGAGGGTTTCAGAGCCTTTTGGTGGTGTTACTCCTCACTCAGCCCTCAGACTTCCTCCTCTTTTCTTTCCTCCCGTCTGCTCCTCTCCTCTGTCGTCTTTCCATCCATCATCTGTACCCTCCTCTCTGCAGCCGGGTGGGAATCTATCTGTTCTGCTGGTGTGTGTGTGTGTGTGTGCAGCGCGTTAATGCGACAGTGTGTTGGCCCTCTGCCATGTCTCTGATAAAAGAAGGTGTGTGTTGTGACAGCGGGGCGTGATTGTGAGTCACCCGTCACACATTCAGAGTTTGTGTGCGTTTACTTTTCGAGTCTGCGTCTCTCTTTGATAACATGTTTGTATATTTAAGACTGTGTGTGTGTGTGTGTGTGTGTGTGTGTGTGTGAGAGAGAGTCAGCTGGCCACATAATTACATTCCATTACATTCACCTTTCTCCTCAAACATTCCTTACAATCTCTTTGCCTTCCAGGCTTCCTTCAAGGCCCCATGCTGTGTGTGTTTTTGCACAAGCGTGCGTGTGTGTGTGACCTGCTTGTAGATCGTGACATCCTACCAGACAATCTCGACCCTAAAGAGCTTATAGCTACGCAAACTCACGCAGTGTAAGATATGAAAAATGCCAAACTTTTCATAAAAACATTTACAAGCTTCACAGAGACGGAAAACATCAAAGTTAATGCAAATTTGTTTTAATGCCATTAAATTCTTTGACACATTAATGCAACTTTGGATTTTTAGTTTGCAGCAGGGTCGGTTTTAAAGCTAGAGTGAAGATACTGGCATCATATGAAACTAGAAAACCTAAAGAATGCATTGGTACCAACCGTGTCATACTAGCTTGTCGAGAAGGAGGCTAAATACTAGGGCTGGGACGATTCACCTATCTCCCGATTCGATACTATCACGATACTTGGGTGCCGACTCGATATGTATTGCATTCGATATTACGATTTATTGTGATTTTTATTGTGATTTATTTGTGAAATTTAATTTTCAGCACGTATGTAGTCAGAGATGTCCTGAAGTCTTTTTCATTTCGGCTCATTGTGGTTTGTTTTGGTTGATGAATACAGAACGGATATGACGTCACGTCACTCAGACTACAACAATAAAAGCGCTAACTTCCTTCTACCTTCATTTGACTACTACTGTATTAACGTGGTTGACACAACGTGAGGTTGTATTTATTTATAAACGTGCGACAATTTCAGACGAAAAATACGGACTTGGTGTGCAAAGACGTTCAGATGGCAAATAAGGAACTTGATGTCAGATCCATTCTGGGAGATTCAGCTCTTCTGCTTAAACCACTATTATTAGCTTGTTGTCCAGTTCTTGGGCCTTTTTTTAAACCAGCAGTTTGTTGTTTTGAGGAACTACTTCATGTCTGTGTGCTCCACTCTCTAATTTCTCTAATGTGTGTGTTTCTGCACATGATAATGATAGCATGTTGCTGAGTGAAAACTGTCTCTGTGTGTGAGTGTGTGTGTGCGAGGCTCTCTGGACAAATTGGGCGGACAGTTAAGTGGTTAAGCATCTGTATGTGAACTGGAAAAGAGGGGGCGAGTGTGTGTGTGTGTGTGTGTGTGTGTGTGTTTGCTTAACTAGGTCAGCCAATGGCTCGTGAAAGTCATCCAGGTGTCCTGAGCCGCCGCCGCCGCCGCCCACAAAGCAGACATACAGAGAAGAGGGGAACTAGATGAAAAATTGACTTAGAGACAGACATAAAATGATAATAAAAAGGCTCAACAATAAGGATTGCCCACTTACCCGGGGCAAGTAAAATACCACTTTCTTGCAAAAAAGAAAAATAATTAAACGCATTGTTTTTTCCCGGATCTGATGATGGAAGTAGCTAAGGAGTGAGCCCTCTCGTTTCCTTCTCATCTCCGTTGAGAGATGCACATGCTCAGTACTGATCTGGCGCTCGTGAGAAAATGGCGGCGGGTAAAGACAAAGTTTATGAGCTAAAGCGCAAGCGAGCATTTCAATTATCCTGGAAACAGGAGTTTAGTTGGGTGGCGTCAGAGGATGAAGGCGAAACTCCAGATTCACTAACTTAAATAAAGATAAAACACGACAATTAACTTTGGTCTTTGTTGTTGATAACCACTAATAAATAAAACTATTTCTATAGATAAAATATGAAAATATTAACATTGAACGCTGTTTTAGATCCAAAACCTCCAAAAAATGAACAAAAATAAAATCCTAAAAAATATCCATGTCTTCTGTTTTAAAGATTGCATGTACCATCAGTTTGAAATCTTATGTGTCAGTATAAGAAATTGTATATTGAGATATTCGTAAAGTACATTTTCTGGTGTTCAGAGATCAATCACCACGACATTCCTGTAAATCCTATATTGTCAGACCAGTTTATTGATTGGTTACATCGTCTTATAGTCTATAGTATGTAGTCATATCGCCCGATTACTCTGTGTGGTATTCTTGGTAATGACGAAGAAATGCAGCTGTATCAGATTTTCTCCTAGAATGGTTGTTCCAGAAGAAGTGCATCAAAATTTGTATACATCCCATGAAATCAATGCGTGTTTAATACAAAATACAAAATGCGACAAAGTGCGTGAAGCAGGTGACTAAACATCCAATGAAGTTCCCGCTCCACCGGAGAGACTAAAATTAGCAGCAGACAAAAACATTCGATCTTTGAGGAGCGACAAAGAGACTGTAAATTAAGACATGGAACAAACCTAAATGCCATATGTGCATCTCTTTTTCCACATTGTTTTTGTTCAGTCGACGTTTGACTGACCCTTTTTGAATGATTTAATCTCGTTGCAGCCTCTTCTTCTGCAGTGGTTTAACGGCATGTGACTGGAGATTAGCGGGAAATTGATGCAGGATTAAATGCAGGTGTTGCAGATCATCATTTTAATCTCCATCATGTTATCACATTAACTGAGCCGCGGTTGTCCAGTATAATCGCTCTCATTTATAGCTTGATTTTACCCCTCAGATTATAACGGTAGTAGTGCAGTAGAAACCTAGTTTGAGTGTTACAAGAAAGTAGGTTTGGTTTGGGCTAATATTATACATTTTATATTATATTATTTATTATACAAGTTATATATTCAATCAAACAATCCAGGTATCATAAAACTTGAATGCAGAAAGTGATCAGACTGTTGATGCTCCTGATCATTTTAATGGAAAAATCATGTCAGTAATAGAGTTGGCACATCACACTTTATTTCCCATTAAAATCAAAGGGAGCATCTACAGTGAACTGAAGCCGTTATATCGCTGTCTTCGAAGCCACCAGACTCCATTCACAAAAACAGTAATTTAACCTCTCAGAACACGGGAGTTTCTGGTCTACCGCTGCATCGATCGGTTAGTCTGTTTGTGTTATTGTGTGACTTTATGATCTGAACTAACGTGGCGTCCACAGCAGTATTTTAGCTTAGCTTCCTGTCGGTACTCCTGTCTGCTTCTCCAAACTGGGAGCACGCCGACCGCCATCTAAGTTACTGTATGTAACGTTAATACACTGACTATAAGGATGCATATATATACTGTCAAGTAGCAGCGTCGTCATGCAGAAACCTCCGTCAGGTCACGATGTGGGAAAAAGTTTTTAGAAGACTTGAAGGGAAAATAACATTTTGACGCTAAAACATTATTTGATTGAAATTTGAATGTTTTTATTTGACTATATAAGGAACACCATTGGGAAGACACAGAATGATATAAAAACCTCAAAACACTAAATAATAATGGACCCACCCTTTAAATATATAATTCCTCTGACTAGCTGTAAGATCAACACTTACATGTTGTATCTTGATGGAAGTGAGAAAATGAATGCTTTTACTTTTCTCTCCTTTATCCAAAACTATTTTCTTCTCACATTCTCAACACACCCTAATTTGTTTTGGCCTCCTTCTGGCATGTGGCTATTTTAAATGGTGTTCCAGCCGCTCTGAGATCGTATCAACTAACAGCCAACCAAAGACTACAGGACGCTGAGTAATCTGCCTCTGATCTCCATAAAGAAACCACACGAGTCCTTCCTTAAAACCAAAACACTGGATCCGTAAAGAATCCCTACAACGCCGTTCCTTAAAAGTTCATCAATTATCCTCTTATTTAATAACTGATTTTACAGTTAACTTTTATGTTCTTTGATTGATGATTTCACAATAAATGCTTGACCTAATCTGTGATTCAACACAAGATATTGACCTTTTTCTTGATGTCTGGTGCTAAAACATGTTAAACTGAGAGAATGAGGGTGTGGTAGAGAGAGGCTAGTTTCCTGTATTAACAACGGGAGCAACTGCGGTGTTTGTGGGTAAACAGACGGGGGAGAGAGTGACAACAGCAACAACAAACACCAATCACAACCATCATTTCCTTCCTCTGCAGGAGGCAGTGAAACTGGAGCAAGTGTTGACTGGAGAGAGATGAGATATTATACATCAGCCCGTCTCGCTCCCCCCTTCACACTTTCTCTTTTGATTTTCCAGGATTACATGAACTTTGTAAAAACAAGTCTTGCAAAGATTTATAAAAATATCATTCTGTGCTTATGTAACTTTTAGAGATATTTGCATATCAGTGAATGCATTTGAGCACAAATACAAAAACAATGTGACAATGGAGTTTTTTTTAATTGATGGGGACCACCTGAATGCCCCATCTAACAACAGATGGTGCACAATGGTGCATTTCTTAGACCCTGCCGGTCCATTATGATGTATTTGTTCTAGAAATGCTGATTTAAAGGGGACATATCATGAAAAACTCACTTTTTCAGTGCTTGTTCACGTCCATCTGGGTATCTGGAGTTCCTACCAACCCACAAACTGTGAAATAGGACGATCCTATGTAACATGCAGTCTCATTAGAATATACTGCCCACAGCTTGAGAACTGCCTTTGCACCATATTTTTCTCTCAAGCCAATCAGAGCACACTGGGCTTTTTAAAGAGAACATTAAAGCATGTAAACATGTTCTAGTAGAAACCCAAAATACAAGTATGAACCTGGAAATGAGCACAATATGTCTCCTTTCAGGCTGTTCTCATACACTGTACGAAAAGTAATGCTCTGTAATTGGTATATAAAATGCATCAACTGTTTGTTGATGTGTCTCCACAGGGTGATCCTCTGCCTTCGTCGCTGGTCGACCTGGTGAGGAACTCTCCCATCTCCTCTGTGGACGACCTGAAGCTACTGCTGCAGCTGGAGACCAACGCAATAGGTACTAATGACCACACACAGACATACACACACACAGAGACACACACATACACAGACACACACACATACTAATAACAAAGACGTGGAGGAGGGAAGCGTCTACAGAGGCCTGAAGAGATAGGAATGCAGCAAGGGAGAGCATCAGCAGCCAGGGACCATGTTAAGGCAATATTTACCCGAGACAGCAGCAAGAATGATGAAGCAGCTTTATAATGACGGGTACTCACTACACGAGAGTCAAGCTGATTTTGGGCCTGATTCCTCCCGACCATTGTCAGTAAAGCCCTGATCGTTTGATGGTTCTAAAGATTATCTCTCCAGATATTCCTGTGGTGTGAGGTATCATAAATATTAAACATGTTCAGTATTTACGATGGGATCTCCTGTTGTGTGTGCGGGGAACCCCGAAGACAGCCGATGACGCCGTCACGTGGGAAAGAACGATAGCCAATAGTGCTAAACGTGAAGCATAAAGTAGTAGTAAGATGGAGCTCAGAAATGGAGGACCAACTTATTGATTTGTGGCAACAACACGAGTGTTTATTTAACGTGTCTCCATGACTTCATCCATCCATCCTTCGTCAATTTTCAGTACAAAGTAAGAACTAACATCTCTAATTCTCCCCGCCCGTCGTCCCACATGTTTGTTTACACTAAAGTCACGTTTGATCACGAGAGATTTTGCAAGATTTCTTTCTTAGTGTGTGCTGCTGTTTTGACCAAATCGTTGCTCTCCACACACTACAGGAACAAAATGTCGTTATGTGTGGAGTCTCTCACATTTTCAACATCTGGTAAGATTTGAAAAATCTTTTAGGAGAGAGAGAGTAGCTGTGACCTCGGTGTGTTTTGGACAAACTGAGACAGAGAGAGAGAGAGAGAGAGAGAGAGAAACTTCCAGCTCACAAGGTCACTGCATTGTTCTCCTGCTCTGGATTCCTCTCCAAGTTTTGAAATATGGATGTGTGTGACAGAAACAGACCCCCCCCTTCTCTCTCTACGCCTCCAACCCCAAAACAGAGTCCAAACAAACAGTCAGACGCCTACACAACTAGCTTGGCAGCTTGATTAAAAAATTCATTAATCTTATCCCTCAGAAGAACCAAGTCACACATACATATATTAATAGACAGCCTCTTTGATCACTCCATATGCATAAATCACACGGTGACATAACAGCGACCACAGAGAGGAACCAACAGAGGGAAGGATCCTCAGAAACAGGCCACGAGGAAGTGACTCACACTGGAGTTTTTTTAATCAAGAAACTTTTTGTTTTTTAGTTTCGGTGCAAGTTTATGAAGGGTCTGAGTACGAGGCAGCAGATGAATGATTTATGTGATGGATCTGTGTGTTGTCATCATTAGCGTTCTGTTCGTGGTCATATTTTGTTGCTTGTCATCAGAAATTTAACTTCATCTGTAGTTCATTTGTAGCTTCCTCTACTTGAGATAACTTCTTTTTTGCAATTCTGTCATCTCCCCTGCAGCCCTGCATTGTGTTTTATAACACTCATTTGAAAAGATTTACTGGACATATACTTTAACAGAATTAAATGGGTCACATGTTAATACACGAAAGAGGAAGGAAGGAGTCTCACAAAACATGTTGGCACAGATCAATGCTCAGATGAAATTAGAAAGTAGCTTCTGAGAACAATAAGAGACCGTTCTCTTTCTGCACCATGCAGTTAATTAGGGCCAATAGGCAACCGAATGACACACACGCACGCACGCACGCACGCACGCACGCACGCACGCACGCACGCACGCACGCACGCACGCACGCACGCACGCACGCACGCACGCACGCACGCACGCACACACACACACACACACACACACACACACACACACACACACACACACACACACACACACACAGTGACCAAAAGCAATCTGCACCAGGGATATAATTAGGACTACGGGGCAACCGTATGAAATAACAACATATGTAAGAGTGCAAACACGCACACTCACAGAGTCACACATGAGCTATATTTAACATCTCATATCTCTCCTCAACAGTATTCTTGACAGCGCCGGGACAAATTGCGGCAGAAAATAGCCTAATTGTTTTAGTGGGAGGAGAAAAAAATGGCTTCCTTTGTGCAGTGAACAATGAGCTTTGCTAAAAACTGCCCCAGCAGCCTCATAGGCTTTACACATTTCTGTCATTGCTTGTAGAAGTGCTGCCCTGTTTCAGATAAAAGTTGACTTTATTGACTCTGTGTTTGTGTTTTTGTCCCTCTCCCTTCTAATCTCCACTCCTCCTCTTTTTTTTTCTGCAGAAGAGGAAGAAGACGAGCATGATATTCTCACAAACCACACCCGTGGCCGATACACTAGAAGTCTTGGTAGGTTTCCGCATCTATTTGTGTCCCTTCCTGTGTCTTTTTCTATCCGTCCGCTTCTGCCATCTGTCTCTCAACACTTCTTGTCATTCCGACCAAACTCCCTGTCTCTTATTCTCGTCTCCCTCTCCTCTCCTCCCCTTCCAGTGGAGGCGCAGCCAGCCCAGCAGGCGGCGTGTAAAATTCGGACGGAGGTGATGGAGGTGACGAGGTCCATGCTGGACCGCAGCAACGCCAACTTCATGTTGTGGCCGCCCTGCGTGGAGGTGCAGCGATGTTCGGGCTGCTGCAACACCAGGGTGCTGCAGTGTGTCCCCACCGTCACCTCCAGCAGATACCTGCAGGTACCCGCTGCACACACAGCTGCCATGAAGGAGCTTTAGGCTACATCCACACTAATATGTTTTCATTTTAAAACGCATTACGTTTATGCCTAGCGTCCACACTACTCCGGCGTCCTCAAGCCCGTAAAACGGTGACGTTTAAAAAACGCTGCTGACCCTTTTTTTGTTTTAAAACTCCGGGGTTGTTTCTGAGCACAAAAACTCAGAAGCTTCAAAAAGCTCTGTGTTTTTAATACGATAGCCTCGAGTGATGATCTGCACACTTGGGCAATTGTTGCAAGTGAATATGCAGAACCTGATTCTTTACATGATGTAACTTTGAGAACAAGTACTTCAACGAAAATTACACAGTAGAAGACTTGGCATAAAACAACCAATCAAATTGCTCTGCTGCTTGTTGCAACATGCACAGCAACAGTATGTTCAGTGAAGTGAAACAAAACAATCATCATTGATTATAGTTTGCATGGTTTCTGTGGTATATTTCATCATGTCTGGACCGAGCCCCCAGGAAGAGCGCCACACTTTGTGGCCAAACGGCGGTACGACAACTTCCGTGTCCGTCACGTGATGCTATTGGGCCCAAAAAGGCTTTTCCCCATAGACTTACATCGGGAAAGAGACGTCTGTAAATTCAACCAAACAGGAAGTCAGATATTGTTTGCTGATGTTTTTGTTCTTTCTGCTTCTTCAGGTGATAAAGATCCAGTACATCAACAGGAAAGCCCACTACGACAAAGCCATCATCTCAGTGGATGACCACGTCAGCTGCAGGTGCCAGCCTCCCTCTTCTTCCTCCTCGTCTGTTCCAATCCCTCGCTCCCCCATTCAGAGCAACCCCAACCCACCTCCTCCACCACCTCAGCAGCCACCCCCATCCTCCCACCTTCCCCTGCCCCTCCCCCGGGCCGTCCATCCAGCTCCGCCAAAGACTCACGCTTCCAAGGCCGACCTCCATCGCCACGACGACCTGAAGCACAACCAGCAGCGCTACCACCCCGAGGAGCGTGAGCCGGTGGCGAGGCAGTGGCAGCAGGGCAGCTACACCCAGCTGGTGCACTGGACGCAGCCCAGGGTGCACCAGCCGATCGCCGGGGTGCTTGGGCCAGTCAGCGGCTGGCCGTCTGAAGCGAGGGCGGAGCATAGCGTCATGGGAGGTACACCGCAGGTCGGGCACGGGAGCGGGAATGACGGGAGCAGGGAGGAGAGCGGCGTGCATGTAGCAAACAGCGGTGGGGAAGTGCAACATCCTGATCACATGCAGAGGCAGCAGCAGTTGCTGCAGCATCAGCAAAGACAGCAGTTTCAGCAGCAGTATCAGTTTCATCATCAACCGCGTTATCCACAGCAGGACCAAGAGCTGAGGACACAACATCTGCTCAACACTCCCCAATCAGACAGCGCCTCTCTGCCTGACAGCCCAACCCAGCCAAACCCCACCCCTCCTATGAGCACCCATCAGAAAGACTCAGTGACCAGCCAAAAAATCACAGAGGTCACAAAACACACACAGACTGAGACTGTAACAACCAGTCAGAAAGAAGGGACCGGGAGGGAGGAGAGTGGGTCGGCTATTAGCGGGGACTCGGCCGGGGCAGAGCTGGCCAATCAGAGGAAGGAAAAAGACTCAGAACTGACCAGCGGGGTCAGTCATTTAACGGAGGAGGAGAGGAGACAGAAAGCTCTGGAGATGATACAGAGGGAGACTCATCTTCATCCACATCATCCTCAGCAGAGACCAAAGCCGACCACATTTAAAACAGGTACCGCTCAGCTGTGTGAGAATGTGTGTTAGTGTGAATGAAAGATGGTTCTAAACATTACTTTTGCTGAATGTATTTTTATATCAGGTGGTCCAAAAATGACAGATTGGACCTTTAAGTTATGAAAGAGGCAGTTCAGTGATTTTTCCTTAAACCTGCAGTAGGCAGTATATTTTTGGCATCATTGGGCTTCCATAACAACATTTCAGCATATTTTAATTCAAGAGTTCTGAGAGATAACTAGACTTCTGCACCTCCTCATGGCTCTGTTTTCAGGCTTTAGAAAATCTAGCTTGTGACGGGAGACTTTGACCAATCACAGGTCATTTCAGAGAGAGAGCGCGTTCCTATTGGCTGTGCTCCCGCTGGTGGGCGGCACTTGGTATTTACTTAAATTATCTCAACATGGTCACAAACTTTCTCATTTTACAGCTAAACAATGCACTACAAGATGCTTCTGAACACATCTGAGGAAAGAAATAGACATTACAGTAACAGAATATTGATTCATATTTGATCAGCACTGCCTAGTTTGACCGTTTGGTCTGAGTTCGCCAGTTCAGAGACGGCAAGGCTCCAGCTCAGCTCTGCAACTTGCGATTTGTAGGTTGTAATGGGCTCAGTTTTAAAGCTAGAGTTAAGATACTGGTATCATATGAAACTAAAAAATTGAAGGTATCCATTGGCAACCATGTCATACTAGCTTGTCGCAAAGGAGGCTAAATAACGCTCTAAACTTGCGTTAAATTTTGGCGAGGAAAAACTGGCATGGCCATTTTCAAAATGAGTCCCTTGACCTCTGACCTCCAGATATGTGAATGTAAATGGGTTCTATGGGTACCCACGAGGCTCCCCTTTACAGACATGCCCACTTTATGATAATCACATGCAGTTTGGGGACAAGTCATAGTCAAGTCAGCACACTGACACACTGACAGCTGTTGTTGCCTGTTGGGCTGCAGTTTGCCATGTTATGATTTGAGCATATATTTTATGCTAAATGCAGTACCTGTGAGGGTTTCTGGACAATATTTGTCATCGTTTTGTGTTGTTAATTGATTTCCAATAATAAATACGTACATACATTTGCATAAAGCATCGTATTTGCCCACTCCCATGTTGATAAGAGTTTTAAATACTTGACAAATCTCCCTTTAAGGTATTAATTGCAATTAAATATTTTAATCAATTGACAGACAGAGTAACGTTTCACTAGGCAGACACAAAGCTGACAACCTTGCAGCTAAACTAAATGGTGTGGTGGAGACTTTTACTTGGAAAGTGGCTGCATGTGTCCGGAACAATAAACGCAGCATTGGGCTGCTAACTCTCCCAGACGGGTGAACTGGGGACTCGTTTGTTGTGCTTATACACTGCAGCTGGCGCACTGCTGAATGCAACGCACTAACTTTGTCGGTTAATGGTTATTAATCGGTGAACGAGGGTCGGCCCCTATCTCAAAGCGCTTTACACTACATGTCAGCATTCCCATTCACACATTCAGACACTGATGGCACAGTCTTCGGTAGCAATTTGGGGTTCAGTATCTTGCTCAAGGACACTTCGACATGTGACCGGAGGAGTCGGGGATCAAACCACCGACCCTCCGATTGGTGGACGACCTGCTCTACCCTCTGAGCCACAAATCATTTGTTAATCACTAACAAATACTTAGAATAATATAGTATATAATATGTTATATGCGAGACGGAGGGAGGGGGCAACCACTGCTATGTGTATGTCATGTGTGTACTGTCTCTGTGTTAGAGACATGTCTCCTATTTGAGCTTTTAATATATGAGAGAATCAATGGGCGAGTTTCCCAGACAGGAAGCAGCCCACCGTACACGCATGACTAAACATCATGGCCACATGTGTCCTGCTATTCTTCCTCGGCCCCCCGAGAGCTGAGACTTCCCACTGCTCCATGTTTGACTCAAACCTGCAGGGCTTCATTATGCAGACTTCAAGGTTATCAGCTGCCCTTCAGAGTGCAGTCAGAGCCACTACAGGAGCTATTCCTTCTATCTAGCGTTCTTCTATCCTGCTCTGTGTTTTTGTTGTTTGTTTATGGTCCTCCAGTAACAGTATCGAGTCCTTAAGATGAACTGCTTTCATGATCAATATTGACTGTTGCTATGCAGTGGGACACAAACCTCCTGTGTCTAAGTCAGATGCTTTAGTGTCACACTTCCTCCTGCGCTGCTGCTGCTTTTAGCTGTTTTTGTTGTGAGTTTCCTGAGGACAGTCTTATTATTATTTTTTTGCTAATCTGTCACACATGACAACACTTATCACATTTCAATGTATATTTAGGGAAAGATGTAAAGATGAAAGACTCTGCGTTAACTTTGTTTCCTCTACCTTCTCTTCTGGTTTCTTCCAGCCCTCTCTACTGCGGCTCCCATCTCGCCCGCGGCCCGCCTGGCCCCGTTCCGTCCAGCTTCGCCTCGCCGCAGGAGGAAACACCGCAAACGCATCAGCAAAGCAGCCATCAGAGCCATGATCATGTAGAGCTGCAGGTGAGAGAATGAGAAAAAAATAATTTCTTCATTATGAAAATCATAAAAAATGAATCAACCGCTGATTAAAGTCACTGTTCTCTTAGTCTGACTCACTGGATGTAGTCTGTGGGTATCAGCCTGCCATTGGCCGCCTATTTCATCCGGCATTGTCCTCCTAATCCGCGGTCTATTTTGCACCGTCGCTGCATCCTGTGCTAAGCACCGCTCAAGACGACTGCCAGGGTATTTTCCCCCTCTACCAGACTGATATTCTTAGATATCAATGAAATAGTAAACTGAGTCTTAGATCAGGCCTGGGCGCCTCCCTTGGGAGGTGTTCCAGGCACGACCAGCTGGGAGGAGACCACGGGGAAGACCCAGGACTAGGTGGAGAGATTATATCTCTACTCTGGCCTGGGAACGCCTCGGGATCCCCCAGTCAGAGCTGGTTAATGTGGCCCGGGAAAGGGAAGTTTGGGGTCCCCTGCTGGAGCTGTTGCCCCCGCGACCCAATCCCGGATAAGCGGTTGAAGATGGATGGATGGATGGAGTCTTAGATCCACCTGCAGCTTCACAAATACGTTTCTTCCTGCTGTTAAACTGTGAGGCTGAATGCCAGAATAAGAATATGTGAATTTGCTAGAGTTGCACCGATCCGACTTTTTCAGCCCTGATAGCGATACCTGGGCTTTGGGTATTGGCCGATACCGAGTACCGATCCGATTGTCAGTGTGTCAGTGTGTCAGTGTGCTGACTTGACTATAACTTGCCCCAAACTGCACGTGATTATCATAAAGTGGGCATGTTTGTAAAGGGGAGCCTCGTGGGTACCCATAGAACCCATTTACATTCACATATCTTGAGGTCAGAGGTCAAGGGACCCCTTTGAAAATGGCCATGACCGTTTTTCCTGTCAAGTTTGGAGCGTTATTTAGCCTCCTTTGTGACAAGCTAGTATGACATGGTTGGTACCGATGGATTCCTTTGATTTTTTCTAGTTCCATAGTCTACCAGTATCTTCAGTCTAGCTTTAAAATCTAAAAGGTTGAGGTCAAGGGACCACTTTGAAAATGACTATGACAGGTTTTTCCTCGCCAAAATTTAGCAAAGCCTCCTACAACCTAAAATTTTGCAAGTTGCATTAATGCGTTAAAGGAATTTGTGGCGTTGAAATTAATTTGCGTTAAAAGCCCTAATTGTAAGATTAATTTATTCATGTGTAGACATTAATTGAAAAATAACATATTTATCTTGTGATTTTGTCTTTTTCTCTGACAGGAAATGGTAAAGCTAACCAAAAGCCAGACAAATTGCACCAAAGGAATACGGAGAGACGAGAAACGTGGGACTCCTGAATGTGGGATGATTGACGCTGTGGACGGACACTAACGTTGACGGACAGACAGTGCCACTGGCCTCAACGGACAGCTTCAGAGGAAGTCACCTGTCCTGCTCCAGAGCTGCCCGCAGAGCGTCCAGCTTCATGGATAAAATAAAAGTGCAATCTTATAAACTCTTTGGGACGGAGGATATTTGTCACACTAAGACACTGGATTTGATTTGTAGGAACAACAAATCGAGGGAAGCTTGTCAGACGCTAGACTGGTGGTCTCTTCCTGCAGTTGGCAGCCATTGATTGGTTGCGTACACACTTGTGACTCCTAGCTGAACTACTGATTGGTCCACGAATGGAGAACTTGACTGTGACTTGGGTTAAGAAGTCATTATTGGGGGGCTAAATGTGGAGAACTGGATTTCTACACTGGGATGATAACTGGAAACCGGAGAGTGCAGCTCAGGCCTCAATGCCAAACATTACTGTTATCCTACAATGTCTGAATCTAACTGTATCTAACACTGGAGTAGCCATACACTGATCATACTACGTGCTCTACCGTGTACTGTAGCTTCATGTAACTGGAACATATTGATAACCTGCTCATTTTGTACTACTGCCAGATCAAAATGGAATAACAACCAAATGCCTGCCTAGATAAAATGCTATGAATATCCACATTAAAGCAAGTCTTAAAGACCTGGCTGTTAGAGATCGCTGTGAGCCAGTTATAGCCAACACTGTATGTAGAAATGCTTTTAGAAAATTATTTCTGGGGGGGGGGGAGAAAACTTTATTTCTTAACTTATTTAAAAAAAAGGAGGATATGAAATCCTCCAGTTCTCAAGTGTAATTATTGTTGCAGATTATAATTATTGGTTGTACAACTGTTACTGTTATGAATGTTATTTTTAATAAAAAATAAAAATGTTCAACGAATGTTCAGTTTGTTTATCACTGTCTTCTTGTGTGCATGCATATGTGTATCTGTGTGATTAAGCAGGCAACATTAACAGTAAATGCATGTATATGAGTGCATGTTAAGTGTGCGTGCATGTGTGCTTAGCTGTGTACGTACACTCTTACAGTAGTCTCCTCTGCTAGTCTTTGACCTGCGACTGAACGTCCTGCAGCTCTGTCACGCAAAGCAAGGCAGGGGTCAGCAGAAATGTCTGGTTGCTATAGGAACTCGCCGTCGGACACGTCAACAGAGAAGTATCGTATGTTGAAAGAGAGACGAGGGAGGAGGGGGGGGTTTCAGTCCAGGAATGGACAGAAGATGAACGACGGAGAGGCAGAAAGAGAGGGAGAAGGCCCAGTTAGGGGAAGGAGGTGGAGGGAGATGAAACATCACAGCAAGAAAGACAGCAGGGACAGAAGTAATGGTAATGAGGCTAATAAAAGAGTCTATAAAAAGGCTATAAAGTATATGAAAGAGTAGCGAGCATAAGACAGAGGCCTGCCTGAAAGATATATTAAGAAAGAAGAGGCCCTTTAAATGTCATTCTGTTGTGTAACGGGGTTTCCCCTGCAAAGCTAATTCAGTCAGCAAATTCTTTTCTTTAAGAATGATGACTCAGCGTGTACTTTACCAGGCCTCGAGGTACATAAACACACTTTCAGACTGCCTGGAAAGTTTGAAGGGATAGTTTGAATGGATGGACCAACCTGGTATCACCAAATGGAGTTACGAATAACACGCCAATTTCTCAAGTCATTTCACACTGCGGCAATATTAGACGTTCAGAGAAAGTGCTCCAGAAGTCAGGTGACGGAGTATAAAGCAGTGATTCTCAAAGAGGGGTCCGTGGCACTTAGAATAGAAGCTTTGATATGATTGTGGCACATCAAGTCAATCTGTCATGAATCAGTCACTTCACTCAGGGTGCAAGAGATTGCTCCTGCTGCTGCTTAGCTTAGCTTATTAGCCTGCTAGCTACCTGGCGAAAATAAGATGACAGTCTTCAGGTGCCTGCGACCGAAGCCATGAAGCCAGCCAAGCTAAAGCGACATCTGATTACAAAGCACATGGAATGTCAGGGCAAAACAAAGTGGTGTTAACATGATTCTAAAGTATTTCGGTTGAAAGGTTTTATAATACAAATAGTTCCAATGGCATCCAATTTGTAGTGAGCATTACGCTTAATCGGTGGGTGTTACGATTATGAGGAGGTCCTTCGAACATTTTCTCCCCTTTAAAGGGTCCCTGGCCCCAAAAAGGTTTTTTTTATTCACTAGTTAACAACATGTTTAAAACTGCGACCGTGCGTCAAACTCATTTTCTCAGAGCTTGTGCAAATACATCTGGGTATCTGGAGTGCCTTCCAACCCACAAACTGTGAAATAAGACAACCCAGTCAGTTTTTTGTGGGTTGCCTGGATCAGAAAACATGTAATTCAACAAGCCAATTAGATCTGGCTCCTCTTCCTATGTCACATACATGCTCATCAGTATAGTGTATACCGCCCACAGCTTGAAAACCACCTCTGCAAAGTGCACCATATTTTTCTCTAAAGCCAATCAGAGCAGATTGGGCTTTTTAAAGAGACAGGCACTAAAACGGAGCGTTTCAGACAGAGGGTGAATACAGGTATTTCCAGACAGACAGGATGAGAAAAATAATATGTTTTTGGAACATTAAAGCATGTAAACATGTTCTAGTAAAAACACAAAAATACAAATATGAACCTGGAAATGAGCACGATATGTCCCCTTTAAAAGTGGCTTGCTATTTATATGCCTTCCCATGAGATCACGTTGGTTGGACATGAAAAAAGTCACAGTTTTCAATGCTGTAATTGTACTGTAACTATTTTTAAAGCATCACAAGTCATGCCAGAGGCTGTAATTCTGAGTCACAGTGAAGTATTCACCAATAGAAATCTGAATGGTGATCTCTAACACAAAGATAAACACTAAAGTTACAGCGATTAATAAGGAGGAAGAGGAATACGATTTGTATCCAATGCTGTTTTAAAGCAAATAAGGGACAGGATGTTTGTTCCTCGAGTGGAACATGATGGAGAGATTAGTGTCTCTGAGCAACAGATGAGGAGTTTGGATGAAGAGGTGAATTTGTGCAACACCAGTGTCAAACCTGCCGTCCATAATGTTCAAAAAACAACAACAAACGGTCCAGATATCATCAACTTGGTATTTCATTACTTGAAAAATGTATTTAAAATGATTTATTTTGGTTACTTGGATCCAATGTGACAGAAAAAGTGCAATCAATCACATTAGATGTTGTAAATACAGTAGTGCAGTGAGTGAACCAGACTGTTCATGAAGCTTGATGGAGAGTAATGAAGTACATTTACTCAAGTACTGTACTTTACTAGAGTATTTATATTCTCAGCTATTTATTACTCACGTATCCCGTTTTCCTTCTTGTTTTAATCTTTTCCCTCCGTTTTTCTTGTCTCCTTTTTTTGTTGTTTCCTCAAAAAATGTCCATCTCCCTTTAATTTTTTCCTTCTTCACTTCTTCTCATTCTTCAATTCTTCTTCTTTTTTCAATTCTTCTTCTTCGTCTTCTTCAATTCATCTTCTTCAACTTGTCTTCTTCGTCTTTTTAAGTTCTTCTTCGTCATTTCATCGTCTTCTTTTTTTATGTCTTCATCTTCTTTAATTCCTCTGCTTCATCGTCTTCAATTCGTCTTTTTCATCGTCTTCAATTAGTCTTCTTCAGTTAGTCTTCTACTTAAATTTGTCTTCATTTTCTTCAATTCGTCTTCTTCAATTCCTCTACTTCATCTTTTTCAGGTCTTCTTCTGCATTTCACCTTCTTCATCAATTCGTCGTCTTCTTTTTCAATTTGTCTTCTTTGTCTTCTTCAATTTGTCTTCTTCAATTTGTCTCCTTCATCGTCTTCAATTCGTCTTTTTCATCGTCTTCAATTTGTCTTCTTCAATTAGTCTTCTTCTACTTCAATTTGTCTTCATCTTCTTCAATTCCTCTACTTCAATTAGTCTTCTTCATCTTTTTCAGTTCTTATTCTTCAATTCGTCTTTTTCGTCAATTCGTCTTCTTCAATTCTTCTTCTTCTCTCTTCTCCTCCTGTAAGTCATGACCCTGCAGTTGGTCCACCAGCCAAAAGGCATCTAGGTGTGAGGTTGTGTGGTGTAATGAACCAACGAGGGTGAGCCAAAGTTCAGCCAGGTCACCGAGGCCAGACAGACGCTCTGCTACTGATGGACTGTGGTGTGTGTGTGTGTGTGTGTGTGTGTGTGTGTGTGTGTGTGTGTGTGTGCATGTGGCTGCCTGCCATACCTGCGGTGTCCCTCTGACGAGTGTGTGCGACTGTGTCTGTGTGTTGTGAAACAAATGGAGAGTGTGTCCTCTGGCACTGGTGTCCCCGTGTGAGTGGCTTAATGAGCTGGTAGCTGGCAGCCAATCACGGTCACCGGCAACCTCCGAGGTCACACCGTGGCGTCGTGTGTAAACAGTGCGGTGGGTCCGCCTACGTTTGACGCACACCTGACAAGACACACACACACACTCGGTGGCGAGGTCACAGTGGTTAGGGCACAGTTTTAGCACAGAAGCACACACAGATGCTTACATGCATTTACGCAGACGGGATGCAGTCACACACACACACAGACACACACACACCCACACACACACACACACACACACACACACAGACAGACAGACACACCTTCCTGACTCACTGTGTGTTTGTGTTTATGTGTGTGTGAGGTGTCATCCCTTTCACCTGAGGGGAGACACAAAGACACAATTAATTCGCCCTCAGAATGACTCACTATGAGCTGAACATGCACTTACAACATACACATACACACACACACACACACACACACACCCTGTTCTGTGTCTCATCTTACTCACTTTTTTTCATATATCTCAAACATTCCTGTAAAACCAGCATAATTATCTAAAGTCTGAACAGCAGTTTGAACAGCGGGGTAAAAAAAAGAAAAAACACAGAGCAGAGAAGAGGAACAATCAGGATAAGATTTCTAATAAAAATAAAAAACCTATTTGCAGGTTTTCATACCAGAAATGACTAAATACAGAGTTTGCATGAGGCCAATAAGCACACGACTACATCACGAAGTCTGTTTGTGATGTCGTATCCGTCAAACAAAACAAACCAGCTGGCAGCAGCGAACAGAAACGAAAAAGTATAAAACGGCGGAGGGTCAGCGTGGATACGACCCGCACCCTCACATTTTAAATCCAAAGTGGTAAACACTACACATCCAGTAAAGTATGAAAACGCTTTGGGTTTCACACATTGCAGGAAAAGCAGAGCTAGACATCACGGCTAAAGCTGCATGCTAACTCTGTCATGGACAGGAAACGTTATCGTATTGCGGTAACGTGCAGTCAAGCTGGCCGTCAACTCTCATCTCCGTGGTCATATGGGCCAACGCTACAACTGTAGCGCACCCATATACTGACATTTATGTTAAATGCATTCAAACGGCCCTGATGGAGCTGACCATGGATGTATAAAGAGAACGGAGCTGACGGGAGAGCTAGAGACGTCCTTGGAGAAGTTAGTGGAAGTATACACGTGTGACTACGTCTGGTTTTCAAAATAAGGTTTTAAAGGGAACTGTATATACAAAATACATATATGGAAATAAGATTGATTGGATTATATTCACCAGAAGTATAAAACATTACATGTAAATTAAAAAGAAAATATCATTAATTGTGACGGAAATGTCTTTATTCTATATTTTTTTGGGGTGCTGGAAAAAATTTAATAAATAATTCCTGACAATGATCCTGATATATTTGACTTCAGGACATCTCTGACTACATACATGCTGAAAATCAAACATTTTGACTGTATTAATTTAGATATTTTTCAAAGTAAAAGTCCCTAGAAGTGTATGATTCAACTTTTTCCCCACAGTCTAGTGTTAAAAAAGTTGACAAAAATCATAATAAATTGTAATATTGAATCGCAATACTTATCGAATCGGAACCCAAGTATCGTGATAGTACTGAATCGGGATATAGGTGAATCGTCCCAGCCCTACTGTGAACCACACTGAAGAAGTTTAATTTGATGCATATTTGAATTTTGATTGTTCACTCATTTGTTACTCAATTGTAAAGAAAATCCATCTTGTCGTCATTGTCATTTATTTCATTTGTTTGGACAGACATTCATTAAACCCGTCGTCCTGGCGGGTTAGAAGTTTTGGCTCGGTCTGCGTCTTATTGTGACAGACTGTGTCAATATTATCTGTCTGTCCCAACGGGGAAGTGAATCTCCCAGAGTCCGTTTGTTTCACTCTCTGGAGGAAACCCAGATGACCACCCCACCCCACCGACAACACACACACACACAAACACACACATACACTCTCCCTCGGCCACAATAGTGTTGTCATGTGGTGAGGGAGTGTTTGCATGGGCAGGGCTGGGAGTTTGGTCTCCCTGTTGTTTGCTGTGGGGGTGTTGTGGCTCCATGTGCGGCCTTCGTCTACCCCCCTACGCTTTGTCCTCAGTCCGCCCTCTGTCACAGGACACACACATGCACACCCATGTGCATGTTTTTCTGAACAAACATTGGCAAGTTTGACTCTCAAACACCAAGACAACTAGAAAACACATTCTGGCTTTGCTTTGGACACTCGCTGAGAAGCTGGATCTGACCGTAGGGAGCTGTCTTCATTTCAAATCTGCACCTTTGCATTTCTGTGTGTCAATCTGCCACCTCACATAACCCGTAACTTTAACCATCACAACTGCATACCTAACCCCAACCCTTACCTTAAACTTGAGATGTTTTATGTGAAAGTCAAGTTTCAAGTCTTATCAAAGCAGGTCTCTAGTTCTAAGTTGCTAAGTGCATTCATTTTATATTCATTTTGCCCCCAATCCGCCTCATTTTGTGCAGCTTTGGAAACAGCTCAAAAATAACAAATTGCTGCTGAAAGTGTCATCAAATTCAAGGTATTTAGGGGGTCAGATCCCAAGTAAGTCAAGTAGAGCTGCAGCGATTAATCAATCATTCGATCAGTTGTCAAAAGGGCTGTCAAATTGTCTGATTTCTTTAACGCATTAACGCAACTTGCGTTACGCAAAATTTTGGAGAGGAAAAACTGGCATGGTCGTTTTCAAAGGGGTCCCTTGACCTCAACCTTTTAGGTTGTAGCGGGCTCAGTTTTAAAGCTAGAGTCAAGATACTGATAGACTATGGAACTACAAAATCTAAGGAATCCATCGCTACCAACCATGTCATGCTAGCTTGTCAGAAAGGAGGCTAAATAACGTTCCAAACTTGCGCTACATTTTGGCGAGGAAAAACTGTCATGGTCATTTTCAAAGAGGTCTCTTGACCTCTGACCTCAAGATATGTGAATGAAAATGGGTTCTATGGGTACCCACGAGTCTTCCCTTTTCAGACATGCCCACTTTATGATCATCACATGCAGTTTTGGGTCAAGTTATAGTCAAGTCAGCACACTGACACACTGACAGCTGTTGTTGCCCGTTGGGCTGCAGTTTGCCATGTTATGATTTGAGCATATTTCTTTATGCTAAATGCAGTACCTGTGAGGGTTTCTGGATGATATCTGTCATTGTTTTGTGTTGTTAATTGATTTCCAATAATAAATATATACATACATTTACAAGAGAATTAAATACGTGACAAATCTCCCTTTAAGATTCATTTTGAACAGATAAAATTGTGCAATTAATTGCGATTAAATATTTTAATCGACAGCCCTAGTTGTCAACTATTAAATGAACTGGCAACTATTTTCATAATCGATTAATCTGTTTCAGTAATTCTTAAACTTTTCTCGATGACAGTAAACTGAATATCTTTGAGTTGTGGACAAAACAAGACATTTGAGCATGCCATATTGGGATTTGGGAAACACTGCTATTTTTTCACTATTTTCTGACAGTTTATAAACCAAACAACTAATCGGTTATCGAGAAAATAAGCAGATTAATTGAATAAAACAATCATTAGTTGAAGCCCAAAAGTCAACTCTCTATGAAGTCAAAGTCCAATTCAGTCAATAATTTATGTGACTTAGATCTGGTGAGATTCTGAGTCCTAAAAAAAAAGTCTTAAACCCTCAAAATCTCCTCTGAAGAAGTAAAAACCACCCAAAATAACTCCCATAACCAGGTCCTCCCAAAGACTGCACAAAGCACACATACAAACGTCATCATTCTAGCTCCACACACAATAGCTCGGTGCTCAGTCTTCCCGCACATCATCCTGCACAATTTCCTGTTATTATCTTACAGGGAGCTGAAGTCATAATTACTGGACTGTGTGTGTGTGTGTGTGTGTGTGTCAGTGTGTGTGTGTGTGTGTGTGAGAGACAGAAAATCAATAGAGAGAAAGATAATTTTTCTCTCCCATAAACACAAGTTACACTTTCTGTCTCCATTTCCGCACATTGTTGGTGACATTAAAAGACGGTTTCTTTTCGCCTCGTCTATATAATGAATATGTTTTTTTGTCCACAGGGAAATTAACTTGGCTCCACCGGTAGCTCGGTTCACAGGGTCTGCACCGGGTTTTGACCGTGCCCTCATGCTGGGTCTGAAAATACCTGAAGAGAGTTTATTTGCTCTGGGACCCTCAGTCAGTTGTTCATTAACCCTGATTTCAGTCCAGAGCTGGAGCCAGCAGATCCCAGGACAGCTAGAAGTATTTTAAGAACGGGTTTATTTGTCCCAGGGCTCTTGGTTACGGTAACTAGGCATTAGCTCATTTCCAGATATCCAGTTTACAGAAGTGAAACAAGAAGTGCGTGCTCGTCCATTTCTTCTCCTCGTCCTTTTGTTCGCGGAGAAGTGCTAAGATCCATTTTTCCACCTCTCCTATATTCCCTCTTTTTTTTCATCACGCTGCTTTACACTTGTCCTTCACATGAAAACAGCAACACAGAAAGAGGAAATGTTCTTTCCCCTCTAACCAGAAGTATATATTTGTCTCTGGTTTCTAGCGGGGTGTGGTGTAATGTGACATCCGTGTTGCAACATTTTGCATGTACTCACATCCTCAAAACACACACATGCACTTTTCTGGATGGTTTCCTATGCAGATGTCTCACCATTGAAAATATTTTGAGGCTAAATAACCGAACATAACCTCAATTAGTGTTTATATCAGTCGTTTGGTTCCTTTTCTTTCTATCATACTTGCCAACCCTCTCGGTGACTTCCATATTTCATCGCCCTCTCTCAGTTTCCTCCCGGGGATTACAATTTCTCCCATTTTTCTACTGATTTTCACACCTTTTTTCCTTTTCGTTATCTCAACCTGTTTGCCCTACTCTTTCCACTCGGACGACAATAGAGCTTCACCAAATGTTGTTTCCAGCAGAAAGAGAGCTGCTTGTGACCATAGATAAACTGTATATATATATATACACTCACTATACTCACTTTATTAGGCACACCTGTTCAATTGCTTGTTAACACAAATAGCTAATCAGCCAATCACATGGCAGCAACTCAATGCATTTAGGCATCTAGACGCGGTGAAGACGACTTGCTGAAGTTCAAACCGAGCATCAGAATGGGGAAGAAAGGGGATTTAAGTGACTTTGAACGTGGCATGGTTGTTGGTGCCAGACGAGCTGGTCTGAGTATTTCAAAAACTGCTGATCTACTGAGATTTTCACGCACAACCATCTCTAGGGTTTACAGAGAATGGTCCGAACAAGAGAACATATCCAGTGAGCGGCAGTTGTGTGGACGGAAATGCCTTGTTGATGTCAGAGGTGAGAGGAGAATGGGCAGAGTGGTTCGAGATGATAGAAAGGCAACAGTAACTCAAATAACCACTCGTTACAACCAAGGTATGCAGAATACCATCTCTGAACGCACAACACGTCCAACCTTGAAGCAGATGGGCTACAGCAGCAGAAGACCACCCGGTACTAGCAAGGTGTACCTAATAAAGTGGCCGGTGAGTGTATATATGTACTGTATACTGCATACTTTTGTGTGCTTTGGTTCTGAGGCAGGTTTTCATGGTTTGGCTTCAACCCCTTCATCCCAATGAAGGGAATCTCAATGCTACAGCATACAATGATATTTTAAAAAATGGTTAGGTTTCAACTTTGCACAACAGTTTCAGGAGGAACCTTTTCTGTTTCAACAGGACAATGTATGTGTGCACAAAGCGAGGGCCATAAAGAAACGGTTTCCAGAGTTTGGTGTAAGTTAATGGCCTGCAGAGAGCCCTGACTTTATGTTTCAGATGAACTGGAACACCGACCGCGAGCCAGGCCTTATCGGCCAACATCAGTGCTCCACCTCACTAATGACTTAAAGGCCGCTAGCTAGTTCAGACAGTAATCTCAAGTTCACCTGGCATTCTCTTCTCACTGCAAGATATAGGCTATCCAATGCACCAAACATCAACTGCACATATTCTACATGAATGTATCCTCTTGGGCTGCAACTAACGATTGTTTTCATTGTCGATTAATAGGTTCATTTCTTTTCTCGATTAATCGTTTCGAGTATGACAAGAGAGAAAGTCCACTACGGATAGATGGGTCAAACAAACACGGACTTTCACCCAGAAGACCGCTGTTCAGAGTCTGAAATTAAGTTTTTTCCTCACCTGCCACTGTGGCAGGTCGAAATATGGAATATATCATGTAACTTTGATCCCTGATGACTTTAAATTTAGTAATTGCTTTTTAAAATAATATGTGTTGATATAAGGAAAAGCTATCTGACATGGTTTGTACCTGCCATAGCCAACATTTACCCTGTTATTTGGCAGGTGGCAGATGCTAATTTCATTCCCTGTTTGTGTCCCATGTGAAACCAAAGTAAACGCTGACTTTACACTTGTTATGTAAGAAAGTCCGCTAAGGTTGGGTTTTGCTTATTTGGGCAAGTTACGTTGTTTCAGTTGTATCAGTTGTATCAGTTGCTGTAGTCCCATCATCCAGAATGATATAAAATAAAAGTGTTTGGGACGCAATAAACTCATCATCGACGCGTCCCTATTTTTCCTGATAATGCTACATTGTGAACAACAAATCCGTGTTGTAATCGGCAGGACGAGAGCGAGTTAAGGCTAGATGTTTGGTCTATAAAATGTCAGAAAACGGTGAAAACTGTCGATCAGTGTTTCCCAACGCCCACGATGACGTCCTCAAATGTCTTGTTTTGTCCACAACTCAAAGATATTCAGTTTACTGTCATAGAGAAATAAAGAAACCAGAAGATATTCACATTTAAGAAGCTCGAATCAAAGAATTTTCTCTTTTTTTTCTTAAAAGATTACTACTATCAAAATAATTGGCGATTCATTTAATAGTTGACGACCAGTCGATTAATCGTTGCAGCTCTAGTATCCTCATACAACAGTTCACATGATATCTTATAACAAGTTGTTCCACATTTTTTGTTCGTTCACCTACGAATATCCAGCAACACATACAGTATATGAATTGATTTTGCGGGACATATACGAATTACAGTACATCACTTCTCAAAGGTATAGCTACGAACAGTGTATGAGAACAGCCTGTCTACATTCACATTATAATCTATTCCACCACTTGAGTTGTCTGACTGAAAAGCTCTTGCGGCTGAATGGGAGTAAATCCCTGCAGCCAGGCTCCAAAATCTGGTGGGAAGCTTCCCAGCAGAGCGGAGCCGCTGTTATCAGAGCAGATTAATGCCCATAATTATAAAATGAGATAGTTAAACCATCACATATGGGTGTAATGACGTACATTACTGTATGTTGTCTTCATCAGTGATCATATTTCTGACTGGGTCAAAAACAGAAAAGGATTTAAAAAAAAATCTTTGTACCTTATTTTGAAATAAGTCTGCTGCAGTTTTCCTTTTCTTTTTTTTCACCCACTCACCTCCTCATCACTCACTCTTTTTTTTGTTATCAATCCTACCTAACACTCAGCACTCTCACTGTGTAATGACCCTGATCTCTCTCTCTCTCTCTCACTCCCTGTCACTCTCTAATCCGCTGTTGTCCTCGCTGGCCCAGTGCTTATTATGCTGTAGCTCAGTTGCCCTGTCATTCCCTTTTTCTTATAGGACGTGTGTGTGCATGTGGTGTCCCATTTTCTGTGTGTGTGTGAGCGTGTTTTTCTCTCTGATTAAAGAGTGCTCAGTGCTGATTCAGCACATCTAGTCGCTTAAACCATCAACGATCGAGTCACATGCTATTAAACACTTGAATTTACATCTAGAGACTGCAGCTCTTTATACGATAAACTGAGAGCTTTTGTACACAATGTGTGCGTGTATAAAAACAAAACATTTACATGCTTCATGATGTTCATTTTGTGTCCGTGCACAAAGTCAAACTGCATTTGATGTCTGAATTAGGGTGTTTATATTCGGTGTATTTTGGGGCACATGGTAATGCATCGCTATTGTCTGTGTACTCGTTTGTATGAATGCTTGTGCACGGTCTACTGTATGTGTGTGTGTGTGAATGTGTGTGTGTGTGTATATGCATGTGCCTGCATATCATCAGTGTGAGGTCAGTACAGTGGAAACTCTGACAGTGGAGGTGTGCCGCAGCCTCGGAGGCTTTTTTAGCTTATGTAAGAAGAGTAGGTGTATCTGTTTATTATACACGCCCAATGCACAAACACACATAAACACACATTAAAGGCAGGGTTGACGATGTTCTCCAGTAGACACTATTTGTTCTATTGGTTGAAATGGTCTTTACACCCCGACAGCGATCCATTACTGATGAGCTCTGAAAAAGGACCGGAAAAGAGCCGTCATCTGTAGCTGCTGTAATCCTGTAAAAACGTCTACCAATCACTGCCTCGAGGTCCGCTTGGAAAGAACCAATCAGATACCTCCCTGCCTCCCTGCTCGTACTCTACTCTTGGCATGCACCAGCCTGAACTCAAAGCGCGTTGCCGCCGCACGTTTACTGGAGAATGGAAGAGAAAACTAGTAGTACTTGTTATGAGGTAGCGTTGAGTTGAGGTCCTCTCTCCGCTCTGTTTCTGTGAAGTAGTTACGATGCGGCCGTGCGGGGGGTGGGAGGGGTGGAGGGGGGCGTTGCCTTGGAAGGAGCCCCGAGGGGAGAGGGGGGTGGGTTTAGACGGAGCTCCTGAGGCGATGACACTTTCAAATTATGCTAGCTTTCCAACATCGTCGACCCTAGCTTTAACATGGATGGGATTAACACAAACTGGGCGATACGAGACAAAGACCGACAAACATCTTATCACATTGGGTGAACGACGGGTGGACGTAGTGCAACGAGCGACCGTCATTGAAAGTTACGTGTTATAGTAACGACAAGCGAGAAAATCTACTAAGGGTGGACGGATCAAACCAACACAGGACTTTCACCCAGGAGCCCGCAGTTTGTGTCCCGTGTGAAACCAAAATGTGAATGTTGACTTTGTGCTTGTTACGTAACGTTACTAAAGAAAGTCCGCTAAGGGCAGTTGTTGTTTATTAAAGGTAGTTGCGTTGTTGCAGTTGTTACGTGACTAACGGCATCCCGTCGTCACGGGGATGACAGAAGATGCGTTTGGGACACAGTAAACTCACTATCAACGCCTCCAGGGAACGCACCCTATTTTTCCCTGATAATGCTGCATTGTGAACAACAAATCCATGTTGAAATCGGCAGGACGAGAGTGAGTTAACGGTAGTTGTTTGGTCTATAAAATGTCAGAAAATGGGGAAAACTTTCGATCAGTATTTCCCAAAGCCCAAGATGACGTCCTCAAATGTCTTGTTTTGTCCACAACGCATAGATATTCAGTTTACTGTCACAGAGGAGGAAAGAAACCAGAAAATATTCACATTTAAGAAGCTAAAATCAGACTTGAAATTTACTTTTTTTTTTTTTAAACGATAAATCGATTATCAAAATAGTTTGAAATTATTAACAGCTACTAAGAAACTGTCATTTTAACTTTTCCCAATTTATCTCCCAGTTGTTGCCAACTCCTTCTTTTCACCTGCCATTAGGAGTCTTCACCAGCAGGGGGTGTAACACGTGGGATTAAAGAGACATTATGCTAAATGTCAGGTCAGACTGAACTAAAAGAGGTCGACTGTCTGATTCTAACAAACGCCTCACTTCAAACAGATCATCAGCCATTTAACACTTCACCACTACACTTATCAGTCCTTCTCCTTTTCACTTGTTATCTCTCTGTCTCTCTCCCACGATGACAGCTGAAAAAATAGCACGACAGGCTTTTCAAAAAGTCACAAGTCAACACTCAACATCCTCCCTTTCTTCCCCCCCCTCGCAGCAGTACCACCGCTCCCCCCCCCCCACCCTGCCTCCCTCTGTCTGTTTCTCTGGATGTTGACAATGGCATTTTCTGTGAGAAAGTGACTAAGACTCAAAGAATGTGCGTCTGTGTGTGTCCCTCCGTACTGTCACAGGCTGTCAGGGCCACAGACAGAGAGATGAGTCTGACAAAATGACAGCAGGACTGGAGTTCAGTCTGCCAGCGGGACCAGGCCGAGGTCACGGGCATGCTGGGACTGCTGAGAAGGAGAAAACAAAGACGGCTGCTTTGATTGTTAAAGTGAGCGAGAGAGCACTTCAAAAAGAGTGATTCAAGAAAGTCATAATATCTTATGTTAGCGCTGATTATGTTTAGTTTGTATTAACAAGATAAATAATCTTGTCAAGCACCATTCGTTAAAATACTTCAAGGTAGCTGGTCTTGATTTTCCATATATATATATATATATATATATATATGTTTACATATACATAATATATTTTTCTATTTCCATTTGTGAGTGTCAACACATGTTGTCACATTGAGGCAGCAATAACTGTTTTTTTCAGCCATATATATACAGTATACACCGATCAGCCATAACATTAATACCACTGACAGGTGAAGTGAATAACATGGATTATCTGGTTACAATGGCACCTGGCAGTGGGGGGGATATATTAGACAGCAAGTGAACATTTTGAACTTTGGACTTTGTGTTGGAAGCTGAAAAAATGGGCCAGCGTAAGGATGTGAGCAACTTTGACAAGGGCCAAATTGTGCTGGCTAGACGACTTGGTCAGAGCATCTCCAGAACTGCAGCTCTTGTGGGATGTTCCCGGTCTGCAGTGGTCAGGACTAGGGATGTCACGAGAACCGATACTTCGGTACCAAGTCGATGTCAACATTTAAAAAAAATGACGGGAATCTTTTTCTACAGTACCGAAGGTACCGTACGATGCCTGTAACGGTCATTGGTAGTGATGTGACAGTGAGGAAAATGTTCCCAATAAACTTGTGACAACACCGGTGTCACCGATTACACCGGATATTTTATATGAAAAGATGACATGTCAATATGTGCAGAGCGCTGACTCTGATCTTTACCGTCGGGTGGCGGTGTGTCTGGCCTCTCCGGTAGCGCTTTTGCTGCGGGGCTCCGCTGCGGGTGTCTACTTGGCGCCGCTGCTCCGTGCACAATGGTATCGAGAATCATGGAAAATCACTGGTATTGATATCGACTACTAGATTTCTGGTATCGTGACCTCCCTAGTCAGGACCTACCAAAAGTGGTCCAAGGAAGGAAAACTGGTGAACCGGCGACAGGGTCAGACCCGAGGCTCATTGATGCACGTGGGGAGCGAAGGCTGGCCCGTGTTGTCTGATCTAATAGAAGAGCTACTGGAGCTCAAACTGCTGAAAAGGTTAATGCTGTTTGTGATAGAAAGCTGTCAGAACACACAGTGCATCGCAGTTTGACCGGTCAGGGTGCCCATGCTGTCCTAATGTTATGGCTGATCGGTGTATATACAGTTATATAAGTAAATCTCTCTTTAGGTTACAAAATATCTTGCTTGTTTGTTGAAGGGGATGATTTGCTACAGATGCTTTATAAGGAGAGAAAGAAATATGTTTTAGCAAGGGCATGCTAGTTCAATTTACTGCCAGAAAACATTAATGCCCGCATAGCTGCAGTATGTTTGTACAGAGTGGGCATGTGTGAATGTGTGTTTGGGCAAACACTGACGTGTGTTTTGCATCGCAGCAGTGTTTTCCAGCTTCTGAGACAGGAAGTGCTACCTTAGCGACATGAGGAAAACACAGGAAGTACAAACTGCGTGCCTCGAATTCCAGCAAATTCTTACAGCCGTGATGGAGCGAGAGAGAGAGAGAGAGAGAGAGAGAGAGAGAGAGAACAATGAGCAGCACACAGTTTCACAAAAAAGACACAAATGTTCAAACTGGAGTCACACAGATGGCTAGACACGCACAAAAGGTCAATTATGAAGCCGTGGAAAGAAAAGACAATTATGGTGGATAATATGGGCGAATACGCACATATCTGCAGAAACAGTCACAGCAAGAATGTCTTTCCTCTCTCACAGCAATGATAAAAACAATGTACAAATACATGCATGTGTAAGAAAAAAAATTGTAGTATTATGAGAATAAAGTCATAATATTATAAAGTAAGAATTTTACGTGTTATTTTTTTTTTTTCTCATAAAGTTATGACTTTATTCTCATAAGATTTTTTTTCTCGTTACGTTATGACTTTATTCTCATAATATTACGACTTTTTTCTCATAATATTCTGACGTTATTCTCGAAATCTCAAATTTTTTTCCCTCAATGTGGCCCTAATACTCCGTAGTACATTTTCTCTTTGGCCCTCACTGCATTAGACTTATATACTATAAACTTAGACTATAAACTGTGTTACCTTCATCACAATGCTCAAATGTTTTGCGGCTCCAGACAGATTATTATTTTTTTGTTGCCTAAAATGTCTCTTTTGATAGTAAAGGTCGCTGACCCCTGGATTAGACTAACCATTTTTACATAAAGAAAAGTAATGATTTCACTTCACTTTTCATCCTTTGGAGGAAGAAGAGGTAAAACTCCTGCTTCACCTGCAGCATGCAGAAGAATACAGTTGCTCTGAATACTACTAAACAGTGTTGCTGCGAGTTTTTCTCTTCTCCATGCACCTTGGAAGTAGGTGAATTTGTGCCGGATATCCCTCCTCTGCTTCTGCATCCTTTAAAAGGAACTCGGTACATTTTTAGGAACTTTGCCCAGACGGTCAACATGAGTGATGAGAGTACTTAAGTTAAAGTCCTCCATGTGTCCCTGGTCTATTATCTGCAGACATTAGTGCAGAAATAGCATTCTGTGTTGGAAGAAATACAAAAAAAAAAAAACTTATCACTGGACCTACTGTCGGTTTTGGTGAAATCTATTTTTGTCTGTTTGTGTTGTAATTGGTAGGTCCAATTTAAATTTAAATTTAGAAGTAACGGGAGAACGGGAGTTTGGTTCAGGTCTGTTTGAATAAGTTTTTTTGGCCCCCCTCCTCCTCTTCCTCCTCCTCCTCCTCCTCCTCCTCCTCCTCCTTCTCCTCGTCCTCCTCCTCCTCCTCCTCCTCGTGGCCTTGTATCACCTCTCTCACCCGTCTTCTGTCTCTCACTCCATCGCTCTTCCTCCCCTCCTCTCTCTCTGTGCTCTCTCAGCCTCGCTGTTTGTCAGCAGAGCTTGTGGGTGACGTTATTATGTTGGCATAGATTATGTCGGCCCAAACTCTGGCTGGATTTACTCCTCTGCTGCTGCTTCTGCTGCTCCCCTCCCTCTCTCAATTATTATCTTTCTCCTCTTTCTGAGCTGCCTCCCTTCCTTCCTCTGCATCCCTCTTTACCTCCCTCACTTTCACTTCCCTGTCTCTTCAGCACTCCTTCATTATCCTGCTCCCCTCTTGTCCCCTCTTGACCTCCTCTCTACCTGTTTTTTATTTTTTCCTCCCTCTCTCCTGACTCCCTTCCTGTCCTCCTCTCCCTTGACTGCTCATAACACCTTTCACCTCTCCCTCCTCCCCATCTCTCTCTCTCTCTCCATTTGTCCTCTCTCCTTCCATCTGCGTCCCTTTCTGCACAACATGACTAAATGTATGTGGACACCCGAACATTATGTGATTGTTGAATAGGTTGAGGTTACTGTATTTGTACCCATAGGTAAAATTGGTTTTCAGTAAAAAGACAAGGTATCCATCGTGACACATTACAGACACAGACAACAGACAAACATGATAGAAATGCTCAAGGCTCCAGTGATCACTAAAACCATTAATATACAATGAATAAATATGAATAAATTAATAAATAAGCAAGCGTTGCTTCTATAGCATCTGTACAGTGTTGCTACAACTAGTTCACCTGAGTGATAGCTGCTGGAACAAAGCTGTTTTTATACCACTTTGTTCTAGACCGTGGGACACTAAACCTCTGTCCAAGATTGATTCAATAAAAGCATAATAAAATAAGGTCATCACAGTCACAACAGACACGGGTTCCTCTTTTTGCACACAGCTTCATAATAGCTTCAGAGTTGAGCTTTGAGTCAATAATTGTCCCAAGATATTTATTAGTTTGCACACATTCCACTGTCTGATTGTTGATTGATATGGCTTCATGTGTGTAGGGCATGTCTTCTAAAATCAATTATCATATCTTTGGTTTTAGATATGTTTAATTGAAGATAGGACTCCTCACACCACCTGACAAAGTCGTCCATGACCGAGCCATAATTCTAAAACTCATCACTGTATTGACCTTAGCTAGGGCTGTATACTGGTAAGAATCTGGCGATAAGATATGTATCATGATACAGGGGTAATGATTCAATATATTGCGATTACTGTATTCCGATTTTTTTCAAATCTAAATTTTAGGAAAACTGTCAGAGTATAAAAGATCCATCACCATAAAATCTGAGTAGAAAATGTCACGATGTGACACTGTGGCTATGGCTACTATGGGGACTAACATCTTTATGAATGAATATTATTGGACTGAATGGATCCACAAGTCTCTAAACCTGACAAAGTAGTTTTATTTTGAAAAGACTGGAGTGTAAATTGACGATTGATTCATGATTCAACATTTTCCCATAATCTAGTGTTAAAAAAGTTAACAAAAATCACAATAAATCATAATATCGAATCGCAATACTTAAAAAATCCCAATACATATCGAATCGACACCAAAGTATCGTGATAGTATCGAATCGGGAGATATCGTCCCAGCCCCAGTGTGCAGGCCAGTCAAGTTCCTCCACACCAAACCAGACTAAAAGTACATGAAAATAACGTGGACAGCACTGGTGACCACATACTTTTGGCCACATTGTGTGTTTACCTTTAATCTCTCTCTTTCACCATCCTCCCTCTTATCTCCCCCTCCTTTATCTCTGCACCACGCACTTTAAAACTCTTTGAGAAAAGTTTTGCTACTCGTCTTGCTCTACCTGCATCCCTCTCTCCCCCCGTCTTCCTCCCTCTCCTCTCCCTCCCTCTCCTCCCTGTTCTGACAGTGTGATCCATGGGGGCATTATCTTTCCATTATCTGTCCATCCCATAATCGTTTCCCTCACCTCGCCCGGCGTCTCTGGAGAATATTAATCAGCTCACAGACAGGTCTAATCACTGCTCTGGGGCTATAACGGGAGCTGCAGTCCATCAGGCCTAACCACACACACACACACACGGTTTCTCTCCCTCTGTGTTCACGGAAATCATAAAATAAAAAGTCTATTATCAAAACTGATACACACAAGCACATGCAATCTGTCAGGTAAACCCCTACCTTCACACAACATGTGCAAGTTATATGTTACATTAGTGTGGTGTCAGTGGTATAAATCAGGCAGAGCAGCATTAGCAGCATCAGTTAGTGTTCAGTTACTGATTGAAACAGGCAAAACATGTGACCTTTGAGACACTGCAGATAGATAATGGCTGTTCTACAGGCCTAGCAGCTACCACCAAACATCTTGGGCTTTTGAATATGTTTGTGGAAATAGTTAAGTCGCTGGGTGATTCACCATATTTCTAGGTTTTAATAATTGTATGATCAGTTCTCAGCTTTAACAGGCTTGGTCTCAAATGAACTACAACCACAAACATGTCAGGTGTTTGTTTATACTTGCGCGAGACACCGTGGCGCGGGCCTCCGTAGATGGCGCACACACTACAAGCATGCACAGAGGCGTTTATACTCGTTGCAGTATGCTCCGAAACGCCATGGAGGCATACAAACAAAATATTCTGTGGATAAGCAAGAAGTCAACGAGTGGTACCGGAGAAGAAAGTAGAATGCCTGGCAACTGTAGTAAACACTAAACACCAACGTACAGTACGTACCGCCAAATATTGCATTTGTCAAAAATTGTCCAAGTCAAAATGACTTTTTGTCTCGGTGCTTCCCCTCGGGTCGCCACTCTTTCCATGAGACCTTTTTATTTTAACTTTTACAAAACAATCTCTGATATTCTTTCACAGCCTGCAGCAGAAAGCCTCTTCTTTATCCAGTGTGTTGCCTATTTCTTTCCAAGTATTTGATGTCATGTGACTGTTCCTGAGCCCTCTGGCCCTCAGCGGGTGTATTTCTTCCATGGTGGTGCGCCAAGACCGGCTCTAGATCGGCTTGGGAAAGCCAGAGGCGAAGGTGACGCTTTACAACACCCCTCGCCCGGACCTCACCGCTTAGCGCTCGCTGTGCCCCTCTCTCCCTGCCGTGTCATCACCGTTTATGATTAAATAGTTTTCAAGAGTACAAAGTTCTTCATAGATCTAGCCTCGTAATGTTGCTCTCAAAAGTGCACCAGATTGATGCATCTAACTTTAAAACTTACGATACAAAATGTTCTTTCTAAATGCATGATGTTTTCCGAGGTCAGTGAGTAATTGAGTTAAATAATGGTGATCTAAATTGTGACCACAATAATCGCGATGGAGTGGCCCTGTTTGGTGTCAGCAGTACAGGCAGTCTGATGGTTCGGGGGATGTTTTCCTGGCACACATCAGGACCCCTGATACCCACTGAAGAACATCTGAACATCTTTACTCACATACTATGCACTCCATACTCAATATGTGGTTGAACTGTGGCTCAACGTACTTTTGTGTTTTTCATCACTTCCTGAGAGCCTCCTTGCCAGTTGGAGACGTGTAACCATGGTAACACGTGCCAACCTCGTGACAAAAACGATTATTTGTGAGAATTAAAGTCTGAAAGTGAAATCGAATACTTACAGTTAAACTGAAGCGTTACTGACGTTACAGAGCTGTCCGTCAACGTCTGTTATAAACGTTGTCGTCATACCGCATTGCATTGTGGGATATTTATGCCGCCATAGTGTCCAGCATTGCATACTGTAATATTTCACCGGAATATTATGCAATAGTAGTAAAAAAGTATGCAACTCATGTACTATTGGTTTCATACTAAGGTTTTGGACTGTTACATGTTAGTATGGATCTTCAGATGTGTTCAGTTTGTCCACAAGATGGACACTTGCTGAATCAAGAGTGTGTCACACATACATTTACAATTGTAAAGCTGTCAAACGGGAGACAAACGGGGGATTTTAGGCGATATGAATAAAATATAAACGTGACTTGACTTGATAACACAGTCAGCAAGTCCAGGGATGTTTAGTCTCTAAATGGTTCCAGGGAATCTCACAGCATTTTACTGCCGTTTTATTGCTTTTATTTCAGTGATTTTTACTGCGCCAGGATCTCAGCCCCATTGAGCATCGATGGGATGAGGTGGGAAGGGTTTACAGCAACACTGTGCAGATGTCCAATTTGCAGCAGTACATTGTTTTTGCATTTTCATGCTGCTCAAGGCCAAAGGAGGCGCAACATACTAGATACAAGATATAAACCGGTCACTTATTCATGCATACTGTAACTGCAAAGATGCATTTAAAAAATAATCAATTTACTATTATAAGCTGTTACTGCAGAACTGCTAAACATGCCAACTTTGCCTCAAACTGCGTCAAGATCTGCATTTTTCTGTGATGGCATCCTATCAATTTTTCTTCTCATTTTCATTTTTCAATGACTGGATATCTCAGTGTACACACACTGTCACTAGCACACTAAATCCATCTCAACATCGAGCCAGTTTCATCCCATAAATCTTTCTGCAGCTCATTTTCATCCAAACAGTAGAAGAGGAAGAGGGCAAAAGATGAAAGAATAGAATGTTTTTTTTACCCCCAATAGAGCTCTTTTCTTCCAGCATGATCTTGATTATGAATGGCTGCCCTGAGGTGGACGAGGAGGAGGAGGTGGAGGAGGAGAGCAGAGAAGAGGAGGAGAGAAGGGGAGGGATGAATGTAGGAGAAGAGTGGAAGATCAGAGGCTGAGGAATGTTGGCTATGGGAGTGCACGAGCACTAAACACACATGAAACTATAAAGTGTCCACATGCATGTGCTTATAGGCTGTGGCACTGAAGGAATTTCCCCTGCAGTGATAATGATTGGCTCAACATATGCAATATTATTGCCTTTTAATTTTTTTGGTAAGTTACTTAATTTATCCTGATTTTAGGGCTGTAAAAATAAGCTTTATTTTTAGGCTATTATTATTGTTGCTTTTTAAAACTAAATAAATAGAACACAGAAGGGCAACAAAGTGCAGCATTTTTGTCAGCTGAGACTCTTTGGTTGCATCTGGTTGCTATGATACGGAATATCTACAGAAGTAAAAATGTCGGCACAACGTAGAGTAGTTGCTCTGGATGAAGGGAAGGCTGAAGCATGCAGGGAGAGAGGACGGACCCGCTGGTCTATGTGCATTAATTTCTCCTCAATAGTTGTTTTTGTACAGCACTTGTAACCTACATGTAGGATATGACGGTTGGTCTTTCTGGTGTTTTTCAACTCTCAGCGACCAGAAAAAAACACTTAACGTGCAGCGCTCAGCGCAGCAGTTTGTGAAATAGTCACGAAATATAGTGTATTGACTTGTGTACATAGACACGTACATTTCACATTTTTTTCGTGATGGTCAGCACGAAATTAATTTGTGTGTAATCCATGCCGTATAGGGATGAGGTCGGGGTGGATGGGTGGGTCAAAAAACACCAGCCTTTCACCCAGGAGATTGGTGTTCGTGTCCCGTGCTAAACCAGAAGTCAACGTTGATTTATTTGCCATGTAACTTCTGTACTTAAGTTACGTCACTTCCAGAGTTATTTTAACCCAAACCGACCGCGATCTTTTCCTAAACCTATCTAAGTAGTTTTGTTGCCTAAGCCTAACCAAGTCGATCTAGTCTTGCACATACTGTATGTACCTGTAAACAATGCAATTATATACATGATGCACAGATACATAAACGTAGACCTGCTCACACACACACATCTACATCACTACACACACACACACACACCATGTTAAGATACATGCAGAGGCAACTTCAAATCTCTGTCCTCTAAGCAGGTTGAGAGAGGTGGAGGACGGGTTAGGGAGGGGTGTAGCGTGAGGTGGGATGTTGTGGAAAGATAAGGGATGAGGGGTTACGTGAGGAAGTATTTGCATGTATGTGTGTGTGTGTGTGTGTGTGTGTGTGTGTGTGTGTGTGTGTGTGTGTGTGTGTGTGTGTGTGTGCGTGTGAGTGTAGATAGGCTATAAATCCCAAGGGGGACTGCAGCAGACACAGCTGTTTCTCACTCGTCCAGATGTCAGTGGAGAAAGAGAGACGGAGGAACATAGAGAAGGAGGGAGACATGCACAGACCTATACTGTACACATCAAAGACTGTAACACACTGCATACACAAACACACACTACAGATGGTGTTAGGACTCATTGAGAGCATCAGAAAAAAAGCTTTGAACTCAGAGAACTTCACTTCAGTATCCATGCAAACATGGGCTATAATATACATGTAACTGCTGGTGGAGGTGCTGCGACGGAGTATAAGATCTGAGTGATGGAGGTCTGAATGGTCGGCCATGGTACAGTAGAAATTGGTGCATTAAGGTAGCCGGTGGAGTTGCTGCCTACTAGTGGTGATATGGAGCTCATCATGTTTTGATTAGCAGGTCCGTGTTTTATTTGTGTCATGTGCTCTACCGTGTTAACATGGGGAGTCACATGTGAGGACATCAGCCTGTGGTAGAGGTGGGCGATATGACCAAAAATGTCACAGTGGTTCTTTTGTTTTTTGCGGTGACGGTATTATATCACGGTATTATAAAATTGAAAGGAATACTCCATTCAAAATATGATTCTACCTCTTTTCTTTCTATTGGCAATGTAAAAGGACATATTTTAAGAAAGAAAAAAAAAGTTCAGCAGAGCACGCCCCCCTTTGGAAGCTACAAATACAACTTATTAAAGAATATATATAATTACACCATAAAAAAAACAATCCTTAGTGTCTCGTGCTCACATAGTCGTATCCAACACAATGCAAAACTACTATGTATTCTTTGTATGATGTCATTGAATGTCACATCTTAATTCTCATGCTTTAAGTTACTATTTGACAGAAAAACTAACATATTTATGAGCTGAGTGGTACACAGAGGACCTGTTGGTTCTGCTGAAGAACAAAGCTCTGTTGTATTTTATGATGGTGACTGTTGGACCAGTCGCCTCAACTCTGGTTCCACTGCGGGTCTGACTCCAGAAAGGAACTATGTATTCACTACTATCACTGTTCCATCAAAAGCTCAGACTACATGTTTTAGTCCAGTAATTGTCTATAAATTAGACAAGATTAAAATAATAATCACACTTGAAGAAATAATGTCTTCATAGTTATTATTCTCAAACATTGCCTTTGTGAGGTCTGTCTGCCTGCCTGTACACAGTTTCATAAAATGACGGCAACACACAATTTAAATCTGTTCATAACATTAAGAGTAAACAGTGAAGTTAAGGCAAGCAAACAAACGCTGGTTAAGCCCATAGACTGTATACAGTCAATGGTTAAGCCTCTATGCATGTATGCATTCAATGTAGCACGCTCAGTGCAGCAGGTTGTTGTGTCTCAGTGGACCTCAACGCCTCACAAAGATGGAGAAGCAACCAGAGGTGGAAAGAGTACTAGAATATTGTACTCAAGTAAAAAGTACTGTTACTTTAAATACATTTTAGTCAAGTAAAAGTAGGCTACTTGTGTAAAAAATGTACTTAAGTAAAGTAAAAAATAGTTCTGTTAAAATATACTCCCTCTGAGCAAACGTACTATGTTACATTAAAAAGAGGGGTGATATATGATACTACTGATAAATTAAATTAATAAACATCTTGAGGCTACAAAACAGACATGCATTAAATATTAGCATATATATAACAACAGCAACAACACCAGCCAGGAACTCTTCAGTCTGTGTATACAACTGAGTATCAATAATATAAATATTAACAGCCTTCCTCAGTAGTTATAGCCTCACAAGAATCAACCAGATTAAACAAGAATGATCAACAATAAATAAAACGAGCTGTGGATACCATGACGACTTAAACTGCTTTTAGAATCAACAGTAGAATAAATCATCACCAGCAGACAACAACGTGGACAGGTAAACAACAGATATAAAAGTGTTTTATATCTGTGATGTCAAGAACAGCTTTTTCTGTGAAAGGAGTCTTGGAACTCGTCACCTGATCACTTGAAATCTGCTGCAAACTTTACCACCTTTAAGAGAGCAACCAAATCCTGTTTAATTCAGCGACAAACCTGTACTCATGTCTAGTTTTTACATGTATCGTTTTTAAATGTGTGCTTTATTGTATTTTCTTTATTTTTCCTGTACCCATTCCTGTTTTAATCTCTTATTTTCACAAAAAGCCCTTCTAGGGACAGGTGTTGCAAATTAGCATCCGCTATAAGCACTATGATACTGACATTAGATAGCTGTTTTTAAGTTGTCTATGTACATTGTATTGGTCCCTATTAAATTAACCATGAATGAATGAATATTACCTCCACATAGAGAGACTGTGAAGCAAGCACACATAACTACTGTCATGTGGAGAGTTCAGCCAAAGAATATATATAGAACATAGAAGAGTCGCAATTTCAAATCCATCGGTTACTTCAGCATCATGGATTTATCAATACACAACACAATTATACCAAAAAAGGTATATTAACAACAAGTGAAAGTCAATTGTTTGTTCCATTGCAATGTCAGCGCCCAGCAGTAGAGCTACTCTTCCGCCATTTTGGACTGAAAGCGACTACCAGAAGTCAGTAAAAACATCCGCCTACAAAGTGCCATACAAAAGTAAAACCTAATTATTTCCATTCTATTATCATATTCTACCGAAATTACCTGTGTTGAACCATAACATATTATGAATATAATAAGCGTTTTCAATCCAAAAATGGCATCAGCGGCTGTTGTCAAAAAAACACCAGAGTTTCTTACTCACCTGTCTGAAGCATGAGGTCCTCCACAATCTGCTCCTGGTTCAACTTCTCTTCGTTCATTCCCAAAGCATTCAACCAGTCCACTCTGTCTCTCTGTGCCAGTATAACCAGTCCACTCTGTCTCTCTGTGCCAGTATAACCAGTCCACTCTGTCTCTCTGTGCCAGTATAACCAGTCCACTCTGTCTCTCTGTGCCAGTATAACCAGTCCACTCTGTCTCTCTGTGCCAGTATAACCAGTCCACTCTGTCTCTCTGTGCCAGTATAACCAGTTCACTCTGTCTCTCTGTGCCAGTATAACCAGTCCACTCTGTCTCTCTGTGCCAGTATAACCAGTCCACTCTGTCTCTCTGTGCCAGTATAACCAGTCCACTCTGTCTCTCTGTGCCAGTATAACCAGTCCACTCTGTCTCTCTGTGCCAGTATAACCAGTCCACTCTTTTCACAGTCTCAGGGTCCTCACTCATCTCAGAGCTCCTCAGAAGTCACCCATGTCGCTTGTTAGCCATTCCTCTACACTACAGGTAAGGAACATCACAGGTGTGTCTCTCAGCGTCCTCACCTGTTGGTTCATTAAATCACTCATTAATTAACTCTCTCGCAACATTTTTTGTTGAACTATGCCGAGGTACAATAATGCTAATTATAATTATTCTAGCTGCTCGCTGCTGGTTGAAATGATGACGTCACACATGTTAGAGACGTTCACGGACCGAGTTTGGCCGAGGCTAGCAGGTAGCGTCTCAAACATGTGTGACGTCATCTTTTCCGGTGTGCAGAGAGTCTCCTCTCTGTCGCTCTGCTGCCCTCCTGCAGCCGCAGACACACCTGCAGCTGATTCATCTCCTTTTTTCTCTCCTATTCTCACAGGACCTTTTCATGTGACTTTTGTTTTTACTCTGTGATAATCATTATTATGTAGTGAAGTAAAATACTTGTGAAAAAATATAATTTCAGTCCTGGTTGATTCAGAATTTCTAGGGTGAGAACAACTGAATTGTGCTTATAATTTAGCAGTATTATCAGTGGTGGAATGTAACCAAGTACATTTACTCAAGTACTGTACTTAAGTACAATTTTGAGATACTTTACTTGAGCATTTTAATTTTATGCTATTTTATACTTCTACTCCACTACATCCCAGAGGCAAATAATGTATATTTTAATACTAATATTTTTGTATATTTATTGTATACAGTATGTTATTGTTATTCTATGTCCATGTTTTATATTCTCTAAGCTAGTTGTAGTAGTCAGGTATATTTATAGTCACTTAACAGACATTTATTTAAATGAATGAATGATTGTCACTTTAAGTAAAAGTAAAATTACTGATTTTTTTTTTAAAATACTCAAAAAGTACACTAAAAAAACTACTTTGTTACAGTAACGAGAGTAAATGTAGTTTGTTACTTCCACCCCTGGAGGCCACCAGGAGGACACCAGCTGACCATCACACTGGTTGTCTGTCCAACTCATCTGCCGTCCTTTAAGAGCAGCCTGCCTGCAGCATCCCATTTATTTTCAGTCAGAGGAGCTTTCCAGGAGTACACAGGGGATCACAAGCTGGCACGAGACAGGGAAGACAGGAGGTCAAAGTTCAAGTAAACAAACTGTGACTTGAAAGGGGCTGAAGCTCCTGACATATTTTGGTTGACTGAACGTTTATTGCAGCTTGAATATTTGACTGATGAAATATAACTCCAATGACTTGACCGCCCTGTCACCCAGCGGTGTCATTTGTGATCTAAACTGCGACAACCGTGGAGGAAAGCAGTCGACTGTGTTTGAGTTGACAGCATGATTGATCGGCCCACAAGCTGCTGCATTTCGTCTGGCTGTACCTGAAGACAGGCAGCCTGAGACACAGAGACAGGGCGGGCAGATTTACTTTACTCACCAGCCAGCAGCATCTGTGTTTCATGTTTTACTTAGAGACTTGTGTTACCCAATTTTTCTCCATTCCTGAAGACCCTGTACTGGTGGAAACTAAAACCAGTTTTGTCAGCCTGGTATATGCAGGGCCTACGTGTCAGTATGTCCTACTTAAAGTGTTAAAAGATGTGGAGATAGTGGTTGTGGAAGTGACTGAAAGAGGATCCTTCTCCCATCGAGTCAAGTTGATGATAGGGGATGAATGCAGTTTGGGCTACCTTCTATCCTCTCCACACACACTGAGGGTATCTCACTAAACACTAAAGTGTAACTGTTTCCCTCTTCAGGATGTTTTGAAAGTGAAAGTGGAGCCTTTTTTGTCTTTGTTCTTGTGTGTATGCGGGTACACATGCACTCAAAACACACCAGCATCTTCAACCTCTTTAAGTGGGAATGTTAACACGGTGAAAGCACAGCTGCATGTTGGGAGTTGTGGGAGAAGACACAACACAAAACATACGTAAAGGTGACAGCGGAGAGTCTCCTCTTTGAACCATAACTGACCTTTTTTAAAGAGCGTGTAATACTTTTTATATTTTAGAGAGAAAATAATCCATTTTGTATTGTTGTGTGCTGACAGCCACTGAGCAACTGCAGGTTGGAATATGGGTTTCCAAAGCATGCTGCTGAATCTTTAGACTTTTGAGTGTGTTTTAGTACCTTCCAGACAGCCGTTGGTTTCTGTTCACCTTTATCACGTTAAAAAAAAAAGCTTGAAGAGATGTAAAATGGTAAGGTCACACAAATTGTAAAGGAAACACATGGTCCCACTTTCCTCTAGTATTGGGTTAATTTGTCCAGGTTTACAGATATACATCTCTGCGCCTTCTGCTGTCGCTCCAATACGATGGAGGTGAATGCTATTTCACTGAAGTCAGAATCCGACTAACAGTGTGTTGCTTGTTACATTGAATTTGTGTTACAGAGTTCCCACTGCCAGTGCTGCCTCTTAACTAAATTTGGAAAAAATTTTTTTTTTTATTTTGGCTATATAGAGGCATCACATTTTAAAGATGCTAAATGCGAGATCAGGAGCTAACAACTCGTTCTCACTCCCAACTCGTCAAATACTGCCGTTTAGTCAGCGTCCCTCAGCATCGGAAACTGATGCACGGAGGCACCCTATAGCAACAGTATGTGACGAACCGGGCTTTTAACTAACTACAATGTAAACCCACCCGCGGCGTTAGTCAACAGTCGGAGCAAGGGACGTAGTATTAATAGTGTGAGAGTCCGTTCAGGGCGGAAGGCGGGAGGCAAGAGGGAGGGGTGGTGGACGTGTCAAACAAACACAAGACTTTCAACCAGGAGACCGCTGTTCAAGTCCCATGCGAAATTAAAAGTAACTTTGACCTATTTTGTCAAGTCAGTCTTTAGTCACGCGCCTCGTCCGTATCGGGATCATCGGGGGACTGCCCATTGTTCCAAAGGACCATTGATCCAGTGCCACAAACAGAAGCACACGGCTAATTGTTATGCAGAATGACATCATTGGACCTTCCTGTCTTTGCCTCGAATGCCTTCCTTGGTTGGGGTGGTTAGGTTTAGGCATGAGGAGTGACATTAGTTAGGTTTAGGGTAATAAATATCAGGGTAAGACAACCAGAGGCAGAGCAGGGTAAAATAAATATCGCTACCAGGAAGGTCCAATGACATAATTTTGAATAATAATTAGCTATGTGCTTCTGTTTGTTACACGGACAGTGTGTATTTTCGGAACAAAGGGCTTCCTGCTCAGGTAGCCATTACTCCTCTATGTCTTTGCATAGCTAACAGTTGTTTGATGTGTTATTAAAGCTCTGGATATTGTATAGAGAACCTTCAAATTAGAGCAAATTCTTCACATCTGCCAGTAAAGATTCAGTGAGCAGAAATCCTCACTTGACCATAATAATATATCAATGGACCTAAACAGCCCGACACATACAGTTCCATCATACAACTCAAGCCAAAGTCAAATGTCATATAACATAATATGAGCTGTTTATGTGTGTGTGTGTGTGTGTGTGTGTGTGTGTGTTTATGTGCAAAGTGTCTCTGTGCAATACTGTGATGCTGATGTAAAGTGAACCTCTGAGCTGAGAGGACGGTGGTATTTAAATTAAAGGTCAGTTTATTCCTCCCTGAAGATCAGATTATGCCGACGATGAGATTATTTTCGTGAACTAGAATCTTTCACCTTAACCTGGCTGAAGGGAAACATGCAGCACTTCAGGTTGTCAAATGGTAATAACATAAAAGATTACAGAAATCCTAGATGCTTTGCTGGCACACAGTTTTACTTCTGGTTCTTCCTTCTGTCTTAAACGTGAGATAGAAGCTGTTTTCTTCTCTCCTCTCATTTTGTCTGACATTTCTTTAAATTCATATGCAGCACTTTCTGTGTCTGTGATTTCTCTTTTATTATCTGAACATCACTTTGCAGAAGGAGGCTGCATCAGTCACCATATCACATGGTGCACGGCAGTTTACACACCAAAGAGTTCCGTCGCCTCCTGATAAAAGAAGTTGTGGATTCAGCTGTGTCACTGTGAGGCAAACCGCACCAACCGACTCAAACACACCTCAGTCGGAGGGGAGCGCAGATACCCGACCGCCCCCCAACAACACCAACAACACTGGAGGTGTGAGTCTCTCAGTAGTTTATCCACACAAGGCCCATCAAGGGCAGCAGCTCTTTGTACGGGCAAACCCCCTAATTACAGTTTGGACCGTCATGAAAAAGCTTCCGCTCTGACATCAAACACAAAGTCACTGAAGTACAAAGGCTTTCATTTTTCCCTTTGTTTCAGATGCCAGCGCAGCAGAAGGAGCGGAGGGGAGGCGGCGGGAAGATAACGGGATTTACAAAGAGACAATAGTGGAGAGAGAGAGAGAGAGAGAGAGACAAGGAGACGGACAAGAATGGACAGAAAATGGAAACATGATAAGAAAGATGGAAGTAGAGAGAAAGAACCCCTCCCAAACACACACACACACACACACACACACACACACACTCACACACACACACACACACACACACACACACACACACATCAGACCAGTGGAAATGCCATTACTGTAATTTTGGATGTGGACGAAGAGATGAATCAGATCAGAACAATGAAACAAACTTCATAACTTCATGAGCAAACTCTCCCAGTTTCCACTTCAGCAGACAACCAGTCATACAGTGTGTGTGTGTGTGTGTGTGTGTGTGTGTGTGCGTAATAATGAGGGACTTTTCCTAATTGTTTTCCTCTCCATGTCAGTGAAGTTTAACAATGGTCTATTCTGTGTTACAGTGGAGACTGACACACCCAAACTGAATCATGCTGTTTATTGTGTCCTTAAGAAAAATTAGGTAACACTTAATAGATAAACACTTAGTGGTAATTAGGTGATAGTTAGCAAGTAACCTATTTGAAATTTCTTTGGAATTACTGCCAAATTACCCCCAATATTTACCTCAAAATATATTGAAAATTACTTTATTATAAACATGATTTAATAATTATATGCTAAAATAGCAAATAATGGTTAAAATAGGACGGCTGCTCTTCATCGGAGGTGGAAAACTAATAGAAGACACTTCCGATCAGGCACAAATCTCACCATTGTGTGACTTATTGTCCACACAAATGTAACCTGGTAGCTGATGTCATGATTCAGGGAGTTTTTTAAGAAATTTCAAATAAGTTATTTGATAATTATTATCTATTCATCAGCAGAAATAAAGCATATCAATTAACTTTGTATTCTTTTCCTGGAAATGTATTAAAGAAATGACCAGCTATTGAGCAATAAGTAAGTGTTCCTACTGGGAAGTTGATTTACCTAAAAAAGAAAAATTCTCCTCTGATTTCCAGACGTCTCTTTATACATCCACTGCCACAGACTCAGTGGCGTTTTCAGTCCAAAATGGCGGCAGCGCGTTAATGGTTTCTCAGTAAAATGCTTCTATTTGACATGCTACAGCTCAGCCAGACGTTGGTAAACTCCCTTACCTGCCAACATTAGGTTGCGAATAGCTATTAACCTCTAATAAAGAGGTCAAAGGTCACAGCTAGAGTGTCCTTATGTGACTGTGATCCTCGTGGATGGAAGAGACGAGCAACAAGAGGATTTGAGGCTTCAGTCATTTTGCTCCTCTTTTTGTTGTTTCATTTCTCGTCAGAAGTTGATCTTTTTTATGATAATCCCCACCAACTCTATCACACACACACACACAAAAACAATTTTCCCCGGCTTACTGTAATCCAGGAAAACAGATTTGTTACTGTAAATCTGGTCTAGCCTCTTTTCATTGTTGTCTTGTTCATCCAAAGTCTCTCTTGTTTAACCCTCCCTCCTGTCTCCACCTCTCACTCTTTTGATTCTCTCTTTCTTCTCCACCCACTTGTCTCGATCCCTCACCAACTCATCTTTCCCCCCTTTCATATCTGTAGACAGATTTAAGATCCACGCAGAGGCAAACACACACTCCTCAGTATCCTCACACCAACCTCTCAGGCCAACTTCTTGACAACAGACTCCCAGCAGTCTCTGCCTCCTCCACAGCTTCATAATTGACCTTCTGTGTGAGTCTGGCCATCTGTGTCTGCGACTCCAGTCGTCCTGTTTGAACACTTTCACTGGGGGAGCTCTGCTCACTGGTCCGTCTCCACTTATTTTCTCTGCCCTCTCTTTCTCCTCTCGTGTCTGCCTTTCCCTTCAAAACCCCGCAGGCCTAAATGGAGATGACAGTATCGACCAATTTCTCCTCTCCGCTCTGATGGGAAACTCACTGCAGTGTTTTTGTGCAGTTTTATCCAGTCATGCTTCTCTTCTGACTGCAATATGCTGCCAATCATATATTTCATTTTGACATTAAAAAAGGGCAAGAAGATCAAAAGTATATGAAGGAGTAGCTTCAGTTACTTTACGACAAACACAACATGAAGCACAGAGGAGTCAGTGTTGTGAGCCGTCACATATTTCTGCTGCCAAACTCCAGGAAACACAAATAAAGCGGTGGCTATATGCAGAGCTGGTATCTGTTTTCTTTCCTTAGAATCTAATCAGCAGGAAGCTGCTGCTCATGTTGATGATGATGATTATGGTCCTGATGCTGACGACCCTGATGATGATGATTGAGTTGATGAAGATGTACTGAGCCTCTGCAGCATGCAGTCATCTGACAGCTACAGAGAGTGGATCAACAGCGCCCCTCTGTGGCGAGGACAGAAAAGACAACAGAGAGAAAATTCACCTGTAGGGTCACACATTTTGTTCCTGCATTTTTCTTTATATTAAATAATTCTCCAGTACACACATAGATGTTTTGGATTTATTGGAAATTTGATTAGTTATACTTAATAATTTGATTTTTTTTTTTATTTAGAGGCCTTTTCAGAGCTCTCAACTGAGATTGGTTCAGCTCTGATTACTTCCTCTGACTAAAGAATCAATTCATCAATTCAAGTCACTTTTCAGTCACTTTATATATCACCACTAAAACTAGTAATTATTGTTTGCGCTCAAATGACACCCTCTTACTTGCTGTCCCTAAGGCTCGCACTGAAATGGGCAAATAGGCATTTATGTAGATAGATAGGTTGATATCAACCAGAGCTTTTAAAAATGTAGTGAAGGGTCTGAAGGCCAATTCAATTTGAGTTTGTAATTTCCTCCATAGCTAGATATGTTTCATCTTGCCTGTCTTCCTGGTCACATGACTTTGTAGTGGATATGTGTTTTTAATGTTTGCGTGTGTATACTGTGACTTGACACTGCATGTTTGTTTTATTTATTTCTAAATGTTTGTGTGTATCTTGTTTGAAACACTCCATTGCTGCTGTCTTGGCCCGGGGGCTCTCTTGAAAAAAAGATTTTCTTATCTCAATGAGACTTCCCTGGTTACATCAAATAAATAAAAGTAAGTAAAGTATGTTTATAATGCATTACAGACATGGGCGTCATAGAAAGTGTATCTCAATATATTTCATGATATATGCACCAAAGATAATGTTAATAATAATCCTGCAGCACATACAGTATTTATCACACTCAGCCAGAAAGGCGTTTAATGATGCTCCCTTGTGTCATAAAAAGAAAACATCGAGCCAAGTCGTGTTAATGATTTGATCTGTGAAAATGATCCACTAAATATTACTGGGACTGGAAGGAAGAATTAAAAATACAGTTTTAGGATAATCATACTGTATCTTGATCTCTTACTGCTGCCACATGTTCCTGACTCTGCTCTCTACACACCAAATGATAACAGTTGAACAGCAGTTTGTGAAATAGTCACAAACTTTAATTTATTGATTCGTGTACATAGACACAAATTTCAAATTTTTTCCCTGAAGGTCAGCACGAAATCAACTGGTATGTAATCCACGTAATTGTGAACCGCTGAAGGTTGATTCATTTGTAATGTAACTTCGGTACTTAAGTTACACCACTTCCACAGTTATTTTAACCCAAAGTGCAATCTTCTCCTAAACCTAACTAAGTAGTTTTATTTTGAAAAGATTGGAGCCGAAATTGACGCGTGCATCACGTGTTGCTGGACATTCGTAGGAAAACGCACTAACGTTGAAAGTCGTGCTGGGCGTCACAGAAAAACAAATCACGTAGATTAAATTTAGTGACCATTTCACGACACTGTGTTGGATAAATTCATGTCTGAAGTGTTCATGTTCATGTGTGTGTTCTTAACTTAGGCCACCTTTAGGGACATATTTCAGACTAAATACCAGTTAATTGGGGACAGGTTGTTGGGAAAAAGCTGATTTGTGTGTGTTCTCTCTGTACGACAGATCTCTACATGATCATAAATGTGGATGAGGAGGCTGAATGTCCGCCGGCTGGAACAGAACCACATGAAGATGGATTGAACTCATCGCTGAAAACCTGGAGGAGACGGACAGATCCATCTCTCAGCCACACAGTGTGTCTGTGTGTGTGTGTGTGTGTGTGTGTGTGGTCATACTGTAGCTACGTTTCTAAAAATACAGAGACCAAAAGAAAACATATATAACCAAAAGCTACTTATTTATCTTAGTTTGGCTCCTGTCACCTTTAACACTCATTCATCACGGTCTTCATCAGCAGAAGCACAGAACAGCACCGCTGCTCTCCTATAAGCTGAGACGACGTCTCATCAACATCAAATCCTGTAAACTAGGAATCAGAATCAGGTCACAGCAGCAATTAACAACAAGAATTAGACTCTGTAGTAGCGTGTAGAGTCCAATGAGAGGCAGCACTTCACAGCTGATCAATGGAGAGGAGAGAGGATATTTTATACTGAGACTGCTACTTATCAGATAAAGATAAAGAAAATATACTCACCTGTAACACATAGGCCTACAGGTGATACATACAGTATCAGCGGGTGATGTAATTCAGGGTGGAGTTTCTAGGTCAAATGATAAGACTGGAATGAGGCTACAAGGAGAATGGCCTCAGTATGCTTCAAACTAGGGCGGTCAATCTAGAAAATAGTTAATCCTGATTAATCGCACATTTTTTATCTGTTCAAAATGTACCTTAAAGGGAGATTTATCAAGTATTTAATACTCTTGTCAATGTGGTAGTGGACAAATATGCTGGCTTTATGCAAATGTACGTATATTTATTATTGGAAATCAATTAACAACACAAAACAATGACAGATATTGTCCATTAAGCATAACAAATATGCTCAAATCATAACATGGCAAACTGCAGCCCAACAGGCAACAGCAGCTGTCAGTGTGCTGTATTTGTCCGCTGTATTTATACCCTACACCTTAAAGAAGTTGCTTCATTGAGCTGTGAGTGTGACTACAAACGGAGTTCACTCCGTCATGGAGTGGGAGGCTGTAGGGAACGGATTGGAATTGGGCCAGGGTGAAAACAGGGCTGCGGTCGAAAAGTCTTTTTCTCTCAGGAAGGTTCCTAACGGAGTGAAATGAGCCGGAAGCATCTGAGTAGTAGCCATGATAAGAGCTGTTTGAATCCTCTAAATGTTAAGGAAAGGTGCTTCAATGCTTCCTTTATCATCTCTTTTAGCATAGGATACACTTGAGCATCCTTTATTTAAGGAAAGGAGATAATACCGTCCCACAATTCCTTACGGCCGCAACATTTAAAGCGACGCACCATTCTGTCGTTCATGAAAACAAACGATATGCCTATCTTGCATATTCTTTTCATACAGTCATATACTAATTGGGATTCATGTTGATAAATACGAGTGGACAAACATTTTGATTCACTTTATTTCTATGTATTTATTTTGAACAAGTAACAAATAAGTAAGGGATAACGACCGGCTAGCTGTACATTATCCCGCTTATTACACGTCTACCTACTGAAGAAATCAATATTTTGACAGAAAAACGGTCCACCAGAGTCCGACATCAGACCTGCGCCCATAGCAACGGTCTGATATACATAGCAACGGTCTGTTATAAAGAAATAACGGCCGCAGAACACCGCGATTGACCAATTACGATCGAATATTCAACATGGCTCTACTCCTTCACCATAACTCAAAAAATAACTAAATATTTATCATATACACTTTTTGTGGTAGCCTGTAAGTTATTCCTTTTTTATTTCAGTTCCAACCTTCTTTAATGAAGTGATATATTTCACCGGTTGTCCACGTTGGGTCAGATAATCATTTATTATATTTTGATGTAAAGTGTTCCAGCAACAGAAGGACCTGCAGTATCTCTATTTCAAACACCGCGGGTGAAGCAGCCGGTCACTGAAGGAGTTATATAACAACGCACATAGGGAATCGGCGACTTTTGTAGTTTGTTGGGAACATTGTAGTTTCACCACAGCAGACCCGCGTCACTCACATCCACCACCGTTGCATCATAATTACAGAGTCGGATTTTCTTAACACCACGGTGGTCTTTTCCTAAATCCTTCTGAATTCTCATCCTCATCTTCCCATGACCTCATGACATTTTCCATCAAGGTCAAGTGGTAAGGAAAAGACATTAGGATGTATTTTTTTTACTTTTTGACTGCAGCCCTGGTATATTCAGACAGACAGGATGAGAAAAATGTGTTTTTATTTTTTAATCAGGCAGCTTTTATCTTACTTGGTTCTTTAAGTTCCTCTGGACTGAGAGAGGCCTGCAGCAGGTCGGTCCTCGTGGCCGGAGAGGAGCCTTTCAACTTGGGTTGATTGGAGATGAGCTACAGCTAGTCCTCCCCCATGACTGCAGCATGTGGCGGGAAGCTACAGATAACCTCTTACCATCCCCAGCTGGCATCTGCTCCTACAGTCGTCCCTCGCTCTGGCTCCATCTCCTGGAGGTTGTGATAAAACATCACACTGGCTGTAGGCATCTTGGCAAATGAAGCGTCAAGAGTTAGTAACAGCTACATATTATATAATGATAGCATGGACCTTCCTACTGTTACGACAGAGTAAGAAGTCAGTGTGTAATTGTGTACTGACAGAAACTGATGATCAGAAATCACTCCCTATTTATTGAGATTTATTCACTAGATAGTGCCTCAAAAAATTTCCCACAAAGGAGCAAATAGAAGTTTCTACCAACGATCCCTCAGCTCTAGATTTTATAGATACTAAATTACCATTGTGCAACTCAACCGCTGTAAGCGATGACATAAAATGATGATTCATTAGCGTCTGAAATCTCAATTCACTGCTCACTAAAGAGCAAACCACTGAGTGTCTATTATGTACAGTACAGGAGGGAGTAGTGAATGAGTAACTGAGGGAGGGATTTTGGACACAGTTTGAGATTATAGTGCCAAATAAATTTTACAAACAAAGAAAGATAAGCCCTCTGGATTCATTACCTTTTGTAATTTATTTTCAGAGCTGGAGCCTTCATTCACCATCCTAGATATGGATCCTGTTGTATGGCACACAAATACCCATCAACAAGAAACTTGAAATAAATCTTTTAGTTGTTTTGCATCTCTCTGTAGTTGTTAAGCATCTCTTCTTAGTTGTTTTGCATCTCTTTTTGGTCATTTTGCATCTCTTTTTGGTCATTTTGCATCTCTTTTTGGTTGTTTTTAATCTCTTTTTGGTTGTTTTGCATCTCTTTTTGGTCATTTTGCATCTCCTTGGTTGTTTTGCATCTCTTTTTGGTTGTTTTGCATCTCTCTGTAGTTGTTTAGTATCTCTTCTTGGTTATTTTGCAACTCTTTTGGTTGTTTTGCATCTTTTTGTCTTTCTGCATTTATTCTTAGTTGTTTTGCATCTCTTCTTGGTCGTTTTGCATCTCTCTGTGGTTGTTTTGCATATATTTTTTGGTTGTTTTGCATCTCTTCTTGTTTTTTTTGCATCTCCATTTTGTCATTTTGCATCTCTTGGTTGTTTTGCATCTTTTTTTTGTTGTTTTGCATCTCTTCTTTAACTTCTATAAAGAAACAAAGATAATCCCTTTGGATTCATTACCTTTGTAATTTGTTTTCAGAGCTGGAGCCTTCGTTCCATCATCCTAGATATGGATCCTGTTGTATGGCACAAAAATATCCATCAACAAGAAACTTGATTCTCCAAGCACGTTGGCATCTTGCGTTCTCTTTTTCTTGGCGATACTCAAAACATGCTTAAATCAATCAGCTGTAGAGAATCCATATGCATGCTACTGTATATGTTCAACAAATGTTTAAGAAAAGGTCCGAAAAACTCTTTTGAAAAGCTACATAACTCAAACTAATGGCAAGATTTAGCTTATCAGGGAACTTTAAATGGATACTCTCCTCACTGCAAAGCTCCTCCAAAAGCAATTTGGATCGTAGAGTAATGTGATTTTGAAGAAAGGCAATCACCCAGAACAACTGCAGTGAAAAACAGCCAGAGCAGGAGCAGGATGTGATTTTAAATACCCACTGTGCTGAGCTGAGTGAGGACAGACTGTAAGAGGAAAAATGTTATTTCACTAACGGAAGATTTATATTTCTGGAGTTGCCAAATGGGAGAAAAAAGTGAGAGAGAAGAAGAGAAGGTGAGAGGAAGGTCAGGGAGGTAAAGGAGACGGGAACAAACAGGAGGCACACAGGAACCAGTGGGGGGAAATGAACACCATCCACCAACCACATGTTGGTAAATTTAGGCCGACTCTGTCACATTAGTCTAGTTCACCAGTCACTCAGGAAGGGAGGTGAACAACCACCGTCGAAAAGCCATCGAGTGTAAGTGCCACATTCAAGCTGACACAAGGTCACCGGTGCATAGAAAGACAGAAATCCTTCCACCACCAAGGGACCACACAGGAGAAGAGGTTTAGATCCTCCCTCCCAGTGACAGTAGGACTACTGTAGTCTTTTGTAACCTGTTATCCTGTTTGAGCTCCTGCCTGCCTGTTATTTCCTGCCTCAGCCCCTTCAGATATGTTTGACTTCTGCCTCCTGTTGCTGAGTATTAGCCTGTTTTATGAACAGAACATTTGAGCAAAGTGAATTGCCTGGTTTGTTTAGCATCTGTTTTGGTTGTTTAGCATCTGTTTTTGGTTGTTTTTCATCTCTTTTGGTTGTTTTGCATCTCTTTTGGTTGTTTTGCATCTCTCTGTGGTTGTTTTGCATCTCTTTTTGGTTGTTTTTCATCTGTTTTGGTTGTTTTGCATCTCTCTGTGGTTGTTTTTCATCTCTTTTGGTTGTTTTGCATCTCTTTTGGTTGTTTTGCATCTCTCTGTGGTTGTTTTGCATCTCTCTGTGGTTGTTTTGCATCTCTTTTTGGTTGTTTTTCATCTGTTTTGGTTGTTTTGCATCTCTTTTGGTTGTTTTGCATCTCTTCTTGGTTGTTTTGCATCTCTTTTTGGTTGTTTTTCATCTCTTTTGGTTGTTTTGCATCTCTTTTGGTTGTTTTGCATCTCTCTGTGGTTGTTTTGCATCTCTCTGTGGTTGTTTTGCATCTCTCTGTGGTTGTTTTGCACCTCTTTTGGTTGTTTTGCATCTCTTTTGGTTGTTTTGCGCCTCTTCTTGGTTGTGTTGCACCTTTTTTGGTTGTTCTGCATCTGTTTTGGGTTGTTTTGCATCTCTTTTTGGTTGTGTTGCATCTCGTCTTGGTTGTTTTGTATCTCTGGGCTTCATCTTAACTTTGACTTGGTAGGTCCATATGTGTCATATTTCCAGAGCAGCCAGTATCTATCCATCTTTTTTACAGCTGAGGCCTTAAATAAACTTGGGCCCTGCCATACATACAGTATATTGAACTATACCAAATGTAATTCAAAATACAAAATGAAATGTCATCCCTTCATCTCTCCTACTTGAGCATGTGCCTCACATTTCATTGGCGGTTCATGGTACATGGCTAGTTTGCAGGCTGACATGACTTTGGCCTTAATGACATTCATTATGAGCTTAATTAGATGTACAATAGGCCGTCATGGCAGCAAAGACGAATGCTGATAATTCAATTCTGGCCAAAGGTTGACTGGAGAACATACTACTCAGATAGAGTCTGCCCTTTCTTACTGATTAGGTTGTTATGAAGCACAGAGAGATACAGAGCGTGAAAGTGACAGACTGGGTCAGACTGACAGATAAGCATGAATAAAATGTTCTCCAGCAGGTGATCAGTCACCCTCAGTCATAACATAAATCATTCCTCAAGTTTCACCAAAACATGACTGGTATTCTTACAGATGTGTGTTTTCAATCAGACCCATCAGTCAACCTCAATGCCAGAACACACACACATTTATTTATTACACGGCTTTGTTGAATACTCGATGCTGATTGGTTAATTACGGCGTTGCTATGTGTAACAGACCGTTGCTATACATAACAGACCGTTGCTATGTATAACAGACCGTTGCTACGTGTAACAGACCGTTGCTATGTAGAACAGACCGTTGCTATGTGTAACAGACTGTTGCTATGTAGAACAGACTGTTGCCATGTGTAACAGACCGTTGCAATGTGTAACAGACCGTTGCTATGTGTAACAGACCGTTGCTATGTAGAACAGACCGTTGCTATGTGTAACAGACCGTTGCTATGTGTAACAGACCGTTGCTATGTATAATAGACTGTTGCTCTATATAACAGACCGTTGCTATGTGTAACAGACCGTTGCTATGTGCAACAGACCATTGCTATGTGTAACAGACCGTTGCTATGTATAACAGACTGTTGCTATGGACGCAGTTCTGATCTCGGTGGATGTCTGGCGGACCACTTTTGTGTTAAATTATTGATTTCTTAAGTAAGTGGCCGTGTATAACCAGGATAATGTACAGCTAGCGGGTCATTATTGTCCGCCAGAGTCTGAGATCAGAACTGCTATTCAGTGAAAGTGACTAACATTAACTAAGAGATTGTTATTTGCTTACGATCTGACAGTGTTATATAAGGACGTATATCAGTAGCAGAGTATGAAGAGCATTCCCAATCACAGCACCACTTAAAATGAATAATAATGGTTATGTTTTAATAAACACATTAGGAAAGATTATTTCTGACTCCATAGAAACTTCCTAACAAGAACTCAAACCTGTGTTGTTGTCCTTGAACAGGACCTGAAGCCTTGCGTGCTCACTCAGCTAAATGTATGACAGCAGGTTGCCTCCCTCTTTTTATCACAACAAAACAAAGCGAAACCACCACAAAGCCTCACGCAGCAGAAGCATCAACACGTGCAGTAACAAGTGATCGTGGTCACGAGGTACGGCTGCCTCTTGAGTGGCATCACAAAGCACCACATACTGTTTATTTCTCTGCAGCTCTGCCAAGGTGAAATTCAATGTCACTGGAGATCTCACTTGCTCTTTAGAAATGAAAAAGGCAATAGATGTAATTGGAAACAGAGTAATGTGTACGTAAAGTTACAGGCAAACTGGTTTATCAAGGACGCGTCCCCTTTATCCATTTAATCCCCCTGTACTGTAATTCACACTCAGATAAATCAGAGTGTGTGTGTGTGTGTGTGTGTTGCTTCTTCTGTTTCTGAAGCTTTCAGCCCACAAACATCAACACTATCGTACTATCGTTTAGATGTTTCAGAATAACTGTTATTTTGGTCTAAAATAAGTTGAATTTCTACTCAAACTGTCAATAAAATGTCTCAAAATAAAACCTATCGGTATGAAAAGCATAAAAATATGTAAATGTGCTGTCAACTCGTATCCATCACAGAATCAACAATCACATTACCTTCTAGATTTGTCATTTTTTAACCAAAAATTCTTTCTCATACAAAAGAAATAAACTAAATGCACACCCTTATACTCAACAGAATAAAAGGTGTTTACACTCAAGTATCAGTCGCCTCTTGCGCCATAAGCAACTTTTAAAGATGCATAACTTTCACAGTGCCTGGGTGAGGATGTTAAAAAGGAATATGAGGAGAATAACTTTGCATTAAATATAAGGAAAAACTGTCCTGCTAGCAGAAAGCTAATATCGTATCTGAATTTCCTGGAGGGTATGAATGAAATGCAGACACGTGGGGGAAATGTGAATGCAGGGTGTGAGCTGGACCGAGCCAGCTTTTGATACATGCAAATAAACAAATATGAAAACTTAAACGCTAACTTCTGCATATTTCGACCATATTTTCCCATGTTTTTGTGTCTAAGTGACTGATCAAGCCATTTAATAGGCGTTATCAATCACCATCAGCACCATAGATATGAGTTATTAGGGGCCTACTACGTTGTAAAAGTGAAAGTGAAACTTCAAAGTAACACGTTCTAACATGTAAAACTGAATGAAACATCACGTTGTGAACATAAAAAAAGGCTTCTTTAGGTTTAGGCAACAAAACTACAACTTCTTTAGGTTTAGGCAACAAAACCACAACTTCTTTAGGTTTAGCCAATAAAACTACAACTTCTTTAGGTTTAGGCAACAAAACTACAACTTCTTTAGGTTTAAACAACAAAACCACAACTTCTTTAGGTTTAGGCAACAAAACTACAACTTCTTTAGGTTTAGGCAAAAAAAACAAAATAGTTAAATTTAGTGAAAAACATTGTGTTTTGGGTTAAAATAACTAATAATAATGGTACAGATAGACAACCCTGAATCATAATGCCTCCGGCCGCGGCTCTCGCAGCTGCACAGGTATTAAAAACTAAAGCATGCAAAATGTAAACATGTAATTAAATTAGTTTATTATTAAGTGAAATGTATCGGCCATTAACTGAAACACAGTGACATTTGTAACATGAATGAGGCTGTAAATGAATATCAGCAACAATATTCACTTGGTCTACTTCATTGATCTGATATAAGAACACTAGTTATCTTCTCTCAGGCCTCGGCGTTGTACACTGAGAGGTCAGACACCATGGTCACATGCAGTTCCCATGTAAACTGATTGACAGGTCTCTTGACTTTGCCCTGCTGACGTCTGCTCTCCCTGATCATCAGCTGGATGTCCTCGTCGTCCAGGATACGGATGAGGTCGCCCTCGGGGTCGCGGTAGTTCACGGCGATGTCGTCCACCTTGAAGACGTTCCTGAAGAGAGACGAGGACAGGGAGAGGATTACGTCAGACGTTTTAACGCCCAGACATGTTCCTCCTTTTTTACTTTTATTAATTTGACTATAACACATCACAGCAGTCAGACCTTTTCTTTATTTTGTCTTACTTTTATCAGGATTAGTACTTTATTATTATTATTATTGTGTGGAGGTTCTTATTCAGACTATTCCAAGAGAATGAAAATGCTTCTAGGTTTCTTTCATAATAAGTGGTTGTTGACTTCAATGGTAAAAGCAATAAAAGATATTTAATGAAGACATTATGAGAAAACCCAGCACCGTTCTTCCAGTGAAGAACTGACTGCCCCCACATGGCTTTTGTTGATATATTACAGCTTAATTAAAATTTTGCTGTGGGAATTATCACCAAGAAAACGTGCTGGACCAAAGGAAATGTGTAATGAGATATGAAGTAACCACCGTCTCTATGTTCACCTCACGCAGACAGAAATGTTTGAGCCCAGGACTTAATAAGAGAGAGAGACAGACAGACAGAGTTCATGAGGCTTTCTGCAGGATTCCTGGAGGCACCGCATGACGGAGATAGTAAAAGTCACTTCCTGTCACCAGCAGTGAAAGAACAAACAACATTTTCTCATTAGAGGATGTGCATTCTTAATCTATAATTACACATTATTCTTATATATCACTATACACCGATCAGCCATAACATTATGACAGCATGGGCACCCTGACTGGTCTGCGGCTACGCAGCCCCATACACAACAAACTGCGATGCACTGTGTGTTTCTATCGGAACCAGCATTCACTTTTTCAGCAGTTTGAGCTCCAGTAGCTCTTCTATTGGATCGGACAACACGGGCCAGCCTTCGTTCCCCACGTGCATCAATGAGCCTCGGGTCTGACCCTGTCGCCGGTCACCGGTTTTCCTTCCTTGGACCACTTTTGGTAGGTCCTGACCACTGCAAACCGGGAACATCCCACAAGAGCTGCAGTTCTGGAGATGCTCTGACCCAGTCATCTAGCCATCACTATTTGGCCCTTCTCAAAGTCGCTCACATCCTTACGCGGGCCCATTTTTTCTGCTTCCAACACAAAGTCAAATGTTCAAAATGTTCACTTCCTGTAATATATCCTATCCACTGCCAGGTGCCATGGTAACCAGATAATCAATGTTATTCACTTCCCCTGTCAGTGGTCATAATGTTATGGCTGATCCGTGTATAAAATGTCAGTGGTGAGTGGGGTATCACCGACAGCATCATTGCTGAAGTGTCTCTCTGCTTGTATTAGATGAAACATTACTGAAATGTGTTAAAACACACTGTTGATAATCTTGCAAACTTAAAGGTCCAGTGTGTAGGATTTAGTGGCATCTAGTGATGAGGTTGCAGATTGCAACCAACTGAGTACCCCTCCGCTCACTCCTCCCTTGCGGTAACGTGAGCCGCTGAGTGTAAAACCGCGGTAACGACTTTGTCCTCGCTCAGAAGCCATCCATACCATAATAACACTACTTTAGGAGCAACAGAAGTCAGACAGCGGCTGCCGTTACCACGGTTTAACACTCTGCAGCTCACGTTACCGCAGTTTCACAAGTGTGTCGTGTGGCCTAACATGGAGGGGTGGGAATCACCGGAGGCCCCACGATACGATATACCTAAGGCACGATACAATCTAATTGTGATTTTAAACATTTTGCAATATGCTGAGTATTGCGATATAGAGATATAGTGATATATTACGATTTATTACCTTTTTTCAAATGCAAATTATGCAGTTTGACAACATTTGTTTGATGTACTAAGATACAGTTTTCACTGTTAGTCTCAGACTTTTCATTCACATATCTTGAGGTCAGATGTCACAGGACACCTTTGAAAATGGCTATGCCAGTTTTTCCTTGCCAAAATTTAACGTAATTTTGGAGCGTTATTTAGCTTTCATCCCGACAAGCTAGTACGACATAGTTGGTACCAATGAACTCCTTAGGTTTTTCTAGTTTCATATGATACCAGTATACTTGACGCTCTTGTATCAATACAATATTGCCATACGATACTATACTGTATTGATTTTTCCCCACCCTTAGCCTTCAGGTAACGTAAAAACGTGAAAAGGTCTCGCTAGAGCCAGTGTCAGCAGCTGCAGCTCTTCCTCACTATTTCTTTGATTCTTCCTCCTTGTTTAACACGATGAAATCCTCTCTCCTCTTTTCCTCTCCACTATCTCCTAATACCTCCTCCCCCTTCCCTCCCTCCCTTTATCAGTGCTGAGCCATATTAAAACTGGAGACCAGGGTCCCATCCATCCTTCTCCAGGGCTCAATAGGCCCGAACACAGAAAAAACAATAATGAGCAGATAAGCGGAAGAAATGAACTGATTATGAATGGGGAGGGCTAATCATCGTAGCGCTCACCTATCTAATTTACCAGATAATGAGAGATGGAGGGAGAGGGAGGCTGGAAGAGAAAAAGACAGATATGATGGTGGAATGAGCATATGCATCCGGTGATGGCGGCGCTGTGGGAGGGTGGGGGGGGCAGTCGGAGGTCTCGCAGGAACTAATTTGACGAGCGGTGATGATGGGCAACGGGCAATTTGCAGGTTTGCTGTGCAGAACAGTTTAATACGCCGCCCCTCAGGGCAGGCCGCTGAATTAATGGACTTTTATCCTCGTTTGTTCTGATGGCGAGGGAGCTGAAAGAGTGGTCACAGAGGTCAACAATCACGTTCATCAGTGAATCCCCAGGAGAAACACTCCACATGGAAATCTGCTTTACGAACAAAACACTTTAATGTGTGATTTAAATCACCGTCTTTACTGTCTTTCTGAGGCTGCAGCAGGTTCAGTTTTAGAGCTAGAGTGAAGACACAGATATGCTGAGTATTGTGGCTAAAGATAATCAGAGCCTCGTGAAACTTTACAGCCACAAACTAGAGACCTCGAGCATTCAGAGGATGGATGGCTTTCCTAGCTAGATTGACAATAAGGGGTTTCTGAGCAGTTTACACAACAGAAGTGCTCGCCATCCAAATGCTTAAAAATGCCATTCTTGAAAAAATCTCTTTTTCTATGGTGTTCCTCAAGGTCTTGGTGTCTTAATGTGGTATTTTGGAGGAATTATTGATCATTTTTATCAATTCTCGAGTGGTAAAAAATGTTAAATTTAGCTCCAAATCTGTGTAACAAATGGTATCAACCCAAAAATGGCTGCAAAAAACTTATGAGACATAATAGAGCATGAAGATGATCATCATATACTCATATCATAATGTTCTAAGCTCTTATACACTTTTACAATTTATCTTAATTAATTATTTAATTCATGTTAGTTTCTGATTCATGACTAGAACAACTGGACACACAGTGTTGAGCTGATGAACACCACTTCTATGTGACAGCTACTGTTGACCTGCTATCTCCCCCTAAAGACCACCTGTACCCCCCTAAAAACGTGTCTATTGTAGGTCTCAGGGGGTTAAAGTCTCATTTATTAAAATGGCTTGTATAAAACATGTTGAGCACTTCACAAATGTTTTACAAAGCTCAAACTAGTTTGTCATTGATGTAATTCTAGTAGGAGAGTAATGTGGAATAGTCGCACGCTACACTGCCTCCACGTCAAGAGTTCATCAAATAGTTTTATGTTCCATTATCACATCGTTTGGAAGGTGTTGTAATTCACTCAAAGGTGTGAGGTTGCACACAATAATTTCCCCTCCACGGGTGAACAACAGTCGGCTCTTCACACCCACAACATTGATCCTCACATTTCTCTCAAACACATGGGTGTAAATGAAATAAAAACACGACATAAAACAAACACTTTTAAATGTTTTGTTTCTCCAGTTCGGTACACACCCACCTCATACGAGACAGCAGGTCCTTGTAGGTCGGCTGGATAGTGATGTCCTCTTGAACACACACATCTCTGTAAAGAAGGAACACACATTTTAAGACCGGCCTGAAACATTCACTCCTTAAGGTGTAATTAAACTTAAAAAAACGTTATCTTTATCATTACATATATGAAATGTGACCTCTGCATTTAACCATTTTAGGAGCAGTGGGCTGCTGTGAAGCACCCGGAGAGCAACTTGGGGTTCAGAGTCTCACTCAGGGACATTTCAACATGCAGACAGTAGGGGTCGGGAATCGAACTGACAACTTTGTGATTAAAGGATGACCCGCTCTACCCCCTGAGCCACAACCGCCTTGATTACCATGATACGTTTTAGAACTCTGGATTATCTGAAGCTGACACTCAAAACACTTTTTCACCTCATCAAAACAAATGGTTTCTTTATTTTACAAATATCTAATCTAACAATAGAAATCCCGTTAACTCGTCAATATGAAATTAATAATTGCTCTCACACACACACGCTCCTAAACAGACCTGGTTTGGACTCCAGAGGGGGTGAGCAGGAAGCAGCGCAGACAGCTGTAGGTGAGGACGCCACCATCGCCTTCTGAGTCGCTCTCTGGGAGGGGCTTAATGATCTTCACAAAGGATTGTGGGAAAATACCTGTCTGATTGTTCACCGTTCCCTGAGGAGAAGACGGAAGGACAGAGGAGAGGGTTGAGAAGTAGTGAATGAGTGGAGAGACCCAGAGGATGGACTGATGAGATGTGTTGATGATTTAAAGGACAGAAACACAATAAAGCAACAGCGACGTGCATCTAGAGAGAAGCTTTCTGGAATAATTAGCTTGTTAATAATATTCTGCTGATGTTACTACACCCCTGGTGTCTGAGCGTGTCTCTGCATAAACACGCAGCAGCACCAGGCAACAAAAAAAGGATCCATGTGATCATGCAACAGTACAACAAATAATTTAATTTGGGACTTTAAGATACAGTGAGGAACTTGGTTATGAAACAGAGTCAGTTTAATCCTGATGCCTCTCTATGACCTACATCAAACAGAAGATTGGCTATTTCTATATAGTTATTATTAACCATCTGAGACCCACAATAGACCCGTTTTAGTCTTTTTTAGGGGGGTGCATGGAGTCTTAGGGGGGAGATAGCAGGTCAGCAGTAGATGTCACATAGAAGTGGTGTACATCATCTGAAAGCTGGGAACCTGAAGGGTCGCGGGTCTCAGGGGGTTAACGGATTCCGTGTGAAATCAGACAACATCATGTAGGTTCACCAGAATCTCCATCAGCTCAGACTCCAGCTTAGACTCCAGCTGGGCCTCCGGCAGTGACCTGACTGCCACGGACAGACCCAGATCCGGCTTCGCTGCAGCTTTGCTGGGCAGTCGTAGCTCTGACGGGATGTGGAGAGCTCCGCGCCCAGCAGCAGCAGCGGCTCCTCTTCCGGCCAGGAGCAGAGCTTTGCCTGAGGTACTGCGCGGGGCAGACCGTCAGACCCTGCTGCAATAAAATGAGAGGTTTTCTAAAGGGACTCTGGTACTCTGTAACACTACCGCTTTTGTCCACAGGGACCGCCTAAATCAAAACTAGTAGCTTAAATTAACAAGAATTTCCAATCTTTAATTTATCAGTTAGGTTTCAATAAGGACTGAATTTAGATTTGTACCTTTAAATCTTTTTTTTTTTTTTTTTTGTTGCCTGTGCCCCCCCTGGCCACCCTCTTCCGCCGCCCCTGCAGCTTCACAAAAAGCTGCTCAGGAACTAGTAAGTATTTCTCATTTTCTCTGGAAACCCTGAAACTGTTGAGGTTTCTCTCCACTAGTGTGTTTGAAACAATCACCTTGATGTACCAGTCTGCCAGTTGGATGTGTCACGTTTTCCACCCACAGCCGCTCTGTCCGCTGACTAAATTAAAGGCACTCAGTCAACTTTTCACAAGTTGTAAGCAAAAAACAAAACAAAACGCTTGTTACGAGCATGGACGCAAAGAAACAAGAACAAGGAGATGGTGTTACTGCACTGTTGTATAAGGATTAATAGATTATGATGTGTAGATTTCTCTAGAAAGCCAGAGGCAAGATAAGTGCATCCTCCTCCTCCATGTTGATTCTCTCTCTCTCTCCACTATCAGCTTCCACCTCCTCCCTCCCTCTATCACCCACTCCCTCCTTCTCTCTCACACTCTCTCTCAACACCTTGCACATTTTTATCAAACACGTTTCCTGACCTTTCTTTAACTATATTTGCCAGCACCAGTGTTGCATTTTTATGTTGAGCAGCTAATTAAAATGTCCCACATCCCGTTTTTGGACGGCGGCGACTTACACGTGACACCTGTGGAGAGTGTGTAATCAGGACATTTTGTTCATTAAGTAATTGTTCCTCTAAAAGAAACTGGAGCAGGTCACCTGCAGTCACATCTGTGGAGGTACTTTGTGGTCGCCGTGCTCAGCTGCTGCCATGTGGGGATGACACCATTTTCAAGTTTTATTATATTCTGTAATTAGCTTTTTGACTGCTGCAACTTGTGAAGGAACTGATTTTTTCATTTCCTTACAACATACTAAATAAAGCAAAATGGAAATATATACTCCACGGCCAAAAATATGTGGACACCCAAATAAAGTATGTGGATACTACAACATCACGTCCATATGAGACTTTTGAATATGTCAACCCAAAACCATCAGCATTCATCTGCTGCTATGACAACCTCCACTCTTCTGGGAAGGCTTTTTACCAGTTTGTTGTTTCTCAGTGGAGCTGTATGAGGTACTTCTCCATAGTCAGTGTATTTCCTGCAGTAGATGGCGGTCGGCATGCCCGTGGAGAAACAGGAGTACCAGCACAGGAGCAAAGCAATACAGTGCTGTGGACGGGAACAGCAGCGTGACAGATTTTAGACACCTAAAAATATATATATACATATTTATTACACAGCTTTGCTGAATACTTGATTCTGATTCGTCAATCACGGCATTCTACGGTCTGTTATTTCTTTATAGCAGGCCGTTGCTATGTATAACAGACCGTTGCTATGGGTGCAGTTCTGATGTCGGACTCCGGCGCACCGTTTTTGTGTCAAATTCTTGATTTCTTAAGTAAGTAGCCGTGTAATAAGCGGGATGATGAACAGCTAGCGGCTCATTGTTGTGAAATAAACCCTGACAGGGCGATGCGGACCCCAACGCGAATGACCGGCTCGCTGTACATTATCCCTCACGTATATCAGTTTAAGTGTGCGTTATATTTAGAATATTTTCACCCCTTTACCTCGCCGTCACACAGCCCCTTTCTGACGGGGATCTCAAGCCGTTATCTATGCTCTCTTCGGAGCCACCAGACTACATTCACAAAAACAGTAATTTTACCTCTCAGAACACAGGAGTTGCTCATCGACCGCTGCCTCGATCGGTTAGTTTGTTTGTGTTATTGTGTGACTTTGGTGAATCCAAACCAACCCTTTAAAACACCAAAGTCACACAATAACGCACACATATTAACCGATCGATGCAGAGGTAGACCAGTAACTCCTGTGTTCTGAGAAGTAAAATTACTGTTTTTGTGAATGTAGTCTGGTGGCTTTGAAGAGAGCATAGATAACGGCTTCCCGTCGTAAAGGGCTGTCTGACAGCAAGGTTAAGTGGTGAAAATATTCTAAATATAGTGTACACTTAAACTGATATTGATTTTTTTAGGTGTCTAAATGTGTTTATAACTGCTGCCCCCCGTCCGCTGCCGTGCTGGTCTGTTTCTCCAAACTCCATCTACTGTAGGTAATATACACTGACTATGGAGAAATACCTCGTATAACCCCACTAAGAAACACCTGAACTATCCCATTAAGCCATAACAGCATCAGTGAGGTTCGGACGCTGATGTTGAATGATCAGGACTGGCTCACAAGTGATGTTCCAGTTCATCCCAGAGGTGTTGGACTGGGTGGAGGTCAGGTCTCTGTGCAGACCAGTCCAGTTCTTCCACACTGGCACAATCATTTCTGAATCGGCACCGAAGTATCTTGATAGTATTGAATCAGGAGATCGGTGAATCGTCCCAACCCTATCATTTAGACTATTATTTTATCTTCTCACTTTTCATCTTTCTCTCCCTTTCCCTCTTTAATTTTCTCCATCTCTTGCCATTACCTCGTCTCGTCCTCCATCTCTTTCCTCTCCTCCACCGTCCCAATCAGGATGCCTCCTTCTCTCTTTCTATTTTTTCTCTCTTCTTTGCTCACGTCTCCTCTCCCCCTCCACCTCTTCTATATCTTTCCCATCCCTCTCATCCATCTTTCCCAGCCTGCCTTCCACTCTCCCACTCTTTCCCTCCCTCTCTCCTTCTCTACTTTTCTCTCTCCCCCCCCTCCCTCCCTCTCCCACTCTCTCTCTCTTCTTCTCTCCTCTTCTTACCTCCAGCCAGTCTGTGTTGACTCGTTGCAGCAGGAAGATCACCTCTCCCTTCTTCAGGTTCAGCTCCGCCTTGCCGTTGCCGCGAAAGTCAAATATCGCCTGGGAAACACACACAAAAGAAACCACACACACACACACACACGAGTCAGTGCGAGGGGAGAGGAACGAGAGAGGAGAGAGAGACGGACACATTCAACACAAAGAGAGAAGAGAGAGCGGACAGGTAAAACACACTTTTTTTCTGATGGAGAATGTTGTGTGAGTGTTCAAGTAGAGAAAGAGACGGATAGAGAGAAGAAAGAGAAGAGATATTTGTTCCAGTTTGACAAAGTTGAGATTTGTGTGCAAATAAGAGAATCGATGCAAAAAAGGCAGTGAAGTTTGGAGCGTGAGAAGACCCGTGTGTTTGCATGTGTGAGTTATTGAGTGAAGGGATGCGAGAGAAGACGAGGATGAATTCATCCACTTCAAGAAGTTTTGCGAGGAAGAGTGAATTCACACGAAAAGGAGTGAACCTGTGAGATGTGCGTGAGTGAGAGTGAAAGGAGGCAAGACGATGAGGAAGAAGAGATGTTAGAGGAGGATCACTTCGTGTGCTGCTGCTGTTCTGTCTGTGAGTTTGTGTGGAGCAGATATTTGTAAGCAATAAGTAGTAATATTGTGTTTTAAAATGCACATTAGGACTACAACTAATGTAGATTATTTTATGAAATGTTGAAATCACATTAGCCCGGTGTGACGTCTTCAAGTGTCTTGTTTTACTTGACCAACAGTCTAAAGATGTTAAATTGATATTGATATAAAACAGAAAGAAGCAGCAAATCCTCATATTTGAGAAGCTGTTACAAAGAGTGTCGAAGCAAACAGACGAAACTTTGGTGCTTTTTTTTTCAGCTAGATGGCGCTGCTGTAGCGCTGCCGCCATTTTGGACTGAAAACGCCAATGAATCTGTGTCCATGGATGTATAAAGAGACGTCTGTAAATCAGAGGATACATTTCTTTTTAGGTAAATCAACGTACGAACACAATCCCAGTACGAACACTTAAATAGCCATCATTTAAATCATTATGTCCTAAAAGTTTTAAAATGAACTAACAGCTGAATCCAGAGTTATTTTCCTCGGCATAATGAACGTGCATCAGACCCACGGGACTGCACCGTCCTGCACGCTCAGAAGACATATCCGGTTCTGCCAACTTCCTGCTAGCTGTCTGCGCCTTTAATAATGGATATATTAGCCGCAGTTCATCACTTTTATTATCTTATAATACACCCATGGGCTGTATGCTGTAAGCCTGTACCGTGGTGGATGTATTAACGTCTCTTCTCCCAAGCAACCGGCTATCGGCCGGTAGCTAGTAGTGCTAGTAGCATGACATAAACAGAGTTTAATGGAGTTGTAGGCTATTTACTGACACGCAGGGAAAAAGAACAGGACACAACCTCTTATACATCCATGGTCTGTGGTCTACTGGACTCCATTCTGTATCCTTGACATGAAAAAGTTTGAGATTGCTCTCAAAATCTGTGTGCTGGATTTTTCTAATCGCTCCCTTTATGCTCCTCTGGGAAGCAGACGGGCAAAAAGTTTAATAAATAAGTAAGTATGTATATAGTTATAACAGTATGCATATTAATAATATTTGCATTGTTCAACACAGGACATTTCAGTAGAGACATTAAAATCTACTTAATTTTACTTCTGTACGTTACTTTGTAGGCGGACGTTTTACTGGCGTCCGGTAGTCGCTTTCAGTCCAAAATGGCGGTAGCGTAGCTTTGCTGCTGGGCGCTGATGTTGCAATGGAACGAACTATAGACTTTCTTAGCAACATACTGTACGTTCTTTGGCCGTAACCAGTTAAGCTTTTTCGCTTGATTAATAATCATTTCAGCACCACGTTCATGTACGCAGCACCTCTCTGTGTGTCCATACAAACTATACTGGACTTGCTAGTAATAACTTCGTGCAGCTGCGTGTCAAAGAGAGTCGTGTCTGTGGGAGATGAAGTAAAAAGCATGCACGAGGAGTTTGCAAAAGTGGCACAGCCTGAGGAGATGCCACGCTGCAATGCAAGAATGTGTGTGTGTGATTGGGGGGGCTGGATGCTCGACCATCCCGGTTAGCATCAGTGCGTCCGGAATAAAAGCCGGCTGAGTTGAATTTACATTTAAAGTAGAGCTCAGTAGAGTCATTACCGATGCTTTAAACCTGCTCCTGTCCTTTTGCAAAGAGACTCCTCGAACAGACAGATGATGAAGTAGCCTATTACACTCACAAGGTTTTCGCAAATGCACAACCATGCACACAAAAGCTACAATAATCTGTACACTGTAATAGCACTCGTACTGTGCACACTCTTGCAGTAAGCAGCTGTGTGTTATCAATATCAACTGAAGCATGCAGAAAAAGAAAGAGGGACAAAGAAAGAAAGAAAGGAGCGCAATTATATTGGACGAGGAAATTGGGGAGAGAATTACAACCACAGTAGGAGAGTGGAAGAGAGCTGGAGAATCAGGAGAGGAACAGCGAGTCCAAAAAAAGAACGAGGAGCGGTTAAAGCAGTGGGAGGGAGGTGAAGAAGAGGAGGAGGAAGAGGAGGAGGAGGAGGAGATAAGAAAAGTGAAAGTTAAACAGAGGTGCAGGGCTGCAGAGGGCTGATAGATCACTGCTGTTCTCTTGTGGTTGTGTGATAATCCTCACAGGACAGCGAGTGAGTGAGTGAGTGAGTGAGTGAGTGAGTGAGTGAGAGAGTGAGTGAGTGAGTGAGTGAGTGAGAGAGCGAGAGAGAGAGAGAGAGTGAATGCTTTCTTGTGCCAAGGCTTATTCTGGTTTCTTTCCAGGGTCACAATTCTCCTGTATTTCTCCTGATTTAGGGCAAATTTTCAATTTCTTTTTTCCTTTTCGTTATCTTAGCCTGTTTTTGGACTTGAGCAGTGTGTCTTATCCCTACTGTTTCCACCCGGACGACTATAGAGCTACACCAACTGTTGTTTCCTGGCGACACAGAGCAGTTTGAGCTCATGTTTAAGCTGCGCTCGCCACAGCGTGCATCACCCAAAGTTGGGCTTTGCTCGATTCAGCGAAAAGCCGTCGTGGTGCAGCGCGAGCCATTTGGAAATAATAGATTTCAGAGCGCAGTGGTGGCATTGGCACGTTGTGTCTGAAATGACCTTCAGTGAGTGAGAGGAGGAGAGAGAAATGGAGAGAACTAAGAGAAAGAAATCTATGCCAGAGATTCACACGCCAAGTTCACAACCAGAGGGGTGAATTATTCAGTTTTCTTTCCTGGGAGTTAAAAGTAAAATCAAAAGTTTAACAAAAAAATGCTGTTGCAGTTTACTTATTTTGATATTTTTCATTCTTTTAAAGTCACCAGAATGCAGGAAACAAAGTCTCTGAAACTCAAATTTAGTCTATTTGACACTAAATGGGACTATAATTTACTAAATGAACATCATGCTGTATTGAAGAAGACTTGAAACTAGAGATTGAGACCATAAACTCATGTTTACAATGTTTACTGAGGTAATAAATCAAGTGAGAAGTAGGATCATTTTCTTATAGACTTCTATACAACCAGAGGAGTCGCCCCCTGCTGGCTGTTAGAAAGAATGCAGGTTTGAGGCACTTCAGCATTGGCTTCCCTTCTCAAACCCGAAGGTTGCCTACTGTTCGCATCACATCCACTACCTGCATGCGAGGTTACGCAATTTGAATCCTACAGACTCATCCATTAACATTTTAAACTACTATATCAAGACACTGACTAAAGAAATGGCTGTTCTGTTCTGCTGACACAGATAGCATCAAACATTGGGTTTGACGTGTTGAAAATCTAAAAGATAACACCTTTAAAGTGCATATTCAAGTGTGTGTGTGTCCACAGAAAATGAGACTGGTGGCAGATTAATGAAGCTGGGGAGAGAGGGAGCTGGCTGGATTAACAATCCATTGAGATTATCTTGACCCCTGAGGACACACACACACACACACACACACACACACACACACACACACACACTCTTTGAATGTGGGGCTGCTATTTTTTGATGCATTATTCCAGACGCTGCTTTATTATAGCGTTGACCTGCCGCTGGCACTAATTTATAGATGATGTGAAAATGTGTTGGAGGCGATGAGCTACTCTCTCCAACACAAACACCAAATATGATGTGACAAAGCAATTCCCCCTCTCTCTCTCTCTCTACACCTCCGTTCATCTCTCCTCACTGTCACCGTCCCACCTCTTTACTTCCATGTGTCCTTTTCTCTTTGTCTCTATTTCAATCTGTTTCTTTCATATAATTTGTTCTTTTTTTCCCTCTCTGTCTTCCTCTGTGTCTCTACTAACAGTTTAGCCAACGCCTGACACCTGTGGCCGTTAAGTCAACGACAGTCAGCGTCCTGTTGCTCGCGATTGTGCTCGGACTACGTAGGCGCGAACGAGCTTCGGTCAAAACAGTGAGGCGACACACAACGTGATTGACAGGCATCATGTTGATTAACGTTGGCAACATTAGCCAGCTAAAACCACAATATCACTGTATATTCCACATGCTTGGCAGTAATATTGGCTTACCAAGTGAAGGTCTGAGTTGTGGTAGGGGCTTGTCGTTTATTGGCGTTTATGGACTCCATTTCTAACCAAACATTAGCTATGGTTGCACACTGTTAGCCCTGTAAGCGGAGCATGAGAATAAAGGCACTTGCAAGCGTCACATTCGTTGGATTTTCCCGGTATAAGCGGCCCGGGTTCATCACTTTAAGGCAGTCTACAGGCTGACAGAGGAAACCCAGAATGTCGCGGAAGGTCTTATTTTTTAGGTTAAGTTACAACCTGTTCACACACTGGCAATAAAAAACGATTTATATGTGTAAAAATTTACATACAGTCCCTTTAAGCAGTTGACCTGATGAGTGAAGTATCACTGCTGAGGGCGATACAGTAGTACGCCATTTAAACAGCTGCATAAAAAGAAGCAATTGTTCATCAGTGTTTTCAGTCAAATACTAGTTTTTAGCATCCAAGAAGGACAGACCTAGATATAATCAATCATAGAAGAGGCAGAGACACCCGTTCCTCTACCCGCAGTAGTATCAATAGACCAGAATGCATTGAAGCCACTGCTTGTGTCCTTACTAATCTGTCTTCGATAATGTGTGGAATATAACGGCTTCCTCAACGGCATTTTTGTAATTTGACCAGCCATGCAAAGCAAAGCATTAGATTGTTCTGTCTCCTCTCATTATAGATACAGTATGCAGTTTATCAGAGCAGGTACTTTGTGTTGGTGTACCTCACGTCGCCCAGTAAAGGCCGGCCTCCTAATGAAGCCACATCGCCCCTGGGTTCAGCCAGTCCCCCCAGGAGCAATCATCTGCTACAATTAGACTCGCGCCGACCCCGCCTTAATGAGCTTGTTAAAACCTCAGCTCGTTAGTCTGGCAATAGGGAGGTGGAGATGAGAATTGAACTTTTTTTTTCCGTCTCCCTGACATTTAATGAAAGTGTATTATTTTTAAGAACATGGCCCACTTCCTAGAAGGCCTGCGGTGAAGGGTCATAGGAGGATGTGCATGTTAATACATGCAAGAATGGGCACAGGTTGCAGAGGTTGTGTGCGTGTATATGTGTGTGTAACTTCTGCTTTTCAACTGTCGCACAGAGAAGCTACAGTATGCATTTGGAAATTTTCTGCAAAAATATTTAATGTCTACGCATTTGATTTCAAAACGTGAGAGCAGAAGAAAAACGCAGACGGACACAAAGCCCTAACACCATAGGATCGGTTTGAACTTTAAGGTCCGGGGTTCACAAAAGAAATCTAGAAGGAATGATGTGTACAACGCAGAGAGGTCTAGCGTATTGGGATGTGTGTAGCCGACATTATTACACCCTCCAAACAAAATGCAACACGCAGTCTTTTGAGCTAAACACATGTCAGACATACTCTTTCTATATATTCCTTATTCCAACGGATGATGAACGGCTGATTGGTTAAGTTGAAATGAGGAGGTATCGGATACGATACCTCCTCATTTCACTACAGAAACCTAAATAAGGTGACAGCAAGCTGGAGGGAGATTGCCTGAAAGTTTACATGAGCTACTGTTGGCTGCATTGTATTTTCAGTCATTTTCAGTAAATATCACAGTATAAAACCTGCGTTTTCTGTTTAAAAAAAACACAAACTTCTGAAGATAGCAAGTACTACTCACCCATCTCTTAAGTGGTTAAGTCTCTAGTGTGATCTGGAGTGCACAGCTGATAGGTACGTGGTTTGTGTAACAGAATATTTAACCATGTGTGGACAGAGAGCGTCTGATGTTATTAGGCTTTAAATAAATAAAAATACCACAAATCTATCTTCTTATCTTGTTGGTTTCTTATTCTGTCAATATGAAGACACAACCAGGCCAATATCATTCATCAGTACTATAAATTATTGGTTATAGTTTAGTATTATAAAAAATATAGATGCATTTCTAGGAGGTTCAGTGAGCCCCCTGAACCAACGCACATTGCGCCTGTGACTAAAACCTTATCAGACACATTATCTACTCCGTATCAGTCCGTAGACAGTCAGCAAACATTAAGCAAGATTATCATTTATTTGAAATCAGATTTCTGGGGACCTGATGACTGTAAGTCTAACATTTACTCTCCTTTTGGCTCTTTGGCTCCTCACAATAGCTGCTAAACGATCCGCCATGTTCCCCAGCTAGTCGCTATCTTTGTCTGCCTGCTGTGTCGAGGCAGGCAGGCAGGCAGGCAGGCAGGCAGGGTGCACTGGGTTTATCAGAGCTATTCTGCTGAAGACAGCTTCCTGCTGCTGCTGGACACAAAGACTGATGTAAGAGGTGAGAGTACACCGAACAGTTAACACGCTGTGAGAGTAAAGCAGTGACCTACAACAGGTTAAAAAAGCTCAGTAGAGCTGCAGAGTTGTGTCATTGTGTAATTCATCACTGTGACCAAACGCAAAGACTCACTTAACCTGCTGACATGTTAACCTTTATATTCACTGTTTAACCCCTTACCATTCCGCCCTCTTTTTTTAGTGAGGTAGAGGGACAGGGGATGTTCAAGGGGAAATAAACAGTCAACAGTAGACGTCACATAGAAGTGGTGTACATCATCTGAAAGCTGGGAACCTGGAGATTAATTTGAGATACTGCTAAGCACTGTGTGTCAAGTTGTACTAGTCATTAATAAGAAATAGAAAATAATTAATTAATTAATTAATTAAAATAAATTGTGGAAGTGTATAAGGGTTTACAACATTATGATAGAAGTATATGATGGTCATCCCCATGCTCTATTATGTCTTATAAATTGTTGCAACAATTTTTGGGTTGATATAATTTGTCACACAGATTTGGTGCTAAATTTAACTATGTTTTACCACTCGAGAATTGATAAAAATTATGAATTATCCCTCCAAAATACCACAATAAGACTCCAAGACCTTGAAGAACACCATAGAAAAAGTCATATTGTGATTTGGGATCAAATACTTTTTGACATTTGGAGATTTCTGCAAGAATTGCATTTTTCGGCGATTGGATGGCGAGCACTTCTGTTGTGTAAACTGCTCAGAAACCCCCTTATTGTCAATTTAGCTAGGAAAGCCATCCATCCTCTGAATGCTCTAGGTCTCTAGTTTGTGGCTGTAAAGTTTCATGAGGCTGTGATTATCCTAGAGGTCACCACAGGTCATTTTATACACTGAGGTCAAGTTTCAAAAAATGGTCTTACTACAATGAAAAGGCGTTCTGACATGGTTGGTACCAATGGATTCCTGATAGCGGCTGGGCACGCCGGCGGGCCGTCAGAGTTTTAAAGGGTTAAACTACATGTATATCCACTGAGGTATACTGGTAAAAAGCAATGCTGTGATGACACAGCAGCTGGTCTTGATTCTTCTTCTACACTCTGGTATCAAACCTGCTAAATCTCTAGTGAGTTATTTAATCATCCACATCACACCGATGAACCTTCTGCTGCACGATTTCACTTCATCCTATAAGTAGAACAGCTGAGTTTTATGGTCATATTTCTTCTTAAATACTTAGCGTACCTGCATATCAGCTTTTTTCTGCTCGGGTAGGTCTTTATCTGTAATAGGATCTAATTTGGGCTCTAATGGCTCTCTGCAGGAGAAAAGCTGAGACTCGGTCGATTAGGGACCTGCTTGATTTTCAATTTTCTAGTTGTATTTAAAAAATTTTCACTCCATCTTTGTGCCTCTCTAACACTATCTACCTCTTTATCTATCCCTGCTTCTCTGACTGTCTCAGTCACATCAGACAAAGCAGCCCTGCAGCGCGTGCATCGTTAAAATCCTGCTAACCACGAGCAGCCTGTCTCATTGACCTTGTTTGAAGCTCACAGTGCCACAGCCAACAACAATTACTCATCGTGCTGTTTGGGGCTAAGCCTGAGCTAATACTAAGTGGAGTGGAATGAAGTGTCGTAGCGTAAAACGCTAACGCTTGCAGCGGCTCCGCTGTGACAAATGCCCGCGCTCTCCTCTTATCCATCAGGCTCAAGACCAGACATTGATCATTGTTTTGGACAGAGTTTAACAGCCACTTCCCTGCGCTGGAAAAAACACACACACGGCCGGACACACAAACACACAGAGGAGCCCTCATTCTGCTCAGAGAGAAAAAGCTAAAATAAATGTTGAGTAGGCTGGCTGCTTCGTGAGTAGAGTACACCAATGTTTTACTCTGTGTGGGAGACAGGGGAGGCAGGGAGAGAGATGGAGAGGGGGGGGGAGTGAAATGGAGTTGTTGCTCTTAGTTTGGCAATAAAACACCACTGGAGTGTGCACAAAGATATACAGAGTGTGTATGTGTGTGTGTGTGAGACCTGCACCTTTTACCGCGTTGTGCAAGAAAGTTAAACGCTTTTGCAAAGTGATGAAGAACACGCAGTTCAAGAGCTGCAGGAACATACTTCACCTGCAGACATGTACTCACAGTGTAGGCTGTAAAGAAACAGCCACTTACACAGCGGAGCAAAGGTGCATCAACAGGGTGAAAGTAGGCCGGTTACGGTCCGGTACTCCGTCCCACTAAAAGCTTTCTGCCAAAACCCACATACAACCTGTCACAACCGATCGCATTTCAACAAGAAAACACATCTGCTAACATCAGGTCAACACACAGTTGATGACCTCCGTCAAGGAGGTTGTATGTTTGGTTTGTTTGTACACGCATTAAAGCCCCCCTCCAGCGTATTCTGACATTTCGATGATTTGCCTCCGAGCTGCAGGCGCTCTCATGCTCATTTGAGTCTGAGCTGCAAACAGATAAATCTGTTTATCTGTCTGTCTGTTTGTCGTTCTAGTTAGTTAATTAGTTAGGTGTAGTTAGCTAGCACAACTTGTTGCATCAGCTAACTGAAGGTTTTCATTTTATGTTTTAGTTTCCTCCACCTTAGTTTAGTGTGTTTATTTTCACCATGGCATTTGTGTGTGCGGTGAACGGGTGAAATCAACACAGTGAATTACACAAAATCCCACCAACAGAATTAACACAACACACTGACTGTCTCTCTCACTCGCTCTCTTCTTTACCGTACGGAAACGGAAAACAGCCAATATCGTTTTGGATGTTTGCAAGCCTCTTACAGGTCCGAACGCATTTGTATTATCAATTTATCTGCAGATTATTTTCTCAATTCATCAATTAATCATTTGGTTTATAAAACATCAGACAGCAGTGAAAATCTTAGTCCAAAGTAATGGCTGTCATCCATCAGTCTGACTGTACTACCACCATTATTACTCCTACACAAACACTACACACAGTTACTGCAAGGCTTAGTTTAATAATAGAAGGTTTTAATTGAGCGTGTGCGCTCTCCTACTTCTATCTTTGTGAGGACCATTATCAGTTTTAGACCCGGAGTGCTTGAATATTTGGTTGCTCCTCCCTTCTTCAAAGGGCTCTTTGGAGGTTTAGATCTTGTCTGGGTTTACGATCATGCTAAGGTCAGGGCAAAGACTCCTGTCGGGCCGTCAGTGAGCGTCCGTCGGTCATGTTTTTGTCCCGAACTGCGGGCTCTAGTCTGCCCGTGTCGGAGTTTTTTTGGCCGATTCAGCATGTTGAATCGGCAGCGGAACTCGTCAGTGAGAGAAATCACTCTGATTGGCTGTTCAGTTTCAACAAATCGGTGCACGAGAAGAGAAACGGAAGTGAGGAAAGCAAGCCAAGTAAAGTCAAGAGGACACACACAAAAGGCTCTTCTCATTTTTCATATTCATCTTCATCTGATCGTTCCAACACACGGATATTTTCACAGCGAAATGGCCATCTGAAATGAAGCTAAGTGGTATCGCAACAATGGCTCGTATATCCTTAATCCTCGGTCTTCCAGTTTCCCATTTTAAATGACGAATAGAGACTACCGCCGCCTGCTGGTGTGGAGTTATTTACAGAACGCACGTGGTAGTCGTCTGTAGTCTTTGCGGTGTGTTCAGGTGCAACTTTTTGACCGAGACAAAGGCGACGTGAAGCAACGCAACAGGTGGCTTTCATCGCCACTAGTATTTTATGTCGGTTTGGTGTGTCCGGGCCCTAAAGGTTGAGGTTAGGCATTTAGTTGTGATGGGTAAAGTTAGCGTTATGCGTTGTTTCTGAGATTTTATTGCTCGTTTTTAAGGTTGGCTAGCACCACCTTATCTAACAGAACTCTTGCATCTTCATACTCCAGTTAGAGCGCTGAAGTCGACCAATCAGATGCTCCTGGATGTCCCCAGAATGAGACACAAAACAGGCGACCGAGCCTTTGTGGCGTCCGCCCCTAATCTCTGTTTACCTTTTCATATAAAAACTGCTCAGACTACAGAAACCTTTCAGTCCCTGCTGAAGACCCTCCTCTTCTCGCTGGCGTTTGATTGAGTTGAGCTTGACTTGTTTTCTTCTGTCCTTATTGTTGTTTGCTTTGCATATGTATTTTGTGCCTGTTCAGCACTTTGGTCAACTGCGGTTGTTTTTAAATGTGCTATTGAAAAGTTTGACCTGACTTGACTTTGACTATAAGGGTCCTCACAAGTATAGAATCATACTTGTGTGTTTGCAAAGGTCAGTCTGATTGTGCTGATCGTACAAAGAATAAGAACTTTTTTTTTTGCCTCCGTGGAGGATTTAATTGGCAGGTCATCCCCACGTTAACCTCTGACCTGACTGCATTCACCTCCAGCACACCTGAACCACAGCAGCTACACAACCTCACTAACACACACACCTTCTAGGTGAGACGGAGACAGAATATGAACGCCGTTTCTCTTCCCCCTTTTTCACGGCGTCAGAGTAGAGGGCGTGAACAGAATAGAAATGAGAGGATGTGAAGGAGAAGAGGAGGAGGAGGAGGAGGAAGAGGAGAAACCTTGGAAAGAGACAGAGGGAGGGGAGAGGAAAAGGAAACGAGGACAAACTTAAGGGTTGTTTAAGGGGAGAGGTGGGGAAGGGAGGAGGAGATAAAGCGAAGAGGATAATACGAAAGGAGAGACAGATACAGAAATTAAAAAAGGAAGTGAAGCGAGGCGGGAACTATTGATGAGGTCAACCGAGGCAACGGAGAAAAAGTGTGACAACTTTTGACGAATTAAGTCATCCTTATTGATCTGTCACATCAGTCGATATGTTTGTTCCTATTTTAGTGTGTTTTTATGCTTCTTGAGTCTCATAAAGTAATGCAGTACGGTGGGCAGGACTGTGTACAGTGTGTGTGTGTGTGTGTTTGTGTGTGTGTGTGTGTGTGTGTGTGTGTGTTGAGATGCAGTCATGCCGAGGGTGCTGACAGGATCACGTGGTATTTCTCGGGGTGATGCAGTGCATTCTGCGTGGTTGTTTGACTAAAAAGTTGTTACTCTGTGGGTGTCCATGGAGATTGTAACCAAAGCAACAACAACTATAAAACTGTTACTACACATACCTCGGCCCTGGGGGAGGAGAACTTGTCCATGTTTGGTTTGATGGTCTTCCTAAAAGACAAAGAGAGATATGAGAGACGTAAGAGGACAGATAAAACACGTCTCCCAGAAACACTGCAGGTGTGATCAATAACAGGATGCATTACCCCTTGATGGGAGATCAAAATCTGACCGTTTAAGGACCTCTAATTATAATTTTTGTAGTCAAACCTAAGCTGTGTATTCTTAGCCACACAAGCAGCATGGCTATAGAGATAGTTAGAAATAGAGACATTTTGTACAGACATCCATGTTCCCCAGAGGATGAATCCTACTGACTTTTCCTCTGGCGGCATCATGTTGTTAACATTTTGTTTCAGAGTGAACTGAATTGTCTCAACAACTGTGAATTAAGATGTAATTTGGTGCATTCATGTTCAATGATGGTTACTACAAAGAGATGCAAAATGACCAAAAAGACACGGTAGGTGACTACAAAGTGATACAAAATGACCACAAAGAGATGCAAAATGACTACAAAGAGATGCTAGGTGACTACAAAGAGATGCAAAACAACCAAAAAGAGACGCTAGGTTACTACAAAGAGATGCAAAATGACCAAAAAGAGACGGTAGGTGACTACAAAGTGATGCAAAATGACCACAAAGAGATGCAAAATGACTACAAAGAGACGCTAGATGACTACAAAGAGATGCAAAATGACCAAAAAGAGACGCTAGGTTACTACAAAAGAGATGCAAAACGACCAAAAAGAGACGCTAGGTGATTACAAAAGGATGCAAAACGACCAAAAAGAGACGCTAGGTGATTACAAAGAGATGCAAAACGACTACAAAGACATACAAAACAACCATAAAGAGACGCAAAATGACCAAAAAGACACACTAGGTGACTACAAAGAGATGCTATACGACTACAAAGAGATGCAATACGACCACAAAGAGATGCAAAACGGACAAAAATATGTCTCTTTGAATCTGTGGCTCTTGTTATGTAGGAGGGTTGGGGGCATGGATGCTATGTTTAAGAATACTGAACTGTAATCAATGTTATTTTCCTTATGCAAGAACACAAAATGTACAAATTGGACAAAATTTATGTCGTAAAGACTACAAATAAAACTCAATATAGGCAGAAAATACAGCCAGTAGTTTAATGGTGCATGGAAACTCTTGCCCAGGTTGGATGAAGCTCATTTATAAAAAGTTGTTCAATGTAAAATATTAGAACTGTGCAACAAAAAGCATCTGGTTATGAGGACAATGAGGACAGTCAAATATGTGGCAACACTGGAAAGAGGAAACTTCACAGTTCCTTTGTAAAGTTCCACAACATCTAAATAAAGGCAGATCAGATGTAAGAGCAGAGGAAGTAATGAGAGTCTACGTTTGCATGATTTCCTGTTGAGAGATTTTCCCGTTAGCACATCTCCTGCTGCTGTAATCTGACCGCGGGGACGTGTGCCAATCAGACGCCTGAACAGCCGTTATGAAGGAAGAAGTAGACTGTAAACTGGGTAATACGTCTCTGCGGACTTTTCTCAATGTTTTCCCCAAATTTATGTATCCTTGCCTCCGTCGACTCCTCACTACTCAACTGCATCCATTTATGATGTGAGGGGATCAGATGGGAGGAATCAAGGCCGCAATTATTTAACAAATGGGACATTATAACAGCCTCGTTTCTTTTTATTTGACATAAAATATTTATGCCCTCTAGATGCTGTCTCAAACACAACAAACTGCTTATTAAGGACTGTTTGAGTAAAGATTAAAAAATCAATACTGAGGTGGATCCATTAATCAACTAGGTCACTTTGGTGTTTTTGCATCTCTTTGGGGTCGTTTTGCATCTTATTTGTCGATTAGCATCTCTTTGCAGTCGTTTTGCATCTTATTTAGGTCGTTTTGCATCTTTTTCTGTCATTTTGCATCTCTTTGTAGTCATTCTGCATCCCGTTTTGGTTGTTTTGCGTCTCTTTGTAGTCGCTTTACTTCTCCTTTTGGTCGTTTTGCATCTTTTGTTGTCGTTTTGCATCTGTTGGTTGTCGTTTTGCATCTTTTTCTGCTGTTTTGCATCTTTTTTTGTTGTTTTGCATCTGTTGGTTGTCGTTTTGCATCTTTTTCTGTCACTTTGCATCTCTTCTTGGTTGTTTTGTGCCTCTTTGTAGTCGCTTTGCATCTCTTTGGTCATTTTGCAACTCTCTGTAGTTTGCATTGAGTGTGGGCATTTTGTGTCTATGAAGAAATGTTAGCAGTTAGCAGTAACTACAAACAGAGGCTCTGGCCCAGGAGCCCAACAGGTTATGATGCCCCCGGGCAGACCCATTCAGTAATCCGTCCATGTATATCATTGCCTCCTCTGGCAGACTCCATGCTACTGCTTGAGGATGGTGTAGAAGGTTGAGAGATATGAACTGGAAACTAGGAAGAATCCCATCTAATGAGGAGCCAAGGTGAATCTGCTTTGTTATGACAGGACACCACTTTTCTAAAACATTTCTTCAAACATTTCCCAGATTGTCCTTGACATTGAAGATGAAGCCTAAATAACCAGACAATCGGGTGTTCAATTTGACAGCTGACTTACCAGTAAGACGCAAACTTCCAGCGCTCTTTCACTCTAAATCACATTTGATGTGAGCTAATAATGTAGAGTTCTGGAGGAAGTAAATGCTTGCATAAGCACCACACACACACACACACACACACAACCTTGTCTTCTTGCTGTGAATACTGAACAATTAGTGGGTCCAAGCAAATGTGTCTTTTATAGCACTAGATCAATAACTCCTACCACTAATATGAATCCCTGCTTATGTAAACTGATATTTATAACACTAAAGGTACAGCAACATTTTAAATAGTGATACAAAATCTGCATACTTCCATTCAATGTCTTCTGAGGAACTGAATTTTCCGTCTAAATTACCTCCATCAATCAATATACAGACTTAATAGCACTCATCTTGATGGAAAGCTCTGGAATGAAACTTGCATGCATATAAGTCTGCCAAAGTAAAACTCTTTTGTCTCTTAAGGCCTTTACACACCAGGGACGTGATGAATTAACAACAGAATATCTCTCATCAAAACTATTTATACCGGCAGTGATGTGAATTTGCGACACTTGTTCGATAAAAGGTTTGAATAGATTCTTATAATATATTATATATATATAAAAGTTAAATCAAATATCCAAGTACTACAGATTAGTTTTCCTCTTACCTGGGAAAAACTGACACTAAAACCCATTACCAGTTTAATTATTAATATAAATCTAGTACTTGAAGCATTTCAAGGTTTGTGCTTTTGGGTAAAAAGTCCATTATCTCCCATCCTTTTCCTCTTTCTAGCAGCCTGTTGTTGATCCTCTACATTAAACCGAGAGCTGAACCCCATCTGCTCCGACTACTTTCATTTCAAAATATGATTTAATTTGTTCATTTTTATTCATCATTTCAAGTGATGAAAACTGCTCTTAAAAAGCCTAATGGCTCTAGATTGAGAATAATTATGGGAACTTTTAAAAGATAAGGAGGCAATTTTTTTCCATCTTGATGATGAAAATGTCTCTGGTATTTCACATTTTGAGGACTTGGGTTGCTTTTACTGAGGATTTCTTATTCACAAAGAAATTTATGCAAATCCATTTAGGGCACAAACAAGTGCCAAAAAAATAACCCATTTCCTCATTAATTGCAGGTGTTTCAGTTCAGATTCACCAAGGCTGGCACCTTTACACCCTCAAACACTTTGGATAATTGGATCTTTGGATCTGAAGCTTTGATAAAAAAGCTTTTTTTCAAAGGGTCTGACAGGCACGTTGGTGTTGAGAACGGTGGCATCTTTGTGTCATTGTGCACAGTTTGAGGACGTGTTGTCTGAATGCTCTACGGTATATGAATATATAGATACAGAATGATAAAGCTCATGATGGATCTGGAGTAATGTGGAGCTCACGTCTTCATATTAAGTCACATCTTAACTAGCTGTTTAGCATTACTACCAGTCACTCTCTTTGTGCTTGTTAGCATCGCGTGCACAGGGGGGGGCTTACACTTTGCGGGTAGGTGGGCGGAGACGCCGGAGGTTTTGCGGTTGGTGCTCGCTGTCCTGGTCCGTTTGGTAGAAAAACATCCTGATAGCCTCGTTGAGCAACAACCATGTTGGCAGACCCAGCAACCTCTGGGAGAGAGAGGAGAGAGATGTAAACGGGTTGGATAACAAGACAGGAAGGAAAGGATAGAGCGGTGGTTCCCAACCTGGGGTCCAGCTCCCCCTCAGGGGGGCGTCAAATATCACAGGGGTTGCGCCAGGATTTGTCTGCTCTGAGGTTGTCAAAATCAATCAATAGTATCAATCGATAGTAATAGTATAGTAAAATAATCAAAAGTATCATATGAAACTAGAAAACCTAATGAATCCATTGATACCAACCATGTCATACTAGCTTGTCATGAAGGGGGCTAAATAACGCTCCAAACTGTCATGGCCATTTTCAAAGGGATCCCTTGACCTCTGACCTCCAGATCAGTGAATGTAAATGGGTTCTATGGGTACCCACGAGTCTCCCCTTTACAGACATGCCCACTTTATGATAATCACATGCAGTTTGGGGCAAGTCATAGTCAAGTCAGCACACTGACACACTGACAGCTGTTGTTGCCTGTTGGGCAGCAGTTTGCCATGTTATGATTTGAGCATATTCTTTTTGCTAAATGCAGTACCTGTGAGGGTTTCTGGACAATATCTGTCATTGTTTTGTGTTGTTAGTTGATTTCCAATAACAAATACATACACACATTTGCATAAAGCAGCATATTTGTCCACTCCCATGTTGATAAGAGTATTAAATACTTGACAAATCTCCCAAATCTTAAGGTACATTTGGAACAGATAAAAAAATGTGTGATTAATCAAGATTAATCAAGATTAATTATGGATAATCATGCGATTAATTGCAACTAAATATTCCCTAATAATAACACACTTCCTGGATAATTGATACAAAAGTCTGCATATATAACTGTTTAAATTTGCTACTTATTAGGCCACATTCTGTTTAAACCCGGCATTCGATCCATATTTGTTGGCGTTTAGCCCTTTAAAAAACAACATTTTCACTGCGGTCAAAAAACACAAAGAAAGGCACGCGCCTGTATTGACGGGGCGGTCTAGCAGCAACCTAACAACACCATAAATTTCATTTATTTAACCACAATAACTTGTGGTTATCTTACACTAGAAGATCATATTATGTCTCTGCATTTGCCTGGTGAATCCACCAAGAGTTAAATTCATTAAGGAAAGTAGATTTAAAAAAAGACTAACTCATTTAATACACTGAATCACTTATTGAAATTGATGATTTTGTTCGAGGATTTGTAAAAATGTAAGGATGATGACGTCAGAAAATGTGGGGAAGGGTTTCAGCTTTTCTTAGATACAAGTAGGGGGGGGCATCAAGAAAAAATAGGTTGGGAACCACTGCGATAAAGGACCAAAAGAGAGATAATGAGGCAGCGTTTGAGGTGGAAGATGGGGAAGCCGGGTGGAGATGGAGGGTGGTTAGAGAGGTCAGCAGAGACAAGATGGGTCTAAGGAGAGTGGGAGTTTGATGGAAGAGGAGAAGGAGAAGTAGGGTGGTGGGAGACTCGAGCGAGAAGGATGGAAGGAGTGGATGAAAAAAAGAGCAGATGAAGAGAGGAAGATTACAAGTGCAAGGCAAGCGAAGGCGAGAGAGTGTGGCAAAGTGAGAACCACGTAGGTTGCGGGAAAAAAAGCAGAAAAGAGAAGTGAGTGAGTGGGAGAAAGAGAACCTGATCATGTTTTTAGCGATGGAGCAACGCTGAAACATGTCAAAAGTCCCACAACTACAGTCAGTCAGACGTGATGTGGGCACAGGGCAGAGCAAAGAGAAGAGAGCAGCAACGCCTACATGTTGAGCTCCATCTGCAAACTGCTGCTGAAATATCCGAGTCGGTGCTTATCCACCTACAGCATCGTTCAGCCCACCAAGTTGTAGGCTTCTGCTGCAGAAGACACCGAGCATGCCAACAAACTCTTTCCTTTGTACAAAATAAAACACTGCATTACATTAAAAGTGATTACCTTCATGTACGTGTTGAGTTCAGGGATTCTGCTCTCTGCAATCTCCTTCTTGTGGCCCATGAAGACTTTTCCTAAAGAGAAACATGCTCACAATGAAAAAGGTGCAGGAATAAAATCAGCAGGGGGTCAGATGTATAATCGTTTCCCACACACACTGTTAACTGGTATTTATGGAAGAAGAACATGCAGAATGTGCACAGCTCACACATACTGTACGCCAGACCAGGCGAACAGACGTTTCTCTACAGTGAGCTCAGTGTGATATAGAAATGAAAACATAAGGTGAGAGACTGAATCTAATATGCAATATTATTCTTTTAGGCTCCAACTCAGTTTCACTGACTGTATATGTTTTTTTTGCCGACTGCACCCTGCAGAGATTATGTCATTCGTACGAGGACTCACACGCACACATCACAACATGATATACAGCCTACGCTATTCAACTGATTGGCGGCGGTAACGTGATTCATGCGTCGAGTGTTCACACCAGCTGTGTTTCTGCTGCTGCTGTCAGCCCTTTCTTTCTACATAGAGTTTGCCTTTTAATGGCCATTTAACTTCATTATAAATATCATTTATATTTATTTTAGACAGAGAAAGGTTAAGAAACGTGTGGTAATTTGTAAATAATAGTAATAATTCACAATTAAAACCTGTACTATATTCATTCATGGAGCTCTGCAAGTCACCGCATGTTCTACAACACTGTCCTGCAAATATTTCAGAATAAAAGCCTTGTGTTAACAAATGAAGGAATTCTGTCCGCAGAAAAAAAACGCTTGAGGGCTTTTATTTTGAAATGAAAGCAGGAAGTGTTGATTTAAAAAATAAATCTTTACTTTTTTTCATCTCCGTAACATATTCTACATATATCTAGACATTAAAACTGTAGTAATATTTCTTGTATGATGTCAATATAAAGTCAATTGATCACTTTCACCGTCTGTTGTTGCTGTGAACCGTGCGGCTCGCGTCGAAAATAGGCAAGACCTCGAATATTTAGAAGAGATGCAGCTGAGCCGCATGTCTCACCCGGGCATTGTGGCTGCTCGAACATGTTAACACGGATGCCGAAATAAAAAACAAAAGGTAACGCCAAACGCTGCTGACGTTCCTGGTGTGGCCCAAACTTTAGGCTTGCTCTTCATCGGAGGTGGAAAACCAAAACTAATAGAAGACACTTCTGGTCAGGCACAAATCTCACCATTGTGACTTAATGTAACCTGGTAGCTCATGTAATGATTCAGGTAGCCAAGGAGTAAAATGTAGATGTACCGATACTGCATACCGGTGAGTACCGGCCCACTTCGAGCACTGATGCAGGCATATTTGTGCATAGAGAGTAGACATATTTATACACTTAACCCCAAGAAAAAGTCAGTTCTATTAAACTTTCCACAAGAACGCCATGTATTTTAGCAGTATGTGGGGTATTTTAAATCAAAACCACATTTATTTCATCCCAAACTAGACTAATGCTCCTCTAGAAAACACATCCTTCATGAGGGGCGTGGACGTATTACCCTTCATCCCTAATATCACACCAAGTCCAGTCAGAAATGATGAGGCACAGCGCCGATTGCTAATGCTCTAAATCAGGCCGCTCAACAATCCATCCAGAGCCATCCAACTCTGCTGTTAAATCTGATTTAGCACAGTCGTAATGACCCTCAGCCCTCTCTCCTCTCTGCTTCTGTCCTCTCGTTCACTCCATCACTCCCATTTACTCACTGATGATGAATCATTCACTCATCTGCTCACCACCTGCTGAATACAACGCTCTGCCGACCTTCTATCTATTGTAGAATACGTTTTTTCTTTTCTTATTTCTATCATAATATCGATGTTGCATTAAGCCCAAAGGCTACACCTGAGATAAAACAAGATAACAGGAGAGAAGAATGTGTTTGACTTCCAGATAGCAGCTGATATATTTAGATTAATCTATTAAGGACAAGCAAAGAGAAGAGAGAGAGAGAAGGAGCAAAACAGTCTGGCATTAAGATCATTTTTCAGTAATTAATATTCATTAATCACAAAAGTTTCAATTTGACCAAACAGACCTTTGTCCTTTTCCATTATTGTTTTTTTGCTCCTACCCATCTCCCATCCTCCCCTCTGTCTCCCTCCCCCCCCCCCCCCCTGTCTTTCTTATTCCCTCTCCATCCTGATGAGATCTGGCACCGCAATTAAACCCATCACATCTAATATTATCCAGCAGACTCCTCGGTGGCAGACGCTAAATCAGAGTTTGTAGAAAAGGAGAACTTTCCCCGATATAGAAAGTGACATTGAGAGATATTCCCCTTAAAGTCTATAATAAAGAAGTTATGTCACAAATGTATTGCTGTTAATTAGAGTTGCTGTCACATGACAGAAATGTGACTGGAATCAATATATTCATAGTGGGTTACTTTCAATAAACTATGAAAAGATGTATATAACAGACTGCACATGTAACAATGGGGCATAAAAGCATCTTTACTACAGAGAGCCATGTCCTTAACTGACTCATTTTTGACTGATTTTACAGCTTTTTAGGAGAATATTAAAGATGGGGTCGACAATGTTGGAAAGCTAGCATAATTTGAAAGTAGCATCGCCTCAGGAGCTCCGCAGTGATTGGTAGACGTTTTTTTCAGGATTACAGCAGCTACAGATGACAGCTCCTTTCTGGTCCTTTTTTAGAGCTCATCAGTAATGGATCGCTGTCGGGGTGTAAATACCATTTCAACCAATATAACAAATAGTGTCTACTGGAGAGCATCGTCAACCCTGCCTTTAACTATAAATAAAATACTAGGGAAGTCAATCAATTAAAACAATCCTTAAAAGGGAGATTTGTCAAGTATTTAATACTCTTATTAACATGGGAGTGGGCAAATATGCTGCTTTATGTTAATGTATGTATATATTTATTACAACAATGACAAATATTGTCCAGAAACCCTCAGGTACTGCATTTAGCATAAAACAATATGCTCAAATCATAACATGGCAAACTGCAGCCCAACAAGCAACAACAGCTGTCAGTGTGTCAGTGTGCTGATTTGACTATGACTTGCCCCAAACTGCATGTGATTATCATAAAGTGGGCATGTCTGTAAAGGGGAGACTCGTGGGTACCCATAGAACCCATTTTCAGTCACATATCTTGAGGTCAGAGGTCAAGGGACCTCTTTGAAAATGGCCATGACAGTTTTTCCTCACCAAAATTTAGCACAAGTTTGGAGTGTTATTTAACCTCCTTCATGACAAGATAGTATGACGTGGTTGGTATTGATGGATTCTTTAGGTTTTCTAATACCGAGTCTGCTACAGCCTCCAAAAAGAAAAGAAAATCTCCTGTTAAAAACAAAATTCACCAACATCTGACGGGCCAAATCGAACCAGGCAGGGCAACTTTGGGCAGCCGCGTTTCGACAGTAGATGTGATGATGTAGAGTCGGCACTCTTGTAATCAGATTACTGTGCTTCTACTGCAACAATGCTGTAAATAGCACATGCTGTAAATGTGACATTGAATATTAAACCCAATCCTTCATTAACACTGTCCACAAGTCGACAGTTAAATTAAAGCCGCTTGAGTTCAAACAGAAATAAATCTGTATGCAACTGAAGTGTGTAACCTGATTCCTACCTGTAAGCAGTTTATACATCTACACACACACCTCACTCTGTCCTCATCTCTCCTAAATCGATGGTCCGAGCCACCCATTCAAAGCCCCTCAGGCTTTTATTGGTGCAGATGTTGGTTTCCAGCCTCCGATAATCAATACTGACACTGACGGCGGCTCCCAGACAGACAGACTTATGGGAAAACAACGAGCTGCAGACGGAGCAGATGAGGACGAGAGGACAAACACGGACATGCTGCAGCACAGCCAACGACTGAAGCCTGAGTGAAAATATCGTACAGTCTTAATGACTTATATTTCATCTTAATTTAAAAAGATTACATGGCTAAAGACTTAAAAGGAAACCATTAGAAGAAACACGAAATGGTGGTAAAACTGTTATGATGCAAGCATGCATCTCTGCAGCACCGCCACATACACAAACTGTTGTATAATTACTGCAATTAGCATATTAAGCATGTTGAGGTTCTAAACAGCACTCTCCAGTCTGTTATTGCACCAGCTGACTCTTTCTAATTTATTTAAAGTTTCTGATTGTGGCCGGTCCAGCTGCTTTCTACCAGCATTTAATCTTCTTTATCAAAAGCTAACTTGCATGGGCCAATGACTTCCTGTTAACTTTATTTAGATTATTTAATGTGCAGACAGCTGCTCTGTTGGGTGTATTTTCTTTTCTCTTTCTCTCTTGTTCTTATTTCTTCTCGTCATCAAACAACTTTATGGTGGCGGTAACGTGATTCATGCGTTCACACCAGCTGCATTTCAGCTGCGTTTCTGTTGCTGCTGTCAGCCCTTTCTTTCTACATAGAGTTTGCCTTTTAATGGCCATTTAACTTCATTATAAATATCATTTATATTTATTTTAGACAGAGAAAGGATAAGAAACGTGTGGTAATTTGTAAATAATAGTAATAATTCACAATTAAAACCTGTACGATATTCATTCATGGAGCTCTGCAAGTCACTGCATGTTCTACAACACTGTCCTGCAAATATTTCAGAATAAAAGCCTTGTGTTAACAAATGAAGGAGTTCTGTCCACAGAAAAAAAAACGCTTGAGGGCTTTTATTTTGAAATGAAAGCAGGAAGTGTTGATTTAAAAAATAAATCTTTACTTTTTTTCATGTCCGTAACATATTCTACAGATATCTAGACATTGAAACTGTAGTAATCTTACTTGTATGACAATGTTATAATATTCCCGGTGGCTTTAGTAGTCACCATTCATACCCACATCACCTTTTTCTTAAGGGGACACACCCCGGGTGAATAGGGTAAAAAAACAAAAAAACAACAAGACAATTATTTTTTGTATGACAAGTTTTCTGATAATGTATATTTAAATATGCAAATGAAGCAGTATGTTGTCAAATATGTGCTAATTTAGATTATTTTTTTTAGAATTTAGGAGAAATTTACAGACGTAAATAGACAAAGTAGTAAACTAAATGTTTCCACTAGTCTGAAAGAAGACATGTTATGGAGGCAAGATAGACCAACATCTCAAAATCCATCAGGGTATTTAAAAACGGTGTTATGCCTGTAGTGTCTCTCCTTAAGCAGTCAAAAGCTGTACTGTAAAATCAAACATTTTTACTATATTAATGTAGATATAGAGAGATATTTTCCAAAGTAAAAGTTCCTAGAAGTGTATGATTCAACTTTTTCCCATGTTTTAGTGTTAAAAATGTTAAGAAAAGCTGAAATAAATTGTAATATTAAATCGCAATACATATCGAATCGGTACCCAAGTATCGTGACAGTATCAAATCGGGAGATAGGGGTTCTAGGTTTGGTTTCTCTCATTCATCACGTAGCTAAGTAACCAGGAAAAGTCACTGGAAAGAGGATAGATGGATGAATCTGCCTCCTTCATCTGTCCTCAAACCCTCACCCTTCATCGTGGCTGTTTCCCCTCACGGTTTGTCCCTGCGGCTCTCATCTGTCCTTCTATCCATCTGCTCTTTTCTGACTAGTCTGAATGTCAATCACTGGATTATACTTTCTTATTACAGTCTTCTGATGTAAGGCTTTAAACTGAGGTGACCTTGTACTCTTCAGTGGCGCTATGATGATTGATGGCGATGCAGACTTTGTGACATTTAGCCTGACAACTATGGAGGACGGAACCTGCCAATATAAAAAATAAATACATAAATGACTCAATAAATAAATATGCTATTAAATGTACCAAAAATAATATTGAAAATAAATGTAAGTATTAGTTAATTGATAAAATGTGACATAAATTTGATTTTTTTTTCTGTTTTAATTTGCTTCTTTATTTATTTATCTTTGTACTGATTTTGCATTTATTTTTATTTATCTAAAATGTATTTCTAAATTAATTTATTCATTATTAAATTGTTTTCAATCATTTATTTATTATTATTATTATTATTATTATTTTTATTATTATTAACTTTTAAATGTATTTTTTTTTAATTATTTTACATTTATTTTTAAATGTAGATATTTATTCTTAAATTGTATTTATTAATTTTCTTTTTTATTAACTTTTAAATGTCTTTACTTATTTTTTCATGTATCTTTTTATTTATTTTAATCTATTTTCAAATGTATTTATTCATTATTAAATTGTATTTATTTCTGCATGATTTTCCCTTTGCATTTCCCCAAACTTATTTATTTCTATTTGCTTTTCATTATACATTTCTTTATTCTTCATTTCTTTATTATTTTGGCAGGTTCAGACCTCAGACACTTAGCTACGGTCATATCTAAAGAGAAGAGTTTGATTCCAGAAAGATGCTAACATGTCGTCTTTCTGGGACTTTAATCATTCACTATTAGAGACTAATTAAGAATCATATCAGGGCTGATCTGGGCATATTTTAATGGATCGGTATCAGCTACAATAAAGCAGATCAAACTCTGATCCTTTACTGTGTTTCCTCATCTCGGCCTGTCAGTGTTGCAGCGCTGCTCTCCTTTAAGACCGCCCGTCTGAGCATATCGCTGCATTATCTAAGTGAGAATTAGAGTGTGTGAATGCGAAAATTTATTTGGGCGCACCAGCACGACTTACTCAGTTGGAGAGTTTGGTCTAATACGTGGAGTTGCTGATCTCTGTTATCTCTCCTCTCTCTTTGTTATTAGCAGAACTAACTGTACTGTAGTTCCCACAACACCAACAGAGCGATACCTCTTACAGCTGATCGTGTAATTTAAGTTTATAAACTTAGTTTTAAACCAGGACTTTCAATATTTGGATCAAGAGGACCAGCAGTTGTTTCAGTGAGTCAGATAATATTTAACATTAAGGTAAATATTGGACTCTGCAGATACACAATATCAAGGCGTAGGATCAGGACATTCCTACCCATTATGCTTTACAAGGAAACTATTTTAATTCTACTGAATAAACATTTCGAGAGTAGGAGTTCCCCTTCACACAGCAGATTTCTCATTGCATTAGTGTTGTAACGCAGCGTTTTCAGCGCTCAACTTCACATTATTATGCAGCAACATGTGCTTAAAATATGCCACCGCTATACCCTTGTGACTTGAAGACAAGTTCACACGAAACCGGGGCTAAATTTCAATCAAATCTCTGAGGGCCACAACCGTAATTATTATTCACTATTCTTCCTTATTTTCATCTGCTACTAATGTGTTCTTAAATTCATTCAGAGAATCCAATGATGTCTCAATCCACTCTGGACAAAACAGGAGGTATATATTTGATTTATGATATCAGCCATAACATTATGACCACCTGACTAATATTGAGTAGGTCCCTCTTTTGCCGCCAAAACAGCCTGACCCGTCGAGGCATGGACTCCACTAGACCTCTGAAGGTCTGCTGTGGTATCTGGCACCAAGCCGTCAGTAGCACATCCTTTAAGTCCTGTAAGTTGCGAGGTGGGGCCTCCGTGGATCGGACTTGTTTGTCCAGAACATCCCACAGATGCTCGATTGGATTGAGATCTGGAGATTTTGGAGGCCGAGTCGACACCTCCAACTCGTTGCCGTCCACATGATGTAAAAGAAAACGTGAATCATCGGACCGGGCCACCTTCTTCCATCGCTCTGTGGTTCAGTTCTGATGCTCACATGCCCATTGTAGGTGCTTTTGGCGGTGGACACTGGTCAGCACGGGCACCCTGACCGGTCTGCGGCTACGCAGACCCATACACAGCAAACTGCTCCTCACTGTGTGTTCTGACACCTTTCTATCAGAACCAGCATTAACTTTTTCAGCAGTTTGAGCTCCAGTAGCTCTTCTATTGGATCGGACAACACGGGCCAGCCTTTCGCTCCCCACATGCATCAATGAGTCTCAGGTCTGACCCTGTTGCCGGTTCACCAGTTTTTCTTCCTTGGACCACTTTTGGTAGGTCCTGACCACTGCAGACTGGGAACATCCCACAAGAGCTGCAGTTCTGGAGATGCTCTGACTCAGTCGTTTAGCCAGCACTATCTGGCCCTTGTCAAAGTCGCTCACATCCTTACGCTGGCCCATTTTTTCTGCTTCCAACACAAAGTTCAAAGTTCAAAATGTTCACTTGCTGTCTAATATATCCCCCCCACTGCCAGGTAACATTGTAACGAGATGATTAATGTTATTCACTTCCCCTGTCAGTGGTCTTAATGTTATGGCTGATCGGTGTACTATATCCTACGCATGTAGCAGTTCACTGTTAAAACCATAGTCAGATGGGTTTCAGTTCCTCCAGCCACAGCCAGCTGTCACCATGAACCCAGTCTGTGCATGAAGCGGAGCAGAGCGAGTGTGCATTTGAAGGTCAAAGCGTGACGAGGCAGAAAGGATGCAGCAAAACACAACTTTCCCTCTGCATTCAGTCAGCAGCAAAACCAACTACAGTCATCACTGTGAGACTGGACGTTACAGTAGCACTGCTGACTGTCCGCTATTATTCTCACTAAACAAGAAACACAGGACGCAGGGACGTTAATAATCCAAGTTATTTCTGCATCTTCTCTCACTAATATCATTAGGCTATAGATCAAAACAATTTGCCGTAGTGTTACAGTAGTAAGGACAAATTTTACTGTAGCGTAGCAGTGACAGGTTGATGAACTGTCAGTCAATTACAGACTGAAAAGTTGTCAGACAAAAGATGTACAGAAGCTCAAAGTGAAACACAACACAACTAGCATTATGGGAACATTCTGCACTGATCCTTTCATGCACTAATCAATCATTAAAACAATAGCTGTTTAAGTGACATTAGCTGGCGTTCCAGCCCGTTCTCATTCCCACGGTGTCAAATACCGACACGGCAACGATTTGACATGCCCCGCGGCGTGCGATACAGACACACGAGGCACCCTTTAGTGTCTGTATGAGACGCACCAGACTTTCAAGTGACTACAATGTAAACCTGTCCGCGGCCATATTAAACACTCAGAGAAAGTGGTTTAAAGTTTTAAGTATTAAGAGCAAGAAAACACACACAGGGTGGGCGGGGTTGGAGGTGGATGGGTCCAACAAACACAGGGCTTTCATCCAGGACACTGCTGTTTGTGTCTCGTGCGTCACGTTGCAATCAGCTTTTCTTTCATGTCCCATGTTCAAAATGTTCAGTGATCATTTTTCACTTTACAAACGTAGTAATTTAAAGCCCAACCACGATGCTTTTCTTTTAACCTAAGCAAGTGTTTTTGTTTGAATTCAGGTGTGTTTACTGCGACCGTAAAGTGACGCCAAAAAACACGAGGCTTTCATCCAGGAGACCGCTGTTTGCGTTAAGTTTCACGTTACAATCAGTTGTTCGTTCGTATCTCGTGTTCACAACATTCAGTGTTATTTTCACTGTACAAACGTAGTAGTTTTAAAGTCCTGACACACCAAGCCGAAGGTCGGCTGTCGCACAGTTTGGTGTTGTCGGTGAGCGTCTGTCGGCCTAGTTTTTGCGCTGTGTCGGAGTTTTTTTCTCGGTCTTCTGGTTTCCCTTTTTCAAGGACAAATACAGACTACCGCCGCCTGCTAGTGAGGACAGTTATTTCCTCTCACGCAAGCGCAGAACGTACGTGCTAACTGCATCCATGAGTTTGAGGGCTTTATCACACACCGAAACACTGCACAGTGGTTTAATATTACACCACTCACAACAGGTCCTCTGTGCTGGAGCCCTCAGGTTTCTCATTGAAATGAATGCAGGACTGCTATCTGTGGCTTACCCGTCAACATTTACTCTATTACACCAGCTGCCCTCGCAGAAACCTGAAGTTGTTCTCTCAACACTAAAAGTTAAACTTGCAGCATCAGAACCAGCTGATGTGTTTTGAGGCTTCGGCCCATCATGTCTAGATGTCAAATGTTCCCCAGAAATGTATTTAGTAGCTTGTTACTGTTTAATGTCTTTATGTGGACACAGTCTTGCATGGTAGCCTAAAGCAACTTAACAATATTGGTAGGCTTAATAATTTGTCTGTTGAGCTTCGGGCTCCTGACAGACGTGTATTTGAACTATGTGACACCGCTGCAGTTATCGGTGCTGTACACACACACGCACGCACGCACGCACGCACGCACACACTCACCTGGAAGAGACGGCAGGATGCAGGTGTTGGGTCCAGGTCTCTCTTGGTTTTCAGGAGAGTATTTGGACTCGAGGACCTGGTGGAGGTCGAAGAATTCTCGGTACCTCCTGTAGATGAGATATTTACTCCCTCCTTTAGTCTTCACCTCAATCACAAACGCCTGGAGGAGAAACAGAGACATGAAGCGATTTGTTACTCGTCATTTTCTTATCTCGGCTCGGTTAAAAGTTTGTGGTAACTTTCTAAACTTACAAAGTAGTCAATGAAGCCTTTCTTCTCCTCGATATCAGCAATGGTGGCGCTGATGGGGATGTTATGAGGCAGCTGATCAAAGTCACTGAGCAGAAGAAATAAGCTGGTTAGAATATTTTACACAGCAGAGGTTAGCCCTGTAAAATCCGGTTTTATAATACGGAGGCATTGATGCTGGAAAGTACATTTTTATTTATTTATTTTCAATTCATCAGATTTGAAACATTGGTGTTTAGAATATTAACCCTCTGATACCCGCGGGATCACGGGAGATCCCGACCGACTTTACTGTCTTTCAAGGGTTCTAGCAAGTTCAGTTTTAGGGCTAAAGTGAAGATATAGATATCATCTGAAACTAGAAACTACAAAACCTAAGCAATCCATTAGTACCAACCATGTCATGCTAGCTCGTCGGGAAGGAGGCTAAATAACGCTCCAAACTTGCGTTAAATTTTGGCGAGGAAAAACTGGCATGGCCATTTTCAAAGGGGTCTCTTGACCTCTGATCTCAAGATATGTGAATGAAAATGGGTTCTATGGGTACCCACGAGTCTCCCCTTTACAGACATGCCCACTTTATGATAATTAAGTATTTGAATATTTCTGCATACTGGGGTCCATAAACAGTCTCTGACTTACATAAATTGGGTCTCACTGTAAAGCTGAGACTCCTGTGGATCCAATGAGCCCAACCGTATTCATGTGTGATGATGTTATTTCTCATAGGAGCCATTTCATTGTAGTGAGACCATTTTTTTTAAACTTGACCTCACTGTCTAAAATGACCTGTGGTGACCTCTAGGATAATCACAGCTTCATGAAACTTTACAGCCACAAACTAGAGACCTAGAGCATTCAGAGGATGGATGGCTTTCCTAGCTAGATTGACAATAAGGGGGTTTCTGAGCAGTTTACACAACAGAAGTGCTCGCCATCCAATCGCCGAAAAATGCAATTCTTGCAGAAATCTCCAAATGTCAAAACGTTTTTGATACCAAATCACAGCATGGCTTTTTCTATGGTGTTCCTCAAGGTCTTGGTGTCTTAATGTGGTATTTTGGAGGTATTATTGATCATTTTTTATCAATTCTCTAGTGGTAAAAAAAGGTTAAATTTAGCACCAAATCAATCCAACAACTTATGAGACATAATAGAGCATGGGGATGACCATCATATATTTCCATCATAATGTTCTCAGCCGTTATACACTTTCACAAGTTATTTTAATTAATGAATTAATGTTTCTCTCTGACTTATGACTGAGCTGCATTTTAAATTAATCTTCAGGTTCCAGCTTTCAGATGATGTACACCACTTCTATGTGACATCTACTGCATCTGTGACTGCAGCAAAAATAATAAAAACATAATTGCAACAAACAACTTTAACATGTTCTGTCTGACAAAGAGCGAATAAATAAAACACAGAGCCACAAAACTTCTGCGAACATGAGGTGAGCTGTAGTTTCATTTTGACCCAGTGACAGTCTACATGCAGAGAAACAGTGAACTGATGGAACCTGATAACAACTTCATATATTGTGATTTTAGTATCTAGTAGGCAATAAATACCACTCCACTGATATTTTATAAGTGTCATAAACCTGCGCTATCAGACATGACGACATTAATTCTCGGTTAGTGATTTCTTCCGTTAAACTAACTCACCTCTCGTCTCGTAGCTGCTGCGGCAGCGACATGATGTTGCGCAGGTTTTGACTGCAGACAAACGCAGAAAGTTGAACTTGTTCGCTTCTTACATGCAGACTAAAGTCCCTCACTGCTGTCTGCACCGACTGACTGAGTCTGAGTCGGTCTGCAGGGCGGAGAACAGCACCAGGAAGAGAGAAGAGAACAGTTCCCTAAAAACACACCAGAGGATGGTGCGTTCAGTGACCTGTACTGCAGCTACAGACAGGGCGGGGTCAGAGTCTCTAATGGGGTGCAGGTGGCAGGTGAGAGGGCAGGTAGGCTATGACAGAAGGTAGAGCACAGAGGAGCACTTTGTTTATTTGTTTCTTTGTTTTGCACAATTTCAGACTATACAACATCACAAAAACATAAAGTAATAATATAAAGTGCAGGAAGAGGCAAAAAACCCACTGGGCTTATCTGAAGCCTCTACCTACAGACAAGATTAATATAAAGAAATAATATGACTACATAATAGTGATAACAAACAGTAGGACAAGATATATATAATAATAACAATAAGAATACAGTAAATACGATACCATACGATACAACTTTATTGTCAGTTTGCACTGAAATTCATTTTGCATCCACAGGCAGCTCAGTTTGAGGAAAAAGTACACATACAACAGACATCCTGTTACCATAGACAGACAGACAAGTAAGACCCATCAGATAAAAAACAAAACACATCACAATTATTCATACATAACCCATTACAAAATGACCATCTGTCCTCTGGATTTACATGTCTTTAGCAGCACATTAATTATTATTTAGCAACAAGATGGACTTATGGACAAAAGCGTTCTTTCGCCTGATGCGGTTAAAAGTAGGGACTCTGAATCGCCTCTTGGAGGGCAGAAGTTGATATTCCCCATTTAAAACATGTAAGGGATCAGAAGAGATGCTGTTGGCCAGTCTGAGCATACTCTTGTTGTGAGCTGCTTGAAAGGAGGCTGTCACAGGTTGGACACTGATCTTCGCGCAGATTTTGATTTGGCTGTAAAGTTTAGTTTTAAGTTTTACAGATATACTATTGAGCCAGGCTGTGCTGCAGTACAACATGATACTCTGAATAACTGAACTGAAAAATAGAAAAATAATCTATCATATATATATATAAAAAAAGATAAGTGTGTGTGTGCGTGTGTTGCGTGGAAGTGTATGGTTAGTGTTTGTGAGGAGGAAATTGATTTAAATATCTATAATGATTTCTGGGCAATCGTAACCAAACAACATTGTGTGTGGGAAAAAATAAGAAACATAAAAACAGATACATGGACAACAACATGGGGAAAAGCAATTACAAGACAGCAGATGAATGACCGTTTAAGCGACTTTTGAAACTTTTGACAGATGAACAGTTTATTGATAGATGTGAAAAGCTACTCCATAATTTATATTCATGAATTTAGAACAATTCTGGCTGATGATGAGATGAAATAATCAGGTAAGATTATGTTAAAGGGTTAATTCATCAAATCACAAACATGTTCTCATTGATGCCCATCTTTGCATGAACACAGTGAGGGTTTATATCCTGTTTTCTTTAAATATCCACAGCTGAAACTTCTGCTGACACCCAGGTGGCAACCTTAAAGCCTTTAAGGTGTGTCCACACCACCACCCTCCTGTCACTATGATAACTTTTCTTTGTGTCTTGAAATGAAGTTTCAGGTGCATGTATTTGTGTTTGTTTTGTGTTTGGGAGGGACGGAGGGAGGGAGAGCGCACATCTTCTGCAGCACAGTCTCTATTATCCTCTCCACCGGGTAGCCTATAGGGTCACTTCACTTTCAGCAATGTGCTGCAGATTCACCTGGAAATAATAAACACAAAGGAGGAGTTAACACTTACAGAGTAGCAGTTTTTGGAAACCAAGTGGCACAATCGATCATGCATTATTTAGTTTCATACTACGTTTCATTTTGAAAATGTTTTGCATCCCCCCCCTCGTCGTAGAGGCCACTGTACCAAAATCACCAACTGCAAATGAGTTTTGAAAATCAGGTGTAATAATAGAAGCCGTTGGGTCACATCGTGCCCGGGGAGTCCCCGAGCACTTCTCAGGAAGTGGCCTTTCGCTGATTATTCTCACCGAGCTTCTGTTTTATTCCAGGGTTCACAGTCACGTCTCCTCCAGACTCGGAGCCACCACACGCTCCATCTCAATGAGTAACTCCCACATTCAATTTGACTGATTAGCCTAAATACTTTGAACGAGCAAGACTAACAACGAGCAAGTTAACTATTGGCAGCCGCTCCCAGCCTCCCACACGGTATCATCACACAAAGGAGGACGGTTCATGTATGTCACAAACACAACCTTGCTCAGGTGTCTGCTGTCAGAAGAGTGCATGTTTCCATCAAAGTCAGCTGTTACCATGATTTACTGCCAAGCAGAATAAACATTAAGCTCCTTTTTGACCTTTTATTTAGTGTGATACAGTGAGTGTACACTAAACATACAAATCAAGCTAAACTGAACTAGTCAAATTTAAAGAGACGGAGTGAGCCCTCCTTTAGTCTGAGCTGAATGAAATATCTAAATGGAGACAAACATGGTCTGAAATTAACTTTTTTTTTGTCCGCCACTCAGACATGTTATTTGCCACTTCTGAAGTCTAAATGAAGGAATAATATTTAGGTCATTAACCTTCTATTTTACCTTAAAAAACCTCCTTGTTGTCTGCTGATATCTATTTTTTTCCACTTCATCTTGTTTTACAGGTTTCTCAATATTTGGAAAGTGACACCACGTTGTTTATAGCTAGTCAACCAAGCTGTCAGATGAAATGATACATGAGGTAGCTCGTGAAGTCGATCCCGCAACAACTAGGCGTGTATGTATGTGTGTCTTTTTATGGTTCATAGTTATATGGCGAGAATTCGGTGAACATTGACTGTCAACGCTGGCGGCACACTGCCTGTGTCAGATTACATCTCTTTACATTTATGACGACAATGAGATGTACAATCTGTGCTGTACAGTGACAGTTAATCGTTAAAAGTGTGACTTATACTGCTTTCACTTGAGATGGGAACTGACAACAGAAAGTTGTAACTATTCACGCTGTTCGTATCCACCGTTTGTAGCTATACCTACACAAAGTAATGCACTGTAATTCATATATATTTCACAAAATCAATCTGTATTTAAGCCACGTAATCGTGAACCAGGATGAAGAGCGAGAAACGCAGCGTAGGGAGGAGGTCGGGGTGGATGGGTGGGTCAAAAAACACCAGACTTTCACCCAGGAGACCGCTGTTTATGTCCCGTGTGAAACCACAAGTCAACGTTGACTTATTTGTCACGTAACTTCCGTACTTAAGTAACGCCACTTTAGGAGTTATTTTAAGTCAAACCAAGATCTTTTCCTAAACCTAACTAAGTAGTTTGTTGCCCAAACCTAAGGAAGTTGTTACCTGTGAAGACGGAATTTTATTTTGAAAAGACTATGCATGTAACAAGTGGAAATTGACACGTGTTGCTGGACATTCGTTTGGAAAATGAAGGAATAACTCTTTCAGATATCACATGAACCGTTGTATGAGGATGCGTTGAACTATTTAAGGTGTTGTCTTTTCAGCAAGATGGAAGTTTTCTTTTTCCAGAGACTTTTGTTGATGAAGATGGCGACGGCCAAAATGACAAACTCAAGGCTTTAAAACTGCAGCCCACAAACCAATAGGTGATGTCACGGTGACTACGTCCACTTCTTACATACAGTTTATGGGCCAGCGCCTTGCATGGTAGCTCTCTGCTTTTGGTTGTGAATGTGTGTGTTCAGCATGGTTACTTTACGCCTCAGCTGTTCTTTGTTGTCGCCTCACATCAGGTTCGAACCCAGCTTTGGGCCCTTCTGTGTGGAGTTTGCATGTTCTCCCCGTGTTAGCGTGGGTTTCCTCCGGGTTCTCCGGCTTCCTCTCACAGTCCAAAGACATGCAGGTTAGGTTGAATTAGGTGAATGTGAGCGTGAAAGGTTGTCTGTCTCTATGTGTCACCCCCCACCCCCTGCGACCCTGAATGGGATAAGCGGCTACAGATAATGGATGGATGAATGTTCTTTGTTGCCTTCAGATAATTTAAGGTGCCAAACTACAGGTATTTTTTTTTCCATGTAGACTGCATTAATTCATAATGAATACACGTGTTAACATTGCCAGTGCTTTAGTTAAGTAAACCCTGTCACCCTCCTCCAGCTACTTAGTCAACTCTTTTCTTGCAGCGCGTGCTGACATTCTTCCTTTCTTCTCTCACTTCTTATCTCAATGGAAGCAGAACGTCCACATTCTCCAAATCACTAGCGTTACATAGAAACACACACACACCCTTTATACATGAACACATCAGCCGGCGGCGGTGACCTCTCAACCTTCTTTTGTAGCTGACAATTATAAGTAAATAGAGACGAGGGCTGGTGATAGTTGAAATTAGTCTTAGAGGAAATAATTGGAAGAAAATGTGAGGTGGTGAAAGTTTATAACACTAGATGTCAGCAAAGTTGTGCAGTTCGTGTGTGTGTGTGTGTGTGTGTGTGTGTGGGTGAGAGGGAGGCAGCAACCGTGATTTATCCTCCAATCTGAAAGGGTTTCTTAAATGCTGCCGATGAAATGTAGGTTACTGATTGTTGTTATGATTTCTAATCAGTCTTGATCCATCTTTACGTCTCTTTGTGACGTCACTTCTACTTTAGACTCTCTGAGCGCTGACAACGACGGGGGAGTATTCATTCAAACTGTATGTCAACATATCATACGCTCTTCATTTAAAAGTATTGCACATATGTTCATAGTATTTTTCATATTTCTATTGTAAACTTTTCTTTTCTATATTTGTGTTTCTTGACTTTGCAGTACTTGTGTTTTATTTTTATTTTCTCTTGCACCAAAACACCAAAGCAAATTCCTTGTATGTGAAAACCTACTTTGTTAAATTAATCATACATGTTTTATGTGTTCAAAATGTACCTTAATTTGCCAAATATTTAATACTCTTATCAACATGGGAGTAGACAAATATGCTGCTTTATGTAACTGTGTGCATATATTTATTATTGTAAATCAATTAACAACACAAAATAATGACAAATATACATTTTTTCTCACCAAAATTTTGTAAAAATTTGGAGCGTTATTTATCCTCCTCTCAACAAGCTAGTATGACATGGTTGGTACCAATGGATTTATTAGGTTTTCTGGTTTCACATGATACCAGTATCTTCACGGTACCTTTAAAACACATTAATGCATTAAAGAAATTAGTGGCGTTAAAACAAATTTGCGTTAACGCGTTATCACGTTAACTTTGACAGACTGATTCTGATTCGATATATCTGCTCGGCTTATAGTTGCATTTCCCACACAAAGACAGAACATCCACGGCCTCTTTAAGCTTCAGTGCTGCACCTCAGATGGTTGTTTGCTTTGTAACTACAACACCTGAATCACTGCATCAGTGGCTACACACACACACACACACTCACACACACAGACTGACCGAGCTGAATGAACAGAGGGATTACTGCCTTCACATTCTTCAGTAAATCAAACAAGGTGTACTGAAGGCGTTTTCCCTGCAGACGTTCACCGTGATCTTTTCCTGTTTCTGACTTCTTGTTTGCATAAATGTTCAACTTATTAGTGTGCAAACAGTAAAAACGTACTCAACTACTAGTGTGTATGTGTGTGTGTGCGTGTGTGTCAACACATATTGACTCCATGTCTATTTTCATGCATCCTGAGATAGATGGATCTTTTGAAACGCTGCTCGTATAACAGACCGTCACCAGCCCTGAATTGCAGAAACGTTTTTCAAGGGTGTATTTATCTTCAAGGTCAGACCAGCTGCTGGTGTGTGTGTGTGTGTGTGTGTGTGTGTGTGTGTGTGTGTGTGTGTATAAGAGAGAATGTGTGGATTGTGAATGTGTGAAAGAAGGTGTGTGTGTACTGTAACTGTGTTTGTATATAGTTTATTGCATGCTAGCTTTGGAATATAACTTTGAAACACAAGTACACTGTAAAAAGACGTCTGCTGATGACACATAATGAGTCATTAAGTTGACAGACAAATAGATACCAAACACACACTCACACACACACACACACAGAGAGAGAAACAGAAGAAGTGAGACTGACAGAAAGTCTCAACAAACACACGGCTTGTGTTTACCATGTTGACAGCTGGTTACCGTAGAGACGCCATCAGGGAAGTAGAAAAAGGAAGAACACAGGGCTCATCTAAATACTGACACTTTATGTCAGATGTAATGTCACTCTGATGCTATAATATATACTGTAGTATAATACTGGTGGTACAACTTGAGAATTCTTATCCAAAATCTGATATCCACTGCTTCAAAAGCTACTTTTAGACAGTAGTTTATATATATATACGTAGGGGTGTTATTAAAAAAAAAAAAAGAAGAATTACAGAGTCAGGGGACGGTGATTATATTCAGAAAAAATATTCAGAATTTCCGAGATTTATGTGGCCAATTTACGAGAAAAAAACTCACAAATTTGCGAGATTGTAGTCATAAAGTTACAAGAAAAATAAACTTGGATATTCTCTGAGATTAAAGTGGCCAATTTATGAGAAAAAACCTATTGCGAGATTATAAAGACGTACATTTACGAGAAAAAATACTTGATTATTGGTACAGCTGTATAACAGAACTAAGAGCCAAGGAACATTATTACACAGCTTTGTTGAATACTCGATTCTGATTGGTCAATCAGAGCGTTCTACAGTCTGTTATTTCTTTATAGCAGAGCGTTGCTATGTAGAACAGACCGTTGCTATGGGCACAGTTCTGATGTCGGACTGGGGCGGACCGTTTTTGTGTCAAATGATTGATTCTTTAAGTAAGTAGCTGTGTAATAAGCAGGATCATGTACAGCTGGCAGGTCGTTGTTGTCCCCCTGTCGGGGTTTCTTTCACAACAATGACCGGCTTGCTGTACATTATCCCTTACTTATCGTTCTCATCCCAACTCATCACGTTTAACAGGACCCCTTGGCGCCACTTTGTAACGTACTGGATAGCCCAGCGCGTCAAACCATGACACGCACTAAACACCTGGTTAACGTTGTAAATTTCTGACGTGTTGGAGATGAGACAATTGGAGATAATGCTGGTCACCCACTGTCCCTAAACACACCAAACAATCAGCATGACTAACTGGAACTTACCAGATCTGATGTCTCATTACTTAACAGGTCGGCTGTGTAACAATTTGGTGCATTCCTTTTAAAACTCACCATCTCCCACACACACACGCCCACACACACCAGCCGTATTATTAGCACTAACTATACCACTAGAAACCAGTGCCTGCAGAGCACTCAGAGTGGGGCTTCCTTCTCCCGCTCCTCTGAACGTGTTGGCTTGGACTCACTGAGGGGTGCTGCTGTCAAACCACCAACCCAAATGAGAACAAACTGTAGGCTCATTAATGTCACATTACTTTACTAATTACTCAACAGCAAGAGTAAATACATTACAAAAGTAGTTGCATTTGTTACACAATGTAGCTCTACCAAAGGTTTCTTTAAACAACTCTAATGCCTCCACATCTTCAGTTTTTACATTTCTTTCTGTACTTGACTGCAGTCTTTGCGGTGTGTTCAAATGCAACTTGTCGGGCCAAGACAAAGGCGACGTGAGGCGACGCAACAGCCGGCCTTCATCGCCGCTGATTCTTTCACGTCGGCTTGGTGTGTCTGGGTCTTAACACGTCCTGGACCAGTCTGTCTACTGAACACACAAAGACAAAACTGATATCAACCTCCGATCAAAGTCTCAGTAAGGCAGCGAAGATGCAGACCACTAAACTGTCAAAGTAACAGAGCGTTAGTGAGATTAGCAATTGTAATGTAAGTCAGTAAAACGTGAGGTGATTCGTGCTTGAGCAAAAACATATTCACACGCCACATAAAGCTGCCTTAGTAAAATTGTTTTCAGATTCTGGACAAAAAAACCACAGACTGTATATAAGAAGTGGACGTAGTCACTGTGACGTCACCCATTGGTTTGTAGACTACGGTTTTGAAGCCTCGAGTTCTGCATTTTGGCCGTCGCCATCTTGGTGAAGTGACACGAGAGGGTGGAGCTAATTATAACCGAATGCTGAATAAGACATTTTTAGGCGACCAAAAAGGTTAAAATTAACTTCCCTGAAGTGAAAACACACTGTGAAAGAGTTAAAGTTCTACGACGAAAACACGGACAACTCCCAGACCGGACAACGCCGTGGTAGCGACCTGTCAATCACAAGGTAGCCCCGCCCTAAAGCATCCCCTGCTTTATGGTCTATTTAACTCTAAATGGAACCAAAATTTACTAAATGAACATCATGCTGTATTGAAGAAGACCTGAAACTAGAGATTGAGACCATAAACTCATGTTTACAATGTTTACTGAGGTAGTAAATTAAGTGATAATGCTCCATTGAGCCTCCTATCAGTGCAGTGACTGGGTTCCCCCTGGTTTATTTTTAGGGTGAATATCTGCTAATCTCTGGGTGAGTAGGGATACCCCAGTGATACCAGTAACACACACACAGACACACAGCTGTGGCTCGTATCCACCCCTGCCATGACTTAATGCACCACCTGCTGCTGAATAGTAAGCTGGTCATTAAAAACACATTAAATTCCCCTCTCTATCTCTCTCTCTCTCTCTCTCTCTCTCTGTTACCTCCTTCTCCTCTATTATTTTCAATTTGAAAACTTTTCTATTGCTGCTTATAACCTGTCCTCACGACCCTACACTTTGCGTGTTCTGTTCTCCAGAGTTAATAATATTCATTAGCCCCATTATTCCTCTGCCATGTCTCCAGTCATGTCCTTGACCTGCCTCTCCTCATCATCTATTGCTTCATTTACACTAACCCATCCATATGTATCTCTCCCCTGACCCGTCCTCCCCATCACTAATCCCTCCTCACCCTCCGTGTCTTTCTACAACTGTGGTTAAGAGCTGATGAGGGCTAATTCAATAGAGAGTCTCAGGACAGGACAGTGAGAGAACAGAGGGGTCAGCACAGGACATGAAGGGACAGACAGCAGACAAGTATTTGTTATGCATGAGGGTGTTGAGCAACATGGCTCCAGGACTGTACGACAGGGACATGATCTCTGAAATGCATCACATATTAATATGAGTGATGTTATTCCGCTGAGACCGGATTATGTGACACTAGGTTGCATTGAAACAGAATTATCATTGAGGTATGAGGGCTTGTTGTTCAGGCTGTTCTCGTACACTGTTCATAGTTATACCTACAAAAAAGTAATGCACTGTCATACGTATATATACCACGAAATCAATTTGTATTTAATCAATGGGAACCAGGAAGTATACAGAGCGACAAACGCCGTGTAGGGTAAGGAGGAAGTCGGGGCAGATGGGTGGGTGAAAAAACTTTCAACCAGGAAACCGCTGTTCATGTCCGGTGTGAAACCAGAAGTCAACGTTGATTTATTTGTCACGTACTCAAGTAACGTTACTTCCGAAGTTATTTCAACCCAAACCACAATCTTTTTCTAAACCTAACCAAGTTGTTTCCTGTGAAGACGGAAGTTTATTTTGAGAAGACTGTATGCATGTAACCGCCGGAAACTGACACGTGTTGCTGGACATTCGTAGGAGAACGCACAAATAATGAAGTGTTGTATGAGGATATGGTGTGTTGTTATGAGGGTCAACTAAACTGGGATCATTTTAACAGACATTAACAGGTTTTCAGCTTTTTTAAGGCTGAATGATTGACCTACAGCAATGTAAAAAAGTGTTTGTAATTAACATATCAGTCTCTCTCTACACTATCAAATGTCATACTAGCTCATCGCCGAGGAGGCTAAATAACGCTCCAAACTTACGCTAAATTTTGGCGAGGAAAAACTGGTATGCCATTTTCAAAGGGGTCCCTTGACCTCTGACCTCAAGATATGTGACTGAAAATGGGTAACTGCAGTTTGGGGTCAAGTCATAGTCAAGTCAGCACACTGACACACTGACAGCTGTTGTTGCCTGTTGGGCTGCAGCTTGCCATGTTATGATTTGAGCATATTGTTTTATGCTAAATGCAGTAAATAAATGAATATGCATACATAAATACATATAATTGCATAAAGCAAGCATATGTGAGTATTAAATACTTGAAAAATGTCTAAGATGAAAACTAATGTGTCTAATGTTTAAGATACATTTTGAACAGATAAAAAATTTACGAATAATTTGCGATTAATCAGGATTAACTATTTTAATCGATTGACAGCTCTATTAAAAACCTGGATTATAAGACAAAACAAACTCAAAAGCTTTAAATAACATCAATATTAACTTACAAACAAAAGGTCTACTTTGGGATAAAATGCCTTTTTGTTTAACTGGCTGCAGGCTTGTAACAGCTCAAGTGGCTTTCTCTTTATATATATCTCTCATACATACACCTACCATAAATTAATTCCTCTCTTGGTCTTGACTGGCTTAAGGGAAGGAGATGGTCTACTATCACTCAACAAAAGATAAGCAAATGAGAGAGAGAGAGAGAGAGAAAGAAAGAGAGAGAGAGAGAGTTACACAAGCTGTCAGGATCCTGACAGGATAGAGATTGATAAGTGATAAGACGATAAGGATGCAGAGAGAAAGAGGAGTGGATTTGATGTGCTGGAGAGAGGAAAGTGGAAGGGGAGGAGATATGAAGGAGAGATTAAGAAAGTGATGGACAGAGAGATGAAGGAGAGATACTGGGAGAAAGGAAGTGAAGAGAAGAGAGAGAGAGAGAGGAGTCCATACAACTGCAGCATGGCTTTCCCTTACAAGCTTTTAGTTCTCCACAAAATTCTTACGGCACATATTTTCAGTCTCTGTACTTGTTAATAATTGGGCAGGAAGAGTACTAGAACAAGACTGCAAGAACAGCACAGCAATTTCAATGTGTCCCTCTTATCTTAAGACTTTAAAAACAGTGAGAACTGCAGCAGTGAGAGGACACATGCACAGAACAAATGAAAGAAAAGTTCTAGATGTGTGTAAAAAAGAAGGTGAGGGAGCGAGAGAAGACCTGGGAGGAGATACGGTCCGAGTGGTCCATCAGATAAAGTGGGATTATTAATAGGCCTGTGTGTGATTTGTTAGTGCTGCAGAGAAAACGATCGCACTCCAGGGCCGCCGGTGGTGTGCGTCACATCTTGACAACCACCCCACCTTTCTCAAAATAGAGAGAATACGTAGAGGTGGGGATGTGGTGGGTGAGGTGAGGGGGGTAAACGGGGTAAGTGTGTTTGTGTTTGGAGGCAGCTATAAAAGTCTTATTGTGTCCCATCTTACCTCCATCTCCAACCCCTTCTCTCTGGTCTCTACTCCATCACCTCTCCTCTGACCCTCTCTCTCCTCTCAGGTGCACTCATCCACTCCTTCATTCAGGTAAGACAGAGAAGAAATATACAAATGTTTTTAGCAGAGAATTAAAAGAAACACACAATAGAAGTCTTTCAGGTGCTTTGGTCAGAATGAGCTGTACGTGAACAGAAAGATGAGATACAATGATTACTGACGTTATCTGTGACGAGCAGATATGATGCAACTGAATGAAATAACTCTGCTAGTTGTGTGAATAATGAAGCCAAGGTGAAACATGACAATAAAATATGTCGTAGCTGTATAGTAGAGGTGCATTTGGATAAACCTCTGAGTTAATGCTCTCAGAAAATCCATCAGAGGCATCACAGATTATATAAAACACGACTTGAATAAAATGGAATATGAATAAAAATACTGAGGCACATGTCAACATGTATATATCTAAAGAAATCTGTAAAAACATGATTCTCATGTATTTGATTTAGACTGCTCCTTTAATTCCAAATAAACTTAATCATAAAGAAAGCAATGACAACCCACGTAAACGCAGAACAGTTTCACTTTTGGTTTTAACAACACCTCGTACAAACTATGGAGGACGGAACCGGCAAAAATAAATAAATAAACGAATAAAGGAAAAAATAATAATGAATGAAATGAGAAATAATGAATACATTTACAAAATTAAAAAAATTAAAACAAAAATAAATGAAGAATAAAGAAATGTATAAAGAAAAGATTACAGAAATAAATAAGTTTGAGGAAATAAATAGGGGGGAAATGCAATGGGAAAATCATGCAGACAAAAATAAATACATAAATAAATACAATTTAATAATGAATACATTTAAAAAAAAAAAATTAAAAATAAATGCAAAATAAATACATTTAAAAGTTAATAAATTAATGAATAAATAAATAAAATAGAAGAGTAGATAGATAGGGGAATTAATACAAAAGTAAATGAATAAAGAAGCAAATTAAAACAGAAATATCAATTTATGTCACATTTATTAATTAATACCTACATTTATTTTTATATTATTTTAGTACATTTAATGGCATAATTGTTTTTTTTATATCTATTATTTTATACCTATTTATTTTTTATTTTGGCAGGCTCCGACCTCTATAACAAACCACTTCTTTTCTAGTCCAACCCGGCTCTTAGTCCTTTAAAACACAGGGCCGTTTTTGGAGGAATTGTTTTTCTAAAAGTTTATTTGGTTGGGTGTTGATCTTTCACGTCTCTGCTCCCCTGCATGCTGCGATGTGTTGTTTCCTTTGTGTTGTTTTCCTCTCTGCAGTAGCCTGTACCAAATGAAAGGTGGTGTCAGGAGCAGGTGTTGGTCTAATGGCTGTTTTCTTGGCTCATGTGTCACCGTGAACAGGCGTTTATGCACACAGTGCCATGGCACGGTAGCCAGGATGTTAAGTACAGTAGATGTTTTTCATTGTTGTTACTATTTCGACTGGGCCCAGATGCTCAATGTGACGGCCTCTTTTAATAAATGACACACTGCTGACTGTGTGGTCATCAGAATCTTTTTAACTTGCAGAGATGTTTAGTGTTGTAGGCTGATGAAGCTTTCTGGAGTTCTCAACCAATTAAACCCACTTATCCAGCGTATTTGTTCACTGCAGGACAGATCTTGGCATTGTGCATTGCAATTTTTACATTTTAAAGGTGCTATTGATAACATTGACAACATTCAACCACTAGATGTCATATTCTCCCTCCCCCGTTCCATTGCGTGTACTTCACAACAAGTCGTTGCCAGGCATTTACCGTCAATCTCAGTTATTTATCCGTTTTCTCCACACTAGCTGACGAGACACCACGTGATACCAAACGCCAGATATCTTCCACTGATATAAACAAAACATTCATTTTGGACATGCCAAAACTTTTAAAATGATTAATTGACAATCATAATAATTTTTTTCAGGGAAAGCCATACTTTTATTCAGCACTGTAGATGTATTATATTTAAAAAATATGTATTTGTCTACATAAAAATGTTATCAATAAGACCTTTAAAGGTCCAGTGTGTAGGATCTGGCGGTATCTAGTGTTGATGTGAAGAGATTGCAACCAACTGATGCTTCTCCCGTGTGCCAAGCGTGTTGGAGAGCTACGGTGGCCAACGCAAAAACGCAAATGTCCCTCTCAAGAGCCATCTGGAGCAGCGCTAGTACCTAGTGTGTGTGTGTGTGTGTGTGTGTGTGTGTGTATGTGGGAAGTGAGTGTTGAAGCAAGAGAGAGAGAGAGCGGCGGCGACGGGAGCGAGTAACGTTATCGACTCCGGCCCAAGCAGGAAAAGTTAACGTAGTTTGGTTTGTCTGTTTTGGGCTACTGTGCAACATGGCGGACTCAGTGAAGAGGACCCGCTCCCTACGTAGATATAAAGGGCTCATTCTAAGCTAACGGAAACACAGCGATTCTTATTATCAGGTGATTATACACTTAAGAAAACATACTTATTAATATTATATTCCATTTCTGCCAATACATCCCCCGAAATGTTACAGACTGGTCATTTAAGCTGCAAGGACACTTAAAGGGCTCGGTTGCTGCAAAGGGTGATGGAAGATTTGTGTCGTAATGTCTGTGAGTTGTTACGACTACGTTGGCAACACTGATCCAGAAATGTCCGTCGAGGTTTGTTGTTGACAGACAAAAGATGAAATAATGGATCTAAACTACCTCTCTGTCTTAAACAAACCAAAACAACCTGACCACATCTTTAGCTGCACGGCGTTTTATTTGTAAGACATTATCTTACAGATGGAGAAATGTTTGCACATCTCAAAACCACAAATAGATGCTCACTAACTGTCTTTTTGCTGCAGTAAAATGTGGACACACAACAGGTGGAGAGAAAGTTGAGTTGGATAGAGAGGATGAGGATGACGACCTACAGTATCTCTGTTTTTTTATTAGTCACTGTGTCCTTTGGTCAAACATTTTGTCGGGGTGAAGACCTGCAGAGGGATGATCAAAACTACTCAGTCTCATATCCTCACCAAGGCGCTATGTGGCAACAAACACACACTCTCACAACACGCAAGCTCAGTTCTCTCTTATAGCCACAAACACAATTCAACACTTGTTGCCTGAGCTCTAAACAGATAAAGGTCTGACACCTACTGACAGCTACAGGGTACTGCAGCGTTCTGCAACTGAGGGGACACTTTCACTGTTTTCAACCTTTGGGGAAACATCACTGAGCAGGTCCTTTACACTCTTTCTGAGCCACATCCAGCTTTACATTCATACTACACACACAGCCCAGTCTCCCACTGTGAACACTGGACATTTTCACTGGAAAGTTTAGGGGTTAAATGTGAAAAATGTTAATTATTATTCAGTGACCATGTTTGAATTTAATACTGGATATTATGAGACATTCTCAGAAAACACGCCACAGTTTGCATAACGATAATATTAGTTTGGCTGTTCTCGTCTTTAATGTCTTAATGTTATATACATCATAGGTGGTCAATTGTTCCCTGTATTTCCAGAAACAGTAAATTTTCCAGTTTGTAAACTGGAAGGAAAAGACCAGTAGCAGCCGAGCAAGTGGTGCAATCCTCCAGTTAGATGTACAATGCTAGAATCTTGTGTTAATGTATGAATAACACTCACCGCAGGAAGCGATATACGAACAAATTTACTCGTATTTTTGTTCGTATCCACGATTATTAGCCTTATATTCACCAATGTTTTGTTGTTTTTGCTCTTCTCTTAGGTAAGAGAAAAGATAAGATAATAAAAAACATCTTGTTTTCACATTCCACAAATTGTTTGTCCAACACAAAGAAACATAAGTTTTACATTTGAGGAACATAAAAACATACATGAATATCATAATAAAATTTAGATTATTATCTGTTTTAGAGTAAGTATAATGATTGGCTTATTAAACAAATACTCAACAGTCTCACGTCAGTTCATGAAATAGTCATTATTATTCTATCTATCTATCTATCTATCTATCTATCTCTTATTTTTTCGTAGAAGTATGATTACAAATATATAAGTTTTAGAAGAATAGAAAGAAGTAAATGACTTGTGATTGTGCATAGTTGTACAGTATGTATGTAAAAGGCGAATGGTTAGATAATGTCGTCGTGTATATATGTATTTGTGTCTCCTTAGTGTATGCCAGACTGTATTCATGCCCAGCTCTTCAATTCTAAACTTTGGCCTTAAATCATCACATTTCTTTGAGGCGTCTTCTGAATGCCTGAATGTAATTCTACCAACGTCAACATCCTCTTTGTTTGTGTGCATGTCGACTCCAACCGACAAACTATGTTCATGTCCTATCATCTAGTATCTCTGGGCCAAACTTTTATTTATTCATTTTATAACCAATACATTCTCAGATATGGAGGATGGAACCTGCCAAAATAAAACATAAATGAATAAATAAATGACTCAGTAATTAAATGAATATGCCATTAGAAGTAGCAAAAATAATATTAAAAATAAATGGTCATTAATTAATTGATAAAATGTGACATAAATTGATATTTCTGTTTCAATTACATTTTTCATTTATTTACCTTCGTATTAATTATCTTATTTATTTACTCTTCTGTTTAATTTCCACTTTTATTTATTAATGCATTTTTATTTTTTATTATTTTTATTTATTTTTACATTTATCTATTTATTTTATTTTATTTATTTTTATTCATCTATTTACTTTAGCGAGTATTCTTTATTTAATTATTTTATATTTATGTTTTTTTTTATTTTGCATTTATTTTTTATTTATTTTTAAATGTATACGTTTAAAATTTCATAAAATTAACTACATAAATATATAAAAGTGAAAATTAAACATAAAAGTAAATAAATAAGCGAATTAACACAAAATGAAATAAATAAAAAAATCACATTTTATCAATTAATTAATTACGGTTACTTTTAATATTATTTTTTTCTAGGTTTAATGGAAGATTTATTTATTTATCAATAATTTATTTTTGATTTTGGCAAATTCCGTCCTCCATACTCAGAAACATGCACACGACACTTTAAAAGTGTCTTTTGTGCGAAATCCTCGACTCTTGTGCTCCCAGTTCAGCTGTTGTCTGCACTACACTCTTTGAAATATTGCTTTTTTTATTTCTCACCCTTTGTGCTCTCTCTCTCTCTCTCTCTCTCTCTCTCTGTCCCTCTCTCCAGCTGACAAAATGTCGATGACAGATCTGTTGAAAGCTGAGGAGATCAAGAAAGCTCTTGAAGCCTTTGCAGGTCTGTAACAGTTGTGGAGTCGACATGTGGTGTCCTCAGCAGAAAACAGGCCTACAAAGTTCCACAAGTTAGCTGATAAAGCAAACCCACACACATTTTTATCTTTTCAAACCAGTGTGTACAAAAGTGTCTAATGTAAAGAAGAGAAGAGCTGTTTGATGGTTGAGTCAGTCTGTACCTGCTGTCTTTCCTTTTGTAGGAGAAACATTCGACCCTAAGAAGTTCTTTGAAATGGTGGGAATGAAGGCCATGACAGCTGAAAACGTCAGGAAGGTCTTCCAGGTTCTGGATGTGGACGGCAGCGGCTTCATAGAGGAGGAGGAGCTCAAGTGAGGAAGTCACACAGACACAAAAGAAAACAGAAAAAGAAGAGACTGCATAGTTGTGTTCATAACAGTGATCTTTGTCTGCATCACTCTGTACTGTCCTCAGGTATGTACTAAAGGGCTTTTCCAAGGAGGGCAGAGATCTGACCGACTCTGAGACATCAGCGTTCCTTAAAGCCGCAGACAAAGATGGAGACGGCAAGATCGGCATTGATGGTGAGAGAGCTGAGGAACACTGCAAAGTATAATTAAGTTTATGATAAAAAAAAAAGATGAGTAGAAGGTAGAGGAGGTAGAGGATGAGAAGAGTACAGGTTAACATGTAGGCTAAAGGTAAGTCTACACGTCCTGGCTCAGTGAGATATCCAACCTGGATTTTAGGTATGTGGGATTATTCACCAAATTAAACCAACATTTCTATAATCCCTGTTGTAAAGAGGATTGTTTACCTCCATCTGGTAGCTACCAACATGCATTCTGAAGACTAAGTTAAAACTGTAATTTCAACATTTTACAAGCGGGCTCATTTGTTTAATGGAAATCAGGTCTGAAAATGAATGTGCTGATAATTCTTTTGATTTTACGTAAAAGCACAATCACAACATTTCTGACATGTTAGCTTTTCTGGTGTAGTTTAGGTGTTCACAGGAGGTGAAATATTTAAAGGTGCTCAATATGGAATAAAGAGCATTTCTATTGCCTCTACACGGCTCTCAACATGGCGACGGCTGAGCCAGTACAGTACCGACAGAGCTAATAGTGTTTAACCTGGGGGGGAACCGGAGGGTGGGCTCTACGATTCCAGTGTTATCAGCTGTAACCGCCGTATGAGAGCAGTGCAGAGCAGTGGCTGAGACTTCATTCTCTGCTCAGGTAGACAACAGGTCACAGATATATAGTTACTTTTTTTATAAGGCTAAATAATTTCCTAAAACAGCTGGGATCTGTAGTTTTGTCAATACACATTTGGTGCTTTCGTTGTCTTTGGTTACACAGACTATACTTTGTTAGTAGGATCAATTCATTGTTGGTCTTTTCATTAGATTTGTTGACAACATGGGAACGTAGAATATTGCCAGCCTCATCCTTTAAAGGGATAGTTTGGGTGTTTTGAGGTGGGGTTGTATGAGGTTCTTATCCATAGCAGGTGTATTACTTACAGTAGGTGACGGTCAGCGTGCCCCCAGCTTGGAGAAACAGACACCGGACAAAGCAATACTGCTGTGGACGGGGACGGCAGCAAAACATATTTTAGTCACCTAAAAGAAGCTCTCATCTAAAAAGTAAGTCTACGCTATATTTAGAATATTATGAATATATCTAAATATAGCGTACACTTAAAACGGATATATTTTTTTTTAGGTGAGCCTTTCTACTCTAAGTAATACACCTACTACAGTATGGATAAGTACCTCATACAACCCCACTTCAAAACACCTGAACGATCCCTTTAAGATCAGGAGAGTTTGTCTCATCGTTTGTGCAAATATTTCCATTTGTCTTTTTCAGAGTTTGAGATCTTGGTGCATGAGGGATAGGGGATAGCTGAACACCCCCCGTCTTCTTCCTCCTCCTCTTCGTCCCTGCATTCATATTCTGTAACTGCCACCTTCAAACTCCTCTCACCTTCTTCGGGACCCCACAGACGGAGTCAGACCAGGCCTGCTCTCTACGAAACACTACAGCAGCAGGCCGACAGGGAGTTACCATGAGGAGAAACATACAGGCATAACAGGCACCGGTGTCATTATTGATTTTTCTTTTTATATATATATTTAATCGCACATGCTGTATGGGTTTCATGATCATTCTTAATGATTTCATGAAGATCGTGGTGGTGCTAGTGCTGTAGATGGTGTAGATGTTATAAAGAAATCTTAATTTCCTTCCTCTATGTATTTCAGGTTGTGCATTTTGTCTGATTGGTTTAACTTCTAGATGTTCACATATCAGTGCACTTTCCTCCCACTCCTCCTCTTCCTCGTCCACCTTCCTTCACCTCACCTCCTCTCCTCCTCCTCCTCCTCCTCCTCCTCCACACTCCCTGCCTCCGATCAGATGATGTAGTAAATAAAATGATATGTAAGGAGAGCTGTGAAGAGAGAAAAGCTCTGAGTAAGAAATGATAATAAAATAACTTGAGTAATAACTGTCTCTTTACTTATTGTTACTCACAAAGGACACACAACTTTAAACTCACAAAACATAACATTACACTGAACGTTGCAAAACATGTCAATCACAGGACAGCGAAGAGGATCAGACATTTACAATCACTAGGTGAGAAGCTGTGGTTTAACCTCCAAGGAAAACTATTACGCTATGACGCTAGATGAGAAGATCAATACCACTCGCATGTCTGGAAGCTAAATAGGTTGCTGGGGCCAGCAGCCAGGTAGCGTAGCTTAGCATAAAGACTGGAAACGGGGGGAAACAGCTAGCCTGGCTCTGTTCAGAGGTCCTTATGTTAGGCTAAACCGCTGCTGGCTGTAGCTTCATATTTAGCAGACGGATGTCTCCTCAATTATTCCTTTAATATTTTTACTATAACAGACTAACAGACCTATCTATAAAATACTGTACAAAGAGTTGATAAAACAACTACTTTAAAAGTGTTGTGATATTAAACTATTTAGATGTGCTACAGTGTCACAAAGCCTCATCTTATTTAACACTGTACAAAAAACTCAGCAAACCTTCCTCAGAGACGTCATTACATTCTCCTGAAACAACAATGAACATCCTGCCTCCACAACCTGATCTGGCGGCCTCGGTTACAAACCCTGCCAGCGTGAGCGCTGACGGATCATTGAATCTGAGGATCAGATCTGTCGTTGGTCGTCGTGGGGCGAAGCTTTACGGTGGCGAACGGGTTTGTGCCTCTGAAACAAGAGGAAGACGAACGATGTTACACAATACCTCACACGCTGACTCAACTGCTTTCTGCAAACACAAATAAACCGCATACTGTACACACACACACATGCACACAGCACAGGTTGGGAAATGAACACCAAACCCCAGCCAGAAGATGGAACACTTTGACTGTGGATAGTGAGCATTGTGGTTGTTATTAGGGTTCAACCTATAGATTCATTTTTGAAGCTGATGCAGATGATCATTTCTTCTGGGTTTAAGCCTCAGTACGAAATGTTGCAGATGAAAACTTCCCCACAAACCATAGACTGTATATAAAGATGGTTGACATGACAGCTCCCAAAAAGTGAAGCTGAAACATCTGGATCGCCCCCTGGTGGCTGGCTGTAGTATAGGTCATAAAGCCTGCCTCCTCCATGTTAGTGGATGTAACATGGACCAAATAAAAAAAAATCAAAGTACACATCAAATAACTGTTTTCCAAAGATAGTTTCTGTTATTTTAGGTAGTTCTTATCACACTGATGTTTGTTCAAGTGTTCATTTTTCTGATCAGTTTGGTTTTCAATTAGTTATTTGATGCTGTAAAAAACGACGTCATGAATGACAGCTGTGAGTCTCTCTCGCTGACAAGCTGCGGCCGTGCTCGGCTCGCGATTGGTTTCGAGCAGGTGACCTTGATACCGCAGCTCCACCGCCTGATCACTACTACAAATTAGGATTATTTCAGACAAATGCCAAGATAAAATACTGACCAGCCGATGGATAATTCTTAATAAAATGTCAAAAAGGTACTGGAATTCAGTCACCGAAGCCAGGGAAATTTTACCTTTTTTGTGTCAACCCATACACACTGAACATTACCTGGGAAACAGAGGGTTTTCAGGTGGCCCATGAGGTGATAATGCCTAAGAGAAGAGAGGATTACCAGCGTGAATAACCAAAACAAGTGAAGTAGGATAAGTGCAGCAGGATTACTTTATATGGAACAGAAGAGAGTAAACTCTTTTCAGATTTAAACCTCTGGTACCTGGACATCAGACGCTGATTCTGCCCTCCTGTCAGGGAGGGGAGAGATGGGTCGATAATCTGCAGAGCCCCTTCTGAGACTCTGATTCAGGGGAAGAGGAGGAGGCGGTGGGGGAGGAGGTGGAGGCGGCTGATCGTTGTAGCTCTTCGTCTGACCGGGCTTCGTCTCCGAGCCTGACTCCAGCTTCTTCTCAGGGAGAGGAGAGATTGGCCAGACGTCGACGGAGGCTCTGCGGTCGGGTGTGGCTGGAGGCGGGACGTCCCCAAAGCTCTTGCCCTCTGATTGGTCGGTGTAGGTGTCAGTGGGGTCCAGCAGATTGTTCATACTGTGACTTCTTACAGAGCCACAACTGAGGGGTCAAAGGAGCACATATAGGAACTTTTAGTGATTCATAACGACATTAGTACAGTCATTCTGTGGTGGGATCCCTGTAAGACAACAATCTGCTACTGGTGTTCAGAGTCAGATCAAAGGTAAGAATCTATAACAGTTTTAAAAAAACACACGTTCAAACTATTCAAATATCTATTTTGATGCGTCGTTTTGAGATGAACTTCTGTTGGACGCCCTGCTCCTATTCATTCCTGTCGCTCGCTTTGAAAGCACCGCAACAGGCGAGGAACGGCTGATTGGTAAAGCTGAAATGAGGAGTTATCTCTTGGTTCCTCCTCCTCCTAAACAAGGTGACAGCTGGCTGGAGGGAGATCACCAGGAGATCGCATGAAAGTTTTGTGCTTCTTGTTGGCTATATTGTAAGTCATTGCCAGTAAATATCACAATGTTACATGTGTGTTTTCTGTTTGTCGGAAGAGCTCACAGCTGATCGTACGTGGTTTGTTTATGTGACGTAGCGCTCGCTGTTCGGACACAGTGTTAATTCATCATTACTGTCGGTGAATTATTCCTCGTTCAGCTCGACCTAACGTTAGATTTCATTTTCATATAATGAAAGTGGCGTTGTGTGACTCCTGTCATTTGGTGCATTCAGTTGGCGCGAGGCACACAGCCGCTGTAGTGCTGCTTTTTTCCCCCCCACAATCAAATATTATCTGTTGTTTGTTTTTTACTATTCGGATTTAGAAAATGTGTTGACAGTCTTAGTAAGATGCAGAAATGTTGGCCACTTTGAGGTGAACTGTTTCTGCTGTGCAGACTGAGAGTAGTTCTTACCTTGTTGCTAAAGTGTTGGAGAAATCCTCAACGGGGGCCACATAGGCAGCAGGGAACCAGCCCTGACTGGACGAGAAAAGAAGCATATAGATGAGGAAAAAGCAAATTCCACACATCCTCTTGTCCTTCTACCAGGAGTATAAACTTTAAAACATTCTATCAGACATACATACTTTTTAAGACAAATCAACGCACAAGTATAGAGTGTCTATTGACATCTATGTCAGCTGTTACACATAATGTACATAATCATCAAGTCCATGTTTATCCATCCAGTATTTATTTCTTGGCAGTATTTGTATTGGTTACAGCTTCCAGAACACTGGACTTGTATTTAGACATTTTTATATGTATTATTGTATTATTATTACCTCCGCCAAGGCCGAAGGCCTAGGAAGGAGGTTATATTTTCACCGCCGTTGGTTTGTTTGTTTGTTGGTTTGTTTGTTGGTTTGTTTGTTGGTTTGTTTGTTGGTTTGTTGGTCTGTTTGTTTGTTTGTTTGTTGGTTTGTCTGTTAGCAGGATTACTCCAAATGTCCGTGATGGATTTGAATGAAATGTTTTGGAGGGGTGGGGTTTGGCACAATGAACAACATTTTGGTGGCGATCCGGATCATGATCCGGCTTTGGATGTTTTTTAATAACTCCGCTCATCCTGTGCATTAACACCACAGGCTATAACACATGCGCAGTGTAACTGATGACGCTTTCATGGCGCGTCACCCAGCCTCTTTCCTGCTGCCAGCAGAGAGAGAGACAGAGAGAGAGCGGAGGGTGGAGGGAGGGGGGAACAACTGTAGATTCGGTGTTTTTCCACATTAAACTCTGTGAAATTAGAGTTGAGTTCGACCAAAGCACACTTGGTGATTGTTGGAAAGAGTAACGACGACGGTTTAGGTGAGTTTAACTTTGTTTCTATCCAGTTTAAATGAAGTGTTTCACAATGCTTCGCTACGTACAGCTGATCTCGACATAAACAAAAATACATGTGGATGATGGCACAAGCTGAACGGAGAGGGGGGCGGAGTTCTGCGCTCTTCAGATACCCACCGCAGGCTGCTGTCAGTGCGTCCATACAGCCAGCCGTTGCGTGGCTCCTGGACCAGCACGGTGACGGTCTCTCCCCTGTTGAAAGGTAAAAGCTTTGGGTTGGATGAGGAGGGGTGAGACACCAGAGCTCTCATGGCTCTGCCTCCACCCAGACCCAGAGATTCCCCCACTGAGCTGGAGCGAGAGCGAGAGCGGCTCGGGAGGGGAGACGGCGCTGGAGGAGGGGGGAACCAGTGGAGGACGAAACAGAAAGCATAAAAGAGGAGAGAGAGAGAGAGTTAGACATAAAGGGAAAAACGTTTCTGCCTCATGCTTAACATGAGTTAAAAAACTAATTCAAAAAGGGGAGAAGGGAACAGTCTTCATTTACCATTGATCATCATTCACTCAGACATTAATGCAAGAACTCAGCAGAGGCAGATACTACTGGTCTTGCTTGGCTTCAAAGGTTGTCATAATGTAATCACATTTATTTACAGCAATCATACTGTAGTTTCTACAGAGTACAGTCTTCCTCCCACCTCTAGAGGGCACTCTGCCCAGCGCCTGCTGCTCCCTTCTGGCCCAGGACATGTCTTCATCTCTGGCTACTGTCTGCAGCAGGGAGCTCACTGAACCTCGCAGCTGTTCAGAAACAATGCACACATGTAAATAAACTCTATTTCTATTTTCATAGACCTATTTTTGCCTTTTTTTAGGGGGTACAGGGGGTCTTTAGGGGGAGATAGCAGGTCAACAGTAGATGTCACATATTAGCGGGGTACATCATCTGAAAGCTGGGAACCTGAAGATTAATTTGAGATGCAGCTCAGCGCTGTGTGTCAAGTTGTTCTAGTCATAAATCAACATTAACATTAATTAACTAAAATAAATTGTAAAAGTGTGTAAGGGCTTAAAACATTATGATAGAAGTATATGATGATCATTCCCATGCTCTGTTATGTCTCATAAGTTGTCGCAGCAATTTTTGAGTTGATACCTTTCCTTGCAGAGATTTGGTGCTAAATATAAAAAAATGTTACCACTCGAGAATTGATAAAAATGATCAATAATCCCTCTAAAATACCACATTAAGACACCAAAACCTTCAGGAACACCATAGAAAAAGCTATGCTGTGATTTGGTATCAACTGCTTTTGACATTTGGAGATTTCTGCAAGAATTGCATTTTTCGGGGATTGGATGGCGAGCACTTCTGTTGTGTAAACTGCTCAGAAACCCCCTTATTGTCAATCTAGCTAGGAAAGCCATCCATCCTCTGAATGCTCTAGGTCTCTAGTTTGTGGCTGTAAAGTTTCATGAGGCTGTGATTATCCTAGAGGTCACTGAAGGTCATTTTATACAGTGATGTCAAGTTTCAAAAAATGGTCAAGAAATCAGAGCAGATTAATGAACTAGAATGACCTCGGTTATATACAGACACTGGTGCAGCATCACAGTATAACTTCTTTACAGGCTGTCTGGTGCTTAGAATACTAATGAACTCTGTATACTGTTCACATTGGATCAAATAATCTAGTAAACCTTGTTAACGCCTTGGTACCTGAGCATCCTGATCCACATGGGTGGGAGTTCGAGGTCTGGACCCTCTGGTCTCATTCACTTTCTCCTTCCATCCATCTGCCTTCTGCTGGAGAGACGTTCCGGTCTGAAAACAGATGAGCGAGGTCAGCACCTCATTAAATCTCAGGCAGCAGCAGAATGAACACAAACGCTTCAGTAAATGAGCCAGTGGACACTGACCAAGACGTGAGTTTCATATAATATAGTAATTAACATGCTATCACGCTGGTGGAACAGAAACGCTGTGCAGCCTGATCGTGTGTGTGTGTGTGTACAACACATTCTCACTCCCAACTCGTCACATGGTCAGTGCCCCTCGGCATTAAAGGCCGACGTGTCCTTTCAATATAAACTTCCATTTTCACAGGAAGTTTTGGCAACACAACCACTTGGTTAGGGTTTGGAAACGGATGTGGTTGACGTTATCGTCACTGACTAACGACATCACATGACTCATGTGACTCACAGGACTAACGATTGTAACGAGTCAAGTGACTGACGTGACAAAAATAAAGCTGGGTTTCCACCAAAAGTTCCCAAAACTTTTAGTCCCTGGAACTACTTTTCAAGGATCTAAAAGGTTCCTTCAGCCCACTGTTGTCTGTGTTTCCACCGCAGTCCAAAGACCTGTGAAGATTTGGCTGATTAGTCCGCTGACGTATGAAAAAGCAACATGACGTGACGATGGCTGCTGGTGGTCGCAGCAGTAAACTCACTCTGCAGCCTGCAGCTCAGTGTGTCCGCCTGTTTACCCACACAGGAAAAAAAGCAAAGTTTATGTTCTCCCCTCGTCCTAAACTGGTCCTAAATCAATAGAGTACTTCCTTGTTTTATGAATGAAGCGGTACAGTTGAAGCAGCGGTGCTGTTTGACCAATCAGCGACGGTCATCCCTGCAAACTCCACCCCAAATGTTCCTGTACTTTCAGAAAGTACTCTCCCCCGACCAGGGCCTTTTTTGGAGGTAGAAGGTCCTTAATTTAGACCCTGGTTCCTGCAGTCGAAACGCAAAGAGTTCTTCAAAAGGTTCCTAGTTCCGGGGGAAAGTTCCTGCGGTCGAAACGGGGGCTTAAGTCCACGTTACTTTTAGCTTAACACGGGCCATGAACAGCGGTCTCCTGGTTGAAAGTCCTGTGTTTGTTTGACCCGTCCACCACCCGTCCAACCCGCCTTAAACGGACTTTAATACTACGTCAGTTCCTCTGACTGTCGAATTATGTTGTGGGTTTCTATTGGAGTGAGTTGAAAGCCTGGTGTGACTCATACAGACGTTAAAGAGTGCCTCCGTGTGTCGGTGTCAGACGCCAACGGGCACTGACCAAGCATCGGTATTTGACGAGTTGGGAGTGAGAAGGGGTTGGTGTGTACCTTGTTTATAAGGAAGAGCAGCGACTGAGTGAGGCCACAGTGTTTCTCTGCCAGGAAACGATACCTCCTCTCCTCCTCCTTCAGGATCTCCTGCTGGCTCTGCCGCAGGTACAGCATGTACTCACTGTTCTCCTAAACACACACACGTGACAGATGACACTTATACAATGGTACACATTGTGTACGGTATATCTCAGTGTGTGAACCTGCATAGTGTTAATGTGTGTGAGTGTAGGTACCAGAGAGTCTCTGTAGGCTCCTCGTCTGAGCTGCTTCTCCAGATTCTCTGCCTGGTTCCTCACCTCCAGCTCATACACTCTGCGGCTGCCCTGCAGCACAGGAAACGCTTTGATTTAAGAAGCTCTGATATGATAATGAAAAGAGAATAACTAGCTCTCATCTGATTCTGGCCTTGACTGACTTTACCTCACTGAAGAATGAGGCTACATCCACATTAATACATTTTCGTTTTAAAAGGCATAACTTTTGCTAAGTTTATGCCTAGCGTCCACACTACTCTGGCGTTTTCAAGCCCCTAAAACTGAGACATTTGAAAACGCTGCTGACCCCATTTTAGTTTTAAACCTCTGGGGTTGCGTTTTAGTCTGGACGGACAGAAATAGAGACCTTTAAAAACAATGACGCAGACACCCACGCTCGCTTCTTCATTGGGTCTTATCAGTCATGACGTGTCCTTCCCTATTTCCCTATATATCACATGAACCTTTTCCGGAAGAAAACAAATCTGTTGTGTTTTCCGCCGTGTTGAACGCCTTATACTTGTGTGTTACTTTCAGTAACAGCTCCACCTCGTCGTCTGTCCAAGCAAAGAAATCTTTGGTCTTACTTTTCACCATTGCTGTACTTCCTTTGTAGTATTTCCTGCAACTGAACAACCAACTTCCAACTACTTCCTGTTTACACGGCACACACATGCCCAGTGTACGTGAATGGTCATGTGATATGCGTTTTCAGGCGTGGCAGTATGGACGGAGATTCATTCTGAAACGGCCCTAAAACTCTCGTCTGGACGGAGATCATTTTCGTTTTTAAATAAAAACGTATTAGTGTGGATGTAGCATATGTAGCATACATATAATAGATTAAGTGTTACCATTTACCAAATTCCTAGCCCAGTTCCCCCTAATTATCCTCAACTCAAGCCAGTCCTCAGAAGATGAACCATATTGTAAACTCACATCAATGTACTCCTCATCCAACTTGACATTCTTCTCCATGGCTTGCAGCACCTCTATCTGGAACCATCGAAACTGTAACAGGAAGAACAACAATGTCCCCGTGATGCAGCCAAGTCATTATAGAAACCGTCCCCTTGTTTTTGTGTGACTGAATCTATATGCAAATGTGCTCCGTCCTCAGGCCAATGCTCTAATCAGAGGCCGTGTTTTGCTCATTCACATCACTGAAAGCTGCTGCAATCAAAGGTTCGAGTGGCACTTTGCATTTTAAACAAGCAGTGAAACTTATCTCCTAAAAGTTTTCTGTAAAGCTCAGCTTTGGTTTCACGAGTCAAAAGTGATTCTATCAGAACCCTACACAGATATCTTAATCAACAAAGGATTCGAACATTTTGGGGGATGTGTTTTTTGCTGTCTTTCCCAGAGTTAAATGAGAGAGTTGACATCATCTCTGGATAAAATGCTAATAAGCGTATCTCCCAATATGCCTTTTAAATGACATGCTTGTGTCTGCCACATGTTGTTGCTACACATTTGTGTTAAAAGTCAATCAGGTTTAATAAACAAATAACTTTTTAGCAAGATGTCCTGCCACCTGGGAAATTATTTATTGTGGTTATTATTTATTCAGATATGACCTGATCACCACCAAGCATAAATAGAAACCGATGAAAACATTTTAGATATTTACACTTTTTGTTAAACTTTTCAATACTAAAATTTAGAAAGTATTTCTGTGTTTTGGTTGGGATAATATTAAAATAATATTATAGATATATATATATATCATAAAAGAGTATTGACTGAAGACATGTACTGACCACTCCCTCCATCTCTGCGGTGAGCCTCCTCTGTGTTTCTGATATCTGGATCAGGACATCCCCTGATTAAAACAAAAAGATGGGAAGATAAATCAGAGACTTCACAGACAAACCCATATTATATTGTTAGTTATATATATGTATATACGGTCTATATATATATCTATATCTGGTCAAATTTGACCAATTTCAAGTTAAAATATTTCATAGACTGATTTTTTTTATTTTGGAATTAGGGCTGTCAAAGTTAACGCCGATTTCTGGACAATATTTGTCATTGTTTTGTGTTGTTAATTGATTTCCAATAATAAATATATACATACATTTGCATAAAGCAGCATATTTTTCCACTCCCATGTTGATAAGAGTATCAAATACTTGACAAATCTCCCTTTAAGGTATATTTGGAACAGATAAGATGGGACAGATGTGATTAATTTGTGATTAATCGCGAGTCACTATTTTAATGGATTGACAGCCCTAGTAATCATATATAACACTATGAGTGAAACAAAAAAAAAGAGATAGGCCTATATGGACAATATGGGGAAAAGCAGTTACAAAACATCTTTTGAAACATTTAATACATTTATATTATAGTTTTTTGATAGATGTGAAAGCTACTCCAGAATTTGGTTTCCCTAAATCTTATCAAAAATGTACTTCTACTAGTGAGGAATTTAGGAGGATGAAGATCTAAAGATTGACGAGTTGAGTGTGCCGTCCTTTCTAGCACAATACAAGGGTTAAGTAAACATTTCAAAATATGTGGTCGGGAACATAAAACACAAACCCGGTTGTCCATTACAAAAGAAAAGGCACAACACTTTAGCGGGACTGTCAGTAATTTGATATATGACTTTAACACTGCTCAAGTCATCCTGCTGAGATGGTGGAAAGTTAGCCCAGCCCTTTATATGACGGCCGCCTCTGGTGTAGTCTATTGTCGTGGATTGTGGTTGAGCTAATGAATTGAGTGCAGCTGAAAGACTGTCCCCATCTATAATTCAGAGGCCGTCACTCAATAGGGCCGCTGGTCACGCTGTGGCTCCCTGACCTTCTCAGTTAGCCAACCTAGCAGAACCACGCCTGTCACGCTGCGCTAGCACTGATGCATGGGCCGCGTTAGCACAGTGCTAACAATGCTATCACACGTCCCCGGAGGTCAGAGTGAAAGTGAAGCTTGTGGAAAATATGCACTCATGCATGCACTCAGGACTGCACACACACACACACACACACACACACACACACACACACAGATGCATATAAGATAGGATGAGGAAGGAAGGATGTAATTGTAAGGTTACTGAGTGTGTATGGGATACTTCAGTATGATTGGGCTTGACATTAACTTGATAGAGCACTTAGCCATCTCTAGAGGATAATTCTGTTTCTGTGATGAATGCAATAAATTAAGGGTGAAACCTGTTATGGAAAGATCAACTAATCAATCACACACACACACTTACCAAGAGAGCGAGATGAAAGTGTGTGAAGGGCCTGGTCACCCATCTTAGCCACGGCGCTGAAGTAGGCCTCGCTGCAAACCGCTAAGGCTGTAGAGCAAACACACACACAACAATAGGCTACAAGCTTTTCAAATACTCAACATTAGAAACATTAGAGTGACATCACAGGTGGTTAAACTACTCTTTAATTCTTCCTGTTTTCATCATAAACACAAGCCTCGCAGTGCTGTCATGTGATATGTGGTTTTGGTCTAGGAATAGCCCCATGCCAGGGGGTATTGATTTACCATTTACCTTTGCCTTGTTGCCCTGTGACTGACGGCCTGTTCCTTTTTTTATCAGGCAGAGACGTACATTAATGATACATGCTGCTCACAACAAACTACCAACGCAACACATGCTTAATGGTTGGAGAAACATAGACAGGAAGGATTAGTGAGGTCAGACGGGCAAATACAAGAGGATGCACTCAAACGGTTTAAATTCTGCTTCATGTTGTTGTCATATAAACTTCATTTTACATATTTTATTTTTACATACTACAAGTTTAACAGCCCAGTCGACAGGAAAATGTTTTGGCATTGGAAGTTTCTGCAAACCACGGATACGTTGAATGATGTTTTTTTCAGTCAGAGCATGTGATGTAGTATATTAAGCGGGCGTTAATGAAAGTTACGTGGTATACTAACAAGTATAACAGGCGAGAAAGTCCACTAAGGGCGGCCGGGAGGAGTGGTGGATTGGTCAAGGAAGCCGCTGCAACCAAAAGTAAAAGTTGACTTTACGCTTGTTACATAATGTTACGTCCGAAAGTTCGCTGAGGGCGGTTGTTATTTATTTATGCTAGTTACGTTGTTATTTTAAAGGTACAGTGTGTAGCATTTGGTGGCATCTAGTGGTGAGTACCCCTCCGCTCGCTCCTCCGTTTACAAGACTGCAGTAACATGAGCCGCCGCGTGCTAAACTGTGGTAACGCCCTTGGTCTCGCCCAGAGGCCATTCTTACCATAATAACACCAGTTTAGGAGCAACAGAAGTCAGACGACGGCTGGCGGTACCATGGTTGAGCACTCTGCGGCTCACGTTACCGCAGTTTTACAAGCGCGTCGGAGAACTACGGTGGCCTTCAGATAACGAAAAAACGTGACAGTCTCTCTCCATAGCCGGTGTTTGGTTTGTCCGTTCTGGGCTACTGTAGAAACATGGCGGAGCAACATGGAGGACTCCGTGAAGAAGACCCGCTCCCTATGTAGATATGAAGGACTCATTCTAAGTTAATGAAAACACAACGGTTCTTATTTTCAGCTGATTATACACTAATAAAAACATAGTTATGTATATTATATTTTTATATTTCTAACCATAACCAAGTAGTTTTGTTGCCTAAACCTAACCAATGCTTTCACAACGTGGCATTATTCGTTTCTGCAAGCGTGATATGAGGCTGATATGAAACGTATTTATGAAACTAATTTTTGGGGTTCAGAAACGTTGACAAACACAACATTTTTTTCAGGCGACTGGCAAATTATATTTACTGTTTGTCAATCGTACGTAATGTTATTGACTTTGAATCCTGTTAGCATAATGTTAGCATAAAGCTAATCCGCAGCACGCCGGACGGTTCTGGCCTCCACGTTGTCCATTAATTCCTGATAATGGACACCTTGTCAGGCATTATACCTTACTTTAGTTTTTATTTCTGTGTCATGCCAAACATTTGGCCCATCCCACATGAGATTACAAGATACCGTTATTAATCAAACATTAAAAAAAAGTAGAAACACGTGTCTTCTTGTGGCACGTATGCAAAACCGAAAGAAAGAGAAAAATGCCGGTTACATCATCATATGAGCGTCTATATACTTTGAAATTAGATATTTATGTATGCAAATTGACAAACAAAAATGAAAAGCGCATCTACGCATCTACCCACTAGTCACTCACAAACTTACTCACCTTGGAAAGCCGTGACGTAGCTGTTTCCTAAAGCAACGAGCTTCTGGAGGCCAGGATTGAAGTGCTCCATCAGGTTCTGCAGTAACACACACACACACAAAGAGAAACACATGCAAACCAACACAAAACAGTTGTTACTTCAGCTTTCACTAAACACACTGGAGTTTTAAATCTGATAGATACTCACCCAAGCCACTGACGCCATGTTTAAATATACATCACAGTTCTTCATCCCATTAGAAACACGACATGAACAGAGATCAAACGTAGAGAGCAAGGAGACGTAATAAACTCACCAGGTAGACAGTCAGAGTTGATCTGTGCAGCTGGTCGCTGGTGGCTCCGGACATAGTGACCGATTTCAAAGACAATATGAACTTTAAACAAAGCAAACGAACGTCAGGGACAGAACAAACTTCTGCAAAGAGTCTGTATTCCCATTCAAACTTCTGTTTCCTCAGGCGTTTCTGGTCCTTCGTGTATCAGCGTCTTAAGGCGGTGAAAGTCACCTTCACTGTTGTTCCAAAGACTGATAACACCTGTCTGCTGGAATGATGGTGCCTTCCTCCCTTTCTCCCTGGGCCTGTCGTCCGTTGATGAGCTCTTTAACCCCTCGTCAGCAACAGTTTTCATGGAAAGAACAAGCGAGCGAGCGAGGGGAGGAGAAAAGGGAGTAAGTGCCATCGATATGACCGGGCCAGGTGAATTATTGATTGAAGCCCTGAAAGGAAAGGAGGAGGAGGACAGCCAGCTGCCCAATTAGCTGTGACGTACACTCACACCTACGGGAGGACCTCAGCTCTGGTGAAACAAACTAAAGGTACATATTAAGTCCTCATAACTCCACAATATCACACATGCAGCTACATCTGCTTCATTAGACTCACATATCAAATATCTATGAGCTACGTAATGGACACCTATCACAAAGCAAGTACATGAACATAATATGAGGATCACCTTCTCCGTCCATCAACAGACCAACATATTGAATCCAGATAAAAGCTACGAACTTTAGTTGTCAGTCACGAAGAAGTGAGCGTTGAAGACTTGAAACAACTCACATTAAAGAATCAGAAGAATTCAAAATGTAGAGGGTGCTTCTGATGTTTTATTCTTTATCGTGCATCTGATCCACACTATAGCCCTGTTTCCACCGCAGGAACTTTCCCCGAGGACTAGGAACCTTTTGAGGAACTCTTTGCGTTTCCACCGCAGGGACAAGGGTCTGAATTAAGTTCTGGGGACATTTTACGGGGCCTTTTTTACCCCCCAAAAAGGTCCTGATTGGAGGGTAGTTATTTCTGAAAGTACAGGAACTTTTGGGGTGGAGTTTGCAGGGATGACCGTTGCTGATTGGTGAAACAGCACTGCCGCTTCAAATGTACTGCTTCATTCATAAACAAGGAAGTACTCTAGTATCGATTCAGGATCATTTTAGGATGAGGGGAGAACATTTCTCTTTGTTTGATAACATTAAAAGTAAAGTTAGGTTCTGCTGTCGACTTCCCGACTCATAAAAAATAAAAGACAGAGAGAGAAAAATAAAGAGAGATTGTGAACGAGGTCCTTCTGACCAACATCTATGGTGCTTATAGTGACCGATAACGCCTATTTAACAGCCTGACAACAGTCTAATCAGCTGGACTTATAAACACAAGCCTCTCATCCATAAGTAAATGCACGCTTCCTTATACGCGGTGATACGTTGGCGGGTGTAGTTGGGTAGAAAGAAAATAGTTCCTAAATGAAACTGCTCACAAAAAGGTCTGTGGATTATCTTGAGTAACCGGGTCATGATTTCTGGAAAGAGACATTGCTGTTGACTTTTTCAAATATATTTTTTTGGCGCTTTGAGCACCACAAGCCGAGTGCCATCTAGTTCCATTATGTTGGAGAGAAGGCAGACATCTGTACGGGCGACTTCTCCAACACTCTGCAACACCAAAACAATCTAGACTGATAAATAGCACCACAGGTAAGAGGAACTGCCTCTTTAAAGGCAGGGTGGGCAACCTTGATCTTGAGAGAGATTTTTAAAAATGATCCGTCCAACCACGCCTTTATTATTGAGGAATATTACTGTCACAGAATGCAAAAAAATAAAGTAAAGCAAAATTGTTTGTCACTAGTCAAATTAACCTACATCTCAAACACATAGTCACAAATCGCCTCCCTGACTACACACAGAGAAAAAAACATTTTAACCAGAGCAATTTTGTCATCAGAGACATCTACATTTTTTTTTGTATTTCAATGTTTCAATACTTGTTAATAATCATAATACTTCCTGGGAAATGGCACAAGAGTCTTAAAAGTCTTAAAATCGTATGAAATATTTGACCGAAAGTCCTTTTTCATTGTTGTGTCACATCATACGTATAAACGTAACATAACTTTCAAAATGTTGTTTTTTGGGATGCTGCAATTCTAAAAAACATTTTCCCTTTCCTAAGACACCGTTACATTACAGTGGCTCAAATTCATTTATTTTGTATAGTCCAACATTTCTGAAAGCTCTATATAGATATTAAGGGTTGTTAAACAATAAAAAATTAACAGACAACTGGTTTACTGTAGCTGGAAATAATAATAATAATAATAATAATAACTTTAGTAATGTAACTGCTGACAGCATTTTGCGTGTGCTAGTGTGTCATGTAATCATGTAACATAGATATCATAACATACGGGAGGTACAGACTGTCCTACCCAGCAGGCGTCACCGTGTCTTTCAAGTAGGCGACGTCATCATAGATGACCTCATCGTCACTGTGTCTCTTTTGGCAACGACTTACAGTCTCCAGCACGTGTTTCAAGCGGCGGTCGAGAGCAGCGAGGTGGCGCTCCGACAGCAGTGGAGCCACGCTGTGAAGGGGATCATGGGAGAGCGAGGCCCTCATGACATCACTGAGACGATACCGTGGCAGAGACAGCATACGCAGGCGTAGCCAGGTGGAGCGACGGATTCTAGAGAGAGAGCATAAGGATAGATTTTATTTACTTATTTACACTGTAAAATTTGTATCATTGTTCATATATTGTGTGTTATATATGTTGAATGACATGACAAGAAAGTAACTAACTGCAAAGTAAACAAGGATAATTATACAAAGATTTAACCACATTTTATCACATTCTAGCTTGTACCTGCAACACTGTTCCAGAGGAGCGAGGATAGAGGGCTCGTCTTTGGAGTGACGCCCGAATCTGCAATGAGAACAGACCCAGAGTTACAACCCCAGCAACCACTATGAAAAACTACATTAAAGAGGACAGAAATGATTATGCTTTTGTGCTTTTTCCCTCTCCTTTAGTGTGTTATATCAGTTTTTTGTGCATGTTAAAAGCATCTGCAAAGTTACAAAGCCCTAAGTCCGGGCTAAAGGGATTCATCTCCCCCACAGAAACACTGCTCCTGAACGGCCTGAAATGCCTTTGCTGAAGTCCTGCGTTTTCTTCCGTAACGTGTACCAGCTCAAACAGAGCATTTCAGACAGTTTCAGAGGGTGACAAGAGGTGCTGCAGCACAGCCAGTATGAGAAAAGTAAAACATTTAAAGGTCCAGTGTGTAGGATCTGGCGGTATCTAGCGGTGAGGTGAGGAGATTGCAGCCAACTGAAGCCTCTCCCGTGTGTCAAGCGTGTTGGAGAGCTACGGTGGCTGACGCAAAAATGTTGTAAGAGTAGCGTTGGTCATTTGGAGCAGAGCCAGTGTGTAGTAGGGAAGTGAGTGATGAAGCAAGAGAGATAGAGAGAGAGAAAGCGGCAGCGACGGGAGTGAGTAACGTTATCGACTCTGGCCCAAGCAGGAAAAGTTAACAGAGTTTGGTTTGTCCGTTCTGGGCTACTGTAGAAACATGGCGGAGCAACATGGAGGACTCCGTGGAGAGGACCCGCTCCCTACGTAGATATAAACGACTCATTCTAAGCTAACAAAAACACAACAGTTCTTATTATCAGGTGATTATACACTAAAGAAAACATAGTTATTAATATTACATTCCATTTCTGCCAACAGATCCCCCCGAAATGTTACACACTGTTCCTTTAAACATGTAAACGTGTTCTAAGAGAAACCCAAAATACAGGTATGCACCTGAACATGAGCATAATAGGTCCTCTTTAACATAGACACACACACACACTTGAGATACTCACGCCCTCCCGTTGTCAAGATGTATCAGAGCAGTATTGTTGCCAAACTTCTCAAAAGTTTCATAATGGTGCCTGTCCATGTTACCTAGAGGAGGAAGAGGAGGAAAGGAATTTAGTAACTACTGTCAACAAAGTTCACACCTCCTCTGTAGAGCTTTTACAGTGCATACTGTCTATCACAAAGCATTTCTCAAACATTCAGGTGAACACAGTTTTGTCAAAAAATCTTACCGAGTATATTTGTCTACTTACAAGTCAAAATATCTCATAACACTTAATATAAGACACAATCACCTAACAAGTAACATTTCAGTGAGATATATACAGTACGTATGTAGTGAAAACGTTTGAGCATTACAGGCTCATTATGACACACAACACTTCTAAACACAAGTGAAATATAGCTCTAAATGAGTTTCCATCTTGAAAGGCCTAAATATTTCATCTTATTTCAAGAAATCTTACCAAGTGAAGTTAAACTTGTTCCATTGGCAGATTTTTTTACTTATTACAAGTAAAAGCACCTTGTATTCATTGTTTTTTAACATACTTTTAAAGTAGCCTTTTGGGCTGCTGTTAAACCATAAAAAGTTATTTTATTGTTTACACCCCAGACCTGCAATTATTACACAATTTTGTTGAATACTTGATTCTGATTGGTCAATCACAGCGTTCTACGGTCTGTTATTTCTTTATAGCAGACCGTATCTATGTATAACAGACCGTTGCTACGTATAACAGACCGTTGCTATATATAGCAGGCCGTAAATATGTATAGCAGACCGTTGCTATGTATAACAGACCATTTCTATGGATGTAGTTCTGGCGGACTCTGGTGACCGTTTTTGTGTCAAATGATTGATTTCTTCAGTAAGTAGCTGTGTAATAAGATGGATAATGTACAGCTAGCGGGTCATTGTTGTGAAATAAACCCCTTCAGGGCTTCACGTCGGGGCACCACATCGCCCTGTCAGGGTTTATTTCACGACAATGACCAGCTCGCTGTACATTATCCCTAACAAAAACATAAACATTTTAACAGCTTTCAAAAGAACTTAACACCAGATGAACCAGCTACATCATGATGTTGGGTGTGTGGGTGCACAAGACCTCACCTCTGACCCAACAGTAATGCCAGCTGGATCATACAAAATGCTTTAAGTCGACATGATGACACTGTGTAAACATTTTAATGGAAAAAAATCACAAAGCGTAATGTATGAAGAGACATTATACAGCAGCAGAACAAGACTTTACAGGATTTCTCATGTAGTACAACTCTTTTAGCAATCCAGTGTTGTTCATTCAGTAAAACTGCATCTGAGCGTCCGTCTGGAGCATCACAGCAGGTTTAAGTCAGAGCATGCTCACTAGCCTCACCCTTCTCAGACTACACAACACAGGATCTAGCTTGGCGTGAAGGGGAAACGTAGTGATGATGTTAACATCTGCCAGGTCGTTTCCACTCTCCCGCTCTCCATCGAGGTAGAGCGGGCAGTGATAGAGCGGTAACTGTTGGGCAGTCGATGGAGAAGCATGCGTGACCTGGACGCCGTTTAAAAGTGAACTTTTACAAGGGGAGGTATCTGTGCTCCTGACTTGAGCTTTGACACAAACAAGTGGAAGTGAGCATGGCTGCAGAGAGACTGTGGTGTCCTGTAGGGCTCCTAGCTGTGTATCCCATGATGCCCCTCTCAGCTGCAGGCCACATAAATACACAGCGCCCAGGGGGAGTGAGGTTGGGTATGTACTATCACTCAGAACCTGGAAGGAAGAGAACAATATGAGCAATCAGCCTGCAAATAGTTAAAGTAATAGTAGGACAGCATTTTAGTATGATTTCATTATTTGTATTAGGGCTGTCAAAGTTATCACGATAACGCGTTAACGCAAATTCATATTAACGCCACTAATTTCTTTAATGCATTAACACAACTTGAGATCTTTAGGTTGTAGCGGGATCACTTTTAAAGCTAGAGTGGAGATACGGGCATCATGTGACACAAGAAATACTAAAGAATCCATTGGTACCAACCATGTCATACTAGCTTGTCGTGAAAGAGGCTAAATAACGCTCCAAACTTGTGCTAAAGTTTGGCGAGGAAAAACTGGCATGGCCATTTTTAAAGGGATCCCTTGACCTCTGACCTCAACATATGTGAATGAAAATGGGTTCTATGGGTACCCACGAGTCTCCCCTTGATTTGAGCATATTTGTTATGCTAAATGCAGTACCTGTGATCGTTTCTGGACAATATTCGTCATATTTTGTGTTGTTAATTGATTTCTAATAATCAATATATGCACACATTTGCTTAAAGCATCATATTTACATTTTGAACAGATAATAAATGTGCAAATAATTTGCGATTAATCTTGATTAACTATGGACAATAATGTGATTAATCATGATTAAATAATTGAAACGATTGACAGCCCTAATTTGTATGCTTTACCTGAAAATGCAGGGCTATATCACTGATATATTTGCGATTTACTTGAGCAGCCTCTCTCATCACTGCCACCAGAAAGCCTCTGGCATTTCTGAAAGCAGAGAGTCGGTATGCACCGGGAGGATCTGAAGTGTCGTGGTGCCGGAGATAAGCACTGAGCAACTCTGCCCTCCTCTCCAAGCGAGACAAGTCAGTGAGCTCGAGGAGGGAAGCAAAGGTCAGCGCGTTGTATTGAACGGGCTGTTGGAGCTGTGAGAGCAGCGAGGACACCAAATCAATGAGATCATCCCACTCAGCCTGGAGGAAGTCACGCAGGCGACTGTCAGAAACAGCTCCTGCATCTGTAACTGTGCAGAGGGATCTCTTCAGAGCCTGCAGTCGGTCTCTAGCATGGCTGTAGGCTGGAAGTGTGGCGTGCTGGTTCAACAAACTCCTCACTGTTCCTAGAGGAGTCTGGGAGGCCTGCAGCAGTGTGTTCAAATTGTGGCTGTTGATCTGGATTATCTCAGCTGCCACATCTGCACTGAAGCCCAACACTCGGGGGTCAATGTTCGTTGAATTATGAAGATCCTGCTCCAACGTCTGCAGTAGTTCTGACAAATCTGAGGACATGACACACAACCACAATCAGTACATTACACAGAAACAGAAACACGCACTGTGGCTCTAATGCTTGTACTCCTCTCTAATTAGAAAGTTAGCTTCATCTTAATGCTGTAATCATGTAACTTGCTCGACATAAAGGCTTCAGTCAAATGTTTAAAATGTAAGAGTAAAGAAAAATCTCATTTCCAGTTCACTGGGTGTTTCTCAAAGTCCAGGAAGGATCCTTCAACGGCTGAATTTCAAGGACGCTACATCATCGAAACCACCGAAGGACTGTTCCAAAATGCAGAGGATCCTTCAAATTCTACCAAGGACTCAGTCCTCCATTCAGAGGATTTTGAAGGATTAACTAGCTTGTAAGATGTATACTCTGCAAAATACAGAAGTATCAGAAAGTTGTTTGGTTACCACAGTGGCCAGGGCTGCTGGTATTATCTGAGAGGATGTGTGGCCCACCGGCCCAGAGAGGTGACGCTCTGCTGAGGCAGGTCTTGGCAACGCCATCCACCACCTCCAAATCTGCAGAGTCTAGTAAATGGCCGCCATGCACTAAATGGACTATGAGTGAAAAGTACAACAAGGTTAAAGCATACAGTAACTGAACGAGAGGGGCAGTTGTATCTGTTAATGTTGCCTCACCTGCTATATACTGCAGAGCCTTAGCCGTGTCGTGGCAGCGACTAGCAATGCAAATGAGTGCATCCACCAGAACCAGGAGGTCTTCCTGACTCCTTCAAAACAGAAAAAATCCACAAGCATGAATCTTTATCCATCCTGACAAACTGTATCCACCATTTGAAGAATGCAACTTGGTTTTAAAATACTGAGAAATAAATTCAGGACATGTTTGATTTTACAAATGTATGAAAGACGGAACCAGTCAAAATAAAAAAAATAAAAAAATGACTCAATAAATAAATAAAAATGCCATTATTATTAAAAATAAAATGTAGGCATTAATTAATTAAATACATACATTTATATTTGTTTTAATTTGCTTCATTATTTATTTACCTTTGTATTCATTTTGCATTTATTTTTTATTTTAAATTTACTTTTAAATTAATTTATTCATTATTCAGTGGTATTTATTTAATTATTTATTTCTGCATTATTTTCCCTTTGCATTTCCCCCCCTATTTATTTCCCCAAACTTATTTATTCCTGCATTTCTGCCTCATTATGCATATGAGTGGGCTGTCATTCAACGTGTGTCATAGGGTCAAATTTTCGCCTAGTGGTTGATCGAAAGAGTGCAATGAGGGGAAACTTAAATAGAAGAGTAGATAGATGGGGGAATTAATACAAAGGTAAATAAATAAAGATGATCAATGATGACTATATTCATTTTATATATTATTTTTGGTGCATTTAATGGCATATTTATTTATATTGAGTCAATTATTTCTTTTTGATTTTGGCAGGTTCCATCCTCCATATAAATGGATATAACAGGCAAATATATTAATATCTTGCAATGAGACAACACCTCTATCATATATTAACTACAGCATACAGTACATTGGCCCATTTCCTCACCAACTGTAGATCCTCCCTTGGCCCGAGTGTTTATAGGTTTGTCTCTGTAGTAACACAGAGTGGAAGACGGCACAGCGCAGGAGGAGTTCCATGTTGTCTGCTGACAGCGATTGACTCTGTACGACGGACACCAGCTGTCTCAAGGACCAGCTCAGCTCCTCCTTCAGACCCCAGGGAGAATCACAGACCAGAGGCAGGGCACATATCCGCACTGCCACTGCAAACAGGCAACAACAGCCGTCAGTGTGTCAGAGTGCTGACTTGACTATGACTTGCCACAAACTGTATGTGATTATCATAAAGTGGGCATGTCTGTAAAGGGGAGACTCGTGGGTACCCATAGAACCCATTTACATTCACATATCTTGAGGTCAGAGGTCAAGGGACCCCTTTGAAAACGGCCATGACATTTTTCCTCGCCAAAATTTAGCGCAAGTTTGGAGCGTTATTTAACCTCCTCGGCGATGAGCTAGCATGACATGGTTGGTACCAATGGATTCTTTAGGTTTTTCTAGTTTCATATGATTCCAGTATCTTCTATCCTCTATCTGAGCCCGCTACAACCTCCGAAAGATCATTTATTTTTTTCTCGTAAATGTATGACTTTATGATCTCGCTAATTTGTTAATTTCTTCTCAGAAATTGGCCACTTTAACCTTGGAAATCTCTGAATGTCAACCCCTCCCCGGCTCTGTAATTATTATTTATTTTTATATATATATATTTTTTTTTTAACCTACAATAGCCCTCTTACTCCGTTGTATTATTACATCCTGAGCAAAACCAAGACAAACCTTTGGTTTTACCTGAAGCAATAAATTAGATCACTTAGGAACAATCATACATTTAATTATTGAGAGAGAAAACTAAAGAATGTGAGATTGCTTTAATTGATAAAAACGTTGTTCTGTTGTATTCTGTTTGTGGATGACTGGTGCTCTCTATCGAACAGTATTAATAGCTTAGTACCAGGTGGTGGCAGTAGTGAAAAAGAAAGTCTGCTTCATCTCTAGAAGTAATGGCGATATAAAACATCTACCTGGTATGAAGTGTGATGAATGTTCTTGACTTATAATCCACAATCGGAAGCACGGGTGAATCAGGCGTCGCTCCTCTGTGGGACAGATAGATACATAAATAGAAACACCGGGTTATAAGTCGTTGTTAATGATAACAAATGACACAAATGCAATATAAATTGATTCTTGAAGGACCACCTACCTCTGAGAGAGGAGCACAACTGACTGAGGTGAGCCACTACTTTACCATCCCATTGTTCCAACAGGTGACAGTTGTTGAAAACCAACCATTGGCCCTCGTTAACCGCTTTGTCCAGCATTGAGAGAATTAGCTCTCTGTCACACAGAGCCCCAAAGGGAATGACTTTCACCTGAACCTAACACATAAGAAAAACATCAAGCACTGCATTGGTGTACACTGGTTACAGCTATCAACACTAAGACCGCCAAGCTCTTTAAGGCCCCGACACACCAGTTTGGGGCCTAGTTTTTTGCGGTTTCTCACACCGTCGGCTCTAGTCTGCCCGTGTCAGAGTTTTTTCGGCCAATTCAACATTGAATCAGCGGCGGAGCCCGACGGTGAGAGAAATCACTCTGATTGGTTGTTCAGCTTAAATGAATCAGTGCACGAGAAGAGAAACGAGAGTGAGGAAAGCAAGCAAACAGGTAAATTCAAGAGGACACACACAGAAGGCTCTTCTCATTTTTCATCTTCATCTCATCTGATCATTCCAACACACTATATATATTTCCACAACGACATGGCCATCTGGAATGAAGCTAAGTGGTGAGTGAGACTGGTGAAAATGGTCGTCAAACACCGCTTTATTGCGTGTACGTATCATAACAACGGCTTGTACATCCGCTGTCCTCGGTCTTCCTGTTTCCCTTTTTTAGTGACGAATACAGACTACCGCCGCCTGCTGGGGCGGAGAGTTATTTCCTCTCACACAGGAGCAGAACGTACGTGGCTGTCGGACTTCATCGCCGCTAGTTCTTTGATGTCGGCTTGGTGTGATGTGACGAATACTGTGGGCCTACATACCGTTGTGTGATTATAAGTGAGTATTAGCACATGTGAGTGAATATTGGCGTGCACATTAGTATTCGTTTTCTAAATGTTATTCTATCATTAGGACAATACAGGCATGTGCAGAATAGGTATTTAGGCAAAGTCAGGGCAGGAGGGAAACATATCATGACCGAATAATTCAAATTTTGGAACCACAATGTTAAATGGCGTGGGCTATGGCGGTCCGGGTGTTAACTTGAATCAAAATGAAACAGTGTGCGTTACCTTCTTTGTTTTTGCTACACAGTAGGCCAATCTGTTTATCAAGTGAAGAGGCTGGATGCTTGTCCACTTATCTCCTCTTTGACTGGGCACTGTAAGGACAATGGGTCCCTCATGTTTGACCAGATATCGTGAGACGGCCTCACGGTTCCTGGCGTGAAGGGCCTCTGTGCCTGCTGTCTGTCCAGGCAGGCAGAGGTGGTAGGCGGCCATGGCCTCAGCTAGTACCTCCAAGCAGTTCGGGAGCATGGTCTTCCAGAGGAGCGCCCGCTGTAGCAGGGATAGATGGGAGTGGGAGCGACAGGGAACAGCCCCTGCTACCGTGGAGGAAGGGAAGTGCAGGTACTCCTGCCACTGAATGGGGCAAGTGGAGAGAGAGGCAATCAGCCCTCTGAAGACCGGGATCTTCTCCAAGCAGAAGAGCTCTTGGTGGATGTGAGGGGGTATCCAGCTGGGCAGAGAACTAGTGGAATGCGAGACAGCAGGAGGAAGGGAGCAGACTCTAGTGACAGGGTGTTGTATGTCCTGAAGGCCCCTGAGGAACGCCACCCTCTCAGCTTCAGAGCAGGGCTGGTTGTGTTGCAGCAGAGCCACAGACAGCAGCAGCTCCAGAACAGCCACATGACTCTTGAAGAGACACGGCCTGTATTGACCCAGCAGCTGGGCTACCATCCGGTTCATGACCTCTGGTATTATGCCCTCTGGCACTTTCCCTGCGGTGCATGACACTAATGGCCTGTCCTTCACAATGAAGGCCTCTTGCATAACCGCGATGAAGCCACGTAGGGAGAAGAAGTAGGCAGGGGAAAGACGGGACACCTCCTGCAGAGCCTGGTGGAGGGCAGCAGCCAGCCTCATTAGATGTCGGGATGCAGCCAGCAGGGACTCGAGGTACTCCAGCTCCTCGCTCAGCTGCTGGATCTCGGCCTGCAGTTCCTTCATTGCATCTTGACAAACAGCCACGCGGGGGAGAAAAGCAGAGTCCTCCAGCAGTGGGGTGTTAGACTGCAGGATGTAGTCCATCAGAGCATCCTAAGACAGGATTATGTACAGTCAAATGATGCAGATAATCACATTATCAACTGAAAGGACTGCACTCGGGTTTAGTTTCACCTAAAGGTAGAAAATAACTTTTTCATTCGTTGACCATGATAAAAAAAAAAGCCCAGTTCATGATTAGTGTACAACATCCTCGCCTCGACCACCACATCAAGTTGAGAGTCCACATGGTCTCTATTCCAACTGCAGCCCAAGTAATACGGTTTCCATAGTCTAATATAGATAATGTGGACATACAAAGCCAGAGTCAAGTCTGGAAAATGATTAAGTAATAATCAAGTGAGCCCAACGGATATCAACCAGATTAATAGTCCAACTGCAGAGAGCATTTAGAGCCATCTCACAAAACTCTGCAACCCTCTGAAAAAAATAGCTAAAAGGATCAGTGTGTAGGATTTGGTGACATCTAGTACACCACTAGATGTCACCAAATCCTACACACTGGTCCCTGTAGTTATTTTGCCCCTCCTCACTCCCTCTCTCACTCCTCCCTTTCCAAGACTGTGGTAATGTGAGCCGCCAAGTGCAAAACCGTACCATACCATAATAACACTACTTTAGGAGCAACAGAAGTCAGATGGCAGCTGGCGGTACCACGGTTTAGCACTCTGCGGTTCACCAGCTACCGCAGTTTAACAAGCGTGACGGAGAACTACGGTGGACCTGCTCCCTATGTAGATATGAAGGGCTCCTTCTAAGCTAACGGAAACACAACGGTTCTTAGTTTCAGGTGATTATACACTAATGAAAACATAGTTGTGAATATTATATTCCATTACTGCAAATAGATCCCCGAAATGATACACACTGTTCCTTTAACAAGGTATTTTAGATATAAAATGCCATGGAAACAAAAACTAACACAGCCACTCATGCCAAAGTCACTCATCTATTGTAAAGCCTACTTGAAGTGATGTAATTTCCAAATAAATGCCTACTGACCACTACAAGCGACACAAGCGAGCCTCTGAAGCCTTTTTGAACCGTACTGAAGAAGCCCCAAATGTCCGACACTGATTTCATTCAGTGAATCACAGGAGACTAAATAACCAACAGAAGCAGTATTGGCTTGATGTGATGGTAAATGGTGGTCACGTCACCTCTTCTGAGACCAGTCTCTCCTGCAGCGACTGCTTGTCATTCTGGAACTGTAAGTGTTGAATCAGCAGCTTTTTACACTGAGACTGCAGCAGCTGTGTCAGCATCAGCTCCTGGATCTCTCCTGAGCTCAGAGAAAGGTCAACCACGCGTACCTCGGCCAAGATGGACGGATGGATCTCTACAGAACAAAAGAAAGAGAAAACCTGGTGACCCACGACTTTCAGATGAGTTGAGAACAGCATCCATTTCTTTGCTTTCTGTTTTTCGGTATCCCAAGTTATATGCAGAATAATACAAACAATATAGGGCAGTATGCTGTCTTAATACTGAGTATTATAAATTATATATATATAATACAGTATATCAGTTACAAATCTAGCCAAGACAAACTCCAGTACATTATATGCACATGTAGTATTGTCAAAATAAGTCACAATAACATCATGATATCAATAGAAAATTTTAAAAAACTTAAATAATAATAATAATGCTATCAGTTAAATACATTTTGAACTTTGTTTTTGTGCATTTTTTTTCTTTTTGGCAAATAAATTAAGGAAATTAAGGCAGTGTAGAGAGAGTCTGTAACCATAGCTGTACAAAAATGTACAAAAAGAACAATTACACTAAAGGATAGTGAAAAGGCACCCACAAGGTCTAACATGCATTATCAACATGATATCAATATTTAACTTCTAAATATAACGGTTATCGTCACCAGTATATCGTAACTGTGATGATGAATACATTTTAAAGTCCTGCACTTCTGTTGCAAGAAAAATATGTGACTTGAACAGAGACTACTCCTGTACAGTTGTTTCTTACCACTGTTAAGCAGTTGGACAGGCAGATGGGTGCTAAGGAAGAGGCAGAATTCAGGGTGGGTCGGCTGAACGCGTTGCTTTAACCCTGGATGGAGGCATCCAGCAGAGCGTACCAATCTAGCCAGAAACCTCGGACTGGGAATCGCACGTTCCACGTGAGTGACCAGGACTCTCAAACCTGCAGAAAAAAAGGTTGGAATGAGTTACGGCTGGAAAAGAACACTGTAACTTAAAAGTTGCACGAGGCAACTATTAATAATTAATAATATTTCTCACCTTTCTCTGCAGCCTGGTCCAGCTTGTCCAGCAGCTCTGGATCATCGGCACAAACCACCATCTCACACTCGGTCTCCTCCTCAAGCTTGGCCTTCTCTCCTGCAGAGCACACACTTATTGTTCTGGTGTCAAGTTGTAAAATTGAATAAAAAATATATAATTTAAATCAGGGCTGTCAGAGTTAACACGATAATAACGCGTTAACACAAACTCGTTTAAACGTCACTAATTTCTTTAACGCATTAACGCAATCAATCTTTCAGAGGTTGTAGCGGGCTCAGTTTTAAAGCAAGAGTGAAGATAATGGCATCATAAGAAACTAGAAGGAATCAATTAGTTTGTGTTGATAATTGATTTCCAATAATAAATATATACATACACTTGCATAAAGCAGCATATTTGCCCATTCCCATGTTGATAAGAGCATTAAATATTTGAACAGATTGAACTTTTGAACAGATAAAAAAATGTGTGATTAATTTTCCATTAATCACGATTAACTAGGGACAATCATGCGAATTAATCACAATCACAATTCAACTTGTGCAATCATGTTAATAGTCTGTTTATTGTCAATACTGTATATACTGTTCCAATTTTTTTATATTTCCCCTTGTTTATATTGTTCCTATTTTTATATTTCCTTCTATTTAAATTGTTCATATTTTGTTTCACTTTTTTTTTCGCTTTTTTTTTTTAATGTGTTGTATCTTGCTTTTTTTTTTTTTTTTTACTGATGCTTCTTGTTTCTGCACTATCTCCTGTGCTGCTGTACACTGTACATTTCCCCACTGTAGGACTAATAAAGGAATATCTTATCTTATCTTATCTTATCTTATTTAAATATTTTAATCGATTGACAGCCCTAAATTTAAACAATACATTGATGACACTATTTCTGCTCTGGGAAGTTGCAATAGGCATTATTTATACTACAGATAATACAAATAATACTACAGAGCCGGGGGAGCGGGGTAAAAAAAATTCTATTCATGTTCATAAAAGAACATGAAAATAAAACATGTATATGTATCTTCAAGGACCTTCGCCTCACATCCTTACCATAAGAACACTACTTTACGCGCAACAAAATTCAGACGGCGGCTGGCGGTACCACGGTTTTGCACTCAACTATTTTTAGTTGAGTTTTTTTCTCGTAAATTTTTTATTTATTTTTTTGTAAATTTGGTACTTTAATCTAAGAATATCCGTATCCTCCTATGATGATTCCCTATTTTTTTACATACAACGGCCCTAATACGCCGTCGTACTCACCTGTGATGAGGCAGCTTTGAGAGCTTATATCTAGATGTTGCTGGGTGTCTGTCAGTAGAGGCCAGCGCTGAACCCAGGCCCTCCTGCAACCCCAGAGCAGCAGCTTTACAACCATTCTGGCAGGTGGAGCATCCCGGAGTAGACCTAACGCCCGACCCAGAGTCAGCTGCAGCCTCTCAGACACAGGGATGGGGAAACCGAGAGGGGGGCGAGAAGGAGCAGCGTCAGAGTGTGTGAACATGGAGGTTCTGGGGTCCTCTGGGTTTATGTTGATGCTTCCCGTCAGACATAGCTCCCTCCACTTGCTCAGCAGTTCTGTGCGTATATCAGATCCAAAGGGGCCCAAATAAGAGATGGTTGCCGCTAGGATAAGGGCATCTCCTGGTAAGGTTTGGTTATTTAACTCAGCCTCCTGAGGGGAAAATACAGAAAATCATAATCATTTAATTAAAGAAATATGTTAAAAAATAATATCAAAGTACGACATTAAAGCTACTATGAGAAACTTGTGTTGATTTTGATGGTCCCTGTGGACAAAAGCGCGAGTGGTACGTTTGCAAATTCGGTGTTACCTGAGCAGCAGCCCTCCAGTCTCTGTCAAGTGTCTCCAGCTGCTCTACAGCTGCAGCAGCTTCTCTTTCTGAGCTCTCAGCTGTCTGCAGCTCCAGCAGTTCCTCCTCCAGTTCTTTTTGTATCTGTATCTGCAGCTGAAGCTTAAGATCCTCTAGACGATGGTACTCCTCTTCCATTTGCTGCTTGGCCAACTGCAGTTGACCTTGAGCCTCTTTGTCCAGCACCTCCAGTTGCTTCTTGACCGACAGTTGGTGTCGCATGCGGCAGCACCTGTACACAGCCTGGACCCATCGACACAGGGACTCGCAGGCTTTGCTCACCTCGAGCACAGACTCTGGCACGAACTGGGGGCTGTGAACTATCTGGCCGAGCTGCTGCAGTTGTTCATTTGTCAGACTGTAGCGGTCAAAAAATTCTAACTCCTAGAAGAGATAAAGTACATTAGCAGGAAACTGCAGACCATTATAAACTCATTTATTTATAACACCACTGTACTCATCTACTATTAAAAGAGGTATTTATTTATTTATGTTTACCAATATAAATATTTTTTCCACACACCTGGAAAAAGTTGTATTGTCCCAGAAGCTGTTTAGCACTCTCCCAGCCTGGTGGACGGTTAAACAGCAAACAAATGGCGTCCATGACTTTCACCACGCCATCAGGTGGATCTCTGTAGTGGCGTACCTCCTCCAGGTCAGATGGATTAAGAAAATTAAAAATCTTAAGGCCTGCATCGAACAGAGGTTCAATCTGGAAAAAAAAGATTTAAAACATTCAATTAATTTTCTTCTTTTAAGTACATGTTGTATTATTTATATGATTTTGGATGTAGATGTTAATAAATTTGTTTACCTGTAGCTGAGCGTTATTAATCTGACCCTCCAGGTGAGACAGTTTCTTCTCCAATGCTACACATTTCTTCTGGGCTTCCTCAAAGCAGCTCCTCTGATAATCTATCGCTCTGAGGAGCTCTTCCACCCACTGCAGGATGGAGAGGAAGGGAACGTACTATTTATGCAGATATCTAAATTTGTAATTTTCACAAAAGATGCTGTATTATAAGTGGGGCTGAAAGATTTTGAAAAAATATCTAATTGAGATTATTTTGACTGATATTGCAATTGCGATATGTTTTGCGATATTAGAGGGAATGATCATTTTTACATCGTTATTCTCATTTTCATTGAAAAACATATTAAAATGATTATGGCGTGATTTCTTTTGTTGGACATCTCTGCAGCACCATTATATTTCATATTTAATTTAAAATGGTATTTTGACACACATTTTTCCTTTAACAAATACTGCGCCTCCTGCGATTTGAAAATTGCAGTAGGCCATACTGCAATTTTGATCAAAGTGTGATTAATTGTGCAGCCCTAATCATAAGTAAATATTACTGAATATTCAAATAGCAATATTAATTGAAGTACATAGAGTTACTTTAACATAATCGCTTCTTTAAAAATTAGTTGCAAAGAAAAAATGTTGTTTAAAGTGGCAGCAGGCAGTATATTTTTGGCATCATTGGGCAAAAATAATAACCTTTCAGCATATTTTAATTCAAGTGTTCTGAGAGAAAACTCGACTTCTGCACCTCTTCAAGGCTCTGTTTTCAGGCTTTAGAAAATCTAGCCCTTGACGGGGAGACTTTGACCAATCACAGGTCATTTTATTGAGAGAGCGTTCCTATTGGCTGTGCTCCGGTCATGTGACTGGAACTTGGCGTTCCTTCACCAGATTTCACGATGGCGGCGGCGTCACAAACTTTTTTTAATTTTACAGCTAAACCGTGCACTACAAGATGATTCTGAAAACATTTGAGGAGAGAAATAGGCATTAACATAACAGAATATTGATTCACATTTGATCAGCGCTGTCTAGTTTGACCGTTTGGTCGGAGTTCGCGAGTGATTTACAGCCAGCTCTCATAGATGGCAGCTGGACAGCAGATCTCAGATCAACTTCTTTTCCTCTTGTATGTGAAATCTTGCAGATGCCGTTAGGAGCACCGGAGGACACAGAGGGGCATGATTTTTGTCAGGTTACCTGTTTCATGTACTACTGTCACGATATAGCGACCTTTTTATAAAAATAACTTTTTTTAATCATATTTGCTCCAATCTCACCTACTTCAGCTTTAAGAGTTTCTCAGTTTCAAATTAATGAACAATATTCCCTGATGCGCAGGAAGTTCTTCAGCCTCCATAAGCCTATATACAGTATATTGCTGACACGGTTGTTTAAATCATTTTTGACTGTGGTGAAAAATAACCTCTTGTGTTATGGAACTTGTGGCAGTCGATACTGCTGCACACAGAATATTGATCCCAATTGAACTGAATATGCTGAATTGCTCTTCTGTATATTACCTTCTGTGTATCAGCAGCCTTCTCCTTCAGTCTCATCAAGTGATGTTTGCACTGCACAGCTGTGCTGTTCAGGACATCCAAATGAGACAGAACAGTAGCAAGTCTGAAAAAATACAACAGTTATTGTTTTATTTTAAAGAGAGTAAAAGACACAATATGGGGTCAAGAAAATATCATTTAGTGCTGTGCTTTCTACTGCAATCCAACAAAAACAGCTCTGGAAGAAATGCAACCTTTGAGAAGGTTTCTCTGTTTAATTTTGTTGTCCGATATTGTTCAGGATGAAGTTTTAGTGCAGCTCACGGTAGAATAATCATAAATGTATTGGTATATGCAAAGCAGCACGTTAAATACTGGAGACAGGGAGAAAAAGAACAACTACCTGCTGGCTTGGCTCTGCTGTTTTTCGTGCAGGTGGTTGCAGAGGTAACCAAAGTGGGCGATGAACTCCATATAAGTCTGAGGGCTGAAAGGCTGAGCTGTTAGCAGGACAGACGCATACTGACATGCAGACTGATGGATTTCTGCCATAGCCACAGACAGGCTGGCCCCTGAACCTTCTCTCTCTACTAAATAAAAAGAAAGTATGTCTTAGAACAGCCTGGATATAACACTGCCAGTATAAAGTGAGTAGAGGCTAACTTTGGTGGTGTGACTCACTTTTGTGGGGACTGGTTTTGAGGCATTGAGCAGCAACTTCCAATAAAGACTGGTTGGACCACGGCTGGTACACCTCCACACAGCAACTGATGCTCAGGGCCTTGGTCAGTTGTGCCTTGATCACAAAAGGATAACAAGTCATCCATTTAGGTCTACTATTCAAAATTACATTAGAAATGTGACATCATTAATGGCAAAGCTTGCACTTAGTATAGAGAGCCCTTTCCACCCCAAATATCACATCAGAGAAGAGGCCACATAGTCCACATTCAAGTTAGGACTGTCTATACTCAATAGCTGGGTTTCCACCAAGAAGTTCCCAGGACTTTTAGTCCCTTGAACTACTTTTCCAGGAACTAAAAGGTTCCTTCAGCCCACTGTTGTCTGCGTTTCCGTCACGGTCTAATTAGTCCACTGACGTTTGAAAAAGCAACATGACGTGTGACGAAGGCTGCTGGTGGTTGCAGCAGTAAACACACACTGCAGCCTGCAGCTCAGCGTGTCCACCTGTTTACTCTAAAATCACGTTCGAAAATAAAATAACCGTCACTGCGACAACATTTACTACTGCATATATTTACTGATGCTCATTGGATGTAATGAATGAAATGAAACTAAGAGCGTTTGTCTCCACAGTAGATCATCTGTTGAGTGTTTGATGGTTATTAATTTGTGCTTTTGAACATAACTGTCATGAAACAATCAGGAAATAACTTTTTTTCTCTCATTCACAGCGACGCCGCGCTGCGTCCCTCTCTCTCTCTCTCTTCTATTGCTCACCCTCTCAGCTCGCTAGCATGATCTGTCTTTTTTTTAATGAGTCTGGAAGCTGACAGCAGAGCCTAACTTTACTGTTAATGTTACCAAACAAAGACGGTCATCCCTGTAAACTCCACCCTGAAAGTTCCTGTACTTTCAGAAAGTACTACCCGATTAGGACCTTCTTTAGGGTAAAATGTCCCCGAAACTTAAGTTAGACCCTGGTCCCTGCAGTCGAAACGCATTGAGTTCCTCAAAATGTGGTAGTTCCTGGGGTACAAAGAGTCTTGCGCATGTATGAAACATGAAAGGATGTGTTTAAATGTTTTGCCTCGGCAGATTTCTCCACCTTACTGGTCTGAAAAGTACAGTCTGTGTTTTGTTATTGAATACAGGTACTAATATTCAATGACTGGTGTAATAATTTAAAGAAAATACTTATTTACATTCCATCCATGGGGTCCGTTGTTGGCAGGTATCTCACTGCTGTCTGTCATGGTGACGGGAAGCAACAGGAACACATGCACATTTCTGTGGCTTTGGCTCAAGCACCTTTGTTAAAAGAAATGTAGTTTGCAATTATTCACATTTTCTTTTTCACATTTTTACTGGAAGTAGTCAGACAACTTTCTTAGAAGCCCATTCTTGTAAATGAAGTTACATCACCATCATCGGTACTACTACAGTGATGAATGCCTACATCGAAAGCACATTAGCATTACACACACTGTTGAGTGTCAGGAAATACATTAAGGGCGCTTTCACAAGCCAGAGTCTGTTTGGCTAGTCCAAATCAGAGTGAAATTGATACTTTTGGTTCGTTATCTATTTAGTCTGGCTCGGTTTCACAGTGCACAAGTTAGAGTACGGTTACTGCGTTCACAACCTCCCAAACAAACCGCACCAGAGTTCAATTAAAACGGACTAAATGTTGGCTTGTGAAAATGCACTAAATGTAGTCCTAATTTTTTAAATACATAATGTGATGCGGCTAAGTGGAAATGACTGCCAGTTGTCTCTAAACTAGGCTTAAACAATGTGGCAATCTAGCATGAGGATTAATAGATTAATACGGTATTTTCATCTTACTTCTCAAACATCCAACTGTCCATTAGGTATCTTCTTGAGTTCCTCACAGCAGTCACTCTGGAAAGAAGAAGATGTCTCAGCTCCTGATCTGCGCAGAGCCCCGGGTAGGTTCGGTGAGCCATCGCCACCAACAGTTCTTCTCTGACAGATGGGCTGATTCCTTCATGGACCAGTACGATGATATTAACTCCATCCACTCTAGATTGATTCCCAGCTTCTTTCAGGATTTCATGCAACTTATTCTCATTACCAGGATGCACCTCCATCAACTGGTAGCCCGTTACACAGGTGGCTAAACGCACCGTGGTTTTACGGCCTGTTCCTCTGTCTGAGCCAATCAGCACTCCGTGACCTCCAGGTATGAGCAACACCCTGAGGATGTGTAACAGCTGACTCACCCTCTGTCTGTGGACAATTAATCTGGTTGTAACGTCAACTTCCTGTCCTTTGTCTTCCTCTTTTCTGTCCATGAGTGCACACAGCTCCTGCAGCAGTACATCAAGGTCTCGGTCCTGATAAGAACAGCTATTTTTTAAATTGTGTTGCTGATTCATTGAGGCCTCAGAGAGCTCAGGACCAAATACAAGCTTAGCCAGTATGTCCTCCATATGCTGGAGAATCTGGGGTTGCAGAGGGTGAGCTTTTAGGCTTGTGTTCCCAGACAGAAAGGAAGGTTCAGTCAATGTGTGGCCTTTCTCCAGGTCTGACTGGCCAGCTGGTTGTGGCTCTTGAGGCAGATTTAGTGCATCTAGACTCTGACCTATTGGTTTACAGATGCTTGCGACAGCAGGTGGGTCGTCTGCACTGACAGACTGGGTTTCATCAACCAATCTAACTCCATAGTGTGTTGTTGCCGTCTTAGCTATGAGTGACACAAGAGCTTTGCTTTCATCCTCTGAGCACAACCTGTCACCGAATGTACGCATGCACTCATGCATCCAGAGATGTGCTACGTTAAGGACCGATGCAGGCCCTACCAAGTTCTGCGTTGTCCCTGTGTTTGGGATGTTAGGCTGCCACAGGCACATCCCTCTAAACACCTTCTGGAGGTCATGATGGGAGAACATGAAATGGGGCGTCTGCACAGTCGGCTGGAACTGGTCGCGTACTGCATGATAGAGATTTTTAGTTGCAGTGATGATACAACGCGCCATATCCTCGCCATGTTGCTGAAGGGGCACTTCGTTGAGCCAGGTTTTTAGCTGAAGTGAATGCATGGACAATACGACGCCCATAGACAGGCTGGGGAGCACAAAGATGGAGAACAAGCGCGAGAGCCTGGAGGACATCACATTATTGTGGCGATTAGCCAATCCAAAGACGCAGCAGGTAGCCATGTAGCTGATGGTTGCAGCACTCAATAACTTCAAGTTGTAGGCATCAAATGTTAAAATCTGTCCCATTGAAATACTCTGTCGTAGCGTCTCTAGAGCCGTTGACGTCTTCCCAAAGACATCTATCAACAGGAGCAGATATTAACATTATAAAGCTTCACACAATTAGATTAGTTCTACTAAGGTATATTTTCTTACTCACCACAGGGGGCTTCATGCAAATCATCCAGAAAAAGAAGTAGCTTTTTGGAGCCCAGAGCATCCTTACAGCTCTTCTGGCAGCTGATGGTATCCAGTACAGTGCGCAGGTCTCTGGAGCTCAGGAGTGGACTGGCTGGCAGGCTGATGTATGGCTTGTCAAAACTCAGCAAACTTCTGCACAGAGTGGTTTTTCCAGAACCGGGTTCTCCGGCGAGCAACACTGGCTGGTTTGCCTCCAACATAAGGTTCAGGAGAAAGGTATAACTCCCATACTGCATAAATAGATTTAAGACACTTGTTGGTTAAAACGTTTGTGACTACATGTATGTACTTTCACTACACTAGACAGAAAGTTCAGGACAAACCTTGGGACAGATGGGATTTGCCAGCAGTGTGCTCTTGGGGCATGTCCTGCTGTCAAGGTTTAAAAAGTGTTCGAACACACTCTCTTCATCAGGAACCACAATTTTGTATCGGCAAGTAAAGAGCACTTGACGGGCTAGTGAGTCGAACTGTGGCTGGTGGCTAAAGTAAAAGACATAAAACACATGAAGAAAATTGGAGACCGATATTCATTTTGTAAAAAAAAAAATTATTAGAGATGTTTATAGCACTACAGTGGAAACCGCTTTGTGATCACATCTGTCCAGGTCAAATTGATTACTATAAGCAGATGATTATTATAACCATTGTTTTTCTTTTTCTATATTTTTCATGCAGATTACCATCAAATTGACATTTGTATGAATATAAAGTAATGATACAGACAGCTTTGCTATTTATTGAATTTTATTGCCTGTTTCGAAATATAGTACAGCTGTTTCAAATACTTTTCAACTTACTGTATACTGCACTGTGTATAATTCAAATATACTATGATAAAGTACAGTCCTGTAAATAAAATATAGCTTAAAGCTGAAGATCCATAAAATCGGTTTCCACTGTGACATACATACTAAATTACTTGTGTGAATAAATGTGACAACAAAAGGTTCTCTTACCGGGGATGCAAATGTCCACTAAATCCCCAAATATAAGCCACCAGAAAAAGGTTCCTGGCCAGCAGGTCTTGTTTAGTGTGGGGATCTGTGCCCACTGTTCCTGTTCTCTTTAGATATGTATCTGGTGGGAGAATAAGTGATACGGTATTCATAAAAGTAAAGTCACTACCTTAACTAGTATGTATATTTACGAGGTTATATGTTCATGAGTCGTGGTTATACCTGTTTGGGGTATTGCCCCAGCTATTTCCACATCCTTCCCAAAACGCAGTAGGAGGGCACGTAGGATCCGAACAAATGACGTGATCTCTTGCAGTCCATACGTGGTGCTTTGAAGAGCTTCTCCTTCATCATGGACTGCGGAGGTTAAAGCCTTTTGAGTGAGCAAACTAAGAGTGCTGGAGAAAAGATCGTCAGCCAGACGATTCCACATTTTCAAGGTTCCTTGATCCAGTTTGTCTTCAACAGAGAGAGCATCCACTTCACTCTTCCACACAGCCTTCCACAGATCAGTGCCTGTGAAGTACACAAAGCTGCAGCGGGTCACTGCAGAGGGACTTGCATCGCGCAGGTCAGTGACCTCCATAAGTAGCTTCAGGTGTGATTGGGATGGCAGTGTTTCACCTGATGGTAGGTACAGGAATGGGTCATCAGGACTGCACATTGTAGTTAAGTAATCTAACCAGCCGGGCTGCCCCACAGGGCTCCCATCCATCACCAGCCATTTTTGAATCTGATCACTTTTCTTGTTGTCGTTGCAGATTGTAGAGCTTGTTGGTTCCCGTTGTTCTGAATCTCTCAGCACCTTTCCAACAGCTCCGTCTTGCCATCCTCTCTTTTCACAGAAGCAGCCAAATACCTCTTCATGGGACATGGCGTTAAGAAATAAGACAACAGTGTCAACAGAGGTCCAGGTTGTAGCAGAGATTTGTGGAGTATCTCCTTCAATCGTATTCTCATTTTCAAATACATCTTCCTTGGCAGACAGATGATTGAGCGCTCCAGCTAGAGCACAGTAACAGGTTGTCTTTCCACTTCCCGACGGGCCTATAAGTATGACTGCCTGAGACAATTTCATGGTCTGATAGAGAGTAAGAGCTCTGCTAGTTAATTCGGTGTCAGAGTGAAACAATTTCCTTTGTAATTCTTCTGTAACCGCATCTTTAAGTTGAATCTTTTCTTCTTTCTCAATGTATTGCTGGAAAAGAGGGAACTGGCACGCTATAGGGAATGTGTCCTTGAAAATGATGTTGAACTGTGAGGCTTTCTTGTGCTCATAAAGAACAGGTAAGACGACAGAAAGAATCGCTTTGACAATGGCCGTCTCCTCCATTAATCCCTGCATAATTAACAAATGAGAACTGCGCACCCTGGAAGCCTTTTCGATTTCTTTTCTATCCTTTTCAACAACTCTGGCAGTCACATTTTGTGAAGGCACAGGATCAGCTTGGTCTGCAGCCGCTCCTTCAGCCTCATCTGAAATTCTTCGTTGCCTTAGGTTTAGTTGTAAGTGCATTTCAGAGGCGGAGATGATCTTTTCTAAGACAACGAGATGGCAGCTCTGGTCGTCATTGATGAAATCAGGCAGACAGAGGGAATCCTTTGCCAGGCTGATGAGGGACACCAGACGTCCACTTAAAGACGTGGCCTCTAAGAAACCAAGGGAAGCCAGCTTTACTTCTGCAATGATCCTGTAATCTGGATGAGTTAACGCAATGGGTCTGGTAGCACATCGCAGACTCTCTGGAACCTCAAACGTACACCCCTTCGATGAGACGAGAACACAACCATAACTTTTGCTCGCAGAAATGCTTCTCCCTGCAAGTACCATACAACATCCTGAATCAATGTTTTTACAACCTTTGATCCCATCAGCAGTCCTGTCCTCATTCACTCTTTGATTCTTATTCTTCGTTAACTCAGAGAAGGATTGGTGGATGTCTACTAGATGCTGCCCCAGTAATGACAGGACCCCTTGTGTTAGCAAATCCACAGAGTCCAGCAGAAGCCACGCTCCAGTCTGGAGGGCGCCCAACAGCATCCGCTGAACAACACCAGGTCTCATGCTTGGACAACACTGCATATTGACAACCTGTCGCCCCAGCGCTTTTCCTAACTGGACCACAGTCGTTTTCTTTCCAGAGATGCAAGGTCCACTCACGAACCCACATCTGTAGCTTGTCAGAGCCAGGAGAATCCCCAGTATCGCCCGATCTGTGGATGGAGTATGCACCATCTCCCAATCTTCTGGACCAAAATACTCATAATCATATTGGAGTCGATGACCTAAAACATCCACGTAACATGTTGGATCGTCGTCGCCTTTCAGACTTTCAGAGTTTAAATGATACTTCATCAAACTCAGCCATTCAAAAGACGACTCCAGCACACACTGGACCTCCATGAGTCGAGATAGCTGCTGCGCATGCTTCATTGTAAGTTGCACTAAAGCACGCAGACACATCATCGTGTACTTTGAAACCAGAGATTCACTTTTAGCCCCTGTGACTCCATCCCTTATGGAACAGCCAAGTGTTTTCAGTTTTGCAGAGTTGCATGCTTTCATGTTGCTCAACTTCACCGGGCTTGATTCTTGGTTAGTTTGTAGAACGGCCCGGCACCAAACCGCCTCCTCAGCCACCAGCAGACACTGAAGAGGATATTCAGACAGCAGATCCAGCTCAGGTAGCACCATTTTTCTCATTTCAGCCATGTGGAACAGGATGTCTCCAACTTCCTTATCACATGACACATCCTGACTGGATGGTTCAAGCTGCTTTTGCACAACAGCACATTGTTTCATGAGCTGTACCATGGTCAACTTTAATTGTTTCTCAAAGCTACAAAGCCAAACCAAAGCGTTCAGATTTGGCTCCAAAGGAGACAGAAAGGTAATGTGCTCATGGAGGCTGCCAAAAAACCCCAGCACGTTCTCTACACAATCCACTTCGAGCCAACGTATCCCTTTAAAGCATTTGCGCACAAAGGTTTGCATTGTGAAAGGCGTCGGATGAAAGGAGAGTAGTTGTATCACTTCCCTGTCACTCAAGAACCACAGTCTTGGAAACTGGTCACAGAGGGTCTCCAGGAGATCCCCCATTTGGTTGGAAATGGCCTCCATTGTCGACAGACCATCAATGAGAATCTGGTAGAGGCTATTACCATGGAATCTGTCATTTGTCTTCTTGGAATGAACAAAGTTCAACACATGAGGGTCACTTGATATAGAGTTCTTGATTTCCTTAAATGTCTTATCGACTGGTTGGAATCGCTCCAGCTAAGAAAAAAATAGAAAAGAAACATCAACATTTAACTGACATGTAAAGTTAAAGGGATAGTTCAGCTGTTTTGAAGTGGGGTTGTATGAGGTATTCATCCATAGTCTGTGTATTACCTACAGTAGATGGAGTTTGGAGAAACAGCACGGGAGCAAAGCAATGTACCGCTGTGGACAGATTTTAGACACCTAAAAAATCAGTATCAGTTTAAGTGTAAGCTATATCTAGAATATTTTCACCAGTTTATCTTGTCGTGAGGCAGCTATACAGTTATGTTTCCAACGGGCAATGCTCTATGCTCTTGCCAAAGCCACTGGACTCCATTACAAAAAACAGTAGTTTTACCTCTCAGATCACGAGAGTTGCTGGTCTACTGTTGCCTCGATCGGTTAGTTTGTTTGTGTTATTGTTTGACTTTGGTTAGTTCAGATTCACCAAAGTCTCACAATAAAACAAGCTAACCGATTGATGCAGCGATATACCAGCAACTCCCGTGTTCTGCAAGGTAAAATTACAGTTTTTTTCAATGGAGTCTGGTGGCTTTGAAGAGAGCATAGCTACTGTAGAAACATGGCGGTGCAACACGGCAGACTCCGTGAAGAGGACCCGCTCCATATGTAGATATAAACGGCTCATTTTAAGGTAACAAAAACACAACAATTCTTATTATCAGACGATTATAATTTAAAGAAAACATACTTATTAATATTATATTCCATCTCTGCCAATAAATCCCTCTAATTGTTACACATTGTTCCTTTAAACTGAACTTAATCTGATTTTTTAGATGTCTAAAATCTGTTTTGCTGCTGCCCCCGTCCACAGCAGTACATTACTTTGCTCCCGTGCTGGTACTCCTGTCTGTTTCTCCATCTACTGTAGGTAATACACTGACTATGGAGAACAACCTCATACAATCAGACTTCAAAATACCCGAACTATCCTTTTTAAGCAAAGGTCGGAAATTTACCAGTTTCATAGCATTGCAAAAAATTTGATATGTTTGACTTGTGATGACACGGGCACATACCAGATCCACTCTCTGAACACTAAAGGATGTTTCATGGAACATCTTGGTCAGGAAGGCCCACACTTTCTGGTATCTTTCAAATAAACAAAGCAGCTTCCCTGTTAAAATTGAAGGAGAAAGCAAAAAAAAAAAATACAACGTTCATAATGTTTCTGCAAATTTTCTAAATCTCTCTTTCTTTCTTTTTTTTCTGAATATCCACCTTACCGAGATCTTGTAGTGACTTCATCCAATCGTCCATCTGCAGCCTGAACTCAGCACTGTGTGGGGACTTCAACATGGTGGACAGAGCAATCAAATCACTCTCTATCTCGGCAAAGTGTATCTCCAGACCTGAGTGAGAAAGCAAATCAAAGCAACTTGTAAGCAGAATATTTAATTTACACATTTCCCCATAGCGATGGAGCAAAAGTAGTAACTAGGGATGCACAATATATATATAGGACCAGATAAATTATGAGTTGATTGCTTTCATTGACTGCGCAGCATCGACACACTCCGATACAGTAAATGGTGGTATGCACATTTAAAATTGCAAAGTTTGCGATTTGCCAATAAACACAAAGAAGAAGAAGAAGAAGAAGAAGAAGAAGAAGATATTAACTAATGGGATTGAGTAATTTTTTAAAGAAAAAAAGTCTAAATTCTGTGATTGCAGCTTCTTAAATGTGAATAGTTTCTTTCCTCCTCTATGACAGTAAACTGAATATCTTTGAGAGATTTGAGGATGTCATCTTGGGCTTTAGGAAACACCGTTCCACATTTTCTGACATTTTATAGACCAAACAACTAATAGATTAATCGAGAAAATAATCGATAATGAAAATAATCGTTAGCTGCAGCCCTAGATGTCAGTTAGTTTGGTTAGGTCAGAGCTATGGAATATTAAATCACCAATCTTTGCTCACTTAATCTTCAAATTTCTTAGCCTCAGATGTGGATGAACTACATGTCATGAACTGCTTTTTAAAATACAAAAATGTTAAATTTAATTATCGGTTATCTTATTGGTATCGGCTGTGAGAAGCAGGTAATTATCGGTTATCGGTATCTGCTGAAAAAAATCCATATTGTGCATCCCTAGTAGTAACTGCTCACAGTGACTACATCTGTATTATTAATTTGCTAGCTTGTTTTTCAGTCTCACCGATCATGGTGAATCTTGCATCATTACAGGAGTGTTGACTGGCAGTTTGCAGATCTGAAACTGTGCCCTCCGTGGGCTTCTCCGTCTCTGTTAATCCATGTTGTGGCTCACGATGGTGCCAAACAGGCAGAGTGAATTCATCCAGATGGAAGAGTCTGGCTTCCCATCCCTCTCGAAGCTTTTGGAAGGTCTGCTCCATGTCACACTCGGCTTGTGCATCCCTGAATATCTGACCATAAGCAAAATTAATCAACGTGTTAGTGGCATATAAGGATGGTTTATTTGTTTATTGAGCTCGATTTTAACCATAACAGCCCAGTGCGTAACATCTCTCCTGCTCTCACCTTGGTTATTAGTTTCTGGTCGACTTCAAGTGTTTGAGACATCAGTTCACCAACAGTCACCTTCTTCTTTGGGACATTCAAAAGACCCATGCCTGTCAGGTGGAATGATCATTTTAGATGCTGTGGTTGCATGCATGCGTTACAATCAATGTATCGTCATAGAGCTGTTTGTAGGATATCTTACAAAATGTTATTTCTCATTTTTCGTGCGTTTTCCTACGTATGCCCAGCAACATGAGCGATCAATGTGCCGGCGCAAACCCGGTAAAAAGTGGGTGGCTTTGGAATGTAGCGCAATATGATGCTACAGAGGACTGTGGCTCCACACACACCTCCCGTGTCGCTAAAGTTACAGATTGATTGATGGACGGATGTCATGATATTATTGGTTGAAATTGGTTGGTACTATAGCTCATGTGAACACACATCAAATTTAGTTTTACAGGAAGAAAAGTTGATTGGATTTTGATATAAAAAATACAAAGCAATTGATGTTTTGCAATTGTTTTTGCATATATTGTTAAATAGGTGCAAATTATGACCGGGTATGTGATCTAAAAAGGGTTAAAAAGTCATTTTTGACTTTAAGTGCATAAATTAGGTAACAAAAGTAAGGTAAAATATGTCAACGTTTACTTTTGGTTTCACACGGGACATGAACAGCGGTCTCCTGGGTGAACGTCCTGAGTTTGTTTGACCCGTCCATCAACCCCGATCTACTCACTACGCGGACTTTGTCGCTCTTTATACTACGCCACATTGACTTCCTCAGAAGCAGGCCTGCACGTGCTGGCTCATGATTACGTGGGTTATATACACATTACAGTGCGTTACGTTTATATATGTATATGTGTGAACAATACATGAGAACAGTCTCGTTACAATATGGGCAAAGTGTCTGACCTTGGAAAATGTCCTTCCAGTGTCTCTGTTTGAGTGTGGGGCTCTGCAGCTTGGCCATAACTACAACCTGATGGCTTAAGCTTTCCAGGATTCCCAAAGCCTCCTGCAGCACTGCATCGTGGGTAGGTAAGACACTTGTTAGAGATAGAGCTTGCTCCCTCCACTTGGCAATCCTCCCCTGAGCTTGTGACACCACAACCTGACAGAAATACATAACAGAAGATTTGTTGGTTAAACTCACATGGACAATGGTGATAGCTTAGGAGTTATCTTTATCACCACAAAACTAAATGTTCTTAATTGTATAACTCAGAATGGTTTATAAGAAGCAGTGCTTGCTTAAAAGACAATCAATTACAGAGAGAGTATATTCAAGTTCAAGTAACTTTAAAAAAAAATAGTTATACATTTGTCATCACTATAAATGCATCCGTGCCAAACATATTCTACCATCCTGTCAATAAGAGAGAGGTTAATTTGACATGTTACCTCACTGAAAAGCAGCTGTTTCCATTCTTCCATCCATGTTGTGTACACGGCTATCAGCTCCCACAACTCTTTACGGGCTTTGACCTTCTGAACATCTGAAGTCAAACTGGTCAAATCCATTGTTTGTTCTAATGGGAGGCAATGAAATATAACAGGCTCGTAAGATTAGGATTTTTGTAAATGCATAACATGACAAAAACATCAAGTACAAGAACATTTTCAAGTCTAAAAATCATTTTTATCCATCATTTATACTAGCTCACCGTGTAGGTTTTGACTGTCCCTACTAAGTTGTTCCAGCTTTGCATTGAGGTTGTGCACATGCAGACACATGGGGATCAGTTTGGAGGCCATCTCTTTTGCATTCTGGGTTGGGTCAAGGAAGGGTCCGGATGTAGCTCTAGAGACCGTATTTTTAAGGTCGCAGGCTAAAAATGAGAATATTGTGTCCAATGCGTTAACCATTGAAGGAAAATGGTGGCACACAACGCTTTCTGCTTGCTTCAAGAGGGGAATAAAGCGATCCCGCGTGTCCAGCATCTAAATGTAGAACACACACAGAAGCACACACATTTCCAAAATTATGCATGAAACTGAGTTGTATAGCTATTATGTGGTTATTAATGGAATCATTTTCACTTTTATGCCTGCAGACCTTTTTTTCCAAAGCCACCTCCTGTTCAGTCATCTTCCTATAGTTCATGCAGAGAGTCTCCTGGAGGGAGTGAATGTACTCCAGATGTTTCTGCATGTCGGCCAACATTTTCACAGACTCCCTCATCTGAAAGGATGAGACAGATTCAGCATTTTTATCAATTTTAGATGTTTATCATACTGCAGCTAACAAACTATGTTAAATCAGTGATGTACAGTAAAATGTATCTCCTGGCACTAACGCTACATGTCCAACAGGTGCGGCGAGGACGCTCGGGGACTTCTCCACTCAACTGGCCGTTCAAGTGGTGACGTACCTCACGTACTCACACATGACACTCGAACACCGATGTGCGAGCAGTGAGCCAATGCCAATTTGCCTCTAATCTGGGGCTTTTGTCAGGGAGCTCTAAAAACTGTTGGGGAGCAAAAAATCAGGGCTAAAGTAGAGTAGTGTTAACTAGGCATCATCTGTCTCACACACCACCGGTGTGTAGTACCGCCGCGGTCGCCGACAGGAAGCATAAATGCCGATCTCCCGATCACATATTTTACTGAATATCAGTTGATAAAGATCGGCAGCCGATGAATCGGGGCATCCCCACTGGAAGACTTACTCATGCCAGCTACACAGTTTTGCACTAATGTTCCTTCAAATAGCAGCATTCAAGACCTTAATGCACTTTGGTCATTCTTGGATAATGGGATCTAAATTCAGAGCACTCTGACAAGACAGAGCCCTCAGGATGAATAATTAAATTAAAGTGACTAAAAGAGGATCTGATCTTCCGTCTCCCAACCTTGTAAGCTGGGAGAACTAGGGTATTGTCTTTTAATGAGATATTTTTCTCACCCTTAGGACTGTTTCATCTCTTTTGCATTACTGATAATCAATTTTTTTTTTGTAACTTTATATGTTTTATTTTTTGAGGCTTTTATTTCTCATGCAAGCTTGTATAGAGTTTCTTTACCACAAGAGCGTATTTTGAGATGTCATGTAGGTCTTGGGGGTCTGTATCGAGTTCAGCAGTAGCCTTCTCCATGTCTGATATGAGGCTTTCGGAGTGTAGCTTTATCTGCTCAACTAGCTGCTCTAGCACTTCCTCCTCAATGGACTTCAGCTGTTGACCTTGAAAAACAAACACACAGAGTATCAGAGCATTCAGCATGAAGATGAGAATGTAATCTCTCAACCCATTAACTGAAAAATGACAGGACAGTCATTTCTTTGAGGAAACATTGTTCAATTACTCCTTCCTGGCTTGGGGTAATGTTGATTTGAAATACGAATAATTACTTCAGAGAAGACATACCTAGACTTTCCTTTATGCAGGTGCACTGGATGATGAACAGCCGGTTGGAGGTGGAGATTGATGAGGGAACTGTGTGGATTCTTTCGGTCCAGAAGCGTACCTTCTTTATGTGCTCCTCATACAGTAAAGCAGGCTGACCCTTCATCGATTCCAAAGAGGTTTGACTCCATTGGCTAACGATCACATGGACATCCACCAACCATGAGTAGCTCTCACACAGCTGCTGGGTTTCTAGTTCAGCTTCCTGTCCAGAGAACAGTGAGAATTACTATCAACATGTGTTTTCACATCCTTTAACGATTATTAAAGCTAGTTTTTGATGTGAAAGTGTCTTGCCTGCATGATGTTGGCCTGCTCTTTCTCAACTTGTGTTGTAACATCATTGATGCTGATGTGCCACTCCAGCTGTCTCTTTTGGAGGGGATGGTAGCAGCCGTGCACCCTGCTGCCCTGCACCATTAGAAAGCTCTGATTAGGCAGCAGCTGCCAGCCAGCTGACGCGTCTCTGAGCGATCGCGAGCAGCAAACCCTCCTGCAACCAGTCAGTCCATCACCGCTCTTATTCTCCTCTGAGATTTAAAGCACATGGACACTCAGAATAATCTACTTTCAAATGTTTATAAGACAAATGTATGCATGCAGCAACAGGGATGACAACTTTGGGCACATTTTCACATGAATACCGCAGGTTTGGGTCAACAGACGCAAGGGAAATCAGAAGAGGGAAATTTAAAGACCAGCAACAACTTCAATGCAAATAGACGTACCTGTAATAGTATGATGCTCAATACTCCTGAGGTCAGAGGTTAAATCCTGAGTACCATCAGAGGTGAAGACACTGTTGCTGGTCTCCAGGAATAATCCACACGTGTCACACATCTACCAGAGAAGAAAAGTGTAACAAGGCTGGTGATACATTGATGAGCAAAACACTGTTGAAAATGACAACAACACTGCTTGAGTGAACAGATGTATTAATCCTGCATGATTGTTGTATTTAATTGATGTTCTTATTGATGCTGTAAAGCAAATTTAATATAATTTATCACAAGCATATCCAAGGCTTTACATCTATGCAAAGGCACGACGGCGTATTAGGGCCATTGTAGGTAAAAAAAAAATAATAATTACGGAGCCAGCCGAGGCGGGTAATATTCAGATAAAACAACTTGGATATTCTCTGAGATTAAAGTGGCAAATTTACAAGGAAAAAACTCACAAATTTATTAGATTATAAATTCATAAATTTACGAGAAAAAACAAATCGGAGTAAAACCGTGGTACTGCCAACCATCGTCTGAATTTCCTTGCTCCTACAGTAGTGTTATTAAGGTAAGGATGGCCTCTGAGCGAGGCGAAGGTCCTGAAAGATACATAAACACGTTTTCTTTCATGTTCTTGAACATAAGTAAATAATAATATTGTAGACGAAAACCTTCAATCTTTGACTACACAAAGGAGTGTGTCTTTTATTTCTGCACAGCTAACACTAAAAAGCAGTCGTTGAGAAGACGTTACTCCGAAGACACTGCGTTTCCATGGTTACACATTGATGTTTTAAACTGTCCCTGCGTGAAGTGAAAACAACACAGAGAAGGCTCATAACATAACTGCTTGTGTTGAACCAGATTATGGTGAATTATGTTCGTCTGGAGCAGCCTGCTTAGCCTGTTGCACCCCCCCCCCCCCGACCCCCTCCCACCCCTCCTCCCACCTATCCAGTGCCCACAACTAAAAACTATACTTTATTGTAGGTGTCGCTGTATTTGCAGCTGTGTAAATATGTAAATTACCTGGATTACAGAGTCGCCAGCAGTCAGGAGAGCTTCACTCACAGCTTCTTGGAACACATGTATTGGAGGGTCCACAGTCAGCTGACTATCGGCACTGAAACACAGCTCAGTGTGGAAGAGACAGCACTGCTGAGAGAGCTTCCTCTAAATAACAAAAATAGCATTCATTTCATTAAATGTTAATTCAATTCATTGTCAATTTATCTGATGCTTCCTCCATTATTTCATCGTAATAAAAAGTTTTGTATCCATCTCTCTCCTAGTTATAGCTCAAGAGGAGGTTGTGCTCTGAAAATACTGTGTGACAAGGTTATTATGGTTTAATCAGCGTTTTTTTTCTTCTTTCACCTTCACAACATTGTCAAGAAAAGAAATGACATCTCGTCTGATGACCGTGACGAGACTCTGAACAGTCATTTGATTGACGAGAGCAGCAAAGTTGCCCAATTTCTCCAAGATGCTTTCAGAGCGTGCCAACTCCCTCTTCAGCTCCTGCTGGTGAGCCAGGAGGAGGCGAGTAGGGCATTTATTTGGCTTTTTAGCGTATTCCATGTGCAGCTGCAGCTCCTGCTGAGCCTTGTAGCTCTTCTCTCTCACCTGGGGATAAAAGAACATCACTGCAATAACAAATACAAGTTCTACAGGGATGATATCTTAATAAAAAAAATATGCTTCCTAGAAAACTGACCACAAGCCCATCTGTTCCAGAAATGGACAGGCTTCTTTCTCAAAGGACACTGTCTGTCTAATGCTTTAGATTGTTATTATTTTGTTTTACGTACCACATTTAAGATGACAGCGCGATACTGTGATAACTTCTTCAATATCTGCACACACTCTTGATTCATGGTTATCAGTACATTCTTGAATTCCAGCAGTGTGAAGGTTTTAGACTCCTCCTGGGGCAGTCGATGTATCCCTTTCAGTTCGTCAATTATCCTGTAAGAGATACAGTATCACCGTTGTGACTTTATTTTAATGAAACTGATATTTATTTAATAAGGGTAGTAGGGCTGTCAATGTTAATGCGATAACATGTTGAGAAAATGAATTTTTTTTATGGCTGTTGACAGTATTTTCTGATTTTTAGAGTTTTAAAAAGAGATATCCTAAATTCCCTCTGTAAAAACCTTTGACTCTAATATGTCAAGTCAACAAAATAAATTTGAACCTGACTTTATCCAATGTTCACATTTCTGTAAAATTCTGCAAATTAGCACAATTTTAATAAGATCATTTGCAATTTGCTCATTTGCAATTGTCAGTAATCAACTGGGGAAGTTCCATGGTGATCTATTATCTATAGTATCTATTAGTTAATTTTTTTCTACCCTATTCACCTGTCGTGTCTCCCCTTAACTAATACTGAATGATTTGCACGACGATGTGACTCACCTGGTGAACAGAAACAGAGCATTTCTGAACTGAGGTACAGCGATAAGCAGCATTTCTTGCAGATCCTTACACTTGCGCTGAAAGAAGTTCTTGGGTCCATTTTTATGCCACCTGGCACAACAAGAAACACCAATCAGAGAGAGCATGAAGATTAAACTAAACAACAGAACAGCTTATATGTGCTTACCTGGTGAAAGCTTTCCGCAGTCTGAAGTCTCTGAAAAATGGGATTTCCTGCAAAGCTTTCCACGTCATAGACTCTCTGTGCCACTCTGCCAGACTGACTACTCCACCATAGCCTCTTTCTGTCACATGTAGTACGGCATCAGAGGAGAAGACGTAGTGCTCAGAACCTGCTTTGCTGGACTCGACCACTCGCAGGTCATAGGGTCTAAAAACAAGCATAACTGTACATTCAGAGTTTAATTTCCCAGCAGAGTGAAGTTACTACATGAGAGCATCTATGGGAGTCTGAAATTAAACGGTGGGAGATAACATTTAACAGTGTACCTGTAAGAGTCTCCATCCACTTCTTTCAGGTAATAAAGCTTCAATTCTACCAGGCCCCCTTTATTGGCAAAGATATGAACTACCTCGGTGCCGGTGAGAGGAACTTCATTTGGTTTGGTCGCTTTCCAATTTTTCAACGTCGTTATCTTTTTATCCTCACAGGTGGTGACTTTTATCGATTCAGCTTTCTCTGTAAGACTGAAACAATAAAAACTGAGTGGAAACAACAGAGCAATAATTCAGGAAAAAAATAGTTTGGGGAGTAAATGTTGACAGCTAAATATGACAGCTCTTTATATCTCATTGAGTTCCTAAAATAATACTGAGATACAACTATATGTTCCAGTGTGTCAAAGGCAAGACACAACTAGCACTATTATCATCATTACATATTTCATCATGCTTATTTTTTCCTAGTGTGAAGTAGTGTGATAAATGTGTCAAAAATTAGCAAAACATTGAAACAGCTGAATGAGGAATGACACTCTTAAAACCTTTAAAGGGACTTTATGTAAGTTTTTACACATATGCACGTTTTAGTTTTTTTATTGCCAATGTGTGAACAGCCTGACTTTCTGGATTTCCTCTATCGGCCTGTGGACTTTTAATGGGAAGAACCTGGGCCCGTTTCTAGGAAAATACAACAAATTATGACGTCATGCGCGCTCGCAAGGGCCTTTACTCTCTTCAGCTCCACTTCAGGGCTAACAGTGTGCAACCACGGCTAACGTTCAATTAGAAATTGAGTTTGTAAACGCCAACAAACGACCACAACTCCACCACAACTCAGACTCCAACACATACTCCATGGGAGCACAGAAAAAACAAAGTTATATCTAGTGAAGCCCATCTTGCAAAACAGGAATGTGACCGATGTCGGGGAGGAAACTAGTGTTGTAGGAGTGTGTTGAAGTTGCAGTTTGTGCAGAAATAAATGCTGCAGCTCCTCCAGACCAACAGAGGTTTCCCTTGTCTTGTTTCCCTTCTGCTGAGTGGAATGACGGGGGTTAACTTCGGAGCGAGTAACGTTATCGGCCCAGGAGACCAAAACTACGGTGTCTCCCATGTGCCTTTTGACCACGGTCAGGAGGCTGAAATACTAGGATCAATATCGGCCGGGCCTTCGATTAATGGAGGGACCTTTGTTTGGTCAGCTAACATTACAGCCAAGCATGTGAAATAAGTAGGGGATAATGTACAGCGAAATTTTAATTTCACAACAATGACCTGCTAGCTGTACATTATACCGCTTACTACACGGTTACTTACTATTACTTACTAAGAAATCAATAATTTGACATGATGCCTGTCAATCAGGTTCAGTCTTGTGTGTGTCGCCTGACCGATGCTCGCTCGTGTCTACATAGTGCGAGTGCGAGCAACAGGACACTGACTGTCGTTGACTTATCGCCCACATAGGTGTCACTGTTAACAAAAAATGTCTGATTCTTACATTGAGTCTCTTTAAAATTGCATCAGAACAGATGGGTGCATTAAAATTTAAATGAAATATCTGTAATTATTCCATGTACCTCAGTGCTCCGATAGGGAGGTCGGTCCCTAATGCCGAGGCCATCAGTCGAGGTCCTTCTGTCCATTTTGTGTCACCTATGGCTGTCCCAGGTCCTACTTGTGCTATGAGACGAGAGAGGTCCACCACTGATAAAGGTCTGTCAGAGGGGATGTTTCCGAGGACGGGGGTCCGACTGAACAGAATCCTGGATGAGTGAAAAGGCCTCGAGCATAGAGGTGGTAAAGTCACCTCAGGAGAGCGGGTCTTCTTCCTAACCTTTGATCCAGGCCCAGTATTGTCTTTATTGCAGGTCTGAGAAGCTCCATCATGAGATCTTTTCTCTGAAGTGGCAGCGAACATGCTGCTGATCTTACGAATACCATCAGCAGGTTTAGGTACCACAGACTTTGTCTTCAAGACTCAATATACATTAGGACTTTACTATGGAAGAAAAAAACAAAAAGGTAACGTTAACTTGTAGCACGAACTATCACCATATCATGCTGAACCTAGCTACTATCCTGCATTGTTAACTAGCCACATACCAGAAACAAGATCCTTTTTCTACATGGAGATGTGCAGGGTCTGAAATTAAGATTTTTCCTCACCTGCCTCTGCAGCAGGTCACTGAACATTTCTACTGGCCACTCAATGTTTTTGTCTGCCACTTCTGAAATCTATGAGGAACACATTGGTACAAGATAGTAGAAATATGGAGTATATCATGTAACCTTATTCCCTGACTATTTTTAATTTAGGAATTGCTTTTGAAACTGCTAATTTAATGCACATCTCCAGGGAATGAAATTAGCACCTGCCACCTGTATGTTGGCTGTGGCAGGTAAAAAATGCAGGTTACCTGCCACTATGTCAGATTAGTTTACCTTATATTAAGAAATATTATTCTAAAAAGGCAATTCCTAAATTAAAAAATAGTCAGGGAATTAGTTTGCATGATTTCTACTATCTTGTACCACTGACTCTTTGTTTACAACTCTAAAATGTATTTCAGATTTCAGAAATGCCAGATAAAAAGTGACCTGTCAGTGACCTGCAGCAGAGGTAGGTGAGGAAAATTGTTAATTTCAGACCCTGATTCGAACTATGTTAAACTGCATCGACCCCAGGGTTGGAAATTAGTGCATATAGTGCAGAAGAGACTGTTAAAAGTGAATATAGTGCAGAATAGACTGTTAAAAATTAATATAGTGCAGAAGAGACTGTTAAAAGTGAATATAGTGCAGAAGAGACTGTTAAAAAGTGAATATAGTGCAGAAGAGACTATTAAATAAGTGAATATAGTGCAGAAGAGACTGTTAAAAAGTGAATATAGTGCAGAAGAGACTATTAAATAAGTGAATATAGTGCAGAAGAGACTGTTAAAAAGTGAATATAGTGCAGAAGAGACTGTTAAAAAGTGAATATATTGCAGAAGAGACTATTAAATAAGTGAATATAGTGCAGAAGAGACTGTTAAAAAGTGAATATAGTGCAGGAGAAACTGTTAAAAAGTGAGTATAGTGCAGAAGAGACTGTTAAAAAGTGAGTATATTGCAGAAGAGACTGTTAAAAAGTGAATATAGTGCAGAAGAGACTATTAAATAAGTGAATATAGTGCAGAAGAGACTGTTAAAAAGTGAATATAGTGCAGAAGAGACTGTTAAAAAGTGAATATATTGCAGAAGAGACTATTAAATAAGTGAATATAGTGCAGAAGAGACTGTTAAAAAGTGAATATAGTGCAGAAGAGACTGTTAAAAAGTGAATATATTGCAGAAGAGACTATTAAATAAGTGAATATAGTGCAGAAGAGACTGTTAAAAAGTGAATATAGTGCAGGAGAAACTGTTAAAAAGTGAGTATAGTGCAGAAGAGACTGTTAAAAAGTGAGTATATTGCAGAAGAGACTGTTAAAAAGTGAATATAGTGCAGAAGAGACTATTAAATAAGTGAATATAGTGCAGAAGAGACTGTTAAAAAGTGAATATAGTGCAGAAGAGACTGTTAAAAAGTGAATATATTGCAGAAGAGACTATTAAATAAGTGAATATAGTGCAGAAGAGACTGTTAAAAAGTGAATATAGTGCAGGAGAAACTGTTAAAAAGTGAATATAGTGCAGAAGAGACTGTTAAAAAGTGAATATAGTGCAGGAGAAACTGTTAAAAAGTGAGTATAGTGCAGAAGAGACTGTTAAAAAGTGAGTATATTGCAGAAGAGACTGTTAAAAAGTGAATATAGTGCAGGAGAAACTGTTAAAAAGTGAATATAGTGCAGAAGAGACTGTTAAAAAGTGAATATAGTGCAGAAGAGACTGTTAAAAAGTGAATATAGTGCAGAAGAGACTATTAAATAAGTGAATATAGTGCAGAAGAGACTGTTAAAAAGTGAATATAGTGCAGAAGAGACTATTAAATAAGTGAATATAGTGCAGAAGAGACTGTTAAAAAGTGAATATAGTGCAGAAGAGACTGTTAAAAAGTGAATATATTGCAGAAGAGATTATTAAATAAGTGAATATAGTGCAGAAGAGACTGTTAAAAAGTGAATATAGTGCAGGAGAAACTGTTAAAAAGTGAGTATAGTGCAGAAGAGACTGTTAAAAAGTGAGTATATTGCAGAAGAGACTGTTAAAAAGTGAATATAGTGCAGAAGAGACTATTAAATAAGTGAATATAGTGCAGAAGAGACTGTTAAAAATTGAATATAGTGCAGAAGAGACTGTTAAAAAGTGAATATATTGCAGAAGAGACTATTAAATAAGTGAATATAGTGCAGAAGAGACTGTTAAAAAGTGAATATAGTGCAGAAGAGACTGTTAAAAAGTGAATATATTGCAGAAGAGACTATTAAATAAGTGAATATAGTGCAGAAGAGACTGTTAAAAAGTGAATATAGTGCAGGAGAAACTGTTAAAAAGTGAGTATAGTGCAGAAGAGACTGTTAAAAAGTGAGTATATTGCAGAAGAGACTGTTAAAAAGTGAATATAGTGCAGAAGAGACTATTAAATAAGTGAATATAGTGCAGAAGAGACTGTTAAAAAGTGAATATAGTGCAGAAGAGACTGTTAAAAAGTGAATATATTGCAGAAGAGACTATTAAATAAGTGAATATAGTGCAGAAGAGACTGTTAAAAAGTGAATATAGTGCAGGAGAAACTGTTAAAAAGTGAATATAGTGCAGAAGAGACTGTTAAAAAGTGAATATAGTGCAGGAGAAACTGTTAAAAAGTGAGTATAGTGCAGAAGAGACTGTTAAAAAGTGAATATAGTGCAGGAGAAACTGTTAAAAAGTGAATATAGTGCAGAAGAGACTGTTAAAAAGTGAATATAGTGCAGAAGAGACTGTTAAAAAGTGAATGTAGTGCAGAAGAGACTGTTAAAAGTGAATATATTGCAGAAGAGACTGTTAAAAAGTGAATATAGTGCAGAAGAGACTGTTAAAAAGTGAATGTAGTGCAGAAGAGACTGTTAAAAGTGAATATATTGCAGAAGAGACTGTTAAAAAGTGAATATAGTGCAGGAGAAACTGTTAAAAAGTGAATATAGTGCAGAAGAGACTGTTAAAAAGTGAATATAGTGCAGAAGAGACTGTTAAAAAGTGAATATATTGCAGAAGAGACTGTTAAAAAGTGAATATAGTGCAGAAGAGACTGTTAAAAAGTGAATATAGTGCAGGGTAACTCCAGTAGCTAAGTCCATGAAAGTGCACTGTGTGCATTATTTTCATCATTATACTTGACATGATGTTACAATTACTTAAATAACTTCTATCAATCAAATGAATGTATAAAGTTTAGCTGCTAGCAAAGCCTTACATTAGCAAACACTTTGTGCTAGCTAGTTAGTTAAAGTTAACTAGTTAGTTAGCGTTAACTAGCTAGTTCTACTAACTATGTTATAACAGCTTACCTTAAAGTTAACTTCAGTTTTTAAGTATTAAACCAAAGACGTTACACAGTTTAACACCTGCTGAAGTTCAGGTAACGTTACCAGGAGACTTAGAGAGCAGACAGCGACGTTTCTAGAGTTAAATAAGTGACTTTAAATCAACTATAACTAGCTGACAACAACAGGAACAAACTTTAACTTTCTTACCTGGTTGCTGCTGCTGCTGCTGTGACGGAGGAAGTTGTCAACGTAACCACGGTGACGGCTCGTAACCACGGTGACGGCTCGTTGCCACGGTGACGGCCGGTTGCCTCGGTGACACTCAGTAACTTCACTCAGCTGTTCTGAGGAGCTGGTGAAGGTCAAGTGTGACTTCATGTAATGACCTCTAATCTCATATATCTTCTTTTAAACGAATAAAACTCGTCAAAACACTCAGAAAATCACAGCAAATCATTGCAGTGATTCAGCTGCTAAACTAACTCCAGGTCTGAAGTGTGTGTGTGGTTAACAGGTAATAACTTTTATTTTATAATCAGTATTATTATTATTATTATTCCAATTTTAAGAATAATTATAATATTAATACCTTTTCATCTTATTCCCCTTTTACTGTAATACCTTCCCTTACGAAAAAGTGGTATACTTCAAGTTTATTTTATGAATAGCCTACTTAAAGGGACTGTTTGTAACTTCTTACACGTATAAATCAATCCGGGTCAGTGTCCCATGCGCGCTCGCGTGTGGCTACGCTGTTCACAAGACTCCAACACAAACTACACGGAAGCACCAAAACCGCAAAGTTCTATCTAGTGAAGCCCGTCTTGCAAAACTTGTCGGCCGTGGTTGGAGGACGCGGGGGAGACCGTAGCTTTCGTCTCCAGGACCGCAGTCTCTGCTGTACTCTGCTCCTCTGCCTGCTTGCCTTCACTCACACGCCGCGCTCGTTCTCGCTATTTCGCTCCACTCTCACGTGTATGCGTGCACACTACACACTGCAGAAGAGTTAGTTTAGCTCTGAGAATATCTAGTGAATGTACAGTGGACGTTTGGGCAGAAATAAATGCTGCAGCTCCTCCAGATCAACAGAGGTTTCCCGTGTCTTGTGAAGTGACGGGGCTCCGCAAAGAGAAACGTTATCGTCTCCGACCAAAACTCCGGTATCTCCCCTGTTCTTTCTTACCGCGGTCGGGAGGCTGAGGCAGGAAAAGCCAACACTAGGATCAGCAGTGATTCATGGAGAGACCTTCGTCTGGTCAGCTAACATTACTGCCAAGCAGCTGAAATATAGAGTGATATTGTGGTTTTAGCTGACGTGTGTCGCCTCACTGTTTTGAGCGATGCTCGTTCACGTCTATTTAGAGCGAGTAAGTGCGCTGACTTTCGTTGACTTAACGGCCACAGGTGTAGCTGTTAACAAGCAATTCTGAAAGTTACAAACAGTCCCTTTAAGTATATTCAAGTTCTCCCAAGTATACTTTATGTAATAAATATACTAATATTAATGTACTAGTAGTATACTTGTAAGAGTACTACTTCAATACCTTTAGGGAATAAATTGGCCCACTTTTTAGTTTATAAAAGTATACTTTTAAGTGTAATAATAGTATATTTTGAGTACAGAACTAGTTAACTTAACATCTAAGTTGTATTTTGTACTGTAACTATACTATGAACTATTGTACAAGTGAATAGGTAAACTGTTAGTTTACTAGTTATATACCCACTTTTTAGTTTATGAAAGTACACTTTAAAGTACTCTCAGTAAACAACTATTTTAATAGTTTTTATACTGCAAGTACACTATATACTTGTATATAGAGAATGTAGTGCAGGCTCCTTCGGTTAACTCTTAAAAATAGATTGGATCTATTCTGGTCAACAAAGGATGTTTTGTATAATTATAAAGCTGAATATATTGTCAAAAAAGTAGTAGTATTGTGGTATTATTTTGTTGTATTGTTTGTTTGTTGTAGTTGGAGAGTCTGGTGTGGAGAATTTATAACTGTACCAGAAAATATTCAATAAAAAAAACATTTCCTCTGCTGCCCTGTGTGCAACCTTGTAGAGGTGAAAGTGTAGTTTTAGTGTACGAGCTGCCTCAGCAACAGAGGATGTTTATGGTTTTTAATTTTAGGTGTATCTTAGATAAACGTATAATCCTTTAATTTAATAATATAGTAGCTATTCAGCCTTGAAGATAATTTCCACCGCAGACATTTTTGATTTGTTATAGACCTTTTCATTTCCCTCAAAGAACGTATATAACCACATCAGTGCCCAGCAGCAAGCTACGCTTCCGCCATTTTGGACTGAAGGCGACTACCGGAGCCAGTAATACGCCATAATTAATATGAATTGCCTCTGGTGGTTTTGTTGCTGTGATTAATCGATACTTATAAAAGATCATAAAGGTCTGCATAAGAAGCCTGTGCCAGACTCTTCTGCTGCCATCAACTGACCAACAACAACCCCATTAACTAACTCTTCCATGACCTATATAGAGTTTGAATTTGGTTCTCTTAAAATACTGTTGACAGTATAAACCTACTCATCAAGAAGTCCAGGATGACCATATCTATGAAGTCCACCAGTCTGGAGTCTTTGTTGTATGGCGGGGTCTTTTTCACCGTAGAACAGTAGTCTGCTTCTGACTCCCACCTGAAACACAGAGACGTCAATCACTCTTTGGCATCATTGACTGAAACGAAAGCACCTTGATAGTTTGATATATTATGTCTGGCAGCATCTATCTCACCACTTTTAATAATAAATTAAAACAACGTTTAGTATTTTGCTTTATTTACCTCTTCAATCGAAGTGTTTTCTGTTTCATTTAGTAGCTGAAAACAGTAGCCCTTCCACTCATTCTACCAAGCTTAAAGGGATAGTTCTGAATTTTTTTTACTTTGGATTCACCAAACTCACATAATACAACCCGATCGGCAGAATAAAATGTTGGCATTGTACGTTTCTGCAAACCACCGATACGTTTCGTTACGTATTGTGACATAAACAACTAATTTTCTGCAAAATCTGACGCACACATGCAGTATAGATGCTAGTGGAAATTTTGTTTCTGTACAGCAACTCTGCTAGAATCTTAAAAATGCATGTGTTACAACATTAATTAAAGGCAGGGTTGACGATGTTCTCCAGTAGACACTATTTGTTATATTGGTTGAAATGGTCTTTACACCCCGACAGCGATCCATTACTGATGAGCTCTGAAAAAGGACCGGAAAAGAGCCGTCATCTGTAGCTGCTGTAATCCTGTAAAAACGTCTACCAATCACTGCCTCGAGGTTCGCTTGGAAAGATCCAATCAGATGCCTCCCTGCCTCCCTACTCGTACTCTACCCTTGGCGTGCACCAGCCTGAACTCTAAGTGTGTCGCTGCCGCAAGTTTCCTGGAGAATGGAAGAGAAAACTCAGCCCTGCAGTAGCACTGCCGCGGTTACTTGTCATGAGGTAGCGTTGTTGAGTTGAGGTCCTCTCTCCGCTCTGTGGCGGTGCTCGTGCATGTGTTGGAAGGAGCCCGAGGGGAGGGGGTGGGTTTAGACGGAGCTCCTGAGGCGATGCTACTTTCAAATTATGCTAGCTTTCCAACATCGTCGACCCTAGCTTTAATGATGATTAATATCAAAATGCAACACAAGAGTAACCTCCTGTGAAAAGCTAAATTAGGTTGATCAAAAGGGGCTTTGGGGGTGTCCTGAAGTGATATGTTGAATCCCTCTAAAGACCCACTAACTTTGCCAGCTTGCTGCGGCTGTAGGAGCGTCTCCAGGGGGACCTCCAAGTCCTGCGGGACGCCAGGGACAGATCCGGCAGCATGACAGCCAAGGAGGCCTCCAGGTCTCTGGGACGGCCACACACAGCGTGCTCTGTTGAACAGTAGTAGGAGCACTGGCCGTAGAAACACACACAGCCCACTAGGGGGAACCAGAGGTGCACAGAGCGGAGAGGAGGTGAAAACATGACAACATCGGGATAAAAGAGGTTGTGGGTGTTTGAGAACCACAGAGATTTAGAAGAAACATTCAAAGAGAATCATAATCAGTTGACATACAAGGGCATTTAAAGCAGTGTAAATGAATAATGGAGGACTGTGTGAGCGATACCAGGGGAGGTGAAAAAGGTCCGAGCCAGCTTGTGGTCGGTGGTGACGTCTTTTATCTCCTTGACCACGTCCACCAGCCTCCCTACCACTGGTGGGACTCTCCTGTAACCCAAAACCCTGCAGGGGGGAGTGGAGGAAAATAGGAGACGAGTGGGGCAAACAGAAAGAGAGGAAGAGGAGAGAAGCAATTACAACTTGGTGTTTTATAACATGCATTCATTATGTGGCCACAACTATTGTTGTGTTGTAGATTCCTGGGGGGGGGAAATGTACTTGTTACCTGTCCAGGTGAAAAGCTGCGATTTCTGCATTGTGTCTCTCAAAGTCGGAGAAGTAAAAGAGGTTGTAATTGGTTTCTTCATCTCTCTCCTGCCTGTTATGGAGAGGCAAAGTCACACTGCAGCACATAATACATTCATTACATCAAGTAAAGCCTCTTTTATTTGCTCTCTTGTTGTTTTCTTCACCGCATAATGTACCATGTTTACCAGATTTATTGGGTTAATTTCAACACAACTGAAAGGATTCAGTCGGTCTCACATTGTGTTGGATGTGCCACTAGCAACTCACTTCATGGGTTTGAACATGGCCTGTCCATAGTTGGGAAATGACAGCACCAGCTTCAGTTGCGTCCCTCCAGACTTCTGCACTGAAAAACAGTACTGAGAATGTTTCCATAGCAACAAAGCACACACAGTGAACACACAGACAACACACCACGCTGTGACCGCATCATTAATGGGGCGCAAACGCACATAGCAAAATGTAACAGAGAAAGTATGTGCGTCATCACCAGGATATAACACGGTTCAATCAGACTGTAGACACTCACCACCACCGTTATATTTAGCAGGATATTGTCTTACTGGCATTCATCCCCCTGAGTGCTACCCAGCCTTCACTATATCATGAGATATTATCAGAAACATTAGGTTCAATAGGTTCGAAGGATTTATCTTTAGTGTTTCTGTATATCCATTTATATATTTTTACAACATCATTTCAATACATAATACAGATTTTTTTAACCTGTAAATGTTGTTTTTGTATTAGTGGACTTTATATCTCAAGAGTCAAGAAGTTATTGAGACAACATGGCGCCACAACCTCTTAACAAGAGAGTATTTTTTTGTGCACAATTAATCAAATATTAATCACGATCACAATTTTGGCTTCCCACAATTAAATGAACATGAACGCCTGCGATACTGACTTTTAAAATGTGCGTTCTGCTCATAGGAACCGCTGCTGCATATCAAATCAAGCGCTTCCTAAACTAACAGCCAGGTGATCGAGATGTTTTGGCTTCACTTATGGGTGTATAGATATTATCTGTACAACCAAAGAGTAAATTGAGAGCATACAATTGTTTATCTAGCCTCTTAATGTTGCTAATTTTGCTCTTGAAGTGCACCAGATTAAAGCATTTATAGGGTAGGGTGAATATTCCTGTATTTTTTCATATTGCATTATATAAGACATATAGCAATGTCAGTTTTTTCCAACATCGTGCAGCCCTAATTTGTACATTTGCAGGAATGTAGCACTGTATAGAAGTGAAAGCAGCGCTCTTATTATTTTAATGTCAAAGTGCAATCTCAATATTGACCATAATCATGCAGCTCTAGTACATGGTGGTGATGGTACATGATGGTACAATAGTTAAAAATTCCACAGTTTTGTATGTGAAATTGCAATCTTAAAAGTATTCGCACGGATAGAATATGAGGCCGTGTGCTTCCAAAGTATGTATAGTATAGTTATTCAGGTTGAGTGCCATCAGAAGGTAAAAAACCCTCTTCATGTTTATGTCGCTGATGTTAAAGCAAGGCTACGTCTCTTTTGTAAGACGGAATAACACATTCTTCCCCTCCTACAAGTTCAAAGTTGAATTCACTAACAAGAAAAAACTTCCTCAATTGAATTGGTTTTATGATTATTATCTACTGTGTGGTACTCTACACTATGTTTAACATCAACCTCCTGAACCAAAATGTCCTCACAACAACAGCAGACTGTCAGCAGTCAGTCCTCAGAAGTTGAACTAAACCACACCACATATACACAAACATACCACAGTCAGAGTGAAAGTTATGTTGGAGGAACATGCATGATTGATGAACACGGAGGTGTTTGCTACATGGCCAATGGCTCATATATTCCTAATCCATCCTCTGCTGAGCCTCCGAGGCCGCTCAAAGCTTCACTTTACTTTTCATTTCTGAGCAACTTCAAGGTGAATCTACATTTGAAAGTCTAACCCTAAACCTCAGGTGTCACAACAACCCTCCCCGTTATTTACCTTCTCCCTCGCTGAAGCCCACCACACTTTACAGGTCCATCTGCGTTCTTTTCCTTTTATTCAAAAGGAAACGTCCACTCAGCAGTTAGCAGAAAGCAGTGATGTAGGTTTCCACAGTAAGCTAATCAATAAGGTTATGAATAATGTGAACGCTAGCACTAGCTGAGTCAACGTTAGCTGTGCTAAGTTTGGAAATAACTAAAAAGGTTAGTTTGGATTTTTTTGAAGTGGGGTTATATGTATACTCTGTTTTGAGAGGTAAAATTACTGTTTGTGTGAATGGAATCTGGTGGCTGGTAAAGCGGTTGTGGACGGGAGCGGCAGAACAACGGATTTTAGACACCTAAAAAAAATTTATATCAGTTTACGTGTATACTATATTTAGACTATTTTCACCACTTTACCTCGCGTCAGTTAGCCCTTACAGTACTAACAGAGGACTAAAGCTGCTATCTATGCTCTCTTCAAAGCCACCAGACTCCATTCACAAAAACAGTAATTTAACCTCTCAGAACACAGGAGTTGCTGGTCTACCGCTGCATCCATCGGTTAGTTTGTGTGTGTTATCGTGTGACTTCCTGATCTATAACGTGGCGTCCACAGCAGTACATTACTTAGCTCCCTGCCGGTACTCCTGTCTGCTTCCCCCAAACTGGGAGCATGCCGACCGCCATCTAAGTTACTGTATGTAAGGTTAATACACTGACTATAAAGATATATGTATATATACTGTACATGTAGCAGCGTCATAATGCAGAAACCTACGTCAGGTCACGATGTGGGAAAGATAGATGCTAACACATACTTTGAATACATAAAGAAACCACTGGGAAGATACAGAATTATATAAAAAACCTAAAATAAAGAACCCTTTAATACACCATGTTGTACTTGCGCCGGCTGCAGTCTTTCATACTTGTATCTATTCAAGAGGTTTATTGAGTCACTGTCTCCTCCTGTCTACTACTTGAAAAACATTGTCTGACACCTCTTCCGTCATTTATGATCAGTGTGTTGTTGGTGCCAGCTCTGTGCTATTTTGTTTAACTTTATTTCTATTTCTGAGTATAAAGCTGATTCTGTTCATAGCGGAGTAAAACTGTTGAACAAATACAAAATAGGAAACAATGCACATAGTGTACATATGGTATATCACCCAGCTGAAAACACCCAGCTCAGATGTTTTGTGTCACACCTGCGCTGACGATGCGGTGTGTGGCGAGCTGCTGGGTCAGCGGCTCCATGTTGGGGTCACGATGGGAGTACAGCTGCCAGCGGGAGATGCCCAGGTGGAAGCGCAGCCAGGGAGGATGGCTGTTACTGCTGCTGTTCCACTGGACGTCCTCGTAGGCCTCCTGGCTGGCACTCACCCTGGACAGAGAAGGGGTTGAGGGAGAGTGATGGGTGGGAGGTGAGGGAGGATATAGGGAGAAAGGAGAGTGTGTCAGCTCATGTTCAGAGAAATGACTTTGCTAGAAGAAGAATTGATGATTTGTCCAGCTGCATTACTAAGAAAATCACATACAATTTTGCACACAATTGTAAAAAAAAAGGTTAAAAAAGAAAATGACTCAATAAATTAACATGCTATTAAATGGAGAAAAAAATAATATTAGAAATAAATGTAGCCATTAATTAATTGATCAAATGTGACATAAATTGATATTTCTGTTTTCATTTTCTTCTTTATTTATTTACCTTTGTATTAATTCCCTTATATATTAACTCTTCTGTTAACTTCCACTTTTATTTATTTATGCATTTATTTAATACATTTTTAAATATATTTATTTTTGCATTTATTTTATATATATATATATTTTTGCATTTTTATTTGATTGAAAACTAAATCTTTTTGTGTTTTGGACTGTCCATTTCAAGTTGCTATCTCAGGTTCCTCACAATTTTGATGCAATATTTTCACTATTTTCTTGACTGAATCAATTAATTGAAATAATAATTGAAAAATTGTTAGTTGAAAAAAAGGTAGCTGAAAAAAAAATGACTCGATAAATAAATAAATATGTCATTAAACGTAGCAAAAAATAATATTAGAAATAATTGTAGCCATTAATTAATTGATGAAATGTGACATAAATTGATAGTTCTGTTTTAATTTGCTTCTTTATTTATTTACCTTTTTATTAATGTCCTTTTATATTTACTCTTCAGTTTAATTCCCACTTTTAGTTATTTAGGTATTTATTTTTATTTATGTACTTATTTTTGCATTTATTTTTATTTATTTATTTTTGCATTTATTTTTTTCCTTTATTTTATATTTATTTTAAATGATTAAATTTAAGTAGAGCACTTGAGTAAATGTACTTAGTTACATTCCACCACTGAATACAAGTATGTTTAGTTAGGGGAAGTGGTTTTGGGAATGTATATACAGAATTTTGACTGTGAGAACGATAAGAGATGATGTGAAAGAAGAAATCACTGACCACATCTGGGAGCTCTTCTCACTGGCCTTCACTTTTGGTTTCACTTTCAACAGCCAGTCCTCCTCCGGGATCGGAGGGCTGGGCATGTTGTACAGAGGATGGTCAAACAGCGCCTCCAGCTTCAACTGCCCAGACTCCACAGGTTCGGCTCGGTTGGTGCCGTAGTGACCCACATTGACCGGCATCTCCACTGAGTCATATTTACCTTCTCTCACGTCAGAAAGTGTTTGCACACGACCCTTGGCGTCCTTACTGGAAGAATCTCTCCGTGTGGTCTCAGCTGGTGGTTCAGCTAGACCTCTGATCCCCACAGAGGTGTAGCCGATGTGTGCCAGGTCTCTCAGGATGTGTGTCCCGGGTGGCAGTGGGGTGCCACAGGGCTGGTGGTAAATGGGAAGGGAGACAAGCGCCAGGAGGAGGTGGAGGAAAATGGCGATGAAGGCCAAGGAGAGACAGATTGTCCTGGAGCGACAGCGCATACGCCGCATCGTCCTCCTGAGAGGAGGGTCAGCAGAGGTCAACGCAAAGAAAGAAAATGTTGTGTCAAAGAGTTTTAAAAGGAGAATATGAGGAAAATCATATGGAGTAGAGCGCTAAAAGCAAATTAAAGTAACATCATCAAGCAAGTGAAGAATATGGCCTTGATAAAGACATTAAGGAAGATTTTAACACTGTTATTAAAAAAGGAAATGTAAGTCAACCTGCTTTCATTCTCATATGATCTCACTGAAGTCAAATCCTCTTACATATTGAGAAAATAAAAAACAACTTACTGATAGTTCCCTTCCTTTTAAAATCACCTGCTGCTGCTGCTGCTGCTGTTGTTTCCCAGTGGAACAAGACGGGACTCTGTCCAGTATCCAGCCAGCCTTTACCCAGTTGTTAGTACGTTTCTCTACTGCGGTAGGGAGGGCTGCCAGGTTAAAGTGACCTGGACACGGATCAATGTGTTTATTCTCTCTTTTAAGGTCTTTCTCTGCCAGTTTATTGGTCTTGTGTGTACTTTTGTCAGTGCCTCTAAAATTCTACCACAGGGTGCCATTTCCACAACTTAATTTGTACCGATTCTTTGACGACTACGACTCTACAGACTCCCTGGAGGTCACTTCAGAAAACAGTATAGCTTACAAAGAAACACTAAAACTTAAATGTGTGTTTGCAGCCCTGTCGCACAGCAGTTCATGAAATACTCACGAAATTTGTATTGATTCGTGTACATAGACACAAATTTCACATTTTTTTCGTGATGGAGCACAAAATCAATTTGTATGTATTCCACGTAACTTTGAACCGGGAAGTATAAAGAGTGGCGAACACCACACAGGGACAACTTGATCAGACATAGGCGACAAAACTACTAAGTTAGTATGGAGGATGGAACCTGCCAAAATATGTCCCCAAAAGAATGCCAAAAATAAATGAATAAATAAATAAAAGACTCGATAAAAAATATTAAAAATAAATGTAGTCTGTAGTCTAATGTATTAATTAATTGATAAAATGTATAATAAATTGATATTTCCGTTTTAATTTGCTTTTTTATTTTTTTTCCTTTGTATCAATTTCCTTATTTATTTACTCTTCTGTTTAATTTCCACTTTTATTAATTCATGTATTTATTCTTTATGATTTTTTTCATTTATATATTTATTTTTGCATTTATTTTTATTTATGTATTTATTATTTATGAACTTTTAAATTTATATATTTATTTTTGCATTTATATTTATTTATGCATTTATTTTTGCATTTATTTTTTATTTAATATTATTTTTAAATGTATACATTTTAAAAGTCATACAAATAAATACATAAATAAATACAATTTATTTTTAACATTATTTTTTCTACTTTTAATGGCATATTTATTTATTTATCGGGTCATTTATTTGGTTTGGGTTTAAATAACTACGGAAGTGCCGTAACTTATGTACCTAAGTTACGTGACAAATAAATCAACGTTGACTTCTGGTTTCACACTGGACATGAACAGCGGTCTCCTGGGTGAAAGTCTGGTGTTTTTAGCTCTTTATACTTCCTGGTTCACGATTATGTGGATTAAATAGGCATTGACTTTGTGGGATATATACGAATTACAGTGCATTACTTTTTGTAGGTATAGCTATAAACAGTGTATGAGACCAGCCTGTCCCTGCAGATCTAAGAACCACTGTAAGATAAAATAAAGAAAAGCAGAAGGAGGAAGCATTAGTCAGTGTGTTATTGGAAGATGTACTGTATGTGTAAATATACTGCATGCACATAAACAGTAAATCATCTGCAGTCTGTTAGAGGCTTCGACAGACTTCATAAGCAGGCGGTGGGCGAGACAGGTGTTTCATATTCTGTGTGTGAGTGTGTTTGACTTTGATTCAGGCACCTCAGACCTCATGGAGAGTCCCGCAGGACTCAGTGTCTCTGTGAAGTAGACCTCTTTAAAGTCTGCGTGTATCTACATGTTGTATATGAGTGTGGGTTCACACAGAGCGACCCACGTGAAAAACATCAGAGAGCGTTTTTAATCAAAATGCATGTGTCATAGTGACTGTATTTATGATGACCGAGCAGAGGAAAGGATCACTTGCCTTCAAAATGACTCATTGCATTAACAGGGTGCTTTGAACAGCTTTTTCCTGTTTTCATGCAGGTGGTCATATTCATTTATTATTCATCTGCACTCATTAAACATGAATGTTGTGGATTACAACATGAGCACATGATGAAAACCACAGTGGCATTGAAAGGTGTTGGAGACTGAAGGAAGAACATTATTTTTCAGTATGTGTGCAGTATTTGATATCTATAGGGATGGCGGGTCTAGAGGATTTAGATTCATCTCAAAAGATGTCAGTCAATGAGAAGATGAAAGCTAGTTACTGGTTATAAATGAACATTTGGTAACACTTCATGTTACAGGTCTGCAAATTTCATGGTAATTAGCTGATAGTTAGCAAGTAACCTATTTGAAATTTCTTTGGAATTACTATACAAGACAATAAGTCACATAATGGTGAGATTTGTGCCTGATTAGAAGTGTTTGATATTAGTTTTCCACCTCCGATGAAGAGCAGCGCACCGCCGCTTCTCAAGCTTAAGGGCCCTATTTTAACCATTATATGCTATTTTAGCATATCATTATTTAATCATGTTAATAATAAAGTAATTTTCGATAATTTTTTAGGTAAATATTGGGGTAATTTGGCAATAATTCCAAAGAAATTTCAAATAGGTTACTTGCTAATTATCACCTTATTACCATGAAATTTGCAGACCTGTAAAATGAAGCATTACCAAACATTTTAGTAATTATATGGGGTGTATGTAGGCGAGGTAGGGAGAAGGAGTTGTGACATGCAGACTGGTGAGTCTCCAGCAGCTCAGTGAGACTGTACTCCTGTTACAACAGCTTATATCTGTTCTAGTAGAAACCCAAAATACAAGTATGAACCTGAAAATGATCAGTCTGGTCTCATCCACCATTCGTAGCTACACCTACTAGAAGTAATGCACTGTAATTCATATATATATCCCACAAAATCGTCAAACACCGCATAGGGAGGAGATCAGGATGGATGGGTGAGTCTAAAAACACTAGACTTTCAACCAGGAGACCGCTGTTCGTGTCCCGTGTGAAACCAGAAGTAGTTTCCTGTGAAGATGGAAGTTCATTTTTAAAAAAGGATGTATGCATATAACGAGCGGGAATTGACACGTGTTGCTGGACATTCGTAGGAAAAGGAACGAAAAAGGAGGAATCACTTTTTCGTAAGATATCATACGAAGCTTTGTATGATACGTTGAAATGAGCATGATATGTCTCTGTTCACACAGCTGTTCGTTTCCAACCACCAGTCGAAGTTTTTTTCAAGTGTGACCAATATCTCTCCCTAAACTTAACCACATGTCTATAATTGTAACCATGACAATGAAGGTCTCCTAATCTAAACTGTGTAGTCATTAAACCATCATCCTTAAACCTAACCAAGTCATTTTTGTGCCTAATCCGAAACAAAGCTTAATAGCATTACATTTTTTCCACAGTGATTTAGAACATTTAAAGCCTCAGTAGGCACTATACATTTTTTGGCATCATTGGGCAAAAATTCCATAATAACCTTTCAGCATATTGTGATTTAAGTGTTCTGAGAGAAAACTAGACTTCTGCACCTCCTCATGGCTCTGTTTCCAGGCTTTAAAAAATCTAGCCCGTGACGGGAGACTTTGACCAATCACAGGTCATTTCAGAGAGAGAGAGCGTTCATATTGGTTGTGCTCCGGTCCGATGCTTGGCGTTCCTTCAAGAGATGTCAACCTGATCTCAACATGGCTGCTGCACAAACTTTCTGATTTTACAGCTAGACAGTACACTACAAGATGATTCTTAGAACATTTGAGGAGATAAATAGGCATTAACGTAACATAATATTGATTCATATTTGATCAGCGCTGCCTAGTTTGACCGTTTGGTCGGAGTTCGCGAGTGATTGACAGCCGGCTCTCATAGACGGCAGCTGGACAGCAGATCTCAGGTCAGCTCTGACTGTTTGTTTTCCTCTGGTCTGTGAAATCTCGCAGATGCCGTTTGGAGCACCGGACGACACAGAGGAACATGATTTTTTTCAGGTTACCTGTTTCATGTACTACTGTCACGATATAGTGACTGTTTTATAAAAATAACTTTTATTAATCATATTTGCTCCAATCTCACCTACTTCAGCTTTAAGAAGGCACAGGCAAACAATGTTGTTGAAAGAAAATGCTTCTATAATCATGTTTCCATTCAATTTTCAAGCAAATTTAAAGCAAACTTTTGAAATGCTGCAAAAAAAGACCAGTTTCCATCAACTGGTTTGGAGCGAATAAACTCTGCTACAGCGTAGTTTGGTCAGATGTTGGCGCAGTAGACAACAGAGTAGAAGAAGAAGTAGAACCAGAAACAAAACAAGTCGCCTTGGTCATCTAACCATCTACGAGAGAAACATGGAGAGAAGTCTTCAGGAATAAGTTTCAATAGTTCTTTCATGTTAGCTAGTATTGGCCATGTTTCAGACAATATAAATGTATATCTGTGAAGACGCTTTATTATAGTTTTATTGAATTTTGCCATTTACATACAGCTTTTCTAATGTGATGAAGATGAGCATAAAACATGTTGATATTCTAGACAACGCATTTTGTTGTTTAATTAATTAATAATTTTCTTACTTGTCAAACATTTCAGTGACCCCTTGTGCCCTGAGGAGAACCATCTAGATCCAAAATGTTTTTCAGTTATTTTTCATGTTTTTTCTGTAATTTGTCGGTTTGCCCTCGGGAAGAACCAGGAATCTGTAATAAAAATAAATAATAATAATAACTCCAAGTACATCCAAGGACGCTTTAAATAGAAAAAGACAGCAACAAGTTCATCCCGTCAGCTTTTCTTGGCTTTGTCATTATAATTGATGTCGCTGTGGGATCATGGAAACATCAGTGTGAGCTTGAACTCTTTGGCCTCCTGCTCATTTCATGATGTGTTCATATCCTCGTTCAGCATTGAGGCTCGCAGAACTCGTTTCTATCTTATATGATTTCCAAGGTTGTCAACACCATTTAGAATTAAAGTGCACATATTTTGTGACTCTCTGAGCCATTACGCAAGGTTTTTTTTTCTCGCTTCCTCTCTTTAGTTGACAAATTTTTCAGGTGAAGTAAAAAAGTTCTCAAGGATATTTTCAGCCTTCGGCAATGTGATGAGAGCGATCAGTCAGAAGACGGGATGCAAACATCTCCACGGCTTTCCCTCCAATGGTTTGATTTGTTTTTCTTACTTCAGCTCACCTACCAGCCCGCTGGGCCTTTTGTTTTAGTGTCTAATGCTCTCTCTCTGTCTCTGTCCCTCACTGATTTATTATAAACAAGCTGTTTCAAACCGTTCATCTTTTATCCCCTTCTGCCTCTGTACTCTCGCTTCATTGCTGTGGAGGACAGAACCTGCCAAGATCCAAAATAAATGAATAAATAAATAAATGACTCGATAAATAAATAAATATGCCATTAAAACTAGAAAAAATAATATTAAATATAAATGTAGTCATTAATTCATTGATAAAATGTGACATAAATTGATATTTCTGTTTTAATCTGCTTTTTTATTTATTTACCTTTATATAAATCCCCTTATTTATTTACTCTTCTGTTTAATTTCCTCTTCTTTTTATATATATGTTTGTTATGAATTTTTAAACTTATACATTTAAAAATAAATATTAAATAAAAATAAATGCAAAAGCAAATAAATCAATTAAAGAATTCATAAACTAAATACATAAATAAATAAATAATAGTGGATGGATAAATATGGGAAATCATAGAAAGGTAAATAAATAAAAAAAGCAAATTAAAACAGAAATATCAATTTATTTCACATTTTATCAATTAATTAATGAAAACCATTTATTTTTAATATTAGTTTTGCTACTTTTAATGGCAGATTTATTTATTTATCGAGCCATTTATTTAGTCATTAATTAATTTTTAAATGAATAAGAAAATAAATGTATACATTTACAAATATATACAAAATAAATACATAAATAAAATTAAATGCAAAAATAAATAAATACATTTAAAAATTTATAAAATAAATACATAAATAGATAAATGTGGAAATTAAACAGAAGAGTTAATAAATAAGGGAATTACTACAAAGATAAATAAATAAAAATGTAAATTAAACAGAAATTTCAATTTACGTTACATTTTATCAATTAATTAATGACTACATTTATTTTTAATATTATTTTTTGCTACTTTTAATGGCAGATTAATTTATTTATCCAGTCAATTATTTATTTATTAATTAATTATTTTATTTTGGCAGGGTCCGTCCTCCATGTATTTCACCACTCCATGTATTTCACCACTCTCCCATTTCCCCAAAATTTATGGCCCTCTTTTATTCCAGTCTGGAAATGAAACACAGCTACTGATGGTCGAAATGGGAGCTGCCTGCCTCATGCACACGCTTGAAGAAAGATACAGAAATGCATTCATATGAATATTGGATTGTTTCTCATTTCTCAATAAAAAAAAAAGCCCATGAGCGATGTTCAGATGAAAAATGTATCCCGCTGTCCTCTGTCGCCCTCCGTCTCTCTAACTGTTAGCTCGCTCTGCTCCTCTCTAACTCTCTGTACCCTTGAGCGACATGTTGAAATCTGTGAAATTTCAATCTCTAAACTCTCAAAAAAACACTTTCTCTCCATCACCAAGTCTCTTTTTTCACTACCAGCTATTGAATTCTGTGAGCTGTCAGTCACTTCCAACCCCCTACAGATGCCTTCTCGCTGTTACCGCCTGTGTCTTCAACACACACACACACATACACTGACTGACACACACTCTGGGAGGCTCCAACCTTCGACCCATCGTTGCAGGTGGTGAGGAGGTTGCTAAGTTACAGCACTGAGCTTTTCCAACACAGAACCAGGACGCCGTCTGACAGCACAAAACTGTGTTTGAACTTCAACATCAACAGCTCAAGCACTAATCAATGGTTCCACCTTATTAAAAGTCTATTTTTCTATTTCCTGTTGCTGTAAGTGAAAGCTTTAACAGATGTTGTACAGCAGCCACCACCAGGTCGGTTTTAGAGAGACCTAAAAAAGGATTTTGATCCATTATATTTATTGTATTTCATTCAAACAGTTTTATGTCCCAGAGTTTCCCTGCATGATGGTAAACGGCTGTATTATAAGAGCTTTCTCAACTCTGCCAGTAATTACATTATGATGAGGAATATTGTTGAATCATTTCATCTATTCGTTAGTCATTTCTTCTTTTTTGGGGGGTACTGAAAATAGTCAATTTAAATGGCACTGGGCTCTGATCTTAGAAATCTATTGCGTGTACTAACTAAAAATTTTAAAATGTAAACCGCCTTTCAGGTCCCAAAATTCCCAGAAAATAACGTCCTGGATATGGAGGACGAAACCTGCCAAAATCATAAGTTAATGAATAAAGAAAATAAATAAATAAATGACTAAATAAATAAATAAATATGTCATCAAATATAGCAAAATATTAAAAATAAATGTAGCCATTAATGAATTTATAAAATGTGACATAAATTTAAATTTGTTTAAATTTGTTTCATTATTTATTTATCTTTGTATTAATTTCCTTATTTATTTATCTTCTGTATAATTTTCCCTTTTTTTATCTATGTATTTATTTTTATTGAATTTTAAATTTATTTATTTATTTTGCATTTATTTTTAAATTTATTTATCTATTTTTGCATTTATTTTTTTATTTATTTATCTATTTTTCCATTTATTTTGTATTTATTTTTGCATTTATTTTGTTTTATTTTAAATGCATTTATTTATGTATGTATTTATTTATTTCTGCACAATATACCCTTTGCGTTTCACCCCTTTATTTATTTCCTCAAATGTATTTATTTATCTATCTTTTCTTTATACATTTCTTTTTACATTTCATTTTCACCTCATTATGCAAATTAAAATATAGAGTTAAAAACAGCCAATATCTAAAAATTGTATGGTAAAAATGTAGCTCGTAACTGGAAAAAAAACAAAAAATGGCAGCATCTGGTACAACCACAACACTGACGCATGCACAAACAACCAAATGAAACGCACCGTTACCGTGATTAAAACCACAGATTTCTCCGGTTTGAAAATTGTTGGAAACATTTGGGATAATGTAAGTAGACAACTCAGTTAAATATTTAACATAGGTCTAGTTGTTTTTAGACATTTTAATGTGGAAATTTTACATATTATACCTTAAATAGCATATCCAATGAAAATGTGTCGTGTTTGATTAATAGATGACCTCTGATGTCCTTGCAACACCACAGCAATAACCTCCTAACACCAGCGGTAAAACCATGCAGTTCGCCCGTATGGGATTAGAGAGATGTCTCCTTGACATTTCATTTTTGCCTCTTGTGCTAATGTGTCCCCAACTTCACTGGAAGTTGTTGCGAGCCTCTTGCAGGATAACGAGCCTCGCGGGGAGAGAGTTTCAGTGTTGAAACGGAGCAAACTGGCAGAGCCTTTAGTGTGACTCTCCGGCTCTTTGTATGAATATTTAACAACGTGGAGGAGACAGAGAGAGAGGGAGGAGATCTATAAAGAGAGGCTGAGGTGAATAATGAATGAGATGCATCGCAGGGTGGAGCCATGTTTACCGACACACGACTCCACTCCCCCCTCTGGATTAATCCCAGGGTTGTTAGAATAACAGCAGAATGTGCAGGCCAACCGGGTGAATATAATATTGGCAGAAATGTCACATCCATTTCAATCATTAATGGCAGATGTTTGTGGGATGGAGGATTACCAAAGGACTTATTGACTGTTTGTCAATATCAAAATGCCATGAATGGATATGTTTGATTCTCCTTTTGAGATCTCTTTGGCAACATCACAAGGACGGCAGCTAGTTTGTACAAAAAGGCGTATGAATGACACAATAATGAACAAGGTGTTCAGCGTGCAATAAGTACGCCTTTCTTAATTTCTGCGTGTCATACGTACGCCATTTATCCTATACTGACTGTAATGTAAACGCATCTGTGTACAAATGCAACGGTAATGGTACGTGTCCACAGGGGCGTTTTATTATTATTTTATTGCGAGTGATCGCCTCGCTTCCCAGCATTGGACGCTTGATGGGCTGCCACTAGACAGAAGGCACATGATTGGAAGAACGCTTTCCCTCGCGGGCTGCAGCTCCAAGCTTTCAAACCGGAACCAACATGGCGGCTTGTTTTGGAAAGTTTCTTCTCTTATATTATGAAAATAGTTCACCGAAATGGGTTTCTGAAAACATTTTATGTGAGAAATAAGCCATGCAGTTAGATCGACAATGGTTAGTTTAAAAGTTTAAAGGGAGTCTCCAGAGGCGGCGAATTGCGTCGGCCGCTCCTCATTTGCATAAAGTCGAGGCTACTTTATGCAAATCAGGAGCGTCCGGCGCGATTCGCCGCCTCTGGAGACTCCCTAAAAACATTTAAGTGTAACTGTTGTGATAAGGATTCAGCAACTGCATGGCTTATTTTTCGCAGAAGATTTTTTCAGAAACACAGTTTTGGTGAACTATTTTCATAATATAAGAGAAGCCCACGAGTGAAAGCATTCGTCCAATCAGGTGCCAAGTGCCTGGTGCCTGGTGGCAGCCCATCGTGCATTCATTGCTTTGAAGCGAGGAGATCCCTCAAGATAAAAAAAACGCCCCAGTGGACACGTAACGTTAGTGGCGTAGTATAAAAAGAAAGAAAGACCACTTCAACAAACACCAGACTTTTAACCAGGAGACTCCTGTTAGAGACCGTTTGTTTTTAAGTTGTAGTGGTGATTACGTTGATTTTCGTAAGTGTTTTACTAAGTTTACATACTTATTTTAAGCTGTTTAAGACGTTTTTTCCTAAACCTACCTATATTGGTTTTCTTGTCTGAACTGCAGACGTTTACATGGCGTACAAATGACACGCGAAAAGGATAAGATGAGTCCTCACGACACGCGGAATATCCGTGTAATGTCATGCCATTTATACGCCTTCCCCTTGTAGTGAAAAACTACACTGGCACATTCTTTTAGTTGTTTTTCAGACACACTGAAATAAAGATACCAAAAAAACTAACATTTTCTGTTGAGCAACATAACAGACAAGAACAATGAACAGCTCGGCTCTTTGGGGCACGAGAAGGTGGTTAAAGCCGTCATTTTTGTAACTGGACGCCCACTGAGCGTGGGGGGGCGTTTCGGAGAGGACACTGCCACAATAAGATAAAAGCAAATAACTAACGCCTTTGAGCGTGCTTGTAGCTCGCCGCCATCTGTAGAGGTTCGCGCCATGGGTTCCTCATGCGAGTATAAACAAAGCTTAACTGCATTCACACTGTATCCCTGATTAGGTGGCTACAGTGAAGACCAGAAGGACAGACGATCCACTGTTTAAGCTTTGAGACCAAAGAGAGGTCAAACACGTTTCAGACAGTTTCAGGACTCAGAACTAGACAAAGACTTAAATATCAAACATCTACAGGTACGATTCACAAATACAGCTGAACTATAAGCGGAAAATATGCATGTAAAATTACTTTTATTTCTAATTTGGATAGCTCAGTGTGTGACGGACAGCTCTGTGACGAGAGTGTGAACAGAAGCGAGTTGACGAGGGGCGTCTTATTATTTGTGAGGCCAGAGTTCAGAGTGACCTGGTTCAGGGTCGTGGTGTTTGGGTACATAAATGAGCTGCCAGATTGTGTGTAATATGTCAATAACGACGCTCAGCTACTGGATCAAACTGCCCTCTGTTCTGTCATGGTGCAACAGGGACGCTTCATTACATCACATCATATTCAGTGTCACGTCTTTCTTTCAGCTCCTAAAACCTGCAGTGTCGTTATTATGGAGCATCCCTCACTGACACCACAGAGAGCAGAACCAGAGTGTAATTGTGCCTGTTTGTTTCAATAAGAAACTCTACAAAGACGTTTAAGAAGAAAACTGGGAGTTTTGAGAAACTTTTCCCCAAAATATGTCAATGGCCTTTAAAGGGAAATAACTTTTAAAGCGTCTTTTCAAAACAACTTCCTCGAGTTTCTCAGGGAAAACCTGCCTCATCCTCCAATCTGACAAGTCCCAGACACTCCATCATTTACCTTTCTTATTTTTCTTCATGGAAATAAACTCCTGTCAGGTACTTCTTCTCCTCTGTTTATCTCTTATTTGACATGGTATTCCTCTGTGTGAGGCATATACTTTTATTCTTTTCTAACATTTGAAAACCAGGCATTCAAATTCAGAATCTATTGATGCATGAGACAAATGTGTCATTTGACTCCGAGCAATGCTGGTGCAGTCACTAACGTCTGTATAACTGCATAACTGCTTTTCAGAAAAGACTCTTTCTACCCACTCCAAGTTGCTCTCGCTTGCCTCTGCAGCTATTAAATGTTTCAAGAGCGCTCCGATGGGTCAGCCACCGATCGTTATCGGCTGACATTCGTTCTCCAAAGTTTGATTGGTGTTCTCTATAAAGGCCGATCAGAAAAAAATCTATAAATAAATCAAATGGCTTCACCGGAGTTATGAGTTGTGTTGAGGTAATAAGATAATGGTGTGTTTATTAACCCCCACAGCTCCATCGAGATGGTGCTTTTTTCCGGGGCAACTTCAAGGTTGTGCCCGACACAGATAGGACCCATGAAGAGGTTAGACCTCAGGGGAGACATTCTGAGGGAGCTGAACAATATGCATCCACACACCTCAGAGGCCGAGGCACCGATTGGTAGAGTGCACTCGATGCAAAATACTTTCTGGGTTTTCGTCTTAAAAATTTAGATATCCACCACTGATGTAGAGAAGAAAAGAGTAGAGGAGAATGGAGACCTTCTGATGCTAATGCAGTGTTTACTGATGTATATGGATGCTGCAAATATGAATACTGATTTTAATATTATAATTACTCAGTGTGTTTTCCATCTTATTTTCCCTGTTTTTATGTTCATTCTGAAGTCTGTTTTCCCTCGTTGTAAAGCCCTTTGTGCTGCATTTCTTGTATGAAAGATGCAATACAAAAAAGAGTTAAATTATTTATTATGTTGCCTGCAGAAAAACAAACAGTTGTCAGTTCATGATACTTTCTCATCTCTTAATTTGAATACCTAATATTAAGGCTGTCAAAGTTAATGCGATAGTAACACGTCAACTCAACTTGCGATTTTTAGGTTGTAGAGTGCAGATACTGGCATCATATGAAACTAGAAAACCTAAGGAATCCACTGGTACCAACCATATCATACTAGCTTGTCACAAAGGAGGTTAAATAACCCTCCAAAACTGTCATGGCCATTTTCAAAGGGGTCGCTTGACCTCTGACCTCCAGATGTGTGAATGTAAATGGGTTCTATGGGTACCCACGAGTCTCCCCTTTACAGACATGCCCACTTTATGATAATCACATGCAGTTTGGAGGCAAGTCATAGTCAAGTCAGCACACTGACACACTGACAGCTGTTGTTGCCTGTTGGGCTGCAGTTTGCCATGTTATGATTTGAGCATATTTTTATGCTAAACGCAGTACCTGTGAGGGTTTCTGAACATTATTTGTCGTTGTTAATTAATTTCCAATACTAAATATATACATATATTTGTATAAAGCAGCATATTTGCCCACTCCCATGTTGATAAGAGTATTAAATACTTGACAAATCTCCCTTTAAGGTACATTTTGAACAGATAAATAATGTGCGATTAATTTGTTAACAATCACAATTAACTATGGACAATCATGCGATAAATGTTTTAATTGACAGCCCTAATTCTATTTCATCTTATTTTATCATGTGTGATTTTTTTTCCATCTTATTTTCCCTGTTTTTATGTTCTTTATAAAATCTGTTTTCCATCGTTGTAAAGCACTTCGTGCTGCATTTCTTGTATGAAAGGTGCTATACAAAGAAAATTGATATTATTATTATGTTTCATGCAGATAAATAAACAGTTGTCAATTCATGATACTTTCTCATCTCTTAATTTTAATACTTAGTATACAATTTTGTTAAGATAATAAATAATGCAACACAATAAATAGAAGGCTTCAAATAGACCTTGTGATTGCTATCGGCCGATACTGCTTCCAGCGATCGGTATTGATGTTACGTGCTGTGCCGAGGCTTCGGAGCGTGACGAGCAATCCAGGAAGTTTTCTGTGAAGCGGGTATCGAGGCTTGACCAATGATGTCATTGAAGACGCTCAAAGCCGAAACACAGTTGAGAAATTCTTGTTCCTGAATAAAAATGAATAAAGTCCCCGCTCTATCATTTTCCTTTAGTTACACAAACACATTCACTATCCTCTGCCTCACATCTGGAATATATCTGCCTGTTTTACACTCTTTGACCAACAGATTTTGATGAAGCCTCGTGAAATGAAACTTTTTGCGAGCCAATTTGCTGGAGAGCTTCATGAAGCTTCATCTCGCCATCACTCGCGATCAATAATCAACCCCAAAAATCCTGATCGGAGCACCCCAAATATTTTTTCCCGATGTGGTCAAAAAAATTGTCTTTGCTTATGATAAATTTAATCTAAAATGCTTCGCATGAAATGTAATAAGTGTAACTGTAAACCTCCATACATTGCGTTAATGTTGAAGAACAAAGTCGACGCTTAAAGTTCCTTAACCACATTTCAGAGTTTATTGTACAATCAGGTCAATTCACACAAAATGCTCCATTGCACTGGATCATTTAAACTGGCATCAACATGAAAACAATCACATTGTTGACATCGCCCAGCGGGGCGACATCATCAGGGATTATTACAAACACCTTTACAGGGAGAAAAGGTGGATCTGCTTTAGTGTTGTTGGGCTCCGGATATTAGAGCCTTTAGTTGTAAGAAGACGACACTGGTCTTTAAAAACAAGTTCTTCAAGTCGCATCAAAATATGTACACATAAAAAATATTACAAAGTTTATTGAAAGACTAGTGCGGTTGGAGAGAAAGTTACAGAAGTGTGAGGACAGTTTACTGCTGAGGAAGGTGACGGGGATAAAATGTAATTTCAAAAAACGGTGTGTGTCCAGCACACACAAACATATAAAGTCGCTCACACACGCACACTCCCTGAAGAGGAATGAGAATAAAGGACTCTGGAGACCCGGGCTGGCTGTATTGTTTGTAACAGTTGAACTTACTTGCACATGCACGCTCAGAAAATGTTCAGAACCATGGATACAGCTTCAGAGACGGACGGAGGGTTGGAAACAAAGAGAAAAAGGAAAGTGACGGACGAGGAAGAAAGCTATTGTTATGCCTTCCACTCTCGAAATTCCCTTTTTACTATTTGCCCTGCCAACTACATTTTCAAATCGGACAAGATCTCCAAATGACGGTTTGTTTATTTGCCACAGTGTCTGGTAGGTGTGGACAAACTAACCCCCCCGTGACACAAATGGAACCAGCATCTGGCAGCTGGTGTTCATGCCCAGCCCGGTGACCATGTCAGAGTGTCGGAGGGACCGCGATGAGGAGGTGCTACGAACACTTCCACACGCACACGGCCAAACTCCCTCCAAAGAACATGTAGAGCAGGTTCTTCACCTCGTGTGTCACCTCGAAGCCGAAGCCTTCGCCGATCACCACGTGCCACGAGCTGCCAAATTTCTTGTCCATGGACTCTTTGATCATCTTCGCTGCACTCTGAGGAAGACGGCGAGAAACAAAAGACAGTATAATATAGGGAATGACATCTTACACAACGGATGAATATTAGTTTATGCCAAAGATTCACACGCCAAATTCACACCAGAGGGTGAATTATTCAGTTTCCATTCCTGGGAGTTAAAGATTAAATCAAAAGTTTAACAAAAATGCTTTTGCAGTGTACTTATTATTTTGTTATTTTCACTCTTTTAAAATCACCAGAATGCAGGAAACAAAGTCTCTGAAACTCCCCCCTCAGGTTTTGAAAGAGTATGTTGAACGATAGTACACATGTTGGGGATGTTGTGCAGAGTATGCAAATTCAGACGCAGTTTGGAACACATCTGGAATGTTTACAGCTGTGAAATGGTCGATACACTTACCTCATTGTTAGTGGCAAACTTTTCACAGGCGGTCACACAAAGCTCCATGGTCTCAACCCTCATCTCCTCTGGCATGTCTGTATGCTGAGGACAATAAACAGATGGTGAGGGTTTACATGTTTACCAGTATGAGAGTGAGACTCACACAAACAAGTATTCAGACTTATTTTCTCACACCACCGAGGCCAATTCCTTGTATGTAAAAACACGCTTGGATATAAACCTGTTTCGTTTCTATTTCTACATATTGAGCTAGAGAAACAAACCATGCTGAGAACATAAAACCCTCTGAAAGGTCTCCTTAATAATGTGTCATATTATGAGGATACTGAGCTGGGGAACATAGATACGCTCCCTACATCACAACTATACATGTACCTACTAAACCTCAACCCACTGGTTAACAACCTGGGCGTACTGACCCCCACTAGTGATTTTAAGGGATGTAAAGCAACTTTATCAAAAAATATACAGTTGGCCTATAGCTCAGCATTTCATTTATTTTTGTGAAGAGAACTAAATTAAATTATTATTTTTAAGATTTGGGTTATTATTTAAGATATAAACAGGATAAGGACAAAGTGAAGACCTGAATACCTAATAGTTACAGTATATTTACAAAGCCTTCCCTCTCTGCTAAACAGCCTCGTCCTGCATTAGAAAACAACCAAAAAGCTGACAGAACAATGGCCAAGTGTCAGGGAGAAGAAAACACTTAATATGTAAAAAAAGTTTATTAAGTATGTATGATTGTTGAAAAAAAAAAAGACATAATACAGACAAAGAATTGTATTAAAAAGAACAAGAAAACTCGTCTCTGACATGAGATTCACAAGAAAATGCTCAAAATTCATCCAAATCGCTCATTTTACACAAACTTCCTGCATTTATTGTGTTCACTATTTGAATTATTTGTAAAGTTTATCAGTTGTTCTGTACCGTTATGCATTGAATTCTCTAATCTAAATCACTAATCACTAAGTCATTGTTTGTTACCCTCCATCTGTGAAATCTTGTAGATGCCATTAGGAGCACTGGAAGACACAGAGGCACATGATATTTTTCAGATTACCTGTCTCATGTACTACTGTCAGCATATAGTGACCGTTGTATAAAAATAACTTTTTTTAATCATGTTTACTTCATTTCTACCCACTGCTGCTTTAATACCTTTACATAGCTTGACAAGCATTTGCACTCCGCCATACTTCCAGTGCCAAACTGCGTACGTCATCATTGCTTGCAAGCTGTAAAACGGTCTAAAGGGTTAAAAGTCATGAAAAATATAAGAGGTCACGGCACTAGACACACGCACACACATCAGGGTTAAAAGATGTTTGTTGCGACGCCAGGAGTGATAGATTCTTCCATGCTAATGGCTCTGTGAGGCTGTACTTAGGCACAGCTAAATGCTAACATCAGCATGCGAACATGCTTACAAGCACTAAACAGCCTGCAGCTGAGGCTGATGGGAACGTCAGGAGTTTTGTCTGTATTTGGTCATAAACCCAAATATTGGGCAATTCAAGTTTGATATAATGATGACACTAAAGTTATTAAAATTCACCCTGAGGGGGACATGAGTGTCTGTCAGGATATAGTGACCGGTATATAAAAATAACTTTCTTTAATCATATTTGCTCCATTTATACCCACTGCAGCTTTAAGTGTGTATGATTGTAAAAAAAACAAAAAACATAATACAGAGAAAGAATTGTATTAAAAATAACAGGAACACTCATCTCTGATGTGATATTCACAAGAAATGCTCAAAATTCATCGAAATCGCTTATTTTACACAAACTTCCTGCAGTTCTTGCGTTCACTATTTGGGTTAATTGTAAAGTTTATCAGTTGTTCTGTACTGTTATTGTTATGCATTGAATCTGATATGAAATATGTCACTTAGTCAGTTTACTCAATGATAGAAAAGGGGTCCCTTAAAGGGGAAAAGGTTGGGAGCCACTGGCCCAGCCTCCACATCTAAATGTGATGTTTGATGTTGTCATTGTTGTTGTTGAGTGGTTGGATGTTGGATGTTGTGGTACCCAGAGGCACTGACTGTCCTGCTTCTGTCCTACCCTGATGAGAGGGAAGCTGTGCAGCCTCTTGTAGTCGGCCTCCTCTTTCTTTCCCTCGCCAGTCCCAGCCATCCCGACTCCTGCCAAAAAGGACATTTTATACATGAATGAATGAATGAATGAAAGACTTTATTTCGAACATAGAAATAAATAAAAACAGATACAAAATAATCACAAATAAAGAAAAGAAAAATAGTGTCAGAAAAGGAGTAGGTCCCTACCCCTTTCTCACTTCTCCTTTAATAACTCATATATCATTCAACCCATCACCCAACCCATTCCACATGTTAAATAAAAGACCCCTCTAGTCAGTAAGAAGGTCTAATAAATAGAAGATCAAGGACAGGGACAGTCCTGAGGACATCTGTAGCTAACAACAGTGTGTATCGTTGTTACCATGACAGGGCTGCCTGCCAACACCACTGAGCCACTGCTAGCTTTGCTATCCTTTAGTACAGATACACACAGTTATTCCACAAGGCATGCTGCTGCTGCTGGTTGTTTTACTTTACCAAGATCCAAAACCAAATCAGATCAAAGTACAGCAACATACAGAGCAATGCAAGGATGGAATTCACTCCCAAATCATATTACACAACAAAATACTATATATGGTTTTAAAAAAAACACTAAAAAGCATTACTTAACAAGAAACTAAAGTAATTAATAAGTATTCTTGGGTGTGTAAGGGTATTATCCATGTTAAATGATGATATTTATCTGTTAGATCATGATAGATTCAGTCTATTTTTCTTTGTGTTTTTGTCATTTAAACTGTGTCAGTTGTTATTGTTTTATTTACAGTTTATTACAATGTGTTATGTTAGTGTATTACTATGTGTTATGTTAGTGAATGATGATGTGTTATGTTAGTGTATTATGATGTGTTATGTTAGTGTATTACTATGTGTTATGTTAGTGTATTACTATGTGTTATGTTAGTGTATGATGATGTGTTATGTTAGTGTATTACTATGTGTTATGTTAGTGTATTACAATGTGTTATGTTAGTGTATTACTATGTGTTATGTTAGTGTATTACTATGTGTTATGTTAGTGTATGATGATGTGTTATGTTAGTGTATTACTATGTGTTATGTTAGTGTATTACTATGTGTTATGTTAGTGTATTACTATGTGTTATGTTAGTGTATTACTATGTGTTATGTTAGTGTATTACTATGTGTTATGTTAGTGTATGATGATGTGTTATGTTAGTGTATTACTATGTGTTATGTTAGTGTATTACTATGTGTTATGTTAGTGTATTACTATGTGTTATGTTAGTGTATTACTATGTGTTATGTTAGTGTATTACTATGTGTTATGTTAGTGTATTACTATGTGTTATGTTAGTGTATTACTATGTGTTATGTTAGTGTATTACTATGTGTTATGTTAGTGTGTTACTATGTGTTATGTTAGTGTATTACTATGTGTTATGTTAGTGTATTACTATGTGTTATGTTAGTGTATTACTATGTGTTATGTTAGTGTATTACTATGTGTTAAGTTAGTGCATTATGATGTGTTAAGTTAGTGTATTACTATGTGTTATATGTTAGTGAATGATGAGTAGTGTGAATGTGTATTTTTGTATTGTCACCATGTAAACTATGTGGATCCTGCAGGAAGAATAGCTGCTGCTCTGCAAAAGCTAAAGGGGATCTAAATAAACAAACAAACAAACAAAGCTAGCTACAACAACTATGTCATCGTAGTTTACACCAGAACACGTGATTTATCCTTTAAACGACATCCTCAGATAACGGTTTACCAGCTAGCTAGTTAGCTTAGCTTGTTTGATAGCAACCAGCTGATGCTGCCGGTTGGATGTTTTATACCCTCAAAATAATCACCTTCTTCTATCTCCACATCCATAATATCACTAGTTATAACGTGTTATAGATAGTAGATACACGCAGGGTGACTTAGAGGTGGATATAAAGCTGGATTGAGTTACTTACGAGGCGTTTCTCCTCCGAAAACTTCTGCTGTTTGACTCCAGGTCGGTTGTTAAGGAGACATTTTAAACACCGGATGTCCGCACAGGGGAAGCCCCGCCCACAAGAGTCGAGCTTCGTTCCTATTGGTTCAGGAGTCTGTCAATCAACTGTTAGAGGTGACATCAGAATCAGGTTTATTGCCAAGTAGGTTTTCACATACAAGGAGTTTACCTGGGTGTTTAGTGCATACAATAATAAATTAAAAAAAACATTGTTTCAAATATTTTTATTAGGAAGCATGTGCATGTCAGTGATACAGACTTCTGTGGGGTGTGTATCATGCCTCACTTTTGATATACATCAACAAAAACAGACAATACTAGGAACTAAGGGCAAACAAAAATGGAGACAAGCAAATACAAAGAACAGAAGTAGTGAAAGGAAAAAAAACAAAAAACAATAAATAAATAAATAAAACACAGACAACAGCCTAAGGTACACAAATCAGGGAGACATTGGCGACATACAGTATAAACATAAACATGTGGAACCTTCCCATCCCTTGGTTTTCTACCTCGGGTACTAAAGACTATGTGTGTATTGCGTCTTGATTGTCCGTCCCTTCTATAGAGGAGATCATCGGTCTCCAAATCTTTTCAAATACCTCCAGTCTGTCATGTATGTGGATGTATCGGATTCTTTCTAGGTGGAGGGTATCAGTCAGTGTTGTTATCCAAAATTTAAATGATGGCTCCTCTTTCCCTTTCCAGAACAAGAGAATCAGTTTCTTTGCACAAAGAAGACCATAGGACAGATTCAATAAATTAAAAAAAAATTATAAAAAATACAGACAAAGTACTGTAAACATCAAAAACATAAATATATAATAGAAAAAACTTCAATAAAAATATGAAAAAGATTGCTGAATGAATGAGCAAAGTACTAATATTTGTCTCAAATGTGGTGGAAGTAAAAAGTTGAATAAAATTGGAGTCAAGTTAAGTAAAAAATGTTCGGTAACACTTAATTTTACAGGTCCGCAAATTTCATGGTAATTAGGTGATAATTAGCAAGTAACCTATTTGAAATTTCTTTTAGAATTACTGCCAAATTACCCCAATATTTACCTCAAAATGTATCGAAAATTACTTTATAATAAACATTATTCAATAACTAAATGCAAAAATAGCATATAATGGTTAAAATAGGGCCCTTAGGCTCGAGAAGCGGCTGCTCTTCATTGGAGGTGGAAAACCAAAACTAATAGAAAACACTTCTGATCAGACACAAATCTCACCATTGTGTGACTTATTGTCTACATAAATGTAACCTGGTAGCTGATGTCATGATTCAGGGAGTTTTTTAAAGAAATTTCAGATAATTATTATCTATTTATCAGCAGACATGGAAATTCAATTAACTTTGTATTCTTTTCCTGGAAATGTATAAAATAAATTATCAGCTATTGGGAAATAGCGGAATATAATTATTAAATAATGTTTATAATAAAGTAATTTTCAATACATTTTGAGGTAAATATTGGGGGTAGTTTGGCAGTAATTCCATAGAAATTTCAAATAGGTGACTTGATAATTATCATCTAATTACCATGAAGTTTGTGGACCTGTAAAATTAAGTATTACCAAAATGCCTCATGATTGTATGTTGAGTAAGTAACTTTCCACGACTGTCTTTCTGTCAGTTCTAAAATAACACCACTGTGTCTGTTAAACTGTGCGTGAGTAAAAACCTTTTTCTGTCCTTAATCAGCCCTCTTACTGAATCCGACCCACATTCAGCTGGAAACATCTGGATGGATTCCCCAGGTGGAGAGTTTGACCCAGAATTGTCAGTCTGCTCTACACACACACACACACACACACACACACACACACACACACACCAAATCACACACTCATAATAATCCACAAAGCTTTTGAAAGTGATTCTCTGTGTGAGAGTTGTGTCTGTTAATCTGCAGTCAGAAATATGAAACAATGACTCTCCTCTGGATTAGAAGGCAGACCAACAGATCACATGATAATCTCTCTCTCTTTTCTGTCCTCTTTATGCAACCAGAAGAATGATGCAACTTGAACTCAAACCTCTCACCTCTACTGCCTCCTCTTCTCAAGAGTGTGCTGGCTCAGAGAAACAGCGAGCCTTTAGATTACAGAGGTGCAGTGGGTCATCCACAAATTTCAAGGTTTTTTATTTGTCATATGTAATTACAAAAAAGCCGTTATTTGCAATGAAAATCTTTGGTCTCAGGTTCCTTCAACAATGCTCATAAAATATGTATAAATAAGAGGACATTACACAAGTAAATGTTAAAGCAAAATGATAATCTAAGGCATAACACAGTGCAGCTTAATCAAATATAAACATAAGCAAATATAAAACAGTAATGTAAATGTAAATTTGTAATTTAGTTGAATTGTATTTCAGATGGGAAAACTGAATGTAAGCAGGAGTTAGTATGAGAGTGCAATATATGAGAAAGTGATATCGGTGTTCATAATGGCATATGTACTGTATATGCATAATATATTTCTGAAAGAGTATCAACAATTATTTATCAACAAGAGGATGATATTTGTTTGATTTGTGTATATCAGTGTCTTAACTTCTTAAACCCTATAGGGTGCAGGAAGGTGTGGTTCGCCTAGACAGACATACCCAAAATAAATCATGAATAGCTCCACAACTACCACGTCTATATGCATCATCCTGGTCTCTATGGATAGGTAATACATCAGAGAATTCATATCCAGTGTCAGTAACCTTGTGACTGTTACTATGCCTGAGTAAACTGTGATGAACCAAAGGGAAAATTAAAGTTTTTATCCTTGCCTAAAATGTTTCCTAGATTAGATAGTTGATAACATCATTATAGCAACGATGCCATGCACAGAGATGCCACTGAATTCATTCAGCAACTCCTCGAATACAACTGTGCCAAAGCAGATATAAATAACACGAAGCACATAGATTCTACAAAGGTTTTAGTGAGGATAGGACCAGGCGGACTCTCCATTTGGCCACTTGGATACCTACAGTGTGCCGAATGGGTTTTCTACCTCTTGAAAGGGCAATAAAATACTACTGATATCCACTACAGGAGGCTATGTGCACGCAATGGAGCCTTTGGCCATGACATTTACCCCGTGCATCATCACATTCTACCATTGTACACAGTATAAAATCAATAAAAAAAAGAAAGAAAAACTGAGATAATAACAAATAAGGTCAATAATAAATAAGATAACAAAAAATAATCCATAGTCAAGTCGGTACATTCAATATATAAACAAATATGAACAAAAGTATTATAAAGTAAAAATACAATTCCTCGTTGCGTTGGAGTGTTGTTTTAGTCGCGTTAAGGCCTCGTCTTTTAGAAACAATTCAGAAAAAAGACCACCACAGCATTTTATGAAGTTTTTAAAGGCAGCGTTTTAACACGCAGCTTCGTCGGGTAAAAGAGGTTAATCATGTTTCTTTATTGATTAAAACAAGAGAAATGACATTGATTCTAACAACTTGTGCATGTGGATGCGTGCTCTTACCTCAGATCAAGTGTGAAACATCTTAAAATACACTGAGAGAGAGAGAGAGAGAGAGAGAGAGAGAGTGAGAGCGGCAACATTAAACACCCAGGTGAGACACTCACAAAGCAAAGTGCCAGAGGGCTGTAAGGTATGAGAGTGTCAAAGCAAAGCAGCAGCAAAAGGATGGAGAGAAGGAGACGGAGGTGTTTTTGACACAAGGTGAAGTGAAAAGATGCCTACTGGTGACGAGAGGTGGATAAAAGAGAGGAGGAGGAGGAGGTGGAGGAGGCATAAAGACCTTGAGGAAAGTATTCATCATGAGGGGAAAACATTCTGTTAAGAGTTGGTGAAGATGAGATGAGGCAGAAAATGCTGCTGCACTTTGATGAAGAAAATCAATGTCACCAGTTAATGGAGGAGTGAAGCAGTTCGAGGTGAAGGACTGATCAACAGTAAAATCACAGGATAAAGATGGAGGATGTGTGAGGAGTGCTTGACTGGAGAGCTGGCGGAGATGAAGCGATGCACTGCAGTGAGAATAAAAAACATGTAATCTGTTTCTGTTGTCAACCAGGAAGGTGAACAGCAGGGAAGAGATGAGAAAGGATGAAGATTTGCTGTGAAAACTCATATTTGAGTTGTGTGACAGAGAGTGTGCATTGTGGCGGGTCATTTAAGGATTTCCATAATATCTGCCTGCAGAGGTAATTAAGATGCATCTATAATTCAACAGAGGAAGCAGATTGTTGGGGCGGGATGGGGGGGGAGACCCCATGTGACTGATAACAAGCTGTGACAGAGATCAACACAGACAATCAGGAAAATATTCACTGACTGGATGACTCACTGACTCACTCACTGACTCATTCTCCCACTGATTCATTGATTGATTTTGTAATTGATCAATGACTACAGCCAAATCAGGTTGCACAGTGGGTGTTTCATCGTCAAGGCATTATGCCCATTTTGTTGCCTCACATTTTATTTATTCTTGTTAATTTCTGTGTGACTGCTTCTCCCTGCCAATCTGAATCTGTCATCATGTTTTACCTGGTGGCGGAGGGTCGTTAGGGCCAACAGGGATCACCTGGACCCGGTGTTCGCCGGCCGCTACTAGCAGCAAAGAGTATAGGAGCAAAGAGACGAAACTCCGGGGCTTATTTGACAACCCACGGGACTTCACCGTCCTGCACGCTCAGAATACATATCCGGTTCTGCCAGCTTCCCGCTAGCTGTATGCGGCTGTAATAATGGATGTATTTGCTGTAATTCATCACTTTTATTATCTTATAATACACCCATGGACTGTATGCTGTAAGCCTATACCGTGGTGGATGTATTAACGTCTCTGTTCCCAAACAACCGGCTATCGGCTCTCACCAGTAGCCGACAAACATCACGATGTTGGTTTCACACGGGACGTGAACAGCGGTCTTCTGGATGAAAGCCTTGTGTTACGTCACCACACTCCCAAACCTCTTTCCCTGAGCATTTACTGTTGCCACGGATGTGTTTGCATTGTAGTTAATAGAAAAGCCTGGTACGTACCGGACGTGACAAAGTGTTGGTATTTGATGCCCTTGGAATGAAAAAGAGCTGCTTTTTTCAACTTTAACCAAGTAGTTTTGTTGCCTAAATCTAACCACAATGTTAACCACGTGGCGTTGTGTGTTTCTGCAGGCGTGATGAGAGGCTGATATGAAACGTATTTTGTAGTGGCATTCTGTCTGGATCCCAAAACAAGCCATAAACAAGCTGTAGGCACAGTAACTTCTGTCTGACGAATAACAGGAGATGTAATTCAGTTTAAAAACATTTACTGAAAAAGATTTTAAATAACATTGAGTCACAGGGTAGAAAAAACGATGTGCTCACGTGCCTAACGCAGCTTTCTGCACGACTGCACATAACGTCACTCACTATATTAAACGGAGCATCAATTATCAAAATTCAATATTGTGTTTTTACCCTTTTATACATTACCTATGTGAGCTACAATGACTAGAAATTGTGAATTTTGCATGTTTTATAAGTTAACTTGTATTCACACATTGTGGCTCTTATCATTATTTATGAAACGTATTTTTGGTTCCGAAATGTCGACATTCAAGAAACGTACGATGCAAACATTTTTTTCTGGCGACTGTGTTGGGTGGATGGTGGAGTCAATAAGGGCTCAAACCTTTTCTCGTCACAGGACCGTGATCCAGGTATATCAGGCCATGATGTAGGAGACAAGAAGGTAACTAAATATTGAAAAGCAGGCTTTAGATTATCCTTTAAAACGTAAGTTATCTCAAGGTCATAATCACCTGTCCATGACTTTAAACTGTTAAAGCACCTGATCACAAAACACACTGAACAGATGGTAAATATCGAGGAGAGATGAGCAGGCTTTTTATAATTTTTAATGAGAGCAGAAATCAAATTAGTGATTAATGAAATAATGGAGTTACTCCCTCAGCACCGGTTCTGCTTATTAACAACAGCATGGAGGTGTGATTTTTTCTTACGAGTAGCTGTCGTGATAAAAAAATACTGGAACTTGAATCATATATCTCTGTTCATAAATCAGAGAGGATGTGCCTGAAGGAAAAAGACAGGAAATCAAGCACAAGTGAGACAAATGATATTGTGAGATGTTGTCAGTGGGAGGTTACACATCAGATCACAGAGCAGCCGAGCCCAACGCCAAGACACGTGTGAGTGGGCGCCTCGGCAGTCACGAAGCAACACGGTGAGTCGTCTATTATGTCTACATCACAGAGTAGACTGTCTCACTGCACACACACAAATCTGCAGCTAATCTAATCTGACTGAATGAGATTAGGATACACACCTATGTGTGTGTGTGTGTTTGTGTGTGTGTGTGTGTGTGTGTGTGTGTGTGTGATCCAGATAATCTGACAGGTGTAAAGAGATCTGTCACAATAAGAGGAGCTCTCACACACACTGATGTCATTTTTTGGAGCTACGAGTCCAGGATTATTGTCATAGCCATTTTATTTTTATTTATATTTTTTGTATCCATCTATTTCACAATATCATAGAATATCCATGAAGATGCAAATAAGGACAAGCGCAACACCGTCACAGCCTTCAACAACCAAAAGCAAGACAGAGAGAGACGAAGTAGAAGAAGAAGAAGAAGAAGAAGAGAAAGAAAAATGTGAAAACAGTTCACTATCATTTGGGGCATGAGAGCCCAGGCAGGCACTTTACAACTGGTGACAAATGATGACATGTGGGGCCGATGTCTTGAGGTAACCAGTGAGTTTGTATTTTAACACAGTGTTGTTGATTAGGAGACATGTTCAGTGAATCAAACCCTCTCAATATCATTCACCTATGATGACCATTTTGAACTTGAATCAGGAGATTAAGCTCATCCAAATGTTACACATCTGTCACATTATCTGAGAAACATGATTATCTCACCGTCTTCAGGAGGACATAACATCACAGTTTAAAGTGATACATATCTCACAGCAGTTTGTGAAATGGTCACATAGTTGATTTGAGCACATAGACATGAATTTCCCAATTTTTTCGGGATGCTCAGCACGACTTTCAACATTTTTTATTTTATTAATTTATATATATATATTTGTTTCCTACAGTCTTTTCAAAATAAAACTACTTAGTCGGGTTTTGGAAAAGATGGCGGTTTGGGTTAAAATATCTACGGAAGTGGCGTTACTTAAGTACGTAAGTTACATGACAAATAAATCAACTTTAACTTCTGGTTTCACACGGGACATAAACACCGGTCTCCTGGGCGAAATTCCTGTATTTTTTGACCCACCCATCCATCCAGACCTCCTCGTTTGCTGCTCTCTATACTTCCTGTTTCACATTTACGTGGATTACATACAAATTGATTTTGTGCTGACCATCACGGAAAAAAATGTACACGAATCAATACATTAAATTTTGTGACTATTTCACAAACTGTTGTGCGACTGAGCTGTATTTCTTTATTATAGTAGCTAACTGGTGAGCTGTCTTGTGGTTAAAAATCAAGCAGTTGTCCTTGATTTAATCATCCTCACGTTGGCATTCATCAGGCAGCGAGACATCTTTTCTTTATTATTTTCAATGCAAGTCTTGTATTGATGAGAAGCCTCATTTTGTGATGTTTTCTGAGCTCCTCAGACTGAAAATGTGAAGGTGCTCTAATCATGAAGCAATTTTTTTTCTCAGGATAAATACAGCTTTACACAGTAGCATCTTAATTCTGCTGTTAGGTCCCAATCATGTGGAAGTTATCTTTATTAAATAGAGCTGCAATGATTAATCGATTAGTTGTCTGCCAATAAATCACCAACTATTTTGATAATTGATTAATCGATTTGAGAAACGTGAATATTTTCAGGTTTCTTTCCTCCTCTATGACAGTAAACTGAATATCTTCGAGATGTGGACAAGACGATACATTTGAGGACATCGCCTTGGGATTTGGGAAACACTGATCAACATTTTTCAACATTTTCTGACATTTTATAGACCAAACAACTAAGAGAGAACGATGAAAATAATAGTTCGCTGCAGCCCTACTGTTAAATAAGATTAACAATAACAGCCAAGTGGTATATGCTATGAATACAGATTATTTAAAAACTGACTTTGCTGTGAATAATACGTGCCTGAAAATCAAAGTAACATGGAGGACTCGCATCAGAGAATCAGAGAATGTCTTCTTCAAGGTAACTGCCAATAATCCTAATTTAACGATCACGCTCACTATTTTGCCACCACATAACTAATTACTCCTTCATTCAGAGTGCAAAATCACTCCTTTTAATAAAGAAGCTTGCAAGTGCTAAACAAGGACATGTTTCCTTCGACTATCCCGCATGTCGTAAACAGCTTCAGGTATTTTGTAGTTAAAATTTAATGAGAGAAAAAAAAATTCATCCGACTTGGAGACAAATTAATGCATCCCAAGTTTTGCTCATCTTGTTTGTTGTATAGTTTGCTGAGAGAATGAAGACTAGTTTATCGTTCTGATCCTCTCTGCAGAGTCAGATCTGAAGAACGAAATGGCCGTCATAGGATTGATCCACGTCGTACATCTCGCTCCCCGTCATTCTGTGAGGATCTGATTCACCAAAGAGACATTCAGAGAGTGGCGAGGCAGTTTGGGGACATCAACATTTTTGAGTTTGTTTCTTTAGTGACAGGAAATGTGACTTTGCTCATGCAGACACGCTTACAATCCATCTGGTTTTTACATTCAAGAATACAACACAAGTCACTCCGGTTCATCACACTGTCAGCGTCTGATTGGTTGCTTCGATCGACGTCAGGTGTCTCTGTCAGATTCTTTGTCTTTACAGGACTGTGAGGTGTGTGAGAGGCTACAGCAGACTGGCACAGAGCGAACATCAGCAGAGATACATAACACACAATATACATTTATAAGACCACTGTTTTACCAGATCATGGTGTAGAAAACTCAACAGTACACAGACATTACTCAGTACAGTTAAAAATGAACAGTTTGTTTCCCACTGAAATCAATACAACCGTGAGAGCATCTCAGAATTTTAGCATTAAACACAACCGACCGGACACGAGATGTGTCACGTTGTGGTAAAATTAAGAAACCCTTAGATATGGCATCGTTAAAGGTTCATTCCATAACTGTATTCAAACCCAACCAACCCTCTGCCTGAGTAACCAGCTGGCCCAACAGATCATTACCTAAACCAGAGGGTGGTACTTTTAACCAGCCAATAATCAATCGAATATGGAATAGCTCCACAAGAGTCCTGTTCATGCCAGAAGCAGATCCACCCATGCAGCCTTCACTAAGGTGATTCTGTGACTAAACTCACTGTAAACACATGAGCGTGTACACCAACACTAAAAACAAAACAGATACTCTTAATCGCTCCGTCACACATTTCAGTCCACCAGCAAGCTTCCCATCCCCGACAAATACACTGTAAACCCCAACGTGATATACATCGTTATAACACAAACGCAGCCACCCTCGGCTGACCTCTCCCGGTCCCCCCCTCACTGTTTGGGGCTGGAGGGGTTGGTTCTCTGGGCGGCGTGGCACGGGTCCAGGGATTCCTTGGTGGCGCCGCCGTACACGTCCACGTCGTGGTCGGTCCAGGGGGCGATGTTGCCCAGCGCTGAGGAGCTGCAGTCGGCCAGGGCGGCGACCTCTGCCGGCTTCAACACCCGATCCCACAGGTTGAACTGGGAAAGCTCCCCCACCAGGGCCTGGGAGGCATCGAAGTGCCCGCCCAGTGTATCCTTGGGGAGAGGAGGAAAAAACAAAAGGTTGAATATCAGAATGAAGAGACCAAGCTTTGCTGGGATTATCTACAACAGTCACGTCGGCTCTTTTTCCACCGCAGGAACTTTTTCAGGAACTCAGGAAGGAACTTTACCTTTTGCTTATGGTCTCAATCGCCAGTTTCAAGTCTTCTTCAATACAGCATGATGTTCATTTAGTAAATTATGGTCCCATTTAGAGTCAAATAGACCATAAAGCAGGGGATGCTTTAGGGCGGGGCTACCTTGTGATTGACAGGTCGTTACCACGGCGTTGTCTGGTCTTTAACCCTTTCACAGTATTTTTTCACTTCATCAATGTACATTTTGGTCGCCTAAAAATGTCTTTTTCAGGTTTGGTTGTATTTAGCTCCACCCTCTTGTGTCACTTCTGGTTGCAAAAAAAAAACAGTATGGCGACGGCCAAAATGCCGAACTCGTGGCTTCAAAATGGCAGCCCACAAACTAATGGGTGACGTCTCGGTGACTAAGTCCAAATTCTTACAGACTATGGTTTAGATTGAGTTCCTGGGCTGTAGTGTGTGTGTGTGTATGGGCCTTCAACTTGCCCCAAACTGCATGTGATTATCATAAAGTGAGCATGTCTGTAAAGGGGAGACTCGTGGGTATCCAAAGAACCCACATATCTGGAGGTCAGAGGTCAAGGGACACCTTTGAAAATGGCCATGACAGTTTTTCTTCACCAAAATTTAGCATACGTTTGAAGCGACATGGTCGGTACCAATGGATTCTTTAGGTTTTTCTAGTTTCATATGATACCAGTATCTTCACTCTAGCTTTAAAACTGAGCCGCTACAACCTAAAAATCGCAAGTTGCATTAATGCGTTAAAGAAATTAGTGGCGTTAAAACTATTTTGCATTATTATTTTGTTAACGTTGACAGTCCTAGTTTTGATCTCTTGTGTCTCAAAGAAAAGTTTGTTTTTATTCTTCATGGTTCTTCAGATGAAATGTGCAGATATATCTGGTCCTGGTGCTCTTTAGTCACTGCTCCAAACTGGGCCATAATAGATAACAATCAGCAGGACAGGAGTCCCAATAGACCTTAATGTGATGCCAGCCAGTTTGGAAACTCTACCCAATACTGCGAGCGTATCTCAACAATTCATAAGGATATAAGTGAATATATTTCTGAGTGTTGCATGTCAACCTTGTAGGTTTGCTTTGACAAATATTCTCCAACACTTCACTTGTGTGGATTAATACTAATAGTATATTGAAATTAATATACTACCTCTGATATCAGAAAACTACAACCCTCCTCAGGCAATTGATGACTACCACTGTGGTCATCTTTACTGGTTAAATAAGATTGATAAAGCAGGCTTTACCATTCTTTTATTGAAAGCCTTTTGACCTTTTCTTTTACGTACTGGTTTAAAGGGTTGTCTGTGAAGGATAAGAACAGTCTAAATCGTATAGTCAAAGTTTGCTCCAAGATTATTGGAGTTCAGCAGAAGGACTTGGGCACAATTTGGGAGAAACAAGTGGCTGAGAAAGCAAAAGCAATGATCAGCCAACCAGATCACATTCTTTCGGCTGAATTCTCTCTGATGCATTCAGGCCGACGTTATAATGTGCCCTTAAGGAGAACAAATCGTTACTCCAAGTCCTTTTCCTTTCTGCTATTAAGCTGCTGAACACAGACCATACCCATTTTAAATGACTGTTATTTAGAGGAACTTATGTTGTTCTTATTTATTGTTTCTTATATTTTGGCTTTTATTGCTATAATCCTATTTATATGGTTCTTATTGTAACTTGTCCCTCCAACTGGCCCATGCCTTTTATATGTTTCCTTTGACTTAACTAATTATTGTTTGTCTGTTGTTTGTATGGATGTATGGACTGGGAATGCTACAAATGAATTGCCACCTTGGGGATAAATAACGTTATCTGAACTGAACTGAAGCTCCATCCATGCAAAGAAATGTTGTGATTTGACGATTCCCCTTAAATAAGATTAAAGTGTTTATCCCCCTTCGGAGTGAGAGGGATGTCCTGGGATTTTCCCCATAAAATCTGATCCACACATCCACACAACAGCAACTCATCATCCATCCTCAAATGAGATTAATAAGGGACTCACTCTCTCTCTCACTCTCTCTTTATAAAAAAATATCCATTAAATCAAGTTGTTGCATCACTGCAGCATCTTGCAGAATTGGACTCTCTCTGCTTTTGATCCTTCGTGCTGCAGAATGAGCTCTGGGTTGTTCTTTTGACACCAGAGAGGAGGGATAATGTCAGATTTCATAATGGTTATGTAATGTTGGTGTCTCACTAATGAGAGAGAGGCAGCCCAGCGAGACGATGAACACCACTCTGTCTGCTCATGTGTGAAGAGCTAATGGTGCTCCCTTAAAATAGCTCTCCCTATCTATTTATCCATGTAGCATCCCTCCATCCATCCATCCATCCATCTGTCCATCCATGCAATGGATCCTCATACAACGGTTTGCATATCTTACGAAAAGTTATTTCTCATTTTCCGTGCGTTTTCCTACGAATGTCCAGCAACACGTGTCAGTTTCCGCTCGTTACATGCATACAGTCTTTTCAAAATAAACTTGAGAAACTACTTGGTTAGGATTCGGAAAAGATCATGGTTTGGGTTAAAATAACTACAGAAGTGGCGTTACTTAAAGGAGCTGTGTGTTAGATCTGGCGGTATCTAGCGGTGAGGTTGCAGATTGCAACCAACTGAAGCCTCTCCTGTGTGCCTAGCGTGTTGGAGAGCTACGATGGCCGACGCAAAAACGTAAATGGCACTCTCTAGAGCCAGTTGTGGTAGCGGCAGCAGAGGTGGGAAGTGAGTGGTGAAGCAAGAGAGAGAGAGCTACGGCGACGGAAACAAGTAACGTTATCGAATCTGGCCCAAGCAGGAAAAGTTACAGAGCTTGGTTTGTCCGTTCTGGGCTACTGTAGAGACATGGAGGTGCAACATGGCGGACTCCGTGAAGAGGACCCACTCTTTATGTATATATAAACGGCTGATTCTGAGCTAACGAAAACATGAAGACTTTTATTTTCCAACACAGTCCCACAGCAGTTTGTGAAATAGTCACGAAATTTGATCTATTTGATTCGTGTACATAGACACAAATTTCCCTTTCAACAACGTATCTTTCGTCCGTTTTCCTACGAATATCCAGCAACAGGTGACGCACGTGTCAATTTCCGCTCCAGTCATTTCAAAATAAAACTACTCAGTTAGGTTAAGGAAAAAATCGACTCTGTTAGGCAATAAAATTACTTAGTTAGGTTTAGGAAAAGATTGCGATTTGGCTTAAAATAACTCCGGAATTTGTAACTTAAGTACGGAAGTTATGCAACAAATAAATCAACGTTGACTTCTGGTTTCACACGGGACACGAACACCTGGTTGAAAGTCTGGTATTTTTCAATCCATCCACTCCGACCTCCTCCCTACACTGCGTTTGCCGCTCTTTATACTTCCCGTTTCACCGTTACGTGGATTACTTTAAATTTACGGGATATATACGAATTACAGTGCATTACTTGTCATAGATTTTGCTACGAACTGTGTATGAGAACTACCTGATCCATGCATCCATCTATTGCTCTATCATCCATCCATCCATCCATCCATCCTATCTCACCTGTTCCTGTCCCAGTATGAGGACTCCTCCTGGTTTGATGGGATGCCAGGCAGCCAGTCCCTCTCCCCTGCCCTTCATCTTCCCCCCCTGGTAGGCCTTCCACACCCCGTCCCTCAGGGTCCAGCTCACACAGATGTGCTGCCACTCGTCCTGCGGTAGGGACAGAGGCAGCTGCGCCACCTGCAGATCAGAGAATACAGCGCTTAACACACATTTACAAAGTGACTGAGGCTACGTCCAGACTGCAAGCGATAAGATCCAGACATCACCAACCTATCTGCATGGGTTGCTGTGGCAACAACGAAGGTGTCAGTAACTACGTAGCTACCGCTAGTGACACGCTGACACTTTGTTGTGTCCACTCGTCCACTTGTGTGTCTGACTGCACTCTTTGTGGGTTGCGATATCTCATTTATCTAACATTTTATCTTCGGTTATTTGATGCTGATATGTAGCTTTGTATGATGTGTTTTCTATTGCACATGTAATGGTTTGACAGTTTTACGTGGGTTTCCGGACTGAGACGCAAATAGAAATCCAATTGGAAACACATTTCAAACCACCTCAAAATGTGTTTAGGATCCGTTTTGGAGAAATCCCATTTCATGTGGTTTTTGGCTGTCCAGACTTTCTAAAAATAAATCTAGATACAATCTGGATATGCCAAAAAACGGATTTGGGGCTGGCAGTCTGAACAAGGCCTGAGTGATTTCAAGTGAGCTACGACACATCAAGCTTGCGTTCTGATTGGATATTGGACAGGTGTGGGTAGTAATCATGGCAGAATGTGGTGGTTTATGTCAGCATCACTACAGCTCACCTCTGCCATGGGAGCTATAAGCGTAAGCGCTGTAAAAGGTAAGTATTATTGCACTAAATAAAACACCAGCTTCAGAAAGCTCGCCTCTGTGCCGTCTCTCCTCAATAATATAAAAAATAAACTGTGAACACGGGCTTCACTTCACTCTGCACCATTTAATTCAAGGTTTTTTATTTTGGATGAAAAAGACTTGAAGTAATATTGACATTTACTGTGACACTGCTGTTAATTATTTATTTAGTTTTTTTTGTTTCGTCTTTTCTGTTATGTGTTTTTTTCAAGGGCACCATCTCTTTTAGTTCTACCTTTTCTGTAGCGAGGGGAATAAATGTGTTTTACCCATGACTCATGAAATGGATGGTGAGGCTTAGTGGGGGATGGACACACATGTGCACACCTACAGTATGCTGTCGTGCATCCAGAGAACCAAACCTAATCTAGTAAACTCTAATCCAGACGTTCTCAATCTTTTTTCAACCAAGGACCCCTTAAAGATAGAGAATATACCGGGGACCCCTCATATACGTCCCTTTGAATAATGATGTAGCCTATTTTTACACTTCTATAGTCTTTGATATGTGAAAGAACAACATGAGATAAATGTATTAAAAAGATATTAGACATGTATTGAACATATATGCAAATTCTAAGAGTTATAGATTTGTTAGATTTGACTGTAATCTATGAACTATTATACCAACCCAGTCCTCAGAAAGAATTGGCATTGTACTGTACGTTCCTGAAAACCACAGGATACGTTCAATGTCGACATTTCTGAACCAAAAAAGAGTTTCATGAATTTGTTTCATATCAGCCTCCTATCAAGCTTGCAGAAACAAACAGTGCCACGTGGGTAACGTTGTGAAACGATTGGTTAGGTTTAGGCAACAAACTACTTGGTTAAGGTTAGAAAAAAGATCACCGTTTGTGTTAAAATAGTAACGTAACAACGTAACGTAACTTATGTAAATAAATAACAACTGCCCTTATCGGACTATTTTATGCAACGTTACGTAACAAGCAACAAGTAATGTTATGTAAAACAATATTACGTAAAGCAACGTTACGTAAAGCAACGTTACGTAAAGCAACGTTACGTAAAGCAACGTTACGTAAAGCAACGTTACGTAAAGCAACGTTACGTAAAACAGCGTTACGTAAAACAGCGTTACGTCAAACAGCGTTACGTAAAACAACGTCACGTAAAACAACGTCACGTAAAACAACGTCACGTAAAACAACGTCATGTAAAACAACGTCACGTAAAACAATGTCACGTAAAACAACGTCACGTAAAACAACGTCACGTAAAACAACGTCACGTAAAACAACGTTACACACGTTATTGAAAACAATGTTGCGGCAAACAACATGTCGGAAAATGTTACGTATCAAGCGTAAAGTCAATGTTTACTTTAGGTTTTATGTGGGACACTAACAGCGGTCTCCTGGGTGAAAGTGCAGATTTAAAAATGTAAATATTATTTGCTGAACTATGAAGCCTTTTGTAAATAAAATAATAATTACATGATCATTTTCAATTTATGAATCTGAAAACTTTTCACGGACCCCTCAGGGTCCTCGAACCCCCCTTTGAGAGTCACTGATCTAATCTACAACATATTGAATCAAACAATAATTGGATGCTGTGACATTTTCAGTTCTACTACATGTTTTAATCAATGAATTACAACGAGCCACCAACCAGCTCGCTCTGTTCTGTGGAGCAGCCTAATGAGCTCATAATGATTTCCTGTTGGCAGGTTATTTCACTTGACTAATTATAAGGAACCAGAAGAAGCCATTAGTTTCAATATGATTGTTTTCTACAAGCACACCATATTCATGCTTTAATAACTGCTGTGTGGTATGAGTACCTTGTCATTGATGAGCAGCTCCACGGGATTGTTGACTCCCTGTAGCAGCACCAGCTCGTTGGGCTGCCCCGGCACAGAGTAGGAGAATGGGGTGCCGATGCCTCCTTCTTTGACCTTCAGCCACACGCAGGCAGTGAAGGCGTACATCTCCGTGATCTCTTTCCTCGCCAGGCCGTACATGTAGTTGGTTCTCATGGGGAAGGAGAGCACGAAGCCATCGGGGAACGACGGCTCTGTCAGCGCTGTGGAGACACATGATGGAGGAGATGAAGAGAAACAGACAGACGGAGACAGAGAGACGAGGGAGACGATGCGTTAATGGCCAAATTATACAAAGACGCTGGTATTTCTCGTCTCACTAGTCCCTGCCTGACACACAATGCCTGACAAGAGCTCCAGCGTGGTCACAGTTAATGATCAGCCTCTCTAACTGGAGGACACAGGAGACATAGAGACAGAGACAGTGGGAGAATGACAGAGCTAAAAGGAGAATAGAGGAGCGCTTTTTCTTTCCTTTTCCTCTTTGCACCTCATGAACTCTCAATCTCTCATCTCCACTTCTCAAACATCTCTGTCTCCTTTTTATGGTCTCTTTCCACTCTCTGTATCAGAAACCAAGCTTCCAGTTACTGGGATTGTTTTTGGTAGAGTACATTTCACCAACATACAGCCGATGAAACATACAAAAGGCTCCACCGCCTCTCCTATAGGAGCAAGACACACAGTGTGACTCTTTGAAGTCGTTTTGCATCTTTTACTGGTTTTGTCGCTTTTGTCTCTTTCTAGTCATTTTGTGTCTCTTTGTAGTAATTTTGTCTCTTTGTAGTTGTTTTGTGTCTCTTTGTAGTCTTTTTGTCTCTTTGTAGTTGTTTTGTGTCTCTTTGTAGTCTTTGTCTCTTTGTAGTTGTTTTCTGTCTCTTTTTTGTCATTTTGTCTCTTTGTAGTCGTTTTGTGCGTCTTTGTAGTTGTTTTGTGTCTCTTTATAGTCTTTTTGTATCTTTGTAGTTGTTTTCTGTCTCTTTCTAATAATTTTGTCTCTTTGTAGTCTTTTTGTGTGTCTTTGTAGTTGTTTTGTGTCTGTTTGTGGTCATTTTGTGTGTCTTTGTAGTTAATTTGTGTCTCTTTGTAGTAGTTTTGTCTCTCTTTGTAGTCGTTTTGTGTCGTTTTGTAGTTGTTTTGTGTCTGTCTGTAGTTGTTTTGTGTCTTTTTGAAGTCGTTTTGTTTCTGTAGTCGTTTTGTTTGGGGGTTTTTTTGTTCTTTTTGTGTCTCTTTGTGGCTTTTTTTTGTCTCTCTGTGGTAATTTTTCATATCTTCCTGGTTGGTACTCTCTTGGCTCTCTTTGAGTGACATTTTGGCCAGGGGAGCCCCTGAGGCTTCTGGGCCTGTGCCCGGTAGGCCCGTTTAGTAATCCATCCATGGATGAAACCCTCCAAAACCAATGTGACATTCCCAAACTACATAATCATAAAATAAGGATAATTTATACAAGTTGCTATGATTATGAAGATTTACAGGTCACAAGTAAAAGCCCTATTTGACATTTCACAACCTTCAGCCCACATTAAGCATCTTATTTTAATCTACTGCTGTGATGACCCCGTTCACCCACAGCGCTCATTAAAGTTTAATCTCAGCCTCGTCTTGCTTTGCTCTCATGTACGTCTGCTTAGCAACGCAGCTGTTTTCCTCCCTGTGTGTGCATCAGGTCATCCATACATCCTTCATTTATTCAGCCACTCTCTACCATGTCTTCCTCTCTTTCTCCTCCTCCTCCTCCTCCTCCTCATCCACCCCCAGACTCACTGTGTTCCAGCTCAGTGACGCGGTGGTTGGCGGTGTCGAGGCCCTGGTTGATCTTCTCGTGTTGTCCCTGCGTCTCCTTCCTCATGGCCTGACGCTCCTTCTCCAACAGCTTTATCTTCCTCTCCAGCTCCCCCTCCAGGTCCTCCACCCTCCACGTGCCCTTTCCACGCCCGGGGGAGACCTTAGACGGGGGCTTGGGGGCCGGGGAGGCGGGGGCAGCAGGACGGCGACCCCCAGGGGGAGCTGCTGCAGGTGGGGAGGAAGTGCTGCCGGTAGGCGGAGCGGGAGCCTTGGCAGTGTTACCAGTCGTCGTGCTGCTGGTGGTGGTGGTGGTACCCACGGACGCGTCGGTGAGGTTCAAGGCAGCAGGGCCGATCTCCGCCTGCAGGACAGAGAGAGAGAGAAAAACAACAGAATAGGTGTTTGAGACTTAAACGATTGGAGGTCATAAAAGAAATCCTGTGGAGAGAAGTATTAGTTGTTCGACAGAAAAATATTCGCCAACTATTTTGATATTTTGATTAATCATTAAAGTATTTTTCATGCAAAAATGTCAATAAAATGTCTGTTTTCAGCCCCTGAAAGACATAGATTTGCTGCTTTTCTCTGTTTTATATCATAATAAACTGAATATTTGACAAAACAAGACATTTAAAGACACCACCTTCGATTCTGACAAACTGGGACGGACATTTTTCACAATTTTCTGACATGTTAGAGACCAAATGATTAATCTAGATGATAATCAAAAGATTAATCGATAATGAAAATGATCGTTGGTTGCAGCCCTGCTTATCTGTAATTGTTGTTGTTATAATATGTGAGTGTACGTGAGTATTCAGGGTGGAGGCAGCAGATGTGGCGTGGCTTTAAGGACGACAACGCCGGTCGGTCTTCCACTTTGGTATCGACTGAAACATCTCAACAACAGTGAAATTATCATTATATTTATTATTATTATATTAACTTGAAATTATGTCGAGACATTCAAGATCCCCAGAGGATGACTTTGGAGATCTTCTGACCTGTCCTCTAGCGCCGTCAGCAGACTGACATTTTAGTTTTAGTCCCACGTGTCATGAGGACGCATTTTAGCCTTTTCGCGTGTCATTTTTACGCCACGTAACAAAACTACGTTAACAGTCAAAGTTGTATTTAGGCAACAAAACTACCTAGTTAGATTTAGGAAAAACGTCAAGGTTGAAGCTTGAAATAAGTACGTAAACTAAGCAAAATACACATGTAAACAACGTAACATAAATACGGAAAACATCGTCACTAACTTTAAAATAACTCAACAACACTTTGGGACACAAACAGCGGTCTCCTGGTTGAAGTCCTGTGTTTGTTGGACTCATCTACCTCCCCTCCCTCGACCAGCAGCAGTCTCTCTCTCGCTCCTTCTACCCAGAATCAACATGTTATTCGTCATTGTGAGCATGTTAGCGTGCTGACGTTAGCATTTATATCCAAGCTGTTTTTAGTAGTAGTTGCTGTAGATTTTTTAGTTGTAGTACAGAGTAGTTCTCGTAATAAACATTCACATTTAGATAGGTGAGCAATCATACATTATCTTCTTCTTTCTTCAAAATTTAATCTATTTGATTCGTGTACATAGACACAAATTTCCCATTTTTTTTCATGACGCTCAGCGCCACTTTCAACAACATATTTTTCATGCTTTTTCCTACGAATGTCCAGCAACATGTGACGCACATGTCAATTTCCGATTCAGTCTTTTCAAAACAAAACTACTTAGTTTTAGGTTTAGGAAAAGATCGTGGTTTGGGTTAAAATAACTCCGGAAGTGGCGTTGCTTAAAGTTACGTGACGAATAAATCAACGTTGACTTATGGTTTCACACGGGACATGATCAGCGGTCTCCTAGTGAAAGTCTGGTGTGTTTTTTTTTTACCCACCCCGACCTCCTCACTATGCGGCGTTTACAATTATGTGGATTACATACAAATTTATTTCATGCTTACCATCACGAAAAAAAAATTAAATTTGTGTCTATGTACACGAATCAATGCATTCAATTTTGTGACTATTTCACGAATATTGCTTTGCGACAGGGCTGGTTATTTTCTCCTTATCGAATTAATAACATTTTAGATCACGTCTGCTAGAAGGCCACACAATGTGCAATATTTATTTTCTGTTTATTACTTCTAATATATATTTCTATTATTTTGATGTTCTGTAATCTCAGGAACTATTTGCATGAAAAAGCATGTGTGTGCTCTTTTAATGAATAGAATATTCAACGCTGTGAGACTGCCTTTCATCATGTTTGCCCCAACGGGGGTCTACAGATCAAACGCTGGGCTTTTTAATGAAATACTTGACCCGGACTGAAGCGTGCAGAACCAGATCCTTCCTCTCTAAAGATTAGGAACCTTGTGCTCTGCCTTCCTACAGTAAGTGTGTGTCCACAACATAATGATTATATCGATCAATAGCATTGTCTGTTGGTCCTGATTGACTACTGATGTGAGATCAATATAATCTGGTGCATTTACTGTAAGCGGGAGGAATAGGAGCACTAACATTTGTGTTTTACGTGGACTGTTTTAATTAAACCAGAATAAGATTGTGAGTTCTCACTCTATTTATTTGTGAAGTGGATCATCGCTCGTTGCACATTACAGAGGACGTTAAGATATCTAACATAATGAAAAGAGCCCATTTCTGTGTAACGTAAATAGAAAGCATTTCCCTCTCCATGTCAGTGGGTTTAAACTGAAATGAACCTGCAGGAAGAGGAGTAATATGACAGCGCAGAAACACAGTGAGAGGTGTTGTATTGATGATAACAGCAGCAGCAGTATTAGTATTCATAGCAGATGTTGTAAAAAAAAAGAAAAAAAAAAGAAGGTGTTGGTCGACAAAGCAGCAGTAAAGAGAGAGAGATGCTGCTGTTAGTGAGACGGCTGCGAGGGCGATATATAATACGAGGAGAGCTGCTGAGGCAGGCCTGGACCTGGACGCCCTGCAGGATATAAATTCACACGGACGGACACAACCTTGTAACTGACAGTGTTCGGAGAGGGCTGACAGGGATGCAGCACTGTGTGTGTGTTTGTGTCTTAATCTGAGAACCTGACTCCCCACCACTCCACCTCCACCACCACCACCACCCTCTTTCCTGTCCAGCAGCTTCATCTTTTATTTATGTCTCTATCCTGCTGTCGGATGCGGAGGTAGAGGGTTAGAGATGGGGAGGGGGGGTGTAGGGGCCAGCAGGTGGAAAGATTTCCCATGGGTCCATGGGGAGCGTGAGGAACGCCTGTGTCACGAGTTGCTTGTCAGTGGAGGTGAGGAGGATAAAAGAGGGAGATAAAGAGGGGGAGGGAGGGAGTCAGAGAGAGATCAGGGCACCTAAAAGATGCTCAGGCCTTTAAAGCATCTCTGCCATCATTTCTGCATCATCTGGATCTTTCAATTTTGATCATTCTGAGAGGATTATTTCTGCACTTTTTACCTGCACTTCATCAACAGGCCTGATCTAGTCACTGGACAACATGACTCACATGGCTAATTTGGGTTTTTAGTCCAAATCTCCTGCTGCCTGACAAATCTCCAACAGGAGGCTGAACAGCAAGAACAAACAGGTTTTGCCAGACAAACAGAATGTTTCCTCGTTTCTTGAGTTCTTTTAAATCAAAGCTTAAAACTTTCCTGTTTGTTGCTGCCTTTTATTAAACCAGATAATGATCTTATATGCTGCACTAGAGCTTTTACTCTTGTGTGTTATATTCTATTTTAGCTTTTATCCTGTTTTTATTTTCTAATCTTTAATGTTTTTATGTTTTTATAACTGTTTTAAAGGGACTGTTTGTAACTTTTTTACACGTATAAATCTATCGGGTCGGAATCCCATGCGCGCTCGCGTGTGGCCGGAGTCTCTGCTCCGCTGCCTGCTTGTCTTCACTCACACACTCTCGCTGTCTCGCTCCACCTCTAGACGTGAACGCGCGCTCACTCCACACTGCAGAAGAGTTAGTTTAGCTCTGAGAATATCTAGTGAATGTAGAGTGGACGTTTGTGCAGAAATAACTGCTGCAGCTCCTCCAGACCAACAGAGGTTTCCCGTGTCTTGTGAAGTGACGGGGCTCCACAGAGAGAAACGTTATTGTCGCTGACCGGATGCCGGTGTCTCCCTGTTCTCTCCAGCTACGGTCGGAGACGATTATGTTTCTCTTCGGAGGCTGAAGCAGCGGGGCTGAAGCAGGAAAAGCCAACACTAGGATCAGCATTGATTCATGGAGAGACCTTCGTCTGGTTAGCTAACATTACTGCCAAGCAGGTGAAATAGAGTGATATTGTGGTTTTAGCTGACGTGTGTCGCCTCACTGTTTTGAGCGATGCTCGTTCATGTCTATTTAGAGCGAGCACAAGCGCAAGCAACAGGACGCTGACTTTCGTTGACCTAGCGGCCACAGGTGTTGCTGTTAACAAGCATTTCTGAAAGTTACAAATGGTCCCTTTAATGTTCTTTTGCACTTTGTCGCAATGTTCTTGAATGTTTATGTAAAGCACTTTGAATTGCCCTGTTGCTGAAATGTGCTCTACAACTAAAGCTAAATAGTGCATTAAAACAAATCAGTAAGATAATGTAAAAGAAAGGTGGAAAAACAGCTATATAATGTATCTTTAAACAGTAAATGAACTGTAAAATACTGTGAAATTAATAAAAAAAAAACAGTTCAAACTGTATTTTTCACTAACAGCACAAAGCTGTAAATTTCAGCGACAGTATAATAATGTTAATTTTACAGTAACAAAGGCAACCCTGCTGCCAGTTCTTAACAGTATGTCTGTTGCATGTGTACTTTGTCTCAAACTGAGCTGGATGCAAAATAAATTTCAGCGCAAACTGACAATAAAGTTGTATTGTTTACCTCTAGTTTCTCGATGCGGTCCTTCAGGTCCATGATGGCCCTGGCCAGCTCCTCCACAGCCCGGGCCGTCTGCAGCTGCGCCGCCGCCGAGGAGCTCACATCATCTCCGGCCATGACCCTCCGGTTGCCGCTCCACACCCCGATGCTCCGCTCCGGGACGTTCCTCTCGTCCTCCAGGCCGCTCTCACACTCACTCAGCTTCCCGGTGAGCTCCCGGATGGTCCTCTGGTCCATGAGGATCTGGTCGTTCTGCTGCAGGACCATCTGACGGAGGTCCTCGGCGGTGGTTCGGAGGTAAGTCCAGTCTTCACCTCCGGCTGCAGCTCCGAACAGCGGCTCGTCGGCCTGCTGCTGCTGCTGTCTCACATCCTTGCTCTTGCATTCTCCCACCGGTACCGGCGTGCAGATCAACCGGCTGAAGCTGAACTGCTTCCCCTCCCCGAGGTTGAGCTGGTTTAAGGTGGGAACCTCCAGGCCGATGCCGCCTCCACCGCCTCCTCCGAGCCCGTTCTCTCCATCGTAGGACTGGGCTCCGTGCAGCGCGCCCAGCGGACCGGGCTCCAGCAGCGGCTCCAGCAGCAGAGAGTCCGGTGACAGGGTGCTGTTGTCGCTGAGAGGAGCGGCGCGTTTCCGGGGATAAACACTGGCGATGATGCAGATGACTGCACCGAGGAAGGCCAGGGTTCCTGCTCCGACCAGAACCACCACGAACTTCATGATGACTGTGGAGATGGATGCAAAAAAAGATTCAGAGGAAACAAAGGCTACATCATCATCTCCATCTCTGGCATGATTATCTAGTTGCTGCTGCTGTTTGCTCTACAGATGTGTCACTTACATACAGAAGATGTTTTTTTTATCAGGTGGTGGTGTTGCTGCTGTCCTCTCACCGTCCTCTTTCCTCTGTCACCGCCTGGCTGCCTGGTCCAGAGATGCTCCCTCTCCGTCTCCGTGTTGCTAAGCTGCGCTCTCTCCTCCGCGCGTTACCATGGGGACCGAGGAGGAGAGGAGGAGCGAGGATGTGGGCATGCGTCAGTCAGTCAGCGCTGCTGCTGATGATGAACCTCCAGCAGCAGCAGCAGCGTGAACAAACAAGGCGGTGATGGATCGATGTGTGTTAGTGTGTGTTAGTGATTGTGCAAGATGTTTGCATATTGCGTTTTTTAAGTATTTTACACGATTTTGTTATAAAAAAATTAGACATTTTGACAATGATTTTACTTCGGAGAGACACTTTAAATTGTGTGAATCTTAAATCCATCACAGAAACATCAATGCAAACAAGGCGGTGATGGATTGATGGTGTGTGTGTGTGTGTGTGTGTGTGTGTGTGTGCGTGTGTGTGTGTGTGTTAGGACAGTTTGTGTGTGATTGTGCATGATGTTTACTGCGTTTTTAAGTATTTGACATGATATTGTTATAAAAATTAAACATTTTGATATTGATTTTATTTCGGAGAGACACTTTAAATTGTGTGAATCTTAAATCCATCACAGAAACATTAGTGCAAAAAAAAGAAATGAAAAAACAAAGCTGAAGAACAGACTGATCAAGTCCTACAAATGTACCAGTGCACACCCTCAGGTTTGCACCCTGACATGCATACACACACATCTCAGCATTGATAATGGTCAAGCACAGATATTTCCTCTGTATTGTCTATAATTTATAATTTATAATATTTATTTCTCTGGTTGCTTGGTTGTGTTTGTTTTTCTGTGTGATTATAAATGGATGTGTTGTGAGTGTTGTTGGGAAAAACTAAATATTTTCACTGTATAGTTACTGTTTAATTCATTCAATTCAGCCGATTAGACTGTTTTCAGGTTATTAAATAGGCATTATCAGTTGCTAAAAGCACCATAGACGTGGGTCAATAGGGCCCTACTAAACCCACTAGTAGGTTTTATCCTCTATTCACATGGTAGATCACAGAAAGAAGGTATAAAAGAAGACAACATTGACCTCTAGTGACCGTAGTAGTTATGACAGGAGCAGAAGTGGAACTCCATAAGAGGTGGAGGTCGGGAACAATGGGACACAAAACACAAGGTTTTAACCCAGGAGACCGGAGTTTGCGTCCTGTGTGAAACCAACAATGTGTATAGTGTTTATAGTTATTTTAACCCAAAACACTGTTTTTCCCTAAACTTAACCAAGTGTTTTTTCTTTTGCTTAAACCTAAAGAAGTTGTAGTTTTGTTACCTAAACCTAAAGAAGTTGTAGTTTTGTTGCCTAAACCTAAAGAAGCTTTGTTATCTAAACCTGAAGAAGTTGTAGTTTTGTTGCCTAAACCAAAGGTAGTTTTGTTATCTAAACCTAAAGAAGTTTTATTGCCTAAATCTAAAGAAGCTTTTTTTATTTGTGTTCAAAACATGACGTTTCATTCGGTTTTACATGTTAAACATGTTGCTTTTAAGTTTCACTTTCACTTTCACAACGTAGTAGGCGTAGAAGGCCCCTAATGACCCACATCTATGGTGCTTATAGCGACTGATAACGCCTATTTAATGGTCTGATAACAGTTGAGTCAGGTGCATTATTATATAATCAATAAAATACCTTTGAAATAACGACATAGTGGCTAGCCATAGCCTACAATATGTGCTGCCTGCAGGAGTAACAATAATCAGATGGAAATGTAATATTATAATATTATAATATATAAGGTCATATTTCCAGTGAGAGGTAGAAGTAGGAAGCAGATATTTATTGTAGAACAGAAGAAGAAGACTTTAGACACACTGAGTAGGAGGAGGAAGAACATGTTTCCCCCCGAGGCAGAGGTAACTAAACCTGACGCCAACAGAAATGATCCGACCCCGACACACAGACGTCCTCTTGTTCGACAAACACTCTCACTCTTTTCTTCACTGGATGGAGGGATGAACCACTTTCAGAAAGTTTACTCTTGATGTTAGTCCAAGTTTAATAGAGACATGCGATAGAGGACAGATCTTCTCTTGGTCCACCGGCCTACTGCCAATCTGCTAATTAGTGCAACATTAAAGGGAACATCCATCCTCAGACACCTTGGATATGAATCTGTGATGTTTAATTCATTCCAGGAGACGCTTTTGTGATGAATTGCCAAAATTCACTTGGTGTTGGTGAACACACTTCTCATCAACTCGCCTGAACTTCACTTTGTAGCTCAGGTTCTTTATTTATCACAACAATTACATAAAAGCAGTCATTAAATATAACCTAAATAAAATAATATAAATTAGAAAGTAAATAATAATAATAATAATAATAATAATAATAATGAATTTATTTATATAGCACTAATACTACTGAAATAGCCTGTGTTGAACAATAAAATATTATAGATATAATAAGCGCTTTCAGTCCAAAATGGCTTTTTTCAAAAATCATGAGGCTGTAATGTTGCTGCATAACAGGAATGACCTTCTTCTCTGATTCACCTCTCATACCAGATTGATCGGTTTAAGTGGAAGTCTACAGGGAAGCTGTAGACTTCCACTTAAACACTCTTTGGTTCTGAAGGACCGATCTTCTTTTCCTGAAATTTATTTTTCAGTAAGACACATCTAAACAAACTTTACATGTTTTTTTAGAGTGAAAAGGCTGACATATTTGCAAACTGTATTCAAAAGTAAAAGTACATATACTTTCTGTACCAAAAGTAAAAATATTCATTAAGCAGATTTGCAAAAACACCCATCTCCGACTAATATATATATCACATAACTGTTCTGTAATCATTGATGCATTAATGTGTAAACATCACTGATGTTGCAGCTGCTAAAGGTGGAGCTCATATATGAATCCATAACAATAGAACGTAACTCATTAGTTGATTTATATTTTGTACTAATGATCTGAATCTGTAAAGTAAGTAGTAACTGATCTTGTCAAATAAATGTAGTGCAGTAAAAGCACAATATTTGCCTCCAAAATATAGTTGAGAAGAAGTATAAAGTAAAGAAATACTCAAGTAAAGTACAAGTACTTTAAAATTGGAGGTAACGGAGGTAACACGATGGTGATTGAGTCTATGGCCCACTGATGAAAGTATTGCAATATTTATATGTTTGCAGTATCATGAACTGGTTGTCTGTGGTTACATTCCCCTGAAAATTAGAGTTTCCTCCATGTATACACACAAATAATACAACTATGCACTCAATTCTGACAACTTGAAGCTCACACACACATAAAAATAGATTTCTTTTCTATTATAAAAATTATTTTCTATTCATAAATATTTAACAGCAACAAGTAGGTCTAGTATTGATGATATAATTTTATTGAGGGTTAATTTATTGTAAATTGATTATTTATTACCTTATTATACCTGGTTTTAGTATTTGAATATACTGTCTGTTATTACCTTTAATTATTATTATTTTTTTTTCATATTTTATTTTTACCCTTTTTTCGAGGTTGTTTTCATATATGTAATTTACAGTTCATAATTACAATACCTTATAAACCAATTTTTTAAATAGTCAAGCTTAAAGAGGAACACAATAAGTACACTAGGGAAAACAACTTCAGCATTCAAAATTGAAATAAAATTAAGAAAATAACAAAACAAAACAAAAATAATAATAATAATAGTAATAATAATAATAATAATAATAATAATAATAATAATAATAATAATAATAATAATAATAATAATAATAATAATAAAAAATAGAGTAATAAAAAAACTTTTGTTATTTTAAATAACTTTAGGTTTTAGTATTTGAATATACTGTCTTTTATTACCTTTTATTATTTTGAAGAACTACTGGTTTTAGTATTTGAAACTACTGTCTTTTATTATTTTTATTTTTTTTAATAACTAGTGTCTCACACTCCACACATGAATTGAAGCACGTCCATACATGAGTGTATGTATGATCTATGTTTTATGCTAGTATGCACATTTGTGATATTGGTATGCTGTGTGATGCAATGGGTTGGAGCCCAAGACAAATTTCCCTGCAGGACAATAAAGTATATCTTATCTTATCTTTATCTAATCTTATCTTATCTTATCTCATCTTATCTTATCTTACCTCTATGCTCATGTACCAACAAAAAGACTTCAGACTGCTGAACTCTGTTTTCACTCAAATAGAGATTATATATCAACCAGGACCAGTCTGCCACTTTAAGTACAGTACTTGAGTAAACATACTTAGTGACATCTCATCACAGTAAACAGCAACATGAAAGCATTCAGCTTGTTTGTCTCGAAATGAAGCGTGAATATCCACCACAGAGGCTCAAACACCAGTCCAGCTTCCCTGCAGAGACCAGTAGCCTAGATTGAGGATTAATCTCCAGAGGTGGCTGATGTTACACACACAAACACACACACACACAGATGTGGGCCACTCGCATCGAACCATGATGACTATTTTAGTTCCATCTGGCTCATAAATCCAGTGTTATCCTGCTGTCAGGGAGGGAACATAGAAGAAGAGAGAGATATCTGTGTTTATCACCTCTACCTCTGTCTGCTCTTTACATCCGTTCCAACTGTCTGAACAGAGGAGACATGAAATAAAACAGCGGCTGTGGAGGAGAAGAAAGCAGTTTGAACAGGATTCATCACAACATCAAACCACACTGAGATGAAAACCCCGGCGTGATGACCTTAATATCACCCCCAGCAGCTCTCACAATCCCTCTGAAAACAGACAGATGCTGCTCTGCTCCCTCATTAGAGACGCTTCAGTGTGGCCCGACAGCGTCTCTCTGTGGGGCGCTTTGGGAACTACAGCACGAATATTACTGCTGTTGTTGTTAGTAGTAGTTTCTTTTTTTATGATTAATTTATGATGGAAATGTCTTTATTTCTGTAAAGGTAAACACAAAAATCAGGTGTCAGGTGATAGTTAAAAATTAAAAGATATAATGGAATTAGGGCGATCAATCGATTAAAATATTTAATTGTGATTAATCGCACACATTTTTTATCTGTTCAAAATGTACCTTAAAGGGAGATTTGTCAAGTATTTAATACTTTTATCAACATGGGAGTGGACAAATATGCTGTTTTATGTAAATGTATGTATATATCTATTATTGGAAATCAATTAACAACACAAAACAATTACAAATATTGTCCAGAAACCCTCACAGGTACTGCATTTAGCATAAAGAAATATGCTCAAATCATAACATGGCAAACTGCAGCCCAACAGGCAACAACAGCTGTCAGTGTGTCAGTGTGCTCTCTTGACTATGACTTGCCCCAAACTGCATGTGATTATCATAAAGTGGGCATGTCTGTAAAGGGGAGACTCGTGGGTACCCATAGAACCCATTTACATTCACACATCTGGAGGTCAGAGGTCAAGGGATCCCTTTGAAAATGGCCATGGCAGTTTTTCCTCGCCAAAATTTAGCACAAGTTTGGAGCGTTATTTAACCTCCTTCACGACAAGCTAGTATGACATGGTTGGTACCAATGGATTCATTAGGTTTTCTAGTTTCATATAATGCCAGTATCTTCACTTTAGCTTTAAAAGTGAGCCCGCTGCAACCTAAAAATCACAAGTTCCATTAATGTGTCAAAGAAATTAGTGGCGTAGATCTTAATCTTAATCAGATGGTTGATTCTTCACTAACGACATTTAAAACAAAACAAACAAACAACACAAGACGAGATCACTACTGCTTGTCGCTACTCGCTGCAGCGAAACCGTTTGCTAAAATTTGCCGTAACACCTTTAAAAAAAGGTGAGCATTTTGTTTCAGCTCCCCGGTGGCCACAAAATCAATTAATGCATCTTCAAGGTGGAGTGAAGATATTTAAATCTTTAGCTCAGAGACCTCCGCACCTCTCAACTCAAATGTCAAACACTTAGATAACCTCGCTTGCTGCTAAACGGATTTGTTCAGCTTTAAAGCTGCGTAAAACTCGCTTTAATTTGTTCCAATTCAAAATTAAAAACTGTTTTATATACACTTTAATTTTCTCAATCTGCAGCTGATAATTGAGTATCCAAAACCAGGCCGTCTACACAGAGTAGAGCTGCACGATTTAAAAAAAATATCTAATTGCGATTACTTTGATGTGTTTTGCGATATGTTTTTTACTTCGTCATTCTCATTTTTATTGAAAGACATATTCAAATGATTGTGGTGTGATTTTTGTAGGGATCTGTACCAAACAAAGATGTTTTCTTAAGTCTGTAGAATATGATGTGTAGGCCAGGACATCTCTGCAGCACCGTTATAATTCATTTAAAATGCTATTTTAACACACATTTCGCCTCTAAGAAAAATTACGCCTCCTGCTATTTGAAAATTGCAGTCGGCCATATCGCGATTTTGATATAAATTTTGAATAATTGTGCCACCAAAATATGACACATTAGCCAGCAAACAGCTTTTTAAAGAGCTTTTAATAAAAGCCTTGTACAAGAAACACACAGAAAGCAACAACAGGTAACATGACACTGAATACATTATCTGTACAATAAGGGTTTGCAAAACATGCTTCAGAAGTTCAGATACATTACAATGTCATCGTTATCCTCCTCTTCCTCATCATCACCACCATCAATACAATGTACATAAGTCATATTATTAGCATTATACCAGACAGAACTGCAGTCCAGACACATTAAAATCAGTCAGAGTTTGCCTTCTGATCAAACCCATATTGGACTATTTTAAAAAATGGCATTCAAATAAACAGCATCACATTATTATGCATATTTCTTTAAAAAAAAGTATTAAAGTACAGTACAAAGGAGGAAAAAAAAAACGGCTTTAAAAAGCACAATTTTCATTTCATTAAGCATCTTTATCCACACATTAAAACAAAGATCCTTCCTCTTTTCCAATCAGTGCCAAACAAATCCAGCACTTAAAAATGACATCACGTATAAATGTAAAACAATTCAAAAGGGAAAAAAAAGAAAGTCAAATAATAAAATCAAGAGCCCTATTTGGTTGAAAGATAGGCCACTAAGTTGAGTTGTGCTACTCCATATGAGAAAGAAACATAAGAAGAACATCGCCTAGCAGCCTAATACCTCACACATCTACCGACTATCCACCACTTAAACATATTAAAGATATAGTAGATGAAATAATCTATTCCAAATCACGATAAATCCATGTGGAGAAGAAAATATTCCTTTAGTTTCTGGAAAATATAGAGAACCCAGTTTGTTTTCACTTTGTCAAATAAGGATTGAAGTGAAGTACTGTCCTTTTTTATGAAGTACCTCAATTTGAATTTGAGCTACCGACCATTTCATCGTGTTTTCTTCATATAATGGATGCGTCATTTTGGAATAAATCCTTCCACGTGTAATCTATGAGAGTATTGAAACAGTATTGACAACAACTAGAACCATCCAGTACATGACAGAAGAGGAAGCGACATCTTCAACGTCTGTGTTAACGAAGACGCTGCGTTCTACGACATCAAAAGCCTTTCGAGGTTATTACTGATCTTTATCTCTACCATCACCGGAGCCAAGTTTTATTTGTATGTAAGAGCTGAGAAAGACGAGGTAAACGTCGCCCGGAGTGCGGCTGGGGTTGAACGGAGCAGCTATAAGGCAACGCATGCGGAAGATTTATTTTAAATATTGTAACACACAGGTACACCAGAGTGATCGCCGAGGTCTGGGGAGGTCTACGGAGAGCAGGCAGCACCAGAGGAGGGTTTAGAGTCTGTGTAGAAAGGGACAGGTTTCTTTTGGAGGTGCACTTGAAGGTCAAATACTTTGAACACTTTCAGGCATTTAGCTGGAAACAATCTGCAGTGAATGAGCTCGGCAGAGGTTCACCGTCAACAACATGTCGGCAAAAACAACTGATCCTACGTGGAAGGTTGAAGGTTGGCCTTGATAAAAAAGGTCAAAGCAGCGGGGCAGGAAACAAAACAAGTCATGTTGGAGAGTAAAAGTGAAGCGTTGTGATCGATTATAACCTGGTGACGTGGCTGGAGAAGAACAGAGCAGATCGATTTATCAGACACAAGATCATTCGATCTCAAGACTCCAGAGAAACCAAGAAGCGAGAGAGAACGTTTGAGCCTGGAACGTCATGGTTCCTCTGCATGTGCTCAAGAGCACTGCGTCACCACAAGTAAAGGAAATGACCAGGTCAAAGGTCAGGGTCTAACGCCTTGCTCACAGAGACTTTATCAGATAGAATACAGGCGCTCTGATATTCTTTCTGCTCTCAGCATTTCACTTCGATTTCAAAAACAACAACACCCATTTCGTTTGGGGGCGGGCCATGACTGATGAAACCCAGCACAGCGAGGAAGAAATGGTTTTCTCGCTGCTACAGACCGGCTGAGCTTCGAAAGGCAAAGCTGCATCTTATTTCAGATGGCTTTGACTTGTGGTCTGCAGTGCATTTAGCCAGTTTAGATGACAGATTAACCCCTTGTGCCTCATAGGGACATATTTGGCTTTTTAATTTAAAATGTTTCGATCATGTTGGCTGTGTTAAAGCTGCAGTAGGCAGACAATTTTCAGCATATTGTAATTCAAGTGTTCTGAGAGATATCTAGACTTCTGCACCTCCTCATGGCTCTGTTTTCAGGCTTTAAAAAATCTTTGACCAATCACAGGTCATTTCAAAAAGAGAGAGCGTTCCTATTGGCTGTGCTCCGGCTGGTGGGCGGTGCTTGGCATTTCCTCTACTGATCTCGACATGGCTGTCGGGTCACAAACTTTCTTATTTTACAGCTAAACAGTACACTACAAGATGTTTCTGAAAACATTCGAAGAGAGAAATAGGCATTACAGTAACAGAATATTGATTCATATTTGATCAGCGTTTGATCAGAGTTCACGAGTGATTGACAGCTGCTCAGAGACGGCAGACTCCAGGTCAGCTCTGATTGGTTGTTTTCTGTCCTGGTCTGTGAAATCTTGCGGATGCTGTTAGGAGCACCGGAGGACACAGAGGCACATTATTTTCTTTCCAGATTACCTGTCTCATGCACTACTGTCAGGATATAGCGATCGTTTTATAAAAATAACTTTTGATAAATCATATTTGCTCCAATCTCACCTACTGCTGCTTTAATGCATAAGATATACATTTTGGCAAGAGTTTTCTTTTCTCGAGTTTTGAAAGTTGCACCTCCTCCTTCTCCTATAATAAGTCTCTAATAAACTATGTAACCAAAATAGAGACATTCAAACCTTCAAGAACAAAATGTCCCCATTAAAACCACAATGTGTGATCCGGCTTTAATCTCGAGCTCTGGCTTCAACATTGTACTTTTTACTATTTAACACCAGATGGAGCCGTTTTCTCATGTTTGCCCTACGGGGCTAATAGATGCTATTCAACGGTGTCCACTACCAGCATCGCTATTGGAAACCAGGAGAACAATGTTGATGCATTATGTAAACAAACATTTTAAAGGGTTAAAATTCTGAGAAATTATTGAGTTTTTGGTAGTTATGATCACGACTGAAGTTTGTTAAAAGTCTTAAAAGTCGAAAATATTTTGAATATATAAGTTTATGGCAGTATTTGACGCGGATATTTTTGTCCACTAAGGACATCAGAGCAACTTTTCTAAAGTGAGGCACAAGGGTTAACACATCTAGAGAGGGTTTATTTTCCGCTGGATAGAGTTAAACTGACAATATGGACCAAACCAGGATCAGTAGTGGAACTATAACTACTGTTATCCAGCAACTGAGCTCCAAAAACTAGGGATGCACGATATGTATCGGCTGATAACACAAAGCCAAATTGCTTTCATCGACTGAACAAGTGCAGCATCCACATACTCTGATAGAGTAGGTGGCCGTATGCAAGTTGGTGTGTGATCCACCAAGAAACACAGAGAAGAAGAAGAAGCGCAGCACGCTTACTAGAGAGACAAACATCTCGTCACCGGTGTGGATATTTTTTCGCAGTCACAGTGGAAACAATGCGATTGCTGTTTGCAATACAAGATTTTTGACGCACTTTACTAGAAAAAATAAATGAGCATTTGAAGAGTCAGAGCTAGTTCTTAGTTTTTTTGTTGTGCTAACGATAGTGACGTCAGATAGATTTGGTTCGGTCAGAGAAATCATGCATCTTTGCTCACTACGTCTCGGCCTTTCTTACCCTCAGGTGTGCATAAACTACACGTTAAGAACTTATTTCTTAAATACAAACATGTGAAATAGACGGTTATTTTATCTGCCATGAGAAGCAGGTCATTATCGGTTATATCGGCTGAAAAAACTCCATATCGTGCATCCCTATCTGAAACATCAGCAGATATACTGAGAGGTTAACCCTTGTGCCTCATAGGGACATATTTGGCTTTTAAATTTTTAGATCATGTTGGCTGTGTTAAACCTGCAGTAGGCAGAACTTTTTTGGCATCATTGGGCAAAGATTTCATAATAATCTTCCAGTATATTGTAATTCAAGACTCTAGACTTCTGCACATCTTCATGGCTCTGTTTTCAGGCTTTAAAAAAAATCTATCTATGAACTTATTTCTAAAATACAAAAAATGTGAAATAATTGTTATTTTATTGTATTCGCCATGAGAAGCAGGTAAATATCGGTTATGCCGGCTGAAAAAAATCCATATCGTGCATCCCTATATGAAACATCAGCAGATATAACTTTACTTATAACTGGAGAAAACATTCTTTATAACACATGATGGTTGAAGAGAGAAGCTGAAGCTGTGTCCACATAGCTCAGAACATGATGGACACCTTTAATGGACAACACTGATTCCATTAAAGACGTAAAGATTGCATGTCACCATACCTGACAGAAATTTGGAAAAGGACACCATTTGTCCTCAAATTCAGCCTGGACCTGCTCTAGTTTCTAGCAGGAGGAGACTGAAACATGCTACGTGAACCACTTCTATTGAAACGTGAGAACATCCTAATAAAGCACTGTTAGCTGAACTGACCAGCAGCCTCCAAAAGGAACAAAACCTGCCAAAGTGGAAGAGACAAATTCACCAGTCACTATTGATTTCTACATGTTGCACAGACTTCAAACACCTGCCAAGTAGCTCAAAGGTTCAACTATTTTTTTAGCTGCGTTTGGTTGGCGTCTTTGCTGTGTTCAACTCGTGGACCTTCTAGACGAAGTCGAGAAGTTATACGGCGCAAATCTGTCATAAAGAGAAGGTTTCACAAACCAACTGACGGCCAGTTTAGAGTCTTGGTGGACGTCGGCGTTGGGTTCGTGAGAGAACCGGTCAAGCAAGGAAATACGGCAAGGACAGCAATAACTTATTGTTTTTGTATATTATTTTGCAGCTTTTAAGGTTGTGCGTGCATATAAATACTTCCTCATACTGTACGTATATGCGTGTGCGTTCAAGAAAAGCAAGAGGAGAAAGGCCTTGAAAAATTGATGAACTACATAAAATAGGTCGATTTTTTTCCGATGCAGTCAAGTGCATTGCATTTACCTCGCTGTATTGATGCAATATATGAGAGTCCAACTGTGTTGAGTGCAAAAACACATCAGCTCATTTATCATTAACAAGCTGGACCTCCGATGAGACTGGGGGGGGGCAGGAAATCAGCACAACACCTGAAGGCTGTCACTAACGCAGCAGGGCCGAAATCTAAAACAGCATCGCTTTCTTTCACATCACACCAAGAGCGCTTGATAAAAGCTCCCCCCCCCACACACACCAGAGTGTTTTCTCTTTTTGGACAATTTGTTATTACACCAAACACGATAAACTGTCCGAAGCAAGTGAAAGAAAACAAACACCATTTCCATCCGAGTCTGCCACAGAGTTAGTGATGTGCAAGTGGACAAAATATGGCAATTTAAGGGCGTATTAGCTGCCCGCTTTCAAATTTATACACTTCTATTTAAAAAAAATATGCTCTGTTTTTGTACTATTCAATGGCTGGGCGGTGTGAAGTTACATTGCATTTCATTAATCGTTGCACAAATATGGACACACCTTTAGGGGAAAAGGTAGGAGGGGGCTGAAGTGGCAACACTGGCATGACATTTTCTTCCATCATCGATGGCGGTCGACTTCTTGACGTGATCTCCTATGGCTTGGGTGGAGAGGGGTCGTCAGAGGTGGCGCTTGGGGGAGGGGAGGCGGCGTTCTCGGGGCTGGCGGAGGGTGAGGCAGGGCAGGAAGCAGGGGAGGGGAACTCTTTTATGGTGACGGTGACGAGGTTGGTGGTGACGTCAGTGACCACCACGTCCTTGCAGCTCGGCGCCATTTCAGGGTGCCAGTTGGGGTCTCCCTCGGCGGGCACCCTTTGGGGTTCGGCGGGGGCAGAAGAGCTCTGGTCCCCGGGGGTGACGGAGGCAGGGGCGGCGGGCAACTGGCGTTTAGCCGCGCGTTGGCGAGGACTTTTCCTGCCTCCCTCTGGGGTCGTCCAACGGCCTGGGACGCCGCCGTCCTCCTCCTCCTCGTCTTCCAAGGAAGATGATGGTGAGGAGGGGAGGGAAGGAGATGCCGACGCCGCAGGGTTGGCATCTGAGGACGGGGGAGTAGCAGCTGGCTTGGCACTCTGGCTCTCCGTGTGAGGTTTACTGGACTTGGGAGCCCCGCTGGAAGGTGAGGCTCCTGTGGCGGGCTGGGACTGAGCAGCTGAGGCGTTGGTGGAGCTGGAAGGACAAGGAGGCGACAACTGGTACCGGGAGGAAGTAGAGTGGGCGTTCCTGGCCCCGGTGCTGGAGCCTGGGTGGGAGTGGAAGGAGATAGGGCCTCCACACTGCAGCCCAAACGGCTTTCCGTACATCGGGAAGCCAAGCATCTTCAGAGGGGGCTGGAAAGGTCTATAGGGCGCCTCGCCCTTCTTCCCGATGATGCGATTGCGGGAAGGGATGTTTTGGCGTCCTGTTGTATTATTCCTGCCTCCTGCAGCTGTGCCGCCCCTCCCTGGCTTGTCAATGACCTTCAGGTTGAGGATGATGCGGCCTCTCTTCACCTCCCGGGGTTTGACTCTGCGGTTGAGGATGCGGACGGTCTCAGAGAAGGGGGAGACGTGCACGCGGGAGGGGAAGCCGCCGGGGTTGGAGAAGGAGGACGCCAGGGGGTCTGTGCGGGGCAGAGGGCGCCTGGACATCCGGTGGCAACGGTGAATGTCTTTCTTCAGCTTGTGGGTGGCTGCCAGGGAATTGAGTTTGGGAGAGGGAGCCACGGTGGAGGAAGAGGAGGACGAAGAAGACGCTAAATGAGGTGATGCGGAGGAGGAAGGAGTTGCTCGGCCGGAAGTGGAGGAGCGAGGTGTAGTCTGGCGGGCGTTTGGGGCTCGGCTGCTGGTCGCTCCTTTCTGAGCACGAGCCTGACGGAGATGATTCAGAATTAAGAAACCATTTTTGCAGGAGTGTGAGTCAATTACCAAATTGAGAAGATCTTGATGAAACTGATCAACACATATAGCTACAGTAACCGGAATGCTATGATCTCCTAATTAATAAAAGAAAGATTTTTGGTATAGATTTTAAGATCATGTAAGTGGACAGCTGTTCCTGACTGACTTTTCAGTCGCTGCCGATGTGTTGCAGCGTCCATAAAATACCTTTTTGAGATTGAGAGGTTCATCTTCATGCAAAAACATTAAAACAGGCATCAGAAACTGTACCTTCAGGACAACGTTTTTGGGTTTTGGTCCCCGTTTCTTCGGCCCATGCATTTCCCTGTCCCGTTCCCTGTGAAGAGGAAATGACAGTTACAGATCACACAGGTAAAGACAGGCTAAAAAAAGACAATGAGAGCAGGCATAACGAATCAAAAGGGAAGATGGTGATGTGAGTGAAAGTAGAGCAGTCGGGGACAGAGAACTGTTTGAACACTGTTTTCACGTGACCACTTTAGTTTCCCTTTGATTTGTCTTTTTAGTTTTGTCCGTTTTAGTTCACTGTAAACATTTACTGTACTCTCTCTCTCTCTGTGAGCAGCACAAGGCTTTCAAGTGGCTTGGCAACAGACATGAAGGACTGGAGTTAAGATGGAGGTTTTACAATCAGGAGGAGAAGAGGAGGAGGAATGTTTAGACATTAATGTTGTGTTCACACCAAGAGCGAAACAAACTTTTTGCGCGGTGTAATTACACACAAAGTCAATGCGAAATTCACATCATTCACAGGAGTTGAAATATTTCAACTCGAGCAAGAAAGCCTATCAGCGTTGAGACTCTCCTCCTGTCGTCACTGACGTTGTTGAATCAGAAATGGAGGAAATGAATCTTGTATGTGTCTGTGGTCACCCAGAGCTACGGTGGTACATCATATCTGTACAGAGACCGGACCAAACTCTGTATGAACCACAGACTTTCTATGGTAGAAACAACAATGTCGCTGACGTATTGATGCCTAGATGACTTTGATATTATATATAATAATATTTAATATTATATATAGTAATTAATAGTTTGTTACACTTTGTTTAGCTCTTTTCTTACTGTGTCAGCTAATGCATCTTCTTTTTTGCACTATCCCCTTTGCTGCTGTACACTGCAGATTTCCCCACTGTGGGACTAATAAAGGAATATTTTATCTTATCTTATGTTGAGTGTTGATGGAGCAGCTGCATAGCCTGGCACTAATTGATCCAAACTCCATTCAGAAAACAAGCATTTTAAAAGTTGTTTGCTTGTCGTCTTGCGGACAGACCTGACAAAGCATGAATTCAGACTTTGCAGAAATCAGCATCATAATGTCGTTATTTCAGCAACATTTTGATCCGTTTATTGCAATTAAATCACAGCACAATCTGTTTATTTTGGGTTCATACCGCAGTAGCGATGTGTGGCTTGCTAGATACAGTCGGTGCAATGGCACTGTGTGTGAATACAGCTCGCCGCCGGGTGATGTTATGATACCAGACGTGACGGCGTTTGGTTTTCTGACATATATGGGACTTCTACAACATGTACAACGCAGCAACAGTGGTTATTTCTTCCATGGTTGATGGTGGAAAGAAAAGTTGTTGGTATCTATGGAGACAAGCTTCTTCTCCTCGCCGGCGCTTCTAGAGCGAATGAACACAAATGATACTGACGGTCCGACTCGCACGAGTAAAGCGAGTAGATAATTCGCTTTGCTCTTGGTGTTAACACAGCATAACAGCAAGCAGGAGCACTTACAGTAAGATACGTGGGAGTTAACGTAAAGTATGGGCATATAACAATGTGCAACAGCAAAAAGAAGAACCGAAATTACCAAAATCCGAAGCAGAGCAGACTTTAACCACACATAACTCTGTCCGAATACAAGACTGCACGTAGCGTAAAAGTACTCTCACTGGCTTTACTTACTTCCGCTCAAAGCCCAGTATCAGCCTGTCGTCCAGAATATTCTCCTCTGGCTCCCAGGTGCTGTGCCTAAACAAAACAAGGAGGGAGCAACATGAAGAAAAAAACACACAACAACAAAAAGGGAAATGTAATATTTCCACCAAAGTGGATTTAATCCACATTTAATGTGCGGACATTAAAAACAGCACAACACATGCTTCACTTTAAAGACACTGAGGGTTGTTAATTCCCATTTAAGTCAAGAGAAGCACTTACTTCATTGCCCATCCTTTCCATTTCACCAGGTATTCAAGTCTTCCCTGCAAGAAAAACACAGATGGGTGGATTAACAAAAACAGCTCGAACATGACGGCAGGAAAAAAATCCCTTCAATCTGGAACGCATTTGCAGCAAATTATATTCCGATGAGGAAATGGTACTTGTTGATAGATTTGTTCTCATGTAATTGATGCTGTTCTCATCTTGATTATGAGCTCATCCTGGCTCTCAAAGTTATAATCCCATATAAACAAATACATTTAACACTGGGTGGCATACATTTTTTTGCATGGAAGTAACAGTATCATTTTTCAAAAAGGATGAGTCACTCAACATCTGTGCTAGGAGCTCATCTTAAACCTGAATATCCTGCTTTAGTGCTTCTACTGTTACGGATATGTGCAATAACATGCTGATCACTCTGTGCGATAATTATATGATGCTGTGCAATAATTATGTAATTATCTGACAGACACTTTGTGCAATAATCTGGCAAAACTGTCATCTCATCAATATACATATTGTATTTTTTTATTGTATTATCTTTTATATAGGACTATCTCTTTTTATTGTATTATCTTTTATATATATTTATAGTGCACTCTTTTTTTATTATATTATCTTTTATATATATTTATATTGCACTCTCTTTTTTATTGTATTATCTTTTATATATATTTATATTGCACTATCTCTCTTTTTATTGTATTATCTTTTATATATATTTATATTGCACTCTCTTTTTTTATTGTATTATCTTTTTTAGCACCTATGGGATTGTCACAATCTAATTTCGTTGTACTACACAATGACAATGAAGGGCTTGGATCTTGGATCTCAGAGGAAGAGGTGCAACTATGAGAAGTTGTAGCAGAAGTGGAGGCCTGCTGGTTAACTGTGCAGACACTTTAAGATGGTACCCCACCATGATTTATGGGCTCTTTTCCAACATGCAAGCCATTAGAGGACAGAAAAACACTGAGAAACTACTAGAAGTCCTTCATCAACTGTGTCTGCTTTCTCATCAAACACTACATGAGTTGCATGTTTCCACAGCCTGCAGGAGGAAGAAAGCAGGTCTGAAGCAGCTTTACTGTGGCTGCTACAGGCTGCAAAATGCACCGTATAGCTTTAGCTACCATCAGCTAGCAGAGACATAAGGCCTCTCTTATTCCACACACAGCCTTCCTCATCCTTCTCTCCTCCTCTCCTCCTCTCCTCCTCTCCTCCTCTCCTCCTCTCCTCCTCTCCTCCTCTCCTCGGTTCTGCAGCCTCAGAACCGTCTTTGTGTTTTTACTGCCTCAATATACAGATGAAGCTCTTGCTGCTGTTAGCCTCGCTAGATTAGCTGCTGGCTATCACAGTGAAGGCATCCGCAGCCAGCAGGCCTCCATAGCGCTGCATGGAGCCAGAGGAGCCTGTAGACCGGAGCAGAGCCAAGCCGAGCCGAGCCGACCTAATAAACCCGCGGTACGGAGGGACGGTGGCTGTAAGCGGCTGTTTCTCACCTTGCGGACGCGGCGCTTCTGGATCGCTTCAGCGGCGAAAACTCGATCACCCGACGCCGATTGCTCCATCTTCTCTTTCATGACCGAAGTAGAGACACAGAGAGACAGAGAGACACAGAGACACAGAGAGACAGAGACAGACAGAGAGACACAGAGAGACACAGAGACACAGAGACACAGAGAGACAGAGAGACTCTGAAGTAGAGTAGAGAGACACCGAGAGAGACCAAGAGACCAGACTCTGTTTTTCTGTTTCCCTCTCAGGACGCACAGCTACACACACACACACACACACACAGAGAAACACACACTACCACACACAGAGACACACTACCACACACATATACACACACTACCACACACACATATACATATATACACACAGAGACACACTACCACACACATATACACACACTACCACATATACATATATATATATACACACAGAGACACATATACACACTACAACACACACTCACACACACATATATACACACTACCACACACTCATATACATATATACACACAGAGACACGTTACCACACACATATACACACTACAACACACACTCACACACACATATATACACACACACACACACACAGAGAAACACACACTACCACACACACGTATACACACAAAGACACACTAACACACACATATACACACACTACCACACACACATATACATATATATATACACACAGAGACACATATACACACATATACACACTACAACACACACTCACACACACATATATACACACTACCACACACTCATATACATATATACACACAGAGACACGTTACCACACACATATACACACTACAACACACACTCACACACACATATATACACACACACACACACACACACACAGACACACATAGACATATACACACAGACACAGACACACACACACACACACACACAGACACATACACACACATATACACACTCACACACATATACACACACACTAACATATATATACACACACACACATACACATACACACACGTACACACATACACACACACACACACTACCACGTAAACTCATACACACACACATACACGTATACACGCACACACTACCACGTACACACTCACTCACATACACACACACACATAATCACACAGACACACAGACACACACACATATACACACACACATACACACTCACACACAGACATACACACGGATACACACAGACACACACACACACATCCACACTCACACACACACACACACACACACACACACACACACACACACTACCACGTAAACTCATACACACACACATACACGTATACACGCACACACTACCACGTACACACTCACTCACATACACACACACACACACACATAATCACACAGACACACAGACACACACACATATACACACACACATACACACTCACACACAGACATACACACGGATACACACAGACACACACACACACATCCACACTCACACACACTCACACACACACACACACACACACACACACACAGACACACACACAGACACTACCACAACAGCAGCCTGCTGCGTCACGTGGTCGGGGTCAGCCCCTCTGGTCGTCCTGACAACGATGAAGACTCTTACGAGGATGCAAAGAACCGCGCGCTTCTTTGAGCCCTCATCATCATCATCATCATCATCATCATCATCATCATCATCATCACTTCAGTGGGAACAAACTTGTCTTTGATAAAATAATAACCTTTACATACATTCATTGTTTCAAAAAGAGATTAGTAGTGCCCCCTCTGCTGTAATATAATAATACAACTGGAATCTTCCATACAAACATCTGCTTACCAGTAAAATAAGGGGAGTTTCTTTAAAATGTTTCATAGATTATTATTTTCCTACAACTCATTATCTTCTTACATTTAAAAAAGACATTTGTGTTGACTTTTGTGAAAGGATGCTGCACCTGTTCTGGTAATGTCCAGACACCAACTAATTTTAGAAGGATGTGTCTTGTTATGTTTTTTTTGTACTGGCATAATGTATATTTTGGTTTCTACAATAACAATAGCAAAATTGAATATTCATAAATCCAAATTTAGGTCCTTTAAACCCATATTTATAAGGTTTGAAAATTAAACCAAATGTGATAATGTAATGTAAACCACAGAGTTTACATTATTAATGCTAATATTATTGCTGAAACATGGAGTTTACAATGTTATAATGCTAATAATAGTATGTACATGAGCTTCAAGTTTTCATAATTGTGCTCGTATTTTGCTGTTCTTGAATTTTTCTTTTTATATTTGTGATTGTGTTATTTTTTCTTTATATATGGAAAGCATTTTGTGCTCCCAGCTTGAAAAGTGCCATTCAATTTAAATGATGATTATGATTATTATTATTATTACAAATCTCTATGTTTATGCTGTAGACAGCAAAAACAAGTTTTAATTCCAAACTCACCTCTGTGGGCCTGAATTGTCCCACCTCATACCAGAAATTTAAAAATTGTTTTAATTTTAACTTATTCTTATTGTATTTATTCAATTTAACTGTCTGTAATGTGTATGTATATCTTATTTTATGTTACACTTTTTAATTTTGTATCTATTTTTATTGTGTTCAGTTACATTAGGGTTACTTTATGACTTGTGAGATGTGAGTTTTGCACAACAAAGGGGAATGAAGACTGGAGTTGACAAGCAGAAGCAGACACAATTTAGCTAACTAACATGAACCCATGATGACACACGTTGAGTGACAGCCTCCTCATTTGCATAATGAGGCAGAAATGCATAAAGAAATGTAAAAAGAAATGTAAAAAGAAAAAAATACAGAAATAACTAAGTTTGGGGAAATAAATAGGGGTGAAATGCAAAGGGAAAATTGTGCATAAATAAATAGATAAATGCATAAATAGATGCATAAATAAATACCCACGTTTAAAATTAAAATAATACAAAAACTAATTAAATAAATAAATTTTAAATAAATGCAAACAAAAATAAATACAGTACAATTGGAAATCAAACAGAAGAGTAAATAAATAAGGAAATTGATACAAAGATAAATAAATAAAGAAACAAATTAAAACAGTCACATTTTTATCAATTAATTAATGGCCACATTTATTTCTAATATTATTTTTTCTACATTTAATGACATATTTATGTATTAATCTATTGATTAATTTATTTATTCATTAATTTATTTTATATATATTTTATATATATAGATATTTATAATATATAGTGGTGAAATGTAAAGGGAAATCGTGCATAAATAAATAAATAAATACAGACGTTTATTTCTAATATTATTTTTGCTACATTTAATGACATATTTATGTATTAATCTATTGAGTCATTTATTTATTCATTAATTTATTTTATATTTATTTTATATATATAGATATTTATAATATATAGTGGTGAAATGTAAAGGGAAATCGTGCATAAATAAATAAATAAATACAGACGTTTATTTCTAATATTATTTTTGCTACATTTAATGACATATTTATGTATTAATCTATTGAGTTATTTATTTATTAAATCATTTATTTTAGTTTATGGCAGGTTTACAGTCAAAGGTTCTCTGGGACTTTCCACTGTGAAGAAAAAGCCCCTAGCATCTTCTATGTGTTAAGCCCCTCCCCTTTTGCTTAGCAACCGCCTAATTCTTGAGCTCTGATTGGAGCAGCTCGCGTCAGTCACGATTTGTAGCATGTTTGGTTGCGTCATCGTGGTTGTTGATGTCGCTGTCAGAAGTCAAGCAGCCGACGCAGAGGACAGCCAGGCAGGTAAGAACCGACTCTCAGCGGCCGCCTAATGCGATTACCTGCACTTAGCAGGTAGATAACGGTAGTATACATGCTATAAATACTAAATACATTAAATAAACGGGTTAATTTTGACCGGGAACTCGTGAGCAGCATGAATGGAGCCACTTGTTCCCCATTATAACGAGCAGCTTCCTCAGTCTGCATCGTCACTACAGGCTCTCTGATAGGAGGTAGAGAGTTAAACTAATGTATACATATACTAGTATCATTAACTTTACCTTCTAATAATGCACTTCATTACTCCACTGATCTAACTACAAACTACAGAGACATAATGTGTCATACCTGGGATAGTAGACCTGTTGTTACTCTTCTTCAGAGGACACATCCTGTCTTTTTGAGGACAGAATAAATCATTAATTAATGATGACAGCTGTCCTACAGGCTGTGGTGAAGAGGACAGAGCTGAACATGTGCTGCCAAAAACCTCCTATCTTATATTATAGATCATAGTAACATTGTAAACTCTGTGGTTTCTGCACTAATATATGCATTCATACTAATATTAGCTTTAATAATATTGTAAACTCTATAGTTTCTTCACTAATATAAGCATTAATACCAATAATAGCTTTAATAATATTGTAAACTCTATAGTTTCTTCACTAATACTAGCATTAATACCAATAATAGCTTTAATAATATTGTAAACTCTATAGTTTCTGCACTAATATAAGCATTAATACCAATAATAGCTTTAATAATATTGTAAACTCTATAGTTTCTGCACTATTATCATTAATACTAATATTAGCATTAGTAACACTGTAAACTATAGTTTCAGCACTAACATAAGCATTACTTATATTGTAAACTATGGATTCAATACTAATATTAGCATTGATGATATTGTAAACTCTATAGTTTCTTCACTAATACTAGCATTAATACCAATAATAGCTTTAATAATATTGTAAACTCTATAGTTTCTTCACTAATACTAGCATTAATACCAATAATAGCTTTAATAATATTGTAAACTCTATAGTTTCTTCACTAATACTAGCATTAATACCAATAATAGCTTTAATAATATTGTAAACTCTATAGTTTCTGCACTATTATCATTAATACTAATATTAGCATTAGTAACACTGTAAACTATAGTTTCAGCACTAACATAAGCATTACTTATATTGTAAACTCTATGGATTCAATACTAATATTAGCATTGATGATATTGTAAACTCTATAGTTGCAGCACTAACATAAGCATTAATACTATTTTAAACTCTCTGGTTTCTGCACTAATATTAGCTTTAATAATATTGTAAATGTGATGGAATAATTGATACACAAGTTATCTTTGGAAGGAAGAGGTCCGGAGCTGATGATGTCTTACAAAAGAAGGTTTATTGAAGCTTGATCAAGGAGAATTGTCAGGTCTCCACATTGAGGTGCTCTCTGCGTGAAGGCCTCACAACTCTGTCCTTCCTCCCCGGTGCTCAGTGTCTTACCCCTTATCATGTTATGACTTACTTCGTTCCTCTGGCATCTCTGACCCTGGTTGCCCTAGCGACTGGCTCTACGGTCTCCACTACAGACACAGCTGTACAGATAACGGTGGCTCCTCTAGACAGGACTCCAACCCAATAATGTCAACAGAGGGACACTCTGACAAACACTCTGACCTTTCTACCAATAAGAGAGGAATTGATGGAAAATTCCATCACAGTAAACTCTATAGTTTCTGCACTATTATCATTAATACTAATATTAGCATTAGTAACACTGTAAACTATAGTTTCAGCACTAACATAAGCATTACTTATATTGTAAACTCTATGGATTCAATACTAATATTAGCATTGATGATATTGTAAACTCTATAGTTTCAGCACTAACATAAGCATTAATACTATTTTAAACTCTATGGTGTCAGCACTTATATTAGTATTAATGATATTGTAAACTCTATGGTGTCAGCACTTATATTAGCATTAATGATATTGTAAACTCTGGTTTCAGCAAGGAGGAGTCATCAAAGATGATGAGTGCTGTTTTTATTGTAAATATAGGCAACATCCTGTCTTGAGGATAGAATAAATCATTAATTAATGATGACAGCTGTCCTACAGGCTGTGGTAAAGAGGACAGAGCTGAACATGTGCTGCCAAAACCTCCTATCTTATATTATAGATCATAGTGCTGCAGACAGGGGTGGAACAAGTATTACGTCTTTTATTTAAGTAAAAACATCAGTACTACAGTGTAAAAATACTCTGTTACAAGTAAAAACCCTGCGTTCAAGATCTTACTTAAGTAAAAGTACAAAACGATTAGCATAGAGATACCGAAAGTAAAAGTACAAAACGATTAGCATAGAGATACCGAAAGTAAAAATACTCATTATGCAAAATGGCCCATTTCAGAATAATGACTGTTACATTATCAGATTTTAATCATTTATGCATTAATGGATTCATCACTTTAATGTTGCAGCTGGTAAGGTTGGAGCTCATTTTAATGACTTTATATACTGCAGGGTAGTTTAATCTACAATAATACATCCTAATGTGTTAGCTGATTTATATTTAGTATAAATCATCTGAATCTGGAAAGTAAGTAAAGTTATTAAATAAATAAATGTAGAGGAGTAAAAATTGCAATATTTGCCTCTGAGATGCAGAGATGCGATTATTTTCGACTAATTGTTACAGCGCTAACTCAAGTAAAGTACAAGTACCTAAAAATATATACAGTACTTGAGTAAATGTACTTGGTTGTCTGGGTCCTCCTTAAGCTCTCTGTTTTTCATTCTCAGGTGACGATGCAGTTCCTGGGCCGGCTGTTGGACACCGTGTCCTCTGTGTCCACCCTCTTCACCAACCCCTACCGGGTCAGGGATGTGCCGCTGTCCGACTACGCTGGAGGGAGCAAAGTCCTGCTGAAAGAGGAGGGACGCATGGTCCTGTACAGAAACAGCCAGTGTCAGTCATGGGACTGTCTGCTCATGTGCCCCGAGACACCAAATGTGACCATGAGGTCAGTACTGATGTCATCACGGACAGGGATGGAGGTGTGATGGGTGTCATTTGGTTTAAATATGCAGATGTCAGCTGAAATGACCACAACTATGTTTATTTTTCAGATTTGATTACTATTTTCATCCTGTAAGATCTTATTGATTTAGCTTAGCTCACTATTGACCTGCACTGTTACCCAACAAAGCAGCTTATCTAAATCAAAGCCGTTATCTTGACTGAATCAGTGCTGGCTCAATCAGCCATAAAGCATTGAAGGTAAGAAGGTTCTACGGCTTGACAGAACTGAAACCAAATGTTTAATCTGTCACCAGGTATTTTGCTTGATGTAAGTTTTAATGCAAACATTATGATCCCTGCAAACTTAACACCAGAGGCCTGAAAGCAAAAGGTTTTTATTAACTGAACAGCATAATGAAATTACATTAAATATATAATGTTGTGCTAGTGCACAGAGAATTGTCAAAGCTACTTTTAAAACCTTCTTGTAAATGTCTCAATATCACAGAATCTGCAAACATTCGTACTGTGGATGTTAAGGTAACTAAAATGAATTAAAGCTGCAAGCAGCGTTGAACGGGCCCTCACCTCTTGTGCACGTTGGGGGTAATAGCGATACGTCGGTTGATGTGGACGTGCATTTCCGTGGCCATCGGTCACTGCGCACACGAGTTAGACGTTATTTCCTGCGTGGAGTGCATGGCGCTGGAACTGAGGTATTGCAAATTGTATACCACTTCTTATATATATTATATATATTCTATATTCTATATAGTTGAGAACAATGATCTCACCAAATTTCATGAACATCAAAGGAACTTTTCGCAGCTCGGGCTGTTTGGGAGCGCTGTGGAGCACTTTGTGTCTGGGAAACTGTTGTATTTCTCTTATCTGTATTGTTTGCACCAGTATTACCACATTCCAGAGTCTTTGAGATTCGTGGTGAGATGTGAAATGTGTGTAATCATTGATCTGTGTGAACCAGGCTGTTTCAGGTGGCGTCAGAGGAGGACGCCATGAACTGGTTCCCCCAGTATGCCCTCAAGCTTCGCCCCTTCTATGAGACACTTCCTCTGAAGGCGGAGACCACCCAGCCGATCGTGGACTGCATCCGCAACCACCCGGACTGGAGCTCCGCCCACATCGCCGTGGAGACGGGCCTGAGAGAGTGTCTCAAACATAACTATGTCCAGAGGTAAGATGGGAAGTGCTTGAGAAACATGATTATGACAGTTTAACAGCATCCAGTGGTGAGGTTGCAGATTGCAACCAACTGAATACCCGTCCACTCACCCCGCTTAGCTCAGTGTGTCGGAGAACTACGGTGGCTTTCAGGTTTGTCCGTTCATAACTATGTCATGAAAGCGGTTTGTAGCCAAGTCTCAGATCTGAGATGTTGGAGTTACTTCAAGTTACTTCATTATCACACAATGATAACATTACAGTAAAGTGGCCTAAATGTTCAGTGTATCTCAAGATGCAAATCTGGAGTCTCTTCAAGTTCATTGTCATACTGTCGTGAAAGGATTCGAAAAAGAAAAAGGATAATTCAGAATATAAATGTGTTGGCTAAACCGTGCAAAACGACCTTACGCCATCTCTCTGTCTGCAGTCAGATCAACGCCCGGGATGCATCAGGTCAGACGCCGCTGCACCGGGCATGTGAGCGTGGCGACTCGCCGTGTGTGAAGGAGCTGTTGGACGAGAGCCAGGCTCGCACCGACATCAAAGACCGCAACGGAGAGACGCCCATGCACTGTGCCGCCAAGCAGGACACTCCTGCCATCATCCAGGTGGGACTCCGCAGTAACATTTCCACCTGATCAACACATGTGGAATGATCTTTTCACCGTGTTTTTTGTACTGATGCCGTCCTCTCAACTGAATAGTAACACAATTTTTTCCCACCTTCCACATCCATCACGCCATCCTTCCCTCGTTCAGATCATGTGCTCGCGTTTGTGCTCGGGGGTGAATGATCTGAACGACAACGGGGAGACGCCGCTCCACGTGGCCTGCCGCCTGGGACGCGTTGAGTCCGTCAAAGCTCTGTTGGGGGGTGGGGCCAAGTGTGATGTCATCGGTGGCGCCGGCTACCCCGTCCACAGTGCCATGAAGTACAGTGAGAAAGGGTGAGTACGGTTAAAGATGAGGATTTTCTCTTGTCTCCTCCATGTGGCGTAACTGGTGATTTTAACTGGTTTCTGTAGGTTGTAATCAGTCCATGATGGTCTTAGTGGAGATGTTCAAATCAATGTTTCTTGTCCAAATTGATTTTGATCAGATATATAGATAGTATAGTATATAATAGTCCTGTTTTATTTTGTGTTTGACTGTCAGCTGTGTGGAGGAGATCCTCAAAGCGGACCCAGGCCAGCTCCAGGCGGAGGACCATTTGTATGGAGGGACGCCTCTCCACTGGTCTAAAACTGCTGAGGTGACAAATATGACATTAAAATCCATAATGAGCTGTTTGAATTACAGCATATGTTTGCATCCTAGTAGTATACATGCAGATAAATGTATGTGTTAATGCTTTGATGGATTTAGGACCTTTGTTAACTTCTGTGGCCTGTAACTGTGTTGCTGCTGTGGGTGCTTTGGGCTACCAAACCGAGACATATTCATGTTAGGAATCAGAAATGTCTTAACATTTGAGGGTAAATATCAAGCAGATGTTTGAATAAATCTTCCTCTGTCTCTGCCAGATGTGTCGTTTGCTGCTGGAACACGGCTGTGCAGTGAACTACCTCAGTAAGACCGGAGAGAGCGCCCTCCACATTCTGACCAAGAAGGGCCGCTTTGAGGCGTCCATGGTGCTGCTCACCCACGGAGCCAACGCCAACCTGAAGGGCCAGGATGGAAACACAGCCCTGCACCTCGCTATGAAGGTGTGATGCCAATCTCTGCCTTGTTCTTGTTTTCCAGGTGAAAGCAGTGATATCTTACTGATCATCAACATGCTCATGAAAGGGGAAATGTCAAGGAATGATTTTGCAAAGTGGTTGCAACATCATGAAGAGGGGATAACACTGAAAGATTAAAGACGTTTTAAAATCCAGTCAATTAGGAAATCAGGTTGCATCACATGTACAGTATAAGAATAAACTGCACTGTAATGGCCAGCATGCTCACACTACAAGAGTTCTTGCTGACGTTTCTTGAATAGCAAATGTTCTTGTTGTTTTTTTTACTCTTTTTGTGTGACTCTGTTCATCAGATGGACCACATGGAGTTGATCAAAGCTCTGATTGTGTTCGGGGCTGATGTGGAGATCCACAACGACCTGGGAGAAACACCTGGACTCATCGCTGCTCGCACCAGCAAAGGTAAGAGAGAGAGAGAAGGGACGCAAAACTGTGAGAAGAGATGAGATGAGATGAGAGGTAAGGAGGCATCGAGGAGGAGAGAGAGAGAGAGAGGAGGCAAATCAGGAATAGTGATGAGTTTAATATGCTTGACCTAACACGCCAGTTTGAACTTTATAATTATTATTTAAATGCATGTGTTTCCACTGTAGACAGTAAAGCTACTGCACGGAAATGGTTTGGCGTGTAAGTGATTTACAAAATGACAAACTTGAAGCAATCTTTAGTGTCTCGTCTCAATATATGAAACCCTGTTTTACAGCTCGTACTACTAATACGTTAGTGTGTGACTGTTTAGAAGCGGCATGGTTAGAACGCATTCCCACCGTGTCTATTTAAAGGTGCAATAAGCACGATTTACTGTCATATAGTGTAAGATAAGATAAGAAGAAGTCCAAAGAGGAAGAAAACAGAGAGTTATTCATGATAAAATAAAACTCTCTATCTCGTCTGTGAATTGTTGTAGTTTAAATCTTTCCATCCACTGCTCCAACGTTCACCTTCAGAGCTCCAAGTGAGTGACAATTGAACTTTTTATTGCTATCGCCAAAGCTAAAAGTCATTGTGTTTGCATCCCCCCTTCATTTCTAAAATTACCAGTTGACTTTGACTCTCTTATAGAGTTTGATTGATGATTCATTTCACGATCACAAATGTAGAATTTATCATTTTTATTTCTGTCATATTGGATTTTAAGGTGCAAATGTGTTTTTTATCTTTCTGGACACCTATGCAAATTATGCCTACATTTTTTATAATGGAGGTTTACTCATTGTGGTACTGATGGAAATCACAGACTATATAATGGAAAATATTAAAAACATTCACTTTGATTTTTTTTATAAAAGATCAGAACAATTTGGCCGAAGAAATAAAATAAATAAAAAGAAATGTCTTCATAAGAATGGATGCTGAATGAGGCCCATTGTGTGTGAAACCACCCACTGGACGCTCTGAAGCAGAAATGGTGGTAAAAGGAGTTTTCTGTCGTTTATTGATTATATTTTTTTAAATGCATGATGATCGCTAACAGCTGGCTTCTGTTCTTGCTTTCTCTCTCTTCTTCCATCTCTCTCTCTATCCCTCTCCATCTTTTCTCTCTGCTGTCTGTGCTGTGTGTGCATGTCTAACCTGAAAGGTCCTAATAGAAAGATACTGCTGGACATGCTGTGTAGTGTAGGCGTCCAGCGCTGCCTCCCACCCTCCCCCAGCAGTCCTCCCCCCTTCTCCAACAAGACCAAGCCTGCAGGCATAGGTAACGTCATTCATTTAAATGTCTCCCTGTCATTCATCGAGGGAGTTTTTATTCTCATTTTCCACACCTCTACAGTACATCACCTCTTTCATACTCCAAAGAGTACAGACTGATCGTCAACAGATGAACAGATTTGTATTGGTCATATTTAAAGGCACAATGAGGAGGATTTGTTGGTTGCGGTTTGTAAACACAATATTCAAAGTTGGTCCCTTGTAGCCTGTCGCTACGTTTTTATAGAGGTTGATGCACAGAAACACAAAATCAAAACAATCCATGGAGAAATACACACAGCCCGTATTCAGAAAACTGTTCCTTTAAACAAGGAGGATTTCTGTACATTTGTGATGTCACAAATCGTCAATATATAGACCAGTTTTAAATGTAAACTTTCTAGATGTGTCCCAGTTTATTTCCGCTTGCAGTGTATGGGAATGACATCAGCTGACAGGAAGTAAACAGGGACCCAAGCTGTTGCCTAGCAACGCAATTTAATTGCAATTCTGTTGAAATGCATTAAAATTGCAGAGAGTGCACTAAGAGTGTTTCAGAGGGTGAATACGGGCATATTCAGGCAGACAGTATCAGGAAAATAAAGTTTTTTTTTTTTTACTTTTTTACTTACTAAACATAAAATACAAGTACGCCTATGAAACCGGAAATGAACATGATATGGGACCTTTTAAATAAAAATCTCCAAGACAATTACTTTAAGTGCTCTGGGAAAATTTTTAATCATGAACAAGATCTGAGTTGTCTGTGAAACCTGAGCTGCAAGGTGTGATGTTATTTTCATGCATCAGCAAATGACCAAAAAAAATATGTGATGAGGCAGCATCGCCCTGCTCCCAAACACTATGCTGATAGTGTTTACAGTGATGGCATAGATTGTTTTTGGAAATCTTCCATGAATAAACCAAATGTCATTATATTAAGCTAAATGTTTTTTACAGATAGTGAAACTTAGACGCTCTTTGCAGGGTTCAGCGTTAATGTTTTTACTTAACTTGCCTGGTCGGGAAAGTGGGTCAGAAATCAACCTGCCCAAAGTCAATTTTTATTTGCACACATACAAATAGTTTTATTTATTAGTGGTTATCAAATAACAACAAAGACTAAAGTTAATTGTCATGTTTTATACGCCTTGCTCTCAAACTTGCAGCGAACTGCACAATACATAGTTGGAATTTCGCCCACATCCTCCAACGCCGCCCAACTAAACTCCTGTTTCCAGGATGATTGAAATGGTCGCTTGCACTTCAGCTCATAAACTTTGTCTTTATGCGCCGCAATTTTCTGATCGGTACTAAGCATGTGCATCTCTCAACAGAGATGAGAAAGAAACGAGATGGCTCAAGTTTCAAGTTTAGATATAGAGCACATTTAAAACAACAAAAGTTGGCCAAAGTACTGTACACTGGTAAAACAACAACAACACAATATACTGTATAAGAAGGCTCACTCCTTAGCTACTTCATCATCAGCTGGGAAAAAAATTTGATTATTTTTTACCACTCGCCCAATCAGGCAAGTGAGTTGGTAGATTTACTGGCCTTGTTGAGCCTTGTAAAACTCCCATGTGGCTTGTAGGAAACCCAGTGACTCTTTTCCTCCTTTATGCATACATGTGTTGGTCCCATATCAATAGCTGTTGTGATTGGCTGACAGGGTTTGGGGACATCATGTATATGGGAGCTGCAGTCAGTGCGATGAGCAGAAGCACGTCTGAAGTGGACGGACTCACAATGGAGAAAAGGAAGTGAGTAATTATGTTATTTTTACTCAGGAATATTTTCATATTTTGTATTGATTCATATTGGAGACAACAGAACAAACATTAAACATTTTTTTTAATCCTCTCCTCTGCAGGATGGACAGACTGCTGTGTCTGGATGGGGGAGGTATTAAAGGCCTGGTGTTGATCCAGATGTTGATCGCTCTGGAGAGAGAGGCCGGTCGGCCCACCAGAGAGCTCTTCGACTGGGTGGCTGGCACCAGCACCGGGGGCATCCTGGCCCTCGCTATCGTCCATGGTGTGTGTGTGTGCGTTTCCCTTTTATTTCCACATGTTTTTTATTATCACGTAGCATCAAAACAATAATTCTGTTTCTTCTATATGCAGGTAAGTCCATGGAGTACCTGCGCTGCCTCTACTTCAGGATGAAGGAGCAGGTGTTCAGGGGGTCACGACCTTATGAATCAGCACCACTGGAGGACTTTCTGAAGAAAGAGTTTGGAGAGAACACCAAGATGACAGATGTCCAATACCCCAGGTAACTCTTCATGTTGAATGTGTCCTCTAGGTAATAGGAAGAAAACTGTACAGAGACACTAGGATTAAAAATGATGATGGCGGCTCCTCCAAAAGCCTCCTATCTCCTCGCATCTCCTCCCATCATAGAGGATCTTCCAATCCCTTAAATGTATCTTGACGAAACAAGGAGCGAAGAGAGAGGAGGCTTCTGGAGGAGCCGCCATCATCACAAATTGACGTCGCTTCACATGACGCTTCAGAGGAAAGGATGCCTCATTTCTCTGAAAACATATTTCCTCGTTTCCTCTCGTTTCCCTCCTCCGTTCGCAGGAGGCGAGGAAAGGAATCAAGGAGACATGTTAGCATAATGAAAAGCATCCGCTGTCTCGTTTACCGTGTTTTGTGGGTGTCTTTTTTTGCCGCGTCATCATCATTCATCTCCTCATAGCCTGCAACCACCTGTGGGAAACACTGTTCACGTGATTTCTTTTTTTTCAACAAGCGCACTCGCCCTGCTAGAATATAAAAGTATAATGTGCTGCACACTGTCTGACAGAAGAAAAACAAAAAAACAAAAACAAATGTAGGGTCGACTTGAAGAATTTCAACTTTTTTTAAGAGCGTAAATCTCTCTAACAATAACTCTCATTTCTGTTTTTGTGTACAGGGTGATGGTGACCAGCGTTCTAGCAGACAGACATCCAGGCGAGCTGCACATCTTCAGGAACTACAACCCCCCCTCCGTCCGCAGAGTGCCCCCATACGCCACCAGTGCCACGTTCAAGCCCCTCACCATCCCACAAGGTATTCAACTAGTGGTTGTTGGTTTGCTCACTATAGGAGGCGTTGTGCACTGCATTGACACTACCACTAGATGGTGTCATAGAAAGCAAACCCTACACGTGGTGGCTTTAAATTCTGGGATTATAGCTGGGGGAAGCAGTTTAATTTTGGTGTTATTGAGCTAAAATTCCATAATAACTTATGAATATATTGTAATTCAAGTGGAACCCTTGAATTACAATATGCTGAAAGGTTATTATGGAATTTTTTTCCCAATGATGCCAAAAGTATACTGCCTACTATCGAGGCACTGGCTGAAAGCACAGCAACCTACTCCTGAATTTGCATGCCGTGGTATTCCTGACCAGCCGTGCCGTGTTGTTTGAGTGGCAGCCATGTTGTTGTTGCAGGATGGGAGGATGAGGATGTGTTGGTAGTAGGATACACAGAGGAGCCAACCAGAAAGCATAGGAAGGTGACAGATGAAGGTGTGTGTCTGTGTGTGTGAGAGACTACAAGCATTTCAGAGGAACAACCATTTTTACATGGTTAAGATTGTTTTTTTTTAATTATTAACTCACAAAATACAAACAGAAAAACAAAAGATACACAATTTTAATAATTAATCAACACAGAAATGTGTCCTGCCATTTAAAAACCAATATACAGATCCAAACCAACACTTTACAGAACAACATTATCAGTCCTAAACATGAAACGTTCCTTATATTTTCTCTCTACTTTGATCTTACAGCACAGGTATCATGCACTGTTAATACTGTAGAACAGCACTGACAGAAAAAGAAGACAATTATTAGTTGTTATCTGTTTCTTTCCCTTCCTCTTATTTTCATAGTGACATCAAGTACTTTTCCACTGTCTCATGTTTCACTGTATTCTGTCTCATTGTTTTGGAGTCTGAAGGAATAGTTTGACATTTTGGCAAATAGACTTATTCACTTTGTTTGATGAAAAGATTGATGCCACTCTCAGGTCTGTATAACGAGATAGCGATGTATACCGTGTTAATTAATGAGCTGTAGAGATGCTGCTAGGTGGATTTTGTCACCTTCCGACAGAGCCAGGCTAGCTGTTTCCCTCTGTTTCCAGTCTTTATGCTAAGCTAAGTTAGCCTGCTGCTGGTAGCTGGTATCAATCTTCTCATCTAAGCAAATAATCTTATTTCCCAAAATGTCAAACTCTTCCTTTGAATGTGATTTCATACCAAACACATGCTTACTTTTAATAGCACAGCACAAATAACACCTTTTCAGCGTGGATGAATGTGGATACTAACGGCTTCTCTCTGCACCCAGATCATCAAAGTGTCTGATTGATTTGATTGATTGATGCCTTTTTTAAATTTGAATATCCCTGTGTTTACACCAGAACAACTTGTGTGGCGAGCCGCCCGCTCCAGCGGCGCTGCCCCCACTTACTTCCGACCAATGGGCCGCTTTCTGGATGGAGGGCTACTGGCCAATAACCCGACACTAGACGCCATGTCAGAAGTCCATCAGTACAATAAAGCTTTAAAAGCAGAGGTAGGAAACCTGACAGCTGCTTCTAGTTTGACTTCTCCCTTCCATTAAGTTCACATTTAATCACTAACACAAATGAATATTTAAAGCCTTTATGTTTTATTAGATCAATTAATTATCTGTCTCCTCCTCCCTCCTCTCAGGGCCATGGAAATGAAATCAAGAGGTTGGGTATTGTGGTCTCCCTCGGTACAGGTAAGACACTTTCATTGTATCTGAACATGGAAAATATGAAAAAAAACTCCAACATCCATAAGTTATATGTCATATGATGAATGCTGTTTATCCAAGGTGCCCTTTTTAAGATGGGAGGCAGCAGTATGAAAAGTTACACAGCACGTTGTGAATAACTAACTGTCTCTGAGAGCAAAGTCTTCCTGTTTGTATCTGCAGGTAAACCTCCTCAGGTGGTGGTGAGCTCTGTGGATGTTTTCCGACCCACCAACCCTCTGGAGCTGGCCAAGAGCTTCGTGGGAGCCAAGGAGCTGGGCAAGATGCTGGTGGACTGTGTGAGTACAGAGCCATAAACGTATATAATAATATTATAATGATATAATCTGTTTTGGAGGGCGGTGGATTGCGCCCTCCGGGTTGTGAGTGAGTCACTGTCCCAAACGAGCGTAAGTATCTCGGGTGTGAAAGTGTCTTTTTGTTTCTCTCTCTCTCTGACTGGACAGTGTACAGACTCTGATGGCTGTGCAGTGGACAGAGCCGGAGCCTGGTGTGAAATGATCGACACCATCTACCACAGGTCAGCTGACTACCAACCTGCTGCACTTTGCTTCTCATTAATTCAGCCGGCTCTCTTTTTCTGTCTAGACATCTTTATCACTCCATCTCCTCTTTGGCCCACTTCTCTTTGTCTCTCATTTTCTCACACTCTTTCTTCCTCTTCTGTGTTTTAAGCCATCAGTTTATCTTTAGTGACACAAGTGCTGCAAAGTGTAGTGTTTAATGACACAGACTAGACAGATACGGCCGACAAAGAGGAAACAATTAGGTGCTATAGCTGAGTGACGAGTGACAATTCAGCTTGTTTGACTGCTCACACAATCAGACCGCCAATTAAATCAAGGAAATGCAGAATAATCATAAAGGATTCTGAGCAAGCAAATACACCACCATGACATGCATATGAAGTTAGCTATTGAGACGCTCACTTTCATACTTATAGCCATTATTTCTGCTAATAATTCACTAGAAAGAAATCCGGTACGAACTGACGTAATCTTGTAGCCACAGTAGAACAAAACGTTGGAAACGGAGTGTTGACAACGGTCAGAAGCCAGTCTGAAGCCTAATGGTTTTGTTACAGGAAATACTTTTACATACGTTTACCTCATTATTTGACACTTTGGCCACGTTTAATATGAACATATGACATTGTAACGTCATATATATATATGACAGAAAATAAGGAAAAGCATAATAGTTCCCCTTTAAATAATTTACTTGACAGCTTTAGAGTCAACAGGAAGAGAACACCTGTCATCAAACAAATGTTTAACCTTTAACAGTCATATCAAGTCCAGTTTAGTCAGTTAAAGGGTGGGTCCATTCTTTTGTTGTTTATTTTAGGTTTGTATATCATTCTGTATCTTCCCAGTGGTGTTCCTTATGTATTCAAATACAAACATTTGCATTTTGGTCAAATTATGTTTTAGCATCAAAATGCTATTTTCCTTTCAAGCCTTCTAAAAAACTGTTTCCCACATCGTGACCTGACGTAGGTTTCTGCATGACGACGAGGAATACATAACACTTTATTCAAACACAAGTCTGCAGTATTTCATAATTAGTGTTTGTCACATTGTCATTTGTCCAGTACTTTGAAGCTGTTTATTGTCTTTTGTGCAGATTGAGTCCCCAGCTGTCTCAGGAGGTGATGCTGGATGAGGTGAGTGACGCGGTCCTGGTGGACATGCTGTGGGAGACCCAGATGTACCTGTACGAGAAGAGGGAAAACCTGCAGTCTCTGGCAAAGGTGCTGCTGAACAAATGAAAGCACCAGAAACATCACACGGAGGAGGAGGCTGCGAAGAGCAGAGGAGATGGAGAATATGGGAGCTGACGGCAGAGACCTGTGAGCGGAGTCAAAAGATGAGCGAGCCATGTGATTCAAGATTGTAACGTCTGTGTTGGTGTGCTCTTTCTTTCAAACTCCTTGACTGCAATGACTCTCATATTTACGCTGAAATGTCAGGAGCAAATGTGTGAATCAAGATTAACGTAGCCTACTGAACAGCAAGTTATGTAGCATCATGCGACCGTATCACTGACCTTATCATCACTATAATGGTTCATTAAGTTTGTACATAAACCAGGGAAGGAGAGCGTGACGTTTTCTCATCTTTGATGTGTGAATACAGAGGAAATGTAGGAGGAAGTGGTGGTATCAAACTCAAAGTAGCACACACTGACTGCTAACTGTCATCCCCCTCCCCTCTCTCTCTCTCTCTTTAGTGTTGGGTTACAACTCTTATTGGTTGTGATTAAACTGTAACACTCCTCCTCATTCCTCCTCCTCTTGTTCCTCTTTTTAACCCACGTAAATACTAAGAAACTCATTATACAGACATGTCATATAAGGCCATATGATCAAGGGGACCTTGCAGTACTATTACACCATATGCAGTGTACATGTACTGTAGCACAGTGTGGATGGTGGTGACGATGAACCAGCTCTGCCTTATATGTCAGGGACCCACATTTGTACCATTTCCTTTCTTTTCACCACAACTCATTTACAGGTCTTTACTATACAAGTTATTTATACTGACTTTAAACACAATACGCCCACAAATAACTTGCTTGCTCACTGTTACAACCTCTCAGTCTACTGTGTCTTGAGCGCATATTTAACACGTACTGGACTTAAAACTAGACTTGAAGATTCAATTTACTTGAAAGAGAAAGAAACAGAAGACCCACTGCTACTTGCACAACAAATGATTTCCTATGTTTTTTTGTATTTGGATTAATTACTGAAGTGTATACTTGTATGGTAATAAAATATATTAATATGGACTTAAGTTGCTGTTTTGTTTCTTTGTTATAAGATCAAATAAGATAATCCTTTATTAGTCCCACAGCGGGGAAATCTGCAGGATTACAGCAGCAAACGGGGACAGTCCAAACAACAAGAGGCATCTGTAACAAACATAACAAGATCTAATAAATAAGCAAGTAAACAATAAAGATATAGTAAGTAAGTAAACAGTAAAAAACAAGTTGAAAAATAGACTGAATGAGTGGCTGGGTTCACATTATTGCACAGATGAATATGAAATGTTGATATTGTAGTCACACTCTTAAATATCTGGCTTGTAATTTAATCTTCCCTATAATTTATCAATTAATTAGTGTGGCCATTAAACAACTCAGAGCACAAGCATAAAACAACTTTATTTAAAGGTACAATCCATAATCCAATTACACAAAGGTTCACCCCATCACCAAAACTCAAAACAACAGGTAAGGACTTACTGTATGTTAGATAGATAACAACTAAAACTTAGTTTTAGATGTTGATGCTGTCTTTGTAGAATAAAATTAGTAAAATATCTTGTGTTTTCAGATAAGAAACACAAGATATTGTGGCAAATACATGAATAAACCTGTAACTTATATGGTCAAAACTTTACTCACAAGGCTTTCAGAGCCTGGTTTCAATCTAAAGATACTGTATATCGCTGCACCCTTTAAATGTGATGATGAATTAAGTTTTGTTGCGTAAACACTTTATTCATAGATTTATTTAAAGGTTAAAGGTCCATATCAACAGATGGAAGTTGTTTATGCTGCTTGAGTTGGACCCTCACTCTTTGTTAACGGAACAATTTGTTGTTTGAATGTCTTTTTTGTGTTGTTTTTGTCTTTATTGCTGTCAACACGGTCAACAAGAATTTAAATTTTTGACAATTGAAATATATCATAAAGGCTTGTAATTGAATCTTGTATAATAAAGGCAAAAAAGATGAAAAAAAGTACCTATTCTTATTGTGCAGTGACAATAAAGTTTAATCTAATCTAATAAAAAGCATCATACCCCAGTAAAGGGGATGTGTCTAGAAGGAAGCCCCCAAACCGCGAAATCCGATCTGAGATCTGCAAAAACTCTCGCGAGATTTGCTGCCCGACGGCCCATCCTAACTTTAACTATTCCAGATCAATGCCCAACATTAACAGTCTCGCGAGAGTTTCCCCGGTTTGGGGGCTACCCTCTAGCCTCTACACAGAAAAGGCGTCACAGAGACCCCTAGCGGTCTTTCAGGAGACCGAAGAGGACAGTCAGTATTCAGCTAGCTGAAGCTTTCTGCTGCAGGTCACTGCTGTAACTCTACACTGTATAGAAGAAGGACGAAAAGCATTAGCTAGCTGCTCTTGAAAACAAAACAACACGAATAAAAGGAATAAACATTCCATCCTGTAATAATTAATGCTACTACTGTCAGCTAGTGAATCTGCACAATTCTCAATTTAGAAACCAACCATGAACTGCTTTAGCTGCTAAGAAACACAGCTGTAGTTGGACACAGTAACTGGAACATTGTACTTCCATCCTGTAATAACTACGACTGTAAGTTAGTGAATCTGCACATTTCTCAATTTATAAATAACTAACGTTTATTAATATTATTAACACCTAAATCAGCACATATTTTTGAGAACCAGTTTTTGTCTTAACTTTGTCAGAAAGGTGTTTCTCTTCAGAGCTAACGCCAATTTATTTTCAAGATATTATCTAGATATTGTCTTGTTTGAATGCTTTGTCCTCTAACGTTATAGAACTGCACTGACAATGTCCTAATATATATTAAAAGATCCCTCAGGAAGATGTTTTATGATACAGTTGACATTATTGTGCAAGATGATGAATAGCCCTGCAGGGCTTTTTGTTTTAACTTTGATGAATTTTAACTAAGTTTTATAAAAATATTAGGTTATTTGTCTTAGGGTTGATTCTGCATATTGGAAAGTATGGTGTCCAATCCTTGTATTTTGACACAGTGAAAGTCTGCTGGGTTCAACAGACTGGACCATGGGTTAATCAGAGTAACTAAAAGGTTCTGGTTTCTCTTGCTACAACAGGCAGTGGGTGTCCATCAGCGCTCTCAAGTGTGCTCCTGAGGTGTCCATAAGATGCTGGATGTCTGCCTGCTGACTCACAGTAAGCTACTGTAGATAAGATCATCAATGAACTGAATAATATACAAGTTCTGTTCATCACAGAGGCAGGTGTGTTGTTACATTCAGTCTCTTTAAGGTTTTCTTTGCTGTGTTGTACAGATTCTAGGGATCCACTGCCTGGCCATCATGCCTGAAAGTAAAGAAAATAATGCTGCATTAATGTGCTGTGGGTTAAACATGTAGCAAAGTATTTAAAATTACATGAAAAAAAACAGTCTTCTCAGTTTATGCAGTTTCATTGCAAGGCTCACAATAACCTTTTAAATAAGTATGAAATTTGTAACCTTGAAGTTTTATGAAAGCAGATCAGTGTTGTGACGATGGGCGTAAGTACCCTTGAATTTTGACCATTAATCATCGTCCCAACATTGAATATCTTTCAAGTTTTATCAAACTTGTACCTTTAGGATTTAAGATTAATGGCCCATCCTGTGATACGCTACATCATTCTTACAGTAGATCCCTCAAACAGATCCTGAATCAGCAGTAATAGCAAGAGATACTTACTCAGGGGTTGTGTTGGGTCTGAAGTTGACAACAGCGTAGGGGGTGAGATCTTGTTCTTGAGGCGGATGTGTCTGGACTGTGCTGTAGAGAGGATCTGATTGGTTCTGACGGAAGTGGACTCTGCTATAGTGAAGATCATCCTGCTCTGTTGGTTGAGCTGAGATGTCGTCATACACAGGACCAGAGTTTACCTGATAAAGAGACGAGAGAAATTATTTAATGTTACACGTAATTTAAATCCTCCTAAGTAGGCCTCTAAAGTTATTCCAACTAGAGCTCAACTGGATGGGAGGGTTAGCACAACATAGCTGGTACTGGAGTAGTCTTGGATACCTTTAGAAGTGTTAATCAAAAATATGTTCATTGATTAAATAAAATACAATTGTGCAGAGAAAACCTAATTGTATTGCAGCTTTTACAGACTTATAAAGTGATAATGTAATTGTCATCAGTGGTGAACATCAAATTTAATGGTATGTGTTCACACCAAGAACTTTTCGCACGGTGCGATTACATACAAAGTCAATGCAAAGAGGTGAATAGAAGCGAATTCGCACTAGGCACGAGGGAGTTGAAATATTTCAACTCAAGTGAGAAACTCAAGTGACGATGTGTTGTGAAAGCCTATCGGCGTTGAGAATCTCCTCCTGTTGTCACTGACGTCCTGACATTGTTGAATCAGAAATGGAGGAATTAAATCTTGTATGTGTCTGTGGTCACCCAGAGCTACGATAGTACATCATATCTGTACAGAGACTGGACCAAACTCTGTGTATAAATGTATGTGTATAAACCACAGACTGTCTATGGTAGAAACAACAACGTCGCTGCTGTTTTTATGCCTAGATGACTTTGTGTTGAGTGTTAATAGAGCAGCTGCATAGCCTGGCACTGATCCATCCAAACTCCATTAAAAAAAACAAGCATTTTAAAAATTGTTTGCTTGTCGTCTTGCGTACAGACCTGACAAAGCATGAATTCAGACTTTTTACAAATCAACATCATTATACAGTTATTTCGGCATCATTTTGATCTGTTTAATGCAATTAAATCACAGCACAATCTGTTTATTTTGGGTTCATACCGCAGTAGCGACGTGTAGTTTGCTAGATACAGTCAGTACAATGACACTGTATGTGAATACAGCTCGCCGCCGGGTGATGTTATGAATCCAGACACAACGGCGTTTGGTTTTCTGTCATATCTGGGACTTCTACAAAATGTACAAAGCAGCAAAAATGGTTATTTCTTCCATGGTTGATGGTGGAAAGAAAAGTTGTTGGTATCTATGGACACAAGCTCCTTCTCCTCTCCTGCGTGTTCAGAGCGAATGAACACAAATGATACCGACGGTCCAACTCGCGTGAGTAAAGCAAGATGAAAATTCTCTTCGCCTTTGTTCCGAACACAGCCTAATGTTTTATGAAACACTGATTGGCCTGATATGGACTGCAGTGGAACAAGATTTACATTGCACATTATAGGACCCATTATGGGACAACATGTTTCTATGTCACCAGAATAACAGTGTTGAGTTAAGAAGGAAGAAACAAGGTACAGTAGGGGGAATGATGTTGTGATTTTAGTGAGGGAGAAAAATCTGAACATTTGTGAGATGAAGCTGTTGTCGGATGAAAGAATCATTCCTTCTGCAGAGAAGCAGGAAAGAAGACGGTGATGTTTTTCTATTGTAGCAGAATTAATTAATTTCTTTCTTTTACCTGCTGCAAGTTGTCTGATGTTTCAGTTCTAGGAGATTGTCTGGAAGTCCTCTTTCTTCTGATTAGAGAAATGAGTGAATGTAAATTAATAAGTGATGCCAGGTTAGTGTGTGAATGTCGTTCCTCTGAAACAGAGGACAGTGTTGCTCACCTGATCCAGCAGAAGACAGAGAGGGGTATTATAACCAGGAGAGCAGCACAGACTCCTGCAGCTGCTGCTGGTGTCCATTTCCCCCTCATACTCTGGACAGTGAGAGTCTCTTCATGAGAGCTGCTGTTGTTGTGGGTTCTGACAGCACAGGAGTATTTTCCTGCATGCTGACTGCTGACTGGGTCTAGAACCAGGTGTTTGTTTTGGTTCTCTGTCAGGGTCAGAGGTCGACTGTTGAAGAACCAGATGTAGTTTGTGTTGTCAGTCAGAGGACAGCTGGTACTGCAGGTCAGTGTGACTCTCTGGTCCTCTGTCACCACTGCAGAAGGACTAAACTGAACTTTCACACCTGAAAGATGGTTAGAGCGGTCAGTAAATCCTCAGTAAGTCCTCATACCTATACAATAAAATAGGTTGTTTGTCAGTGTCTTCTTAAACAACCCACATACTGTAAAAGACTCATATACGTGTTAAGTTAGGTCTGGTTAAGTTTAAAAACTGTGGTACTAGTTAAGGTTAGAGAAAGATCTCCTTCATGCTATAAAGTAAAGACGTGAACTGTGAACTCTAGTGTCAAAGTTGCATGTTCTGTACATCCAACAAGACAACGTTGAATGACTGACAGGCCATTTCATGCTTCATGGAATACATGAAGCATGAATCAGCCTTTTATTGTGCTGACTGCTGGTAGTACATGGTGTGGAAGTCAGAAAATCACTATACAAAAATAATGTATTTAATCTAAAGTATTACCTGTGACAACTAAAGTCACTCCAGGTTTCCATCCTTCATCTCTCTGGAGTCTGAGTGTGTATTTTGCTGAGTCATCCTTCTTCAGGTTATTGATTCTCAGGATGTGGTGATTCTTCATGTTGTCATGATACGTCACACGACCTGCAGCCTTCATTCGCTCTACAACTCTTTCTTTCCCACTTCTCTTTATTTTATACCATAATTTATATTTTGGCTGCTGGTTCTCAGAATAATCACTAGAAATGTTCACTGAAGAACCTTCCAGAGCACAGATTCTCCTGCTGACATAATTCACACTCCAGCAGTCGCTGTTATCAACACCTGAAATAAAGATAAGAGACAAGAGGCAGTTTCACTTTAAGAACTTTCTACACATAAAAGATAAAGATATTTGAATCATAACCAGTGTCGGAAATTAACTTTTTTGTCCACCTGTCACTGGCTTGTGAATTCTAAAATTAGGGGTGAGAAAGAATCGATTTACGTATGTGTCGCAATTTGTTTTTGTTGTTACAATTTTTTAATTCTTTTTTTTATGCCAGAATCAATATATTTGCTTCATTTCAGTCTATGTGGAGGTAGAAGGAAGTCACCGCTTATATTGTTGTAGTCTGAGTAACGTGACGTCATATCTGTTCTGTATCCGTCAACCAAAGCAAACCGCAATGAGCCGAAGCGGGAAAGTAGAAAACAGCGGAGGGTCTGCGTGGTTACGACCTGCACCCTCACATTATAAATCCAAAGTGGTAAACATTACACATCCAGTAAAGTATGGAAACACTTTGGGTTTCACACATTGACAGGAAAAGCAGAGCTAGACATCACGGCTTAAGCTGCATGCTAACTCTGTCATGGACAGGAAACGTTATCGTATTGCGGTAACGTGCGGTCAAGCCAGTCGTCACTCTCATCTCCGTGATCAAATGGGCCGACGCTACGACTTTAGAGAACCCATATACTGACATTTATGTTAAATGCATTCAAACGGCCCCGATGGAGCTGACCATGGATGTATAAAGAGAACGGAGCTGACGGGAGAGCTAGAGACGAACTTGGAGAAGTTAGAGGAAGTAGACTTGTGGGACTATGTCTGGTTTTCAAAATAAGGTGTTAACAAAGGGAACTGTATATACAAAGTACATATAGAGAAATAAGATTGATTGGATTACATTTACCAGAAGTATAAAACATTACATGTGTCTTATAAATTAAAAAGAAAATACCACTAATTTATGAAGGAAATGTGTTTATTCTTTGATTTTTGTGTTGATGGAAAACAATTAATAAATAATTCCTGACAATGACTGATATATTTGACTTCAGGACATCTCTGACTACATACATGCTGAAAATCAAACATTTTTACTGCATTAATTTAGATATTTTCCAAATTAAAAATCCCTAGAAGTATACGTCTCAGCTTTTCCCATGGTCTAGTGTTAAAAAAGTTAACAAAAATCACAATAAATCATAATATAGAATCGCTATACCTAAAAATCACAATACATACCAAATCGGCACCCGAGTATTATGGAATCAGGAGATAGGTGTATCGTATCAGCTCTATCCAAAATCTACCAGTCACTCAATAGAGTATCATTGTTTTTTCGGTTGGTGAGTGAAGCAAATCCAACAGCCACTTGTATATTTTACCAGCATTTGGCTGGTGTTCATTTCCAACCCTGATCATAACACTACAAAAAATGTATTAAATCAATCAATCAATATTAAAATCATCATATTTCTCGTTGCCATTTGTAGACAATTAACACAAATATCCCAATTTATAAGTTTACAAGTTAGTTCGTACTCACAGACTTCATCAGAGTGTAGATCCTCACGGCCTTTTACAGCACAGGAGAAACTTTCAGCAGAAGTGGTGGGAACTATAACCTCTTTCTCTCTCACTAAATATCTGCTCTTATACCATATAAAGGCAGTTGGAGGACAGCTGGAGTTACAGGTCAGTCTGACATGGTCTGGTTTTGCTGCAGGACTCATTTGAACATGTACTTCTGTTGGGAGATGATAAATACATTTTTCATCAATTGTTTGATTAAATACATTTATTATATTATATATAAACTCATCATTCTGATGATTTATTTATCCAAAATTAAGCAAGCAAACAAAGCATAAAGAAAACATGGATGTCGCTACCTCTCTTGTTCTGGTAAAAAAACATAAGCCGAACCCAGGTGCATGATGGTCCTACCTGCCTACCTACTTATATAACCATGAGTACCCAAAGAAAACAAAAAACTAATTATACAAAAAACGAAATATACTGAACAAGAAAATAGTTAAACTCAACAAATAACTTTCAAAGGAGAACGCTACGAAAAATAATATCTCAGTAAACATGTAAAATAATAAATCAAACAATACTACTTATTATTAGTAAAACAACAAATAAATACGAACAACAAATAAATAGCTCTTACAATGAGTTTAAAGGATTAGAGGTGTGGGGGTAGGAGATGTGTTTGTGGATGTTTATGGAAACTCAACCTGTTGGATATGTGATGGAGCAGGGCTCATCCTCTGATGTCTGCTGAGAAGAACACATCCTCCCTTTAGCATAGGTCACTTTAAAGCAGGTCGATGAGACAGAATCTGGACAAAAAGAAAAGAGATACCTTATTTATATTTGTGATGGTCAGATGTATTGTGTGTTGTTGTTTCTCAATGATTCCACTTTTCTTGAAAGTGTAACTTGTTAGACTACAGGTTGTGTAACATGATGAGGAGCTGCTGGTTGTCACTCACCCACTGAGACTTGAGGGGCTCTGAGGTCCTCGTAGCCTTTGATAGCACAGGAGTATGTGACTGCTTCCTCACTGCTGACCAGCTGTTGGTACCAGGGAGACCAGTCCTGATAGAGGAACTCTCTGTTCTTGTACCAGATGTAGACTGCAGGGTTTTCAGTCAGAGGACAGCTGGTGCTACATATCAGTGTTACTGTCTGTCCCTCTGTGGTGGGAATCACCTTCACCTGCAGGTCTGGGATGATGGCGTTGATTTAGACTTCATATTGTTATTATTCTTAAAGTAATACATTAGTAATAAAGAAGTGGCAACCACTGTACCTGCAACATGGAGCTGAATTCTGTTTTCCCAGCATTTTTCTGGTTTGTCAGTTTCTCTGCAGCAGTAAAGATTTCCATCCCTCTCTGTCAGATCTTTGATTGTCAGAGTGAAGTTACTCTCTGCAGACATGTTGTATGTTACACGATTTCCATCTGCAGAGATCTCATTCAGAGTGTACTTGTTGTTGCCAATCCAGTGTACAGTGTACCATTTCCTGGTTGAAGTGGGATGTTGAGCTGAGCAGGGCAGATCCACTGATGAACCTTTTAAAGCACAGATGATGTTTGCTCGTCCCTGAACCCCTTTAACAGAAGATTTCATCAGCAAACATCTGGACACATTATACTTCTTGTAACATTCTTCTCTTTACTAACTGGTCAATGATAGTAGTATGATGCTGTAAAGGATCTTAATGATGTACTGTAATACATCTAAAGAGCTTGTAACAGCACAATATGTGAAAATCTTGATGGTTCAAATCTTCTTTTATATCAGTCTGCAATTTCCTACAATTTGTCTACAAATGAACACCTACTGTACACTCCTGAAAAACTTTTTTTTAACAGATCACAGTTTATTATTATTATTATTATTATTTAAGAAAGGATAAACAGTCATTCATACCTGAGATGAACAGGATGAAACCCATAAACACATATCCAGCTCCTGATATCAACATGGCTGCTGTCGTCTTCAGCTTCTAATCAGAAAGGTGATTCTATAATTTAATGACCTTATTACAACTGTTGTTTTTATAAAACATTTATAAAAATATAGAATATAAACGGATGATGAAAATCAACAGCAGTCTTCTTCCAGAGACAGAATGGACTGTTGGCCAGTGTGAGGGCGGCTGGAAGACAAACTGCAGCTCTGACACCAAACAGTCACTTCCTTCCTGAGACTTCTAGTGAAGAACCTATATAGCGCAGTAGTTATTTGACGTCATGTTTTGTCATTGAAAACTTTGACTTTAACTTCACTCTGTATTTAATCCAAATTATTATTGTTTTGTATTGTTACATGTTGACAGAGTGTCTTCATGCAACATGCATTAGGAGTAAATTACATTATGTTTTCATCATATCAAAGTTCTCAGAGTGAGAGGTGTGAAGCAGAGACGTGTGAAGCCGTCTGTGGTTTTTTTGTGGTAGAAAAAAAAGCTGCAGCCACAAATAGCTACGATCTTTTAGTTCACCTCATCACATGCAGAGCACCATATATTTTTGACAGTAAAAACTGTTTAACAAAAACCTTTTTTTGCAGTAACAGCTGAGAATCCTCCATAACGTAACACAACATGAAGCACACTAGAAACTGCCACACAGTGATGAAACAAGCTTTTCTGGCAAAGTGATCTGTGCTATAGATTAGATGTGGCCAACCAGTCAGACACTGAGAGCCACGTCATCACAAAATGCACACACACACATTTCCATTAAGAAGCAATAGTATTTTATTTTATTTTCTTGCATTTAGCTACAACATTATGCCTAGCAAAGAACGTATGTTGCTAAGAAGTGAAAGTCAATTGTTCGTTCCATTGCAACGTCAGCGCCCAGCAGCAAAGCTACTCTTCCGCCGTAGTGGCGTACAAAAGTAAAGCAAAATTATTTCTATTCTCTTGTCATCATTTTAATGTTTCTACTGAAATGACCTGTGTTGAGCAGTAAAACTATTATAAATATACATACTATTATAACAATTTACTTACTTACTTATTAAACTTTTTTGCCCGGCTGCTTCCCAGAGGAGCATAAAGTGAGCGATGGACATAAATGGAAGTTGGTAAAATCCAGCACACAGATTTTGAGCGCAATCTCAAACCAGGGATGTATAAGAGGTTGTGTCCTGTTCTTTTGCCCTGCGTGTCAGTAAATAGCCTACAACTCCATTAAATTCTGTTTATATCATGCTACTAGTGCTACTAGCTACTGGCCAATAGCCGGTTGTTTGGGAACAGAGACGTTAATACATCCACCACGGTACAGGCTTACAGCATACAGCCCATGGGTGTATTATAAGATAATAAAAATGATTATTGGAGCCAATATATCCATTATTACAGCTGCATACAGCTAGCAGGAAGCTGGCAGAACCGCATATGTCATATGAGCGTGCAGGACGGTGCAGTCCCGTGGGTCTGATGCACGTTCATTATGTCGAGGAAAATAACTCTGGATTCAGCTGTTAGTAACTTTTAGAACATAATGATTTAAATGATGGATATTTAAGTGTTCGTACTGGGAAGTTGATTTACTTAAAAAAATCAGATCCTCTGATTTACAGACGTCTCTTTATACATCCATGGACACAGACTCATTGGAGTTTTCAGTCCAAAATGGTGGCAGCTCCATCTAGTGGCTGTTGTCAAAAAAGCACCAGAGTTTAGTCTCTGTGCTTCTCCTCTCTTTGTCCCTAGTTGAGACGCTGATTCACCTGCCACTAATGGGGCTTTCAACTGATCTGATCTGTGGCGTCTTTGCTTGTAAAACATGGAATCTGTTCTCAAATCATTGTTGGGAGTTTTCACACAGTGTTGCATGCTGCAGTCTACTCGCTCTTAGCTCTTCAGCTGCTCGTCCACTTGCATCCTACACACAGGCAAAGTGCATCACACCTCCTATTTGAAGATGTGTCTTAAAGAGCTCAGGTTTGTTGGCATGATTGTGTTTGTGAAGCTCAGTACTTTTGGGAAACCTGCGGTCCACATTAGCATGAAGTGAACTGAAAAGCTGCTGCATTGTTACAGTGAAGTCTGGTATATCAGACAGAAAAGTTTCTCATTGCGTTCAGCAGAAAGAAATATGAGCTTGCCCTTATGTTTGCACTTTGCTTTACACTTGCCTGTCCCTGCTATGTTACTTTAGTTATTCTAGTCACTTAAACCTTCAGGGGAGGGTCCTTTACAAAATACCATGGTAACAAAGTTTTGTTTAGCGAGAAGGCTCTAGGGTGGAGTAGAGATCATCTGTGTGGTCCTCAGAGAAGTGGAGTCTGCCATAGTGATGGTCATCCTGCTCTGCTGATCGAGCTGATATGTTTTCATACATGGAACCGAGGTTTATCTGAGGAGACAAGACAAATAAAATGACTTTACATTCAAAAGTTTGGCTGATCCTCCTATCAGAGCATTATAACGTTCAACTAGAGCTCAATTGATGAGAGTTTTTTGAAGCCTTTTTAGGTATATTTTGCAAATGTTTGGTGGCTTGAAAATGTGTTCACCTATTTAGTGTTTCATCCTAAAGATTATTTTAGAAGAATGATTCATGTATTGGCTCATTAAAACTGTGCAATGAAAATACTACTTAATTGCAGGTTTTAAATAGCTGTCCTGTCAATAGTGAACATCATGACTGGTCGAATCCAATGAATTAGAAAAGGCTGATATTTATGGACGACAGAACCTGCCAAAATCAAAAAACTAAATGAACAAATAAATAAATAACTTGATAAATAAATAAATTTGCCACTAAAAGCAGAAAAAAATATGTTAAACATAACTGTAGTTCTTAATTAATTGATAAAATATAAAACATAAATTGATATTTCTGTTTTAATTTGCTTTTTTATGTATTTACCTTTGCATTAATTCCCTTATTTATTTACCCCTTTGTTTAATTTCCACTTTTATTTATTCATGTATATATTTTCATATATTATTAAACCTATACATTTAAAAATAAATTAAAAATAAATAAATATATAATAAATGCAAAAATAAATAAATAAAAATAAATGCAAAAACAAATAAATTTACTAAAGAATTCTTTAAAATAATAATAAATAAAAGTGGAAATTAAACCGAAGAGTAAATAAATAAGGGAATTAATACAAAGGTAAATAAATTAAAAAAGCTAATTGAAATAGAAATATCCATTTATGTCACATTTTAACAGTTAATTAAACATTTATTTTTACTTACTTTTAATGGTATATTTATTTATTTATTTATTTATCAACCAGGTGATGAGCACAACTGAAGAGAAGTCTACAGGATTAGAAGGTCATGATTTAGGTGAGACAGATTAAAACCTGAGAGGCATAAATTGAAGCTGCTGTCCTGTCTGTGAAGAAATGATCAATACTTTTGAAGAAGAGCAGGATAGAAGACAGTGATGTCTCTCTAATGGAGCAGAATAACTGTATAAATCCTGTTTTTTACCTGCTCCATGTTGTGTGATGTTTCAGCTCTTGGAGATTGACTGGAAGTCCTCTTTCTTCTGATTTATGAAATAAATGAATATGTGAGTGAATAAGTGATTTCAGGTTAGTGTATGAATGTCATTGCTCTGAAACAGAGGACAGTATTGCTCACCTGATCCAGCAGAAGACAGAGAGGGGTATTATAACCAGGAGAGCAGCACAGACTCCTGCAGCTGCTGCTGGTGTCCATTTCCCCCTCATACTCTGGACAGTGAGAGTCTCTTCATGAGAGCTGCTGTTGTTGTGGGTTCTGACAGCACAGGAGTATTTTCCTGCATGCTGACTGCTGACTGGGTCTAGAACCAGGTGTTTGTTTTGGTTCTCTGTCAGGGTCAGAGGTCGACTGTTGAAGAACCAGATGTAGTTTGTGTTGTCAGTCAGAGGACAGCTGGTACTGCAGGTCAGTGTGACTCTCTGGTCCTCTGTCACCACTGCAGAAGGACTAAACTGAACTTTCACACCTGAAAGATGGTTAGAGCGGTCAGTAAATCATCAGTAAGTCAGTAAACAATAAAATAGGTTGTTTGTTAGTGTCTTCTAAAACAACCCACATACTGTAAAAAGACTCATATACATGTTAAGTTAGGTCTGGTTAAGTTTAAAAACTGTGGTACTAGTTAAGGTCAGAGAAAGATCTCCTTCATGCTATAAAGTAAAGACGTGAACTGTGAACTCTAGTGTCAAAGTTGCATGTTTCTGTACATCCAACAAGACAATAATTTACTGAAAGGCTGATTCATGCTTCATAGAATACATGAATCATGAATCAGCCTTTTATTGTGCTGACTGCTGTTAGTACATGGTGTGGAAGTCAATAATTCACTACACAAAAATAATGTATTTAATCTAAAGTATTACCTGTGACAACTAAAGTCACTCCAGGTTTCCATCCTTCATCATCTCTCTGCAGTGTGAATGTGTATTCTGCTGAGTCATCCTTCTTCAGGTTATTGATTCTCAGGATGTGGTGATTCTTCATGTTGTCATGATACGTCACACGACCTGCAGCCTTCATTGGCTCTACAACTCTTTCTTTCCCCCTTCTCTTTATTTTATACCATAATTTATATTTTGGCTGCTGGTTCTCAGGATATTCACTAGAAATGTTCACTGAAGAACCTTCCAGAGCACAGATTCTCCTGCTGACATAATTCACACTCCAGCAGTCGCTGTTATCAACACCTGAAATAAAGATAAGAGACAAGAGGCAGTTTCACTTTAAGTACCTTCTACAGATAAAAGATAAAGATATTTAAATCATAACCAGTCTTGGAAATTAACCCTTTTGTCCACCTGTCACTGTGGCTGGTGGATTCTAAAATTAGGGATGAGAAAAAAATCAATTCACGTATGTGTCGCAATTTTTTTTTGTTACAATTTTGAAATAGATTTTTTAATGCCAGAATCGATATATTTGCTTCATTTGAGTCTATGTGGAGGTAAAAGGAAGTTACAGCTTTTATTGTTGTAGTCTGAGTAACGTGACATTATATCCGTTCCGTATCTATCAACCAAAACAAATCACAGTGAGCCGAAGCGAGAAAGTAGAAAACGGCGGAGGGTCCGGGTGGATACGACCTGCACCCTCACATTTAAATCCAAAGTGGTAAAATGGGCCGACGCTACGACTGTAGAGCACCCATATACTGACATTTATGTTAAATGCATTCAAACGGTCCCGATGGAGCTGACTATGGATGTATAAAGAGAACGGAGCTGACGGGAGAGCTAGTGACGACCTTGGAGAAGATAGCGGAAGTATACATGTGTGACTACGTCCGGTTTTCAACATAAGGCGTTAACAAAGGGAACTGTATATGCAAAATACATATATGGAAATAATATTGATTGGATTATAACAAAAATCGCAATAAATCATAATATTGAATCGCAATACTTATAGAATCGCTATACTTAAAAATTGCAATACATATCAAATCAGGAGATAGGTGTATCGTACCAGCTCTATCCAAAATCTAGCAGCCACTCAATAGAGTATCATTGTTTTTTTGGTTGGTGAGTGAAGCAAAATCTAGCAGCCACTTACATATTTTACCAGCATTTGGCTGGTGTTCATTTCCAATACTGATCATAACACTACAAAAACATATATTAAATCAATCAATCAATATTAAAATCATCATATTTCTCATTGTTATTTGTAGACCATCAACACAAATATCCCATTTTATAAGTTTATAAGTTGGTTCGTACTCACAGACTTCAGCTGAGCGCAGATCCTCACGGCCTTTTACAGCACAGTAGAAACGTTCAGTAGCATTGGTGGGAACTATAACCTCTTTCTTTCTCACTAAATATCTGTTCTTATACAATATAAAGGCAGTTGGAGGACAGCTGGAGTTACAGGTCAGCCTGACATGGTCTGGTTTTGCTGCAGGACTCATTTGAACATGTACTTCTGTTGGGAGATAACAAATACATTTTCATCAATTGTTTGATTAAGTAAATGTATTATATTATATATAAACTCAAAACATGATTGATCTGGGAAGAGAGAAGGTGTAAAACTCTGGTTATTTTGCTTTTAACAAAATATAAATAAGAAAAGAAAACAGTAAAGATATGAATGCAGTGGCCATTTGTCATCATTCTGATGATTTATTTATCCAAAAGCAAGCAAGCAAACGAAGCACAAAGAAAACATGGATGTTGCTGCCTCTCTTGTTCTGGTAAAAAAACATAAGCCCACCCAGGTGCATTATGGTCCTACCTGCCTACCTACTTATATAACCATGAGTCCCTAAGGAAAACAAAATACTAATTATACAAAAAACGAAATATACTGAACAAGAAAATAGTTAAACTAAACAAATAACTTTCAAAGGAGAACGCTACGAAAAATAATATCTCAGTAAACATCTAAAATAATAAATCAAACAATACTACTTATTATTAGTAAAACAACAAATAAATACTAACAACAAATAAATAGCTCTTACAATGAGTTTAAAGGATTAGAGTTGTGGGGGTAGGAGGTGTGTTTGTGTGTAAATGTTTTAGAAACTCAACCTGTTGGATATGTGATGGAGCAGGGCTCATCCTCTGATGTCTGCTGAGAAGAACACATCCTCCCTTTAGCATAGGTCACTTTAAAGCAGGTCGATGAGACAGAATCTGGACAAAAAGAAATGGTGTCAGTTTTTGGTGAATTTAGTCAATTAATTATTGTATTTCAGGAGCTTTATAATTTAAGGCTCTGATGCATGAATAACAAAATGATTCTTGAAAGTGTAACAACAGGTTATGTAACATGATGAGGAGCTGATGGTTGTCACTCACCCACTGACACTTGAGGGGCTCTGAGGTCCTCGTAGCCTTTGATAGCACAGGAGTATGTGACTGCTTCCTCACTGCTGACCAGCTGTTGGTACCAGGGAGACCAGTCCTGATAGAGGAACTCTCTGTTCTTGTACCAGATGTAGACTGCAGGGTTTTCAGTCAGAGGACAGCTGGTGCTACATATCAGTGTTACTGTCTGTCCCTCTGTGGTGGGAATCACCTTCACCTGCAGGTCTGGGAAGATGGCGTTGAATTAGACTTCATATATATTGTTAATATTCTTAAAGTATTAAATTAGTAATGAATTATTGACAACCACTGTACCTGCAACACGGAGCTGAATACTGTTTCCCCAGCAGTTTTCTGGTTTGTCAGTAGTTTCTCTGCAGCAGTAAAAGTTTTCATCACTTTCTGTCAGATCTTTGATTGTCAGAGTGAAGTTACTCTCTGCAGACATGTGGTACGTTACACGATTTCCATCTGCAGAGATCTCATTCAGAGTGTACGTGTAGTTTTCAAGCTGTACAGTGTACCATTTCCTGGTTGAAGTGGGATGTTGAGCTGAGCAGGGCAGATCCACTGATGAACCTTTTAAAGCACAGATGCTCTTTGTTCGTCCCTGAACCCCTTTAACAGAAGATTTCATCAGCAAACATCTGGACACATTTATACTTCTTGTAACATTCTTCTCTTTACTAACTGGTCAATGATAGTAGTATGATGCTGTAAAGGATCTTAATGATGTACTGTAATACATCTAAAGAGCTTGTCACAGCAGAATATGTGAAAATCTTTATGGCTAACATTTTCTTTTATATCAGTCTGCAATTTCCTACAATTTGTCTACAAATGAACACCTACTGTACACTCCTGAAAAATATTTTTTCTTAACAGATCACAGTTAGTTATTATAATTATTATGATATAAGAAAGGATAAACAGTCGAACATACCTGAGATGAACAGGATGAAACCCATAAACACACATCCAGCTCCTGATATCAACATGGCTGCTGTCGTCTTCAGCTTCTAATCAGAAAGGTGATTCTATAATTTAAGAACCTTATTACAACTGCTGTGTTTATAAAACCTTTATAAAAATATAGAATATAAACGGATGATGAAAATCAACAGCAGTCTTCTTCCAGAGACAGAATGGACTGTTGGTCAGTGTGAGGGCGGCTGGAAGACAAACTGCAGCTCTGACACCAAACAGTCACTTCCTTCCTCATTATTATTCTTAGTCAAATAGAAGACTTCTAGTGAAGAACCTATATAGCACAGTAGTTATTTGACGTCGTATTTTGTCATTTAAGAGGTGTGAGAGCTGAGAAATGTGAAATTTCACATTATTACACATAACTTAATTTCTGAACTTATTTGTTTTGGTTTCTTTGTATTTATAGATTACTTGGGTTGTTACCAACATCTGGTGAAAATGTCATGTCAATAGCACCTTTGGAAATATATTTACTGAGAAAAATGGTGACGTGTTCAATACTTATTTTATCTGCTGTATATGACATAAAATAAGGAAAAGCATAATAGTTCCCCTTTATATAATTTACTTGACAGCTTTAGAGTCAACAGGAAGAGAACACCTCTCATCAAACAAGTGTTTAACCTTTAACAGTCATATCAAGTCCAGTTTAGTCAGTTAAAGGGTGGGTCCATTCTTTTGTCGTTTATTTAGGTTTTATATCATTCTGTATCTTCCCAGTGGTGTTCCTTATGTATTCAAATACAAACATTTGCATTTTGGTCAAATTATGTTTTAGCATCAAAATGCGTACCCTGGGGCGACCTTGAGCTTACTCAGTAGAGCGTGCACTAGCGTAGGCAGAGTCCTTGGCAGCGGCCCGGGTTCGACTCCAACCTGCAGCCCTTTCCTGCGTGTCATCCCCTCTCTCTCCCCCCTTTCCTGTCACTCTCCAGCTGCTCTAATAAAGGCAATAAAAGCCATAAAATAATATCTTTAAATATAGGGTACACTTAAACTGATATTGATTTTGTAAGGTCTAAAATCCGTTTTTCTGCTGCTCCTGTCCACAGCTGCTTTACCTCGCCGTCAGACAGTCCTTTCTGAGGGGCAACTGAAGCCGTTATATCGCTCTCTTCAAAGCCACCAGACTCCATTCACAAAAACAGTAATTTTACCTCTCCGAACACAGGAACTAACCCTTTTAGTTATTTCCAAACTTAGCACAGCTAACGTTGACTCAGCTAGTGCTAGCGTTCACGTTATTCATACCCTTATTGATTAGCTTACTGTGATAACCTACGTCACTGCTTTCTGCTAACGGCTGAGTGGGCGTTTAAATTTGAAAAGGAGAACGCAGATGGAGTCGACCTTTAATGAAACCGTTTGAAACTGAAAACAAAATAGCCCGTAGAGGAATACATAACACTATTTAAACACAAGTCTGCAGGATTTCATTATTAGTGTTTGTCACATTGTCATTTGTCCAGTACTTTGAAGCTGTTTATTGTCTTTTGTTCAGATTGAGTCCCCAGCTGTCTCAGGAAGTGATGCTGGATGAGGTGAGTGACGCGGTCCTGGTGGACATGCTGTGGGAGACCCAGATGTACCTGTACGAGAAGAGGGAAAACCTGCAGTCTCTGGCAAAGGTGCTGCTGAACAAATGAAAGCACCAGAAACATCACACGGAGGAGGAGGCTGCGAGGAGATGGAGAATATGGGAGCAGAGGGCAGAGACCCGTGAGCGGAGTCAAAAGATGAGCGAGCCATGTGATTCAAGATTGTAACGTCTGTGTTGGTGTGCTCTTTCTTTCAAACTCCTTGACCGCAATGACTCTCATATTTACGCTGAAATGTCAGGAGCAAATGTGTGAATCAAGATTAACGTAGCCTACTGAACAGTAAGTTATGTAGCATCATGCGACCGTATCACTGACCTTATCATCACTATAATGGTTCATTAAGTTTGTACATAAACCAGGGAAGGAGAGCGTGACGTTTTCTCATCTTTGATGTGTGAATACAGAGGAAATGTAGGAGGAAGTGGTGGTATCAAACTCAAAGTAGCACACACTGACTGCTAACTGTCACCCCCCTCCCCTCTCTCTCTCTCTCTTTAGTGTTGGGTTACAACTCTTATTGTTTGTGATTAATCTGTAACACTCCTCCTCATTCCTCCTCCTCTTGTTCCTCTTTTTAACCCACGTAAATACTAGGAAACTCATTATACAGACATGTCATATAAGGCCATATGATCAAGGGGACCTTGCAGCACTATTACACCATATGCAGTGTACATGTACTGTAGCACAGTGTGGATGGTGGTGACGATGAACCAGCTCTGCCTTATATGTCAGGGACCCACATTTGTACCATTTCCTTTCTTTTCTCCACAACACATTTCCAGGTTTTTACTATACAAGTTATTTATACTGACTTTAAACACAATACGCCCACAAATAACTTGCTTGCTCACTGTTACAACCTCTCAGTCTACTGTGTCTTGAGCGCATATTTAACACGTACTGGACTTAAAACTAGACTTGAAGATTCAATTTACTTGAAAGAGAAAGAAACAGAAGACCCACTGCTACTTGCACAACAAATGATTTCCTATGTTTTTTTGTATTTGGATTAATTACTGAAGTGTATACTTGTATGGTAATACAATATATTAATATGGACTTAAGTTGCTGTTTTGTTTCTTTGTTATAAGATAAAATAAGATAATCCTTTATTAGTCCCACAGCGGGGAAATCTGCAGGATTACAGCAGCAAACGGGGACAGTCCAAACAACAAGAGGCATCTGTAACAAACATAACAAAATCTAATAAATAAGCAAGTAAACAATAAAGATATAGTAAGTAAGTAAACAGTAAAAAACAAGATATAAAAAGTGACTGAATGAGTGGCTGGGTTCACATTATTTCACAGATGAATATGAAATGTTGATATTGTAGTCACACTTTTGCTTTAATATCTGGCGTTTAATTTAATCTTCCCTATATTTTATCAATGAATTAGTGTGGCCATTAAACAACTCAGAGCACAAGCATAACACAACTTTATTTAAAGGTACAATCCATAATCCAATTACACAAAGGTTCACCCCATCACCAAAACTCAAAACAACAGGTAAGGACTTACTGTATGTTAGATAGATAACAACTAAAACTTAGTTTTAGATGTTGATGCTGTCTTTGTAGAATAAAATTAGTAAAATATCTTGTGTTTTCAGATAAGAAACACAAGATATTGTGGCAAATACATGAATAAACCTGTAACTTATATGGTCAAAACTTTACTCACAAGGCTTTCAGAGCCTGGTTTCAATCTAAAGATATATCGCTACACCCTTTAAATGTGATGATGAATTAAGTTTTGTTACGTAAACACTTTATTCATAGATTTATTTAAAGGTTAAAGGTCCATATCAACAGATGGAAGTTGTTTATGCTGCTTGAGTTGGACCCTCACTCTTTGTTAACGGAACAATTTGTTGTTTGAATGTCTTTTTTGTGTTGTTTTTGTCTTTAGTGCTGTCAACACGGTCAACAAGAATTTAAATTTTTGACAATTGAAATATATCATAAAGGCTTGTAATTGAATCTTGTATAATAAAGGGAAAAAAGATGAAAAAAAGTACCTATTCTTATTGTGCAGTGACAATAAAGTTTAATCTAATCTAATAAAAAGCATCATACCCCAGTAAAGGGGTTGTGTCTAGAAGGAAGCCCCCAAACCGCGAAATCCGATCTGAGATCTGCAAAAACTCTCGCGAGATTTGCTGCCCGACGGCCCATCCTAACTTTAACTATTCCAGATCAATGCCCAACATTAACAGTCTCGCGAGAGTTTCCCCGGTTTGGGGGCTACCCTCTAGCCTCTACCCAGAAAAGGCGTCACAGAGACCCCTAGCGGTCTTTCAGGAGACCGAAGAGGACAGTCAGTATTCAGCTAGCTGAAGCTTTCTGCTGCAGGTCACTGCTGTAACTCTACACTGTATAGAAGAAGGACGAAAAGCATTAGCTAGCTGCTCTTGAAAACAAAACAACACGAATAAAAGGAATAAACATTCCATCCTATAATAATTAATGCTACTACTGTCAGCTAGTGAATCTGCACAATTCTCAATTTAGAAACCAACCATGAACTGCTTTAGCTGCTAAGAAACACAGCTGTAGTTGGACACAGTAACTGGAACATTGTACTTCCATCCTGTAATAACTACGACTGTAAGTTAGTGAATCTGCACATTTCTCAATTTATAAATAACTAACGTTTATTAATATTATTAACACCTAAAACAGCACATATTTTTGAGAACCAGTTTTTGTCTTAACTTTGTCAGAAAGGTGTTTCTCTTCAGTGCTAACGCCAATTTATTTTCAAGATATTATCCAGATATTGTCTTGTTTGAATGCTTTGTCCTCTAACGTTATAGAACTGCACTGACAATGTCCTAATATATATTAAAAGATCCCTCAGGAAGATGTTTTATGATACAGTTGACATTATTGTGCAAGATGATGAATAGCCCTGCAGGGCTTTTTGTTTTAACTTTGATGAATTTTAACTAAGTTTTATAAAAATATTAGGTTATTTGTCTTAGGGTTGATTCTGCATATTGGAAAGTATGGTGTCCAATCCTTGTATTTTGACACAGTGAAAGTCTGCTGGGTTCAACAGACTGGACCATGAGTTAATCAGAGTAACTAAAAGGTTCTGGTTTCTCTTGCTACAACAGGTAGTGGGTGTCCATCAGCGCTCTCAAGTGTGCTCCTGAGGTGTCCATAAGATGCTGGATGTCTGCCTGCTGACTCACAGTAAGCTACTGTAGATAAGATCATCAATGAACTGAATAATATACAAGTTCTGTTCATCACTAAAGCAGGTGTGTTGTTACATTCAGTCTCTTTAAGTTTTTGTTTGCTGTGTTGTACAGATTCTAGGGATCCACTGCCTGGCCATCATGCCTGAAAGTAAAGAAAATAATGCTGCATTAATGTACTGTGGGTTAAACATGTAGCAAAGTATTTAAAATTACATGAAAAAACTGTCTTATCAGTTTATGCAGTTTCATTGCAAGGCTCACAATAACCTTTTAAATAAGTATGCAGTATCTGTAACCCAGTTTGTCACCCCTTCAAGTTTATGACAGATCAGTGTTGTCCCCTTGAATTTTGACTGTTAGTCATCATCCCAACATTGGATGTCTTTCAAGTTTTATCAAACTTGTACCTGTAGGATCTAAGATTAATAGCCCATCCTGTGATACGCTACATCATTCTTACAGTGTATCCCTCAACTGGATCCTAAATCAGTCGTAATAGCAAGAAATACTTACTCAGGGGTTGTGTTGGGTCTGAAGTTGACAACAGCGTAGGAGGTGAGATCTTGTTCTTGAGGCGGATGTGTCTGGACTGTGCTGTAGAGAAGATCTGATTGGTTCTGAGGGAAGTGGACTCTGCTATAATGAAGATCATCCTGCTCTGTTGGTTGAGCTGAGATGTCGTCATACACAGGACCAGAGTTTACCTGATAAAGAGACGAGAGAAATTATTTGACGTTACACGTAATTTAAATCCTCCTAAGTAGGCCTCTAAAGTTATTCCAACTAGAGTTCAACTGGATGAGAGGGTTAGCACAACGTAGCTGGTACTGGAGTAGTCTTGGATACCTTTAGAAGTGTTAATCAAAAATATGTTCATTGATTAAATAAAATACAATTGTGCAGAGAAAACCTAATTGTATTGCAGCTTTTACAGACTTATAAAGTGATAATGTAATTGTCATCAGTGGTGAACATCAAATTTAATGGTGTGTGTTCACACCAAGAACTTTTCGCGCGGTGCGATTACATACAAAGTCAATGCAAAGAGGTGAATAGAAGCGAATTCGCACTAGGCACGAGGGAGTTGAAATATTTCAACTCAAGTGAGAAATTCACGTGACGATGTGTCGTGAAAGCCTATCGGCGTTGAGAATCAACGCCCTGACGTCCTGACCTTGTTGAATCAGAAATGGAGGAATTAAATCTTGTATGTGTCTGTGGTCACCCAGAGCTACGATAGTACATCATATCTGTACAGAGACCGGACCAAACTCTGTGTATAAATATATGTGTATAAACCGCAGACTGTCTATGGTAGAAACAACAACGTCGCTGCTGTTTTTATGTCTAGATGACTTTGTGTTGAGTGTTAATAGAGCAGCTGCTTAGCCTGGCACTGATCGATCCAAACTCCATTCAGAAAACAAGCATTTTAAAAGTTGTTTTCTTGTCGTCTTGCGTACAGACCTGACAAAGCATGAATTCAGACTTTTTACAAATCAACATCATTATACAGTTATTTCGGCATCATTTTGATCTGTTTAATCAATGCAATTAAATCACAGCACAATCTGTTTATTTTGGGTTCATACCGCAGTAGCGACGTGTAGTTTGCTAGATACAGTCAGTACAATGGCATTGTATGTGAATACAGCTCGCCGCCGGGTGATGTTATGAACACAGACACAACGGTGTTTGGTTTTCTGTCATATCTGGGACTTCTACAACATGTACAAAGCAGCAAAAATGGTTATTTCTTCCATGGTTGATGGTGGAAAGAAAAGTTGTTGGTATCTATGGACACAAGCTCCTTCTCCTCTCCTGCGTGTTCAGAGCGAATGAACACAAATGATACCGACGGTCCAACTCGCGTGAGTAAAGCAAGATGAAAATTCTCTTCGCTTTTTTGCCTAACACAGCCTAATGTTTTACGAAACACTGATTGGCCTTATATGGACTGCAGTGGAACAAGATTTACATTGCACATTATAGGACCCATTATGGGACAACATGTTTCTATGTCACCAGAATAACAGTGTTGAGTTAAGAAGGAAGAAACAAGGTACAGTAGGGGGAATGATGTTGTGATTTTAGTGAGGGAGAAAAATCTGAACATTTGTGAGATGAAGCTGTTGTCGGATGAAAGAATCATTCCTTCTGCAGAGAACCAGGAAAGAAGACGGTGATGTTTTTCTATTGTAGCAGAATAAATTAATTTCTTTCTTTTACCTGCTCCAAGTTGTCTGATGTTTCAGTTCTAGGAGATTGTCTGGAAGTCCTCTTTCTTCTGGTTAGAGAAATGAATGAATGTAAATTAATAAGTGATTTCAGGTTAGTGTGTGAATGTCATTCCTCTGAAACAGAGGACAGTGTTGCTCACCTGATCCAGCAGAAGACAGAGAGGGGTATTATAACCAGGAGAGCAGCACAGACTCCTGCAGCTGCTGCTGGTGTCCATTTCCCCCTCATACTCTGGACAGTGAGAGTCTCTTCATGAGAGCTGCTGTTGTTGTGGGTTCTGACAGCACAGGAGTAGTTTCCTGCATGCTGACTTCTGACTGGGTCTAGAACCAGGTGTTTGTTTTGGTTCTCTGTCAGGGTCAGAGGTCGACTGTTGAAGAACCAGATGTAGTTTGTGTTGTCAGTCAGAGGACAGCTGGTACTGCAGGTCAGTGTGACTCTCTGGTCCTCTGTCACCACTGCAGAAGGACTAAACTGAACTTTCAGACCTGAAAGATGGTTAGAGCGGTCAGTAAATCCTCAGTAAGTCCTCATACCTATACAATAAAATAGGTTGTTTGTCAGTGTCTTCTAAAACAACCCACATACTGTAAAAAGACTAATATATGTGGTAAGTTAGGTCTGGTTAAGTTTAAAAACTATAGTACGTAGTTAAGGTCAGAGAAAGATCTCCTTCATGCTATAAAGTAACCAGTATTGTGTGTTTGTAGGAGATGGGACGTGAACTGTAAACTCTAGTGTCAAAGTCGCATGTTTTGTACACCAACCACCTATCCCAACCTTTAGAAGACAGTAGAAGAAGCAGTAGATTGAATGCAGCTCTTCTAATTGAGACCAAGTTGAATTAATGAAAGGCTGATTCATGCTTCATAGAATACATGAAGCATTAATCGGCCTTTTATTGTGCTGACTGCTGGTAGTACATGGTGTGGAAGTCAGTAATTCACTACACAAAAATAATGTATTTAATCTAAAGTATTACCTGTGACAACTAAATACACTCCAGGTTTCTGGAGTGTGAATATGTATTCTGCTGAGTCATCCTTCTTCAGGTTATTGATTCTCAGGATGTGGTGATTCTTCATGTTGTCATGATACGTCACACGACCTGCAGCCTTCATTCGCTCTTCAACTCTTTCTTTCCCACTTCTCTTTATTTTATGCCATAATTTATCTTTAGGCTGCTGGTTCTCAGGATATTCACTAGAAATGTTCAGTGAAGAACCTTCCAGAGCACAGATTCTCCTGCTGACATAATTCACACTCAAGCAGTTGCTGTTATCAAGACCTGAAATATAGATAAGAGACAAGAGGCAGTTTCACTTCAAGTACCTTCTACAGATAAAAGATAAAGATATTTGAATCATAAACAGTGTTGGAAATGAACTTTTTTGTCCACCTGTCACTGTGGCTGGTGGATTCCAAAGTTATGAGTGAGAAAAAATCGATTCACGTATGTATCGCACTTTTTTTTTGGTTACAATTTTGAAATTGATTTTTTTTTAATGCCAGAATCTACTGTATATATTTGCTTAATTTGAGTCTATGTGGAGGTAGAAGGAAGTTAACGCTTTTATTGTTGTAGTCTGAGTAACGTGACGTCATATCTGTTCCGTATCTGTCAACCAAAACAAACCGCAGCGAGCCAAAGCGAGAAAGTAGACAATGGTGGAGGATCGGTGAGGATACGACCTGTGCTCTCCCATTTAAATCCAGCGTGGTAAACACTACACATCCAGTAAAGTATGGAAACACTTTGGGTTTCACACATTGCAGGAAAAGCAGAGCTAGACATCACGGCTAAAGCTGCATGCTAACTCTGTCATGGACAGGAAACGTTATCGTATCGTGGTAACATGCGGTCAAGCCAGTCATCACTCTCATCTCCGTGGTCAAATGGGCCGACGCTACGACTGTAGAGCACCCATATACTGACATTTATGTTAAATGCATTCAAACGGCCCCGATGGAGCTGAACATGGATGTATAAAGAGAACGGAGCTGACGGGAGAGCTAGAGACGGACTTGGAGAAGTTAGAGGAAGTATACAGGTGGGACTACGTCCGTTTTTCAAAATAACGTGTTAACAAAGGGAACTGTATGTACAAAGTACATATATAGAAATAAGATTAATAAGATTATATTCACCAGAAGTATAAAACATTACATGTCAATACCACTAATTTGTGAGGGGAATGTCTTTATTCTTTGATTTTTGTGTTGCTGGAAAACAATTAATAAATAATGCCTGACAATGATTTGACTTCAGGACATCTCTGACTACATACATGCTGAAAATCAAACATGTTTACTGTATTAATTTAGATATTTTTCAAAGTAATAATCCCTAGAAGTGAATGATTCAACTTTTCCCCATGGTCAAGTGTTAAATCACAATAAATCCTAATATTGAGATGCAATACTTATAGAATTACTATACTTAAAAATCGCACTACATATCAAATCGGCACCCAAGTATCTTGATAGTATCGAATCAGGAGATAGGTGTATCGTACCAGCTCAATCCAAAATCTAGCAGCCACTCAATAGAGTATCATGTTTTTTTGGCTGGTGAGTGAAGCAAATCTAGCAGCCACTTGCATATTTTACCAGCATTTGGCTGGTGTTCATTTCCAATCCTTATGAATACTACAAAAAAATGATTAAATCAATCAATCAATATTAAAATCATCATATTTCTCGTTGCCATTTGTAGACCATTAACACAAATATCCCATTTTATAAGTTTATAAATTGGTTCGTACTCACAGACTTCAGCAGAGCGCAGATCCTCATGGCCTTTTACAGCACAGGAGAAACTTTCAACAGAAGTGTTGGAAACTGTAACCTCTTTTGTTATCACTGAATAGCTGCTCCTATACCATATAAAGGCAGTTGGAGGACAGCTGGAGTTACAGGTCACTCTGACATGGTCTGGTACGGCTGCAGGACTCATTTGAACATTTACTTCTGTTGGGAGAAGATAAATACATTTTTCATCAATTGTTCGATTAAATAAATGTATTATATTATATATAAACTCAAAACATGATTGATCCAGGAAGAGAGAAGGTGTAAAACTCTGGTTATTGTGCTTTTAACAAAATACAAATTAGAAAAGAAAAAAAGTAAAGATAAGAATGCAGTGGCCATTTTTCAGAAAAAGTCAAAATCAGTCATCCATCCAACCAATCATCATTCTGATGATTTATTTATCCAAAAGCAAGCAAGCAAACAAAGCATAAAGAAAACGTGGATGTTGCTGCCTCTCTTGTTCTGGTAAAAAACCATAAGCCCACCCAGGTGCATTATGGTCCTACCTGCCTACCTACTTATATAACTGCAGGTACCCAAAGAAAACAAAATACTAATTACGCAAAAAACTAAATATACTAAACAAGAAAATAGTTAAACTCAACAAATAACTTTTAAAGGAGAACGCTATCAAAAATCGAATCTCAGTAAACTCCTAGAATAATAAATCAAACAATACTACTTATTATTAGTAAAACAACAACTAAATACTAACAACAAATAAAAAGCTCTTACAATGAGTTTAAAGGATTAGAGGTGTGGGGATGAGGAAATGTTTATGTGAACTCAACCTGTTGGATATGTGATGGAGCAGGGCTCATTCTCTGATGTCTGCTGAGAAGAACACATTGTCCCTTTAGCATAGGTCACTTTAAAGCAGGTCGATGAGACAGAATCTGGACAAAAAGAAATGGTGTCAGTTTTTGGTGAATTTAGTCAATTAATTATTCTATTTCAGGAGCTTTATAATTTAAGGCTCTGATGCATGAATAATAAAATCATTCTTGAAAGTACAACACATTTATCCAGATGTTTCATCATATAATAAGGAGCTGATGGTTGTCACTCACCCACTGAGACTTGAGGGGCTCTGAGGTCCTCGTAGCCTTTGATAGCACAGGAGTATGTGACTGCTTCCTCACTGCTGACCAGCTGTTGGTACCAGGGAGACCAGTCCTGATAGAGGAACTCTCTGTTCTTGTACCAGATGTAGACTGCAGGGTTTTCAGTCAGAGGACAGCTGGTGCTACATATCAGTGTTACTGTCTGTCCCCTCTGTGGTGGGAATCACCTTCACCTGCAGGTCTGGGATGATGATGATGTGGAAAATAAGAATTCATATACTGATATTAGTTTTAAAATAGTAAAATACTGACAGCCACTGTACCTGCAACACGGAGCCGAAGTTCTGTTTTCCCAGCAGTTTTCTGGTTTGTCAGTAGTTTCACTGCAGCAGTAAAAGTTTCCATCCCTCTCTGTCAGATCTTTGATTGTCAGAGTGAAGTTACTCTCTGCAGACATGTTGTATGTTACACGATTTCCATCTGCAGAGATCTCATTCAGAGTGTACTTGTTGTTGCCAATCAAGTGTCCAGTGTACCATTTCCTGGTTGAAGTGGGATGTTGAGCTGAGCAGGGCAGATCCACTGATGAACCTTTTAAAGCACAGATGCTGTTTGCTCGTCCCTGAACCCCTTTAACAGAAGATTTCATCAGCAAACATCTGGACACATTTATACTTCTTGTAACATTCTTCTCTTTGCTAACTGGTCAATGATAGTAGTATGATGCTGTAAAGGATCTTAATGATGTACTGTAATACATCTAAAGAGCTCGTAACAGCAGAATATGTGAAAACTTGATGGCTAACATTTTCTTTTGAATCAATCTGATTTGTCAACAAATCAACACATACTGCAAACTCTGTAAAAAAAGATTTTGTTTTTAAACAGATCACAATTAATTATTATTATATAAGAAAGGATAAACAGTCATTCATACCTGAGATGAACAGGATGAAACCCATAAACACACATCCAGCTCCTGACATCAACATGGCTGCTGTCGTCTTCAGCTTCTAATCAGAAAGGTGATTCTATAATTTAATGACCTTATTACAACTGCTGTGTTTATAAAACCTTTATAAAACATAAAGAATATAAACGGATGATGAAAATCAACAGCAGTCTTCTTCCAGAGACAGAATGGACTGTTGGTCAGTGTGAGGGCGGCTGGAAGACAAACTGCAGCTCTGACACCAAACAGTCACTTCCTTCCTCATTATTATTCTTAGTCAAATAGAAGACTTCTAGTGAAGAACCTATATAGCACAGTAGTTATTTGACGTCATTTAAGAGGAGTGAGAGGTGTGAGAGGATATAGAGGTGTGAGAGCAGAGACATGTGAAGCCGTCTGTGGTTGTTTTGTGGTAGTAAAAAAAGCTGCAGCCACAAATAGCTACAATCTTTTAGTTCACCACATCACATGCAGAGCACCATATATTTTTGACAGTAAAAACTATTTTACAAAAACTTTTTTTGCAGTCACAGCTGAAAATCATCCATAACGTAACACAACATGAAGAACACTAGAAACTGCCACACAGTGGTGCAACAAGCTTTTCTGGCAAAGTGATCTGTGCTATAGATTAGATGTGGCCAACCAGTCAGACACTGAGAGCCACGTCATCACAAAATGCACACACACACATTTCCATTAAGAAGCAATAGTATTTTATTTTATTTTCTTGCATTTAGCTACAACATTATGCCTAGCAAAGAACCTATGTTGCTAAGAAGTGAAAGTCAATTGTTCGTTCCATTGCAACGTCAGCGCCCAGCAGCAGAGCTACGCTTCCGCCGTAGTGGCGTACAAAAGTAAAGCAAAATGATTTCTATTCTATTGTCATCATTTTAATGTCTCTACTGAAATGACCTGTGTTGAGCAGTAAAAATATTATAAATATACATACTATTATAACAATTTACTTACTTACATATTAGACTTTTTTGCCCGGCTGCTTCCCAGAGGAGCATAAAGTGAGCGATGGACATAAATGGAAGTAAAAAAATCCAGCACACAGATTTTGAGAGCAATCTCAAACTTTTTCATGTCAAGGATCATAAATGGATTCCAATAGACCACAGACCATGGATGTATAAGATGTTGCGTCCTGTTCTTTTGCCCTGCGTAACAGTAAATAGCCTACAACTCCATTAAACTCTGTTGATGTCATACTACTAGCACTACTAGCTACTGGCTGATAGCTGGTTATTTGGGAACAGAGACGTTAATACATCCACCACGGTACAGGCTTACAGCATACAGCCCATGGGTGTATTGTAAGATAATAAAAGTGATGAATTACAGCCAATATATCCATTATTACAGCCACATACAGCTAGCAGGAAGCTGAGAGAACCGGATATGTCATATGAGCGTGCAGGGCGGTGCAGTCCCGTGGGTCTGATGCACGTTCATTATGCCGAGGAAAATAACTCTGGATTCAGCTGTTAGTGAATTGTAAAACTTTAAGTACATAATGAATTAAATGATGGATATTTAAGTGTTCGTACTGGAAAGCTGACTCATCTAAAAAAAAAAAAAATCAGATCCTCTGATTTACAGACGTCTCTTTATACATCCATGGACACAGACTCATTGGAGTTTTCAGTCCAAAATGGCTTTAGCACCATCTAGTGGCTGTTGTCAAAAAAGCACCAGAGTTTAGTCTCTGTGCTTCTCCTCTCTTTGTCCCTAGTTGAGATGCTGATTCACCTGCCACTAATGGGGCTTTCAACTGATCTGATCTGTGGCGTCTTTGCTTGTAAAACATGGAATCTGTTCTCAAATCATTGTTGGGAGTTTTCACACAGTGTTGCATGCTGCAGTCTACTCACTCTTAGCTCTTCAGCTGCTCGTCCACTTGCATCCTACACACAGGCAAAGTGCATCACACCTCCTATTTGAAGATGTGTCTTAAAGAGCTCAGGTTTGTTGGCATGATTGTGTTTGTGAAGCTCAGTACTTTTGGGAAACCTGAGGTCAACATTAGCATGGAGTGAACTGAAAAGCTGCTGCATTGTTACAGTGAAGTCTGCTATATCAGACAGAAAAGTTTCTCATTGCGTTCAGCAGAAACAAAGATGAACTTGCCCTTATGTTTGCACTTTGCTTTACACTTGCCGGTCCCTGCTATGTTACTTTAGTTATTCTAGTCACTTAAACCTTCAGGGGAGGGTCTCTTACAAAATACCATGGTAACAAAGTTTTGTTTAGCGAGAAGGCTCTAGGGTGGAGTAGAGATCATCTGTGTGGTCCTCAGAGAAGTGGAGTCTGCCATAGTGATGGTCATCCTGCTCTGCTGATCGAGCTGGCATGTTTTCATACATGGAACCGGGGTTTATCTGAGGAGGCAAGACAAATAAAATGACTTTACATTCAAAAGTTTGGCTGATCCTCCTATCAGAGCATTATAACGTTCAACTACAGCTCAATTGATGAGAGTTTTTTGAAGCCTTTTTAGGTATATTTTGCAAATGTTTGGTGGCTTGAAAATGTGTTCACCTATTTAGTGTTTCATCCCAAAGGTTATTTTAGAATAATAAAATAAATGAATAAATACAGTAAAAAAATTATAAAAATAAATACGTGAATAAATAAAAGTGGAAATTAAACAGAAGAGTTAAAAAAATAAGAGAATAAATGCAAAGGTATATAAATAAAAAAACAAATTGAAACAAATCTCAATTTATGTCTCATTTTATCAATTCATTAATGACTACATTTGTTTTTCATACATTTTTTGCTACTTTTAATGGTACATTTTTTCATTTATCGAGTCATTTATTCATTTATTTTTTATTTTGGCAGGTTCCATCCTCCATTGATATTATTTAATTAAGATTATTTTAGAAAAAGGATTAATGTATTGGCTCATTAAAACTATGCAACGAAAACACTATTTAATTGCAGGTTTTAAATACCTTTCCTGTCAATAGTGAACATCATGACTGGATGATATCCAGTGAATTACAAAAGGCTGATATTTATGGACGACAGAACCTGCCAGAATCAAAAATAAGTAAATAAATGACTCGATAAATAAATAAATTTGCCACTAAAACCAGAAAAGAATTAAGTTAATAATAACTGTAGTTCTTAATTAATTGATAAAATATAAAACATAAATTGATATTGCTGTTTTAATTTGCTTTTTTATGTATTTACCTTTGCATTAATTCCCTTATTTATTTACTCCTTTGTTTAATTTCCACTTTTATTTATTCATGTTTATACTTCTATGAATTATGTAACCTATACATTTAAAAATAAATATAAAATAAATAAAAAATAAATGCATGAATAATAAATAAATATATAATAAATGCAAAATATATAAATAAAAATAAATAATTTTATTAAAGAATTCTTTAAAATAACAATAAATACCACTGGAAATTAAACAAGAGTAAATAAATAAGGGGATTAAGGCAAAGGTAAATAAATAAAAAAGCAAATTAAAACAGAAATATCAATTTATATCAATTAAACATTTGTTTTTAATATAACATTTGCTACCTTTAATGGTCTATTTATTTATTTACTTATTTATCGAGTCATTTATTTATTGATTCATTTGTTTTTGATTTTGGCAGGTTTCGTCCTCCATAGCTATTTGCCTATTATATTGTAAAAATGTCTTACTGTAGCAATAAAATGTTGTTTATTTAACCAATAAAAAGCTGAGAGAAAGCATGGAGCAGTGTAGCAGGAACGCGACCAGGTGATGAGCACAACTGAAGAGAAGTCTATAGGATTAGAGGGTTATGATTTAGGTGAGACAGATTAAAAGCTGAGAGGCATAAATTGAAGCTGCTGTCCTGACTGTGGAGAAATGATCAATACTTTTGAAGAAGAGCAGGATAGAAGACAGTGATGTCTCTCTAATGGAGCAGAATAATTGTATAAATCCTGTTTTTTACCTGCTCCATGTTGTGTGATGTTTCAGCTCTTGGAGATTGACTGGAAGTCCTCTTTCTTCTGATTTATGAAATAAATGAATATGTGAGTGAATAAGTGATTTCAGGTTAGTGTGTGAATGTCGTTCCTCTGAAACAGAGGACAGTGTTGCTCACCTGATCCAGCAGAAGACAGAGAGGGGTATTATAACCAGGAGAGCAGCACAGACTCCTGCAGCTGCTGCTGGTGTCCATTTCCCCCTCATACTCTGGACAGTGAGAGTCTCTTCATGAGAGCTGCTGTTGTTGTGGGTTCTGACAGCACAGGAGTAGTTTCCTGCATGCTGACTGCTGACTGGGTCTAGAACCAGGTGTTTGTTTTGGTTCTCTGTCAGGGTCAGAGGTCGACTGTTGAAGAACCAGATGTAGTTTGTGTTGTCAGTCAGAGGACAGCTGGTACTGCAGGTCAGTGTGACTCTCTGGTCCTCTGTCACCACTGCAGAAGGACTAAACTGAACTTTCACACCTGAAAGATGGTTAGAGCGGTCAGTAAATCCTCAGTAAGTCCTCATACCTAAACAATAAAATAGGTTGTTTGTCAGTGTCTTCTTAAACAACCCACATACTATAAAAAGACTCATATACGTGTTAAGTTAGGTCTGGTTAAGTTTAAAAACTGTGGTACTAGTTAAGGTTAGAGAAAGATCTCCTTCATGCTATAAAGTAAAGACGTGAACTGTGAACTCTAGTGTCAAAGTTGTATGTTCTGTACATCCAACAAGACAACGTTGAATGACTGACAGGCCATTTCATGCTTCATGGAATACATAAATCATGAATCAGCCTTTTATTGTGCTGACTGCTGGTAGTACATGGTGTGGAAGTCAGAAAATCACTATACAAAAATAATGTATTTAATCTAAAGTATTACCTGTGACAACTAAAGTCACTCCAGGTTTCCATCGTTCATCTCTCTGGAGTCTGAGTGTGTATTTTGCTGAGTCATCCTTCTTCAGGTTATTGATTCTCAGGATGTGTTGATTCTTCATGTTGTCATGATACTCCACACGACCTGCAGCCTTCATTCGCTCTTCAACTTCTTCTTTCCCCCTTCTCTTTATTTTATACCATAATTTATATTTTGGCTGCTGGTTCTCAGAATAATCACTAGAAATGTTCACTGAAGAACCTTCCAGAGCACAGATTCTCCTGCTGACATAATTCACACTCCAGCAGTCGCTGTTATCAAGACCTGAAATATAGATAAGAGACAAGAGGCAGTTTCACTTTAAGAACTTTCTACACATAAAAGATAAAGATATTTGAATCATAACCAGTGTCGGAAATTAACTTTTTTGTCCACCTGTCACTGGCTTGTGGATTCTAAAATTAGGGGTGAGAAAGAATCGATTCACGTATGTGTCGCAATTTGTTTTTGTTGTTACAATTTTTTAATTCTTTTTTTTATGCCAGAATCAATATATTTGCTTCATTTCAGTCTATGTGGAGGTAGAAGGAAGTCACCGCTTATATTGTGGTAGTCTGAGTAACGTGACGTCATATCTGTTCTGTATCCGTCAACCAAAACAAACCACAATGAGCCGAAGCGGGAAAGTAGAAAACAGCGGAGGGTCTGCGTGGTTACGACCTGCACCCTCACATTTTAAATCCAGCGTGGTAAACACTACACATCCAGTAAAGTATGGAAACACTTTGGGTTTCACACATTGACAGGAAAAGCAGAGCTAGACATCACGGCTTAAGCTGCATGCTAACTCTGTCATGGACAGGAAACGTTATCGTATCGTGGTAACATGCGGTCAAGCCAGTCATCACTCTCATCTCCGTGGTCAAATGGGCCGACGCTACGACTGTAGAGCACCCATATACTGACATTTATGTTAAATGCATTCAAACGGCCCCGATGGAGCTGAACATGGATGTATAAAGAGAACGGAGCTGACGGGAGAGCTAGAGACGGACTTGGAGAAGTTAGAGGAAGTATACAGGTGGGACTACGTCCGTTTTTCAAAATAACGTGTTAACAAAGGGAACTGTATGTACAAAGTACATATATAGAAATAAGATTAATAAGATTATATTCACCAGAAGTATAAAACATTACATGTCAATACCACTAATTTGTGAGGGGAATGTCTTTATTCTTTGATTTTTGTGTTGCTGGAAAACAATTAATAAATAATGCCTGACAATGATTTGACTTCAGGACATCTCTGACTACATACATGCTGAAAATCAAACATGTTTACTGTATTAATTTAGATATTTTTCAAAGTAATAATCCCTAGAAGTGAATGATTCAACTTTTCCCCATGGTCAAGTGTTAAATCACAATAAATCCTAATATTGAGATGCAATACTTATAGAATTACTATACTTAAAAATCGCACTACATATCAAATCGGCACCCAAGTATCTTGATAGTATCGAATCAGGAGATAGGTGTATCGTACCAGCTCAATCCAAAATCTAGCAACCACTCAATAGAGTATCATGTTTTTTTGGCTGGTGAGTGAAGCAAATCTAGCAGCCACTTGCATATTTTACAGGCATTTGGCTGGTGTTCATTTCCAATCCTTATGAATACTACAAAAAAATGATTAAATCAATCAATCAATATTAAAATCATCATATTTCTCGTTGCCATTTGTAGACCATTAACACAAATATCCCATTTTATAAGTTTATAAATTGGTTCGTACTCACAGACTTCAGCAGAGCGCAGATCCTCACGGCCTTTTACAGCACAGGAGAAACTTTCAACAGAAGTGTTGGAAACTGTAACCTCTTTCGTTATCACTGAATAGCTGCTCCTATACCATATAAAGGCAGTTGGAGGACAGCTGGAGTTACAGGTCACTCTGACATGGTCTGGTACGGCTGCAGGACTCATTTGAACATTTACTTCTGTTGGGAGAAGATAAATACATTTTTCATCAATTGTTCGATTAAATAAATGTATTATATTATATATAAACTCAAAACATGATTGATCCAGGAAGAGAGAAGGTGTAAAACTCTGGTTATTGTGCTTTTAACAAAATACAAATTAGAAAAGAAAAAAAGTAAAGATAAGAATGCAGTGGCCATTTTTCAGAAAAAGTCAAAATCAGTCATCCATCCAACCAATCATCATTCTGATGATTTATTTATCCAAAAGCAAGCAAGCAAACAAAGCATAAAGAAAACGTGGATGTTGCTGCCTCTCTTGTTCTGGTAAAAAACCATAAGCCCACCCAGGTGCATTATGGTCCTACCTGCCTACCTACTTATATAACTGCAGGTACCCAAAGAAAACAAAATACTAATTACGCAAAAAACTAAATATACTAAACAAGAAAATAGTTAAACTCAACAAATAACTTTTAAAGGAGAACGCTATCAAAAATCGAATCTCAGTAAACTCCTAGAATAATAAATCAAACAATACTACTTATTATTAGTAAAACAACAAATAAATACTAACAACAAATAAAAAGCTCTTACAATGAGTTTAAAGGATTAGAGGTGTGGGGGTAGGAGGTGTGTTTGTGGATGTTTCTGTAAACTCAACCTGTTGGATATGTGATGGAGCAGGGCTCATTCTCTGATGTCTGCTGAGAAGAACACATTGTCCCTTTAGCATAGGTCACTTTAAAGCAGGTCGATGAGACAGAATCTGGACAAAAATAAATGAGATACCTTATTTATATTTGTGATGGTTAGATGTATTGTTTGTTTTTGTTTCTCAATGATTCCACTTTTCTTGAAAGTGTAACTTGTTAGACTACAGGCTGTGTAACATGATGAGGAGCTGATGGTTGTCACTCACCCACTGAGACTTGAGGGGCTCTGAGGTCCTCGTAGCCTTTGATAGCACAGGAGTATGTGACTGCTTCCTCACTGCTGACCAGCTGTTGGTACCAGGGAGACCAGTCCTGATAGAGGAACTCTCTGTTCTTGTACCAGATGTAGACTGCAGGGTTTTCAGTCAGAGGACAGCTGGTGCTACATATCAGTGTTACTGTCTGTCCCTCTGTGGTGGGAATCACCTTCACCTGCAGGTCTGGGATCATCATGATGTTGAAAATAAGAATTCATATACTGATATTAGTTTTAAAATAGTAAAATACTGACAGCCACTGTACCTGCAACATGGAGCTGAATTCTGTTTTCCCTGCAGTTTTCTGGTTTGTCAGTTTCTCTGCAGCAGTAAAAGTTTCTGTCCCTCTCTGTCAGATCTTTGATTGTCAGAGTGAAGTTACTCTCTGCAGACATGTTGTATGTTACACGATTTCCATCTGCAGAGATCTCATTCAGAGTGTAGTTGTTGTTGCCAATCGAGTGTACAGTGTACCATTTCATGCTTGGAGTGGGATGTTGATCTGAGCAGGGCAGATCCACTGATGAACCTTTTAAAGCACAGATGCTGTTTGCTCGTCCCTGAACCCCTTTAACAGAAGATTTCATCAGTAAACATCTGGACACATTTATACTTCTTGTAACATTCTTCTCTTTGCTAACTGGTCAATGATAGTAGTATGATGCTGTGAAGGATCTTAATGATGTACTGTAATACATCTAAAGAGCTTGTAACAGCAGAATATGTGAAAACTTGATGGCTAACATTTTCTTTTGAATCAATCTGATTTGTCAACAAATCAACACATACTGCAAACTCTGTAAAAAAAGATTTAGTTTTTAAACAGATCACAATTAATTATTATTATATAAGAAAGGATAAACAGTCATTCATACCTGAGATGAACAGGATGAAACCCATAAACACACATCCAGCTCCTGATATCAACATGGCTGCTGTCGTCTTCAGCTTCTAATCAGAAATGTGATTCTATAATTTAATGACCTTATTACAACTGCTGTGTTTATAAAAACTATATAAAACATAAAGAATATAAATGGATGATGAAAATCAACAGCAGTCTTCTTCCAGAGACAGAATGGACTGTTGGTCAGTGTGAGGGCGGCTGGAAGACAAACTGCAGCTCTGACACCAAACAGTCACTTCCTTCCTCAATATTATTCTTAGTCAAATAAGAGACTTCCAGTGAAGAACCGATATAGCACAGTAGTTATTTGACGTCATTTAAGAGGAGTGAGAGGTGTGAGAGGATATAGAGGTGTGAGAGCAGAGACATGTGAAGCCGTCTGTGGATGTTTTGTGGTGAAAAAAAAAAGCTGCAGCCACAAATAGCTACGATCTTTTAGTTCACCTCATCACATGTAGAGCACCATATATTTTTGACAGTAAAAACTGTTTAACAAAAACTTTTTTTTGCAGTCACAGCTGAAAATCATCCATAACGTAACACAACATGAAGCACACTAGAAACTGCCACACAGTGATGAAAACAAGCTTTTCTGGCAAAGTGATCTGTGCTATAGATTAGATGTGGCCAACCAGTCAGACACTGAGAGTCACGTCATCACAAAATGCACACACACACATTTCCATTAAGAATCAATAGTATTTTATTTTATTTTCTTGCATTTAGCTACAACATTATGCCTAGCAAAGAACGTATGTTGCTAAGAAGTGAAAGTCAATTGTTCGTTCCATTGCAACGTCAGCGCCCAGCAGCAAAGCTACGCTTCCGCCGTAGTGCCGTACAAAAGTAAAGCAAAATTATTTCTATTCTATTGTCATCATTTTAATGTCTCTACTGAAATGACCTTGTGTTGAGCAGTAAAAATATTATAAATATACATACTATTATAACTATTTACTTACTTACATATTCAACTTTTTTGCCCGGCTGCTTCCCAGAGGAGCATAAAGTGAGCGATGGACATAAATGGAAGTTAGTAAAATGCAGCACACAGATTTTGAGAGCAATCTCAAACTTTTTCATGTCAAGGATCATAAATGGAGTCCAATAGACCACAGACCATAGATGTATAAGACGTTGTGTCCTGTTATTTTGCCCTGCGTTTCAGTAAATAGCCTACAACTACATTAAACTCTGTTTATGTCATGCTACTAGCACTACTAGCTACCGGCCGATAGCCGGTTGTTTGGGAACAGAGACGTTAATACATCCACCACGGTACAGGCTTACAGCATACAGCCCATGGGTGTATTATAAGATAATAAAAGTGATGAATTACAGCCAATATATCCATTATTACAGCCGCATACAGCTAGCAGGAAGCTGGCAGAACCGGATATGTCATCTGAGCGTGCAGGACGGTGCAGTCCCGTGGGTCTGATGCACGTTCATTATGCCGAGGAAAATAACTCTGGATTCAGCTGTTAGCTCATTTTACAACTTTTAGGACATCATGATTTAAATGATGGATATTTAGCTGCTCGTACTGGAAAGCTGACTCATCTAAAAAAAAAAAAAAAAGATCCTCTGATTTACAGACGTCTCTTTATACATCCATGGACACAGACTCATTGGAGTTTTCAGTCCAAAATGGCGGAAGCGCCATCTAGCGGCTGTTGTCAAAAAAGCACCAGAGTTTAGTCTCTGTGCTTCTACACTCTTTGTCCCTAGTTGAGACGCTGATTCACCTGCCACTAATGGGGCTTTCAACTGATCTGATCTGTGGCCTCTTTGCTTGTAAAACATGGAATCTGTTCTCAAATCATTGTTGGGAGTTTTCACACAGTGTTGCATGCTGCAGTCTACTCGCTCTTAGCTCTTCAGCTGCTCGTCCACTTGCATCCTACACACAGGCAAAGTGCATCACACCTCCTATTTGAAGATGTGTCTTAAAGAGCTCAGGTTTGTTGGCATGCTTGTGCTTGTGAAGCTCAGTACTTTTGGGAAACCTGCGGTCCACATTAGCATGAAGTGAACTGAAAAGCTGCTGAATTGTTACAGTGAAGTCTGCTATATCAGACAGAAAAGTTTCTCATTGCGTTCAGCAGAAAGAAATATGAGCTTGCCCTTATGTTTGCACTTTGCTTTACACTTGCCGGTCCCTGCTATGTTACTTTAGTTATTCTAGTCACTTAAACCTTCAGGGGAGGGTCTCTTACAAAATACCATGGTAACAAAGTTTTGTTTAGCTAGAAGGCTCTAGGGTGGAGTAGAGATCATCTGTGTGGTCCTCAGAGAAGTGGAGTCTGCCATAGTGATGGTCATCCTGCTCTGCTGATCGAGCTGATATGTTTTCATACATGGAACCGGGGTTTATCTGAGGAGACAAGACACATAAAATGACTTTACATTCAAAAGTTTGGCTGATCCTCCTATCAGAGCATTATAATGTTCAACTAGAGCTCAATTGATGAGAGTTTTTTGATGCCTTTTTAGTTATATTTTGCAAATGTTTGGTGGCTTGAAAATGTGTTCACGTATTTAGTGTTTCATCCCAAAGGTTATTTTAGAATAATAAAATAAATGAATAAATACAGTAAAAAAATTATAAAAATAAATACGTGAATAAATAAAAGTGGAAATTAAACAGAAGAGTTAAAAAATAAGAGAATAAATGCAAAGGTATATAAATAAAAAAACAAATTGAAACAAATCTCAATTTATGTCTCATTTTATCAATTCATTAATGACTACATTTGTTTTTCATACATTTTTTGCTACTTTTAATGGTACATTTTTTCATTTATCGAGTCATTTATTCATTTATTTTTTATTTTGGCAGGTTCCATCCTCCATTTATATTATTAAATTAAGATTATTTTAGAAAAAGGATTAATGTATTGGCTCATTAAAACTATGCAACGAAAACACTATTTAATTGCAGGTTTTAAATACCTTTCCTGTCAATAGTGAACATCATGACTGGATGATATCCAGTGAATTACAAAAGGCTGATATTTATGGACGACAGAACCTGCCAGAATAAAAAATAAGTAAATAAATGACTCGATAAATAAATAAATTTGCCACTAAAACCAGAAAAAAGTATGTTAAAAATAACTGTAGTTCTTAATTAATTGATCAAATATAAAACATAAATTGATATTTCTGTTTTAATTTGCTTTTTTATGTATTTACCTTTGCATTAATTCCCTTATTTATTTACCCCTTTTTTTAATTTCCACTTTTATTTATTCATGTATATAGTTTCATGAATTATTAAACCTATACATTTAAAAATAAATATAAAATAAATAAAAAATAAATGCATGAATAATAAATAAATATATAATAAATGCAAAGATACATAAATAAAAATGAATGCAAAAATAAAGAATTTCACTAAAGAATTTTTTTTAAATAATAATAAATAAAAGTCGAAATTAAACAAGAGTAAATAAATAAGGGAATTAAGGCAAAGGTAAATAAATAAAAAAAGCCAATTAAAAAAGAAATATCAATTTATATCACATTTTATCAATCAAACATTTTTTTTAATATAACTTTTGCTACCTTTAATGGTCTATTTATTTATTTACTTATTTATCGAGTCATTTATTTATTGATTCATTTGTTTTTGATTTTGGCAGGCTTCGTCCTCCATAGCTATTTGCCTATTATATTGTAAAAATGTCGTACTGTAGCAATAAAATGTTGTTTATTTAACCAATAAAAAGCTGAGAGAAAGCATTGAGCAGTTTAGCAGGAACGCGACCAGGTGATGAGCACAACTGAAGAGAAGTCTACAGGATTAGAGGGTTAGGATTTAAGTGAGACAGATTAAAACCTGAGAGGCATAAATTGAAGCTGCTGTCCTGTCTGTGAAGAAATGATCATTACTTTTGAAGAAGAGCAGGATAGAAGACAGTGATGTCTCTCTAATGGAGCAGAATAATTGTATAAATCCTGTTTTTTACCTGCTCCATGTTGTGTGATGTTTCAGCTCTTGGAGATTGACTGGAAGTCCCCTTTCTTCTGGTTTATGGAATAAATGAATATGTGAGTGAATAAGTGATTTCAGGTTAGTGTGTGAATGTCATTCCTCTGAAACAGAGGACAGTGTTGCTCACCTGATCCAGCAGAAGACAGAGAGGGGTATTATAACCAGGAGAGCAGCACAGACTCCTGCAGCTGCTGCTGGTGTCCATTTCCCCCTCATACTCATGGACAGTGAGAGTCTCTTCATCGAGAGCTGCTGTTGTTGTGGGTTCTGACAGCACAGGAGTAGTTTCCTGCATGCTGACTGCTGACTGGGTCTAGAACCAGGTGTTTGTTTTGGTTCTCTGTCAGGGTCAGAGGTTGACTGTTGAAGAACCAGATGTAGTTTGTGTTGTCAGTCAGAGGACAGCTGGTACTGCAGGTCAGTGTGACTCTCTGGTCCTCTGTCACCACTGCAGAAGGACTAAAGTGAACTTTCAGACCTGAAAGATGGTTAGAGCGGTCAGTAAATCCTCAGTAAGTCCTCATACCTATACAATAAAATAGGTTGTTTGTCAGTGTCTTCTTAAACAACCCACATACTGTAAAAGACTCATATACGTGTTAAGTTAGGTCTGGTTAAGTTTAAAAACTATAGTACGTAGTTAAGGTTAGAGAAAGATCTCCTTCATGCTATAAAGTAACCAGTATTGTGTGTTTGTAGGAGATGGGACGTGAACTGTGATCTCTAGTGTCAAAGTCGCATGTTTTACACCCAACCACCTATCCCAACCTTTAGAAGACAGTAGAAGAAGCAGTAGATTGAATGCAGCTCTTCTAATTGAGACAAAGTTGATAAGTTGCATTTAATTATTGACTTGTTTGAAATTACTGAAAGGCCGATTCAATTCACTATACAAAAATAATGTATTTAATCTAAAGTATTACCTGTCACAACTAAAGTAACTCCAGGTTTCTGGATTGTGAATGTGTATTCTGCTGAGTCATCCTTCTTCAGGTTATTGATTCTCAGGATGTGGTGATTCTTCATGTTGTCATGATACTCCACACGACCTGCAGCCTTCATTCGATCTTCACCTTCTTCTTTCCCACTTCTCTTTATTTTATACCATAATTTATATTTTGGCTGCTGGTTCTCAGGATATTCACTAGAAATGTTCACTGAAGAACCTTCCAGAGCACAGATTCTCCTGCTGACATAATTCACACTCCAGCAGTTGCTGTTATCAGGACCTGAAATATAGATAAGAAACAAGAGGCAGTTTCACTTTAAGTACCTTCTACAGATAAAATGTAAAGATATGTGAATCATAACCAGTGTTGGAAATGAACTTTTTTGTCCACCTGCCACTGTGGCTGGTGGATTCTAAAATTAGGGATGAGAAAAAATCAATTCACCTACAGTATGTGTCGCAATTTTTTTTGTTACAATTTTGATATTATTTTTTAATGCCAAAATCAATATATTTGCTTAATTTGAGTCTATGTGGAGGTAGAAGGAAGTTACTGCTTTTGTTGTTGTAGTCTGAGTAACGTGACATCATATCCGTTCTGTATCTGTCAACCAAAACAAACCACAGCGAGCCAAAGCAAGAAAGTAGAAAACGGCGGAGGGTCCGCTTGGACACGACCTGCATCCTCACATTTAAATCCAGTAAAGTATGGAAACACTTTGGGTTTCACACATTGCAAGAAAAGCAGAGCTAGACATCACGGCTAAAGCTGCATGCTAACTCTGTCATAGACAGGAAATGTTATTGTATTGCGGTAACGTGCGGTCAAGCCGGCCGTCACTCTCATCTCCGTGGTCAAATGGGCCGATGCTACAACTGTAGAGCACCCATATACTGACATTTATGTTAAATGCATTCAAACGGCCCCGATGGAGCTGACCATGGATGTATAAAGAGAACAGAGCTGACGGGAGAGCTAGAGACGGACTTGGTGAAGTTAGAGGAAGTATACATGTGTGACTACGTCCGGTTTTCGAAATAAGGTGTTAACAAAGGGAACTGTATATACAAAATACATATATGGAAATAAGATTGATTTGGATTGTATTCACCAGAAGTTTAAAACATTACATGTCCCTTATAAATTAAAAACAACTAATTTATGAGGGAAATGTCTTTATTGTTTGACTTTTGGGTTGCTGGAAAACAATGAATAAATAATTCCTGACAATGACTGATATATTTGACTTCAGGACATCTCTGACTACATACATGCTGAAAATCAAACATTTTTACTGTATTAATTTAGATATTTTCCAATATATAAGTCTCTAGAAGTGTATGATTCAACTTTTTTCCCATAGTCTAGTGTTAAAAACATTAACAGAAATCACAATAAATCATAATATTGAATCGCAATACTTAAAAATCACAATACATGTCAAATTGGTATCCAAGTATCGTAATAGTATCGAATCAGGAGATAGGTGTATCGTACCAGCTCTATCCAAAATCTACCAGCCACTCAATAGAGTATCATGTTTTTTCGGCTGGTGAGTGAAGCAAATCTAGCAGCCACTTCCATATTTTATCAGCATTTGACTGGTGTTCATTTCCAACCCTGATCATAACACTACAAAAACAAGATTAAATCAATCAATCAATATTAAAATCATGATATCTCTCATTGTGATTTGTAGACCATTCACACAAATATCCCATTTTTTAAGTTTATAAGTTAGTTCGTACTCACAGACTTCAGCAGAGTGCAGATCCTCATGGCCTTTTACAGCACAGGAGAAACTTTCAGCAGAAGTGGTGGGAAATATAAACGGTGGTTTCTCATACTGTCTAACTAAATATCTGCTCTTATACCATATAAAGGCAGTTGGAGGACAGCTGGAGTTACAGGTCAGTATGACATGGTCTGGTGTGACTGCAGGACTCATTTGAACATGTATTTCTGTTGGGAGATAACAAATACATTTTTCATCAGTTGTTCGATTAAATCAATTAATAACTACATACATTATTAGATATAAACTCAAAGCATGGTTTATCCAGCAAAAGAGAAGGTGTAAGACCATGGTTGCTGTGCTTTTAACTTTTAAATGCAAATTAGAAAAGAAAAGAGCAAAGATATGTCTTAGAGGTGTGGGGGTGGGAGGTGTGTTTGTGGATGTTTATGTAAACTCAACCTGTTGGATATGTGATGGAGCAGGGCTCATCCTCTGATGTCTGCTGAGAAGAACACATTCTTCCTTTAGCATAGGTCACTTTAAAGCAGGTCGATGAGACAGAATCTGGACAAAAAGAAAAGAGATACCTTATTTATATTTGTGATGGTCAGATGTATTGTGAGTTGTTGTTTCTCAATGATTCCACTTTTCTTGAAAGTGTAACTTGTTAGACTACAGATTGTGTAACATGATGAGGAGCTGATGGTTGTCACTCACCCACTGAGACTTGAGGGGCTCTGAGGTCCTCGTAGCCTTTGATAGCACAGGAGTATGTGACTGCTTCCTCACTGCTGACCAGCTGTTGGTACCAGGGAGACCAGTCCTGATAGAGGAACTCTCTGTTCTTGTACCAGATGTAGACTGCAGGGTTTTCAGTCAGAGGACAGCTGGTGCTACATATCAGTGTTACTGTCTGTCCCTCTGTGGTGGGAATCACCTTCACCTGCAGGTCTGGGATAATTTCGTTGATTTAGACTTCATATATATTGTTAATATTCTTAAAGTAATAAATTAGTAATGAATTATTGACAACCACTGTACCTGCAACACGGAGCTGAATACTGTTTCCCCAGCAGTTTTCTGGTTTGTCAGTTTCACTGCAGCAGTAATAGTTCCCATCCCTCTCTGTCAGATCTTTGATTGTCAGAGTGAAGTTACTCTCTGCAGACATTTTGTATGTTACACGATTTCCATCTGCAGAGATCTCATTCAGAGTGTAGTTGTTGTTGCCAATCGAGTGTCCAGTGTACCATTTCCTGGTTGAAGTGGGATGTTGAGCTGAGCAGGGCAGATCCACTGATGAACCTTTTAAAGCACAGATGCTCTTTGTTCGTCCCTGAACCCCTTTAACAGAAGATTTTATCAGCAAACATCTGGACACATTTATACTTCTTGTAACATTCTTCTCTTTACTAACTGGTCAATGATAGTAGTATGATGCTGTAAAGGATCTTAATGATGTACTGTAATACATCTAAAGAGCTCGTAACAGCAGAATATGTGAAAATCTTGATGGCTAACATTTTCTTTTAAATCAATCTGATTTGTCTACAAATGAACACCTACTGTATGCTCCCTAAAAAATTGTTTTAACAGATCACAGTTAATTATTATTATATAAGAAAGGATAAACAGTCATTCATACCTGAGATGAACAGGATGAAACCCATAAACACATATCCAGCTCCTGATATCAACATGGCTGCTGTCGTCTTCAGCTTCTAATCAGAAAGGTGATTCTATAATTTAATGACCTTATTGCAACTGCTGTGTTTATAAAACCTTTATAAAAAATAAAGAATATAAGCGGATGATGAAAATCAACAGCAGTCTTCTTCCAGAGACAGAATGGACTGTTGGCCAGTGTGAGGGCGGCTGGAAGACAAACTGCAGCTCTGACACCAAACAGTCACTTCCTTCCTCATTATTATTCTTAGTCAAATAAAAGACTTCCAGTGAAGAACCTAAATAGCACAGTAGTTATTTGACGTCATATTTAGTCATTTGAGAGGAGCTAGAGGTGTGAGAGGTGTGAGAGCAGAGACGTGTGAAGCCGTCTGTGGATGTTCTGTGGTGGAAGAAAAAGCTGCAGCCGCAAATAGCTATGATCTTTTAGTTCATGCATCACATGCAGAGCACCATATATATTTGACAGTAAAAACTATTTTAGAAAAATTGTTTTGCAGTCACAGCTGAAAATCATCCATAACGTAACACAACATGAAGAACACTAGAAACTGCCACACAGTGATTAAAACAAGCTTTTCTGGCAAAGTGATCTGTGCTATAGAGTAGATGTGGCCAACCAGTCAGACACTGAGAGCCACGTCATCACAAAATGCACACACACACACTTCCATTAAGAAGCAATAGTATTTTTTATTTTATTTTCTTGCATTTATCTACAACATCTCAGTGAATCTCCTTCCAAACTTTGTTTCCCACAATCCTTTTTAAATTCTGGCTCTGCTACGACCAGACAGATTAGTAAAGACAGTCTTCCACAATTCTAAGATTTAGATGTATTTGAAATGGTTAATTTATACCTGGCAAGAACGTACATTGATAATAAGTGAAAGTCAATAGTTACTATAGCATCATATCTGTGCTGCTGTGTATCTGCAGGTAAACCTCTTCAGGTGGTGGTGAGCTCTGTGGATGTTTTCCGACCCTCCAACCCTCTGGAGCTGGCCAAGAGCTTCGCGGGAGCCAAGGAGCTGGGCAAGATGCTGGTGGACTGTGTGAGTACAGAGCCATATACGTATATAATAATATTATAATGATATAATCTGTTTTGGAGGGCGGTGGATTGCGCCCTCCGGGTTGGGAGTGAGTCACTGTCCCAAGCGAGCGTAAGTATCTCGGGGTCTTGTTCACCAGTGAGGGTAAAACGGAGCAGGAGATGGACAGGCGGCTCGGTTCGGTGCGGCGTCAGCAGTAGTGCGGGTGCTGTACCGGACCGTTGTGGTGAAGAGGGAGCTGAGCCGGAAGGCAACGCTCTCAACTTACCGCTCTATCTATGTTCCAACCCTCACCTATAGTCATGAGCTTTGGGTAGCATGTCTGTAAAGGGGATACTCGTGGGTACCCATAGAACCCATGTTCATTCACATATCTTGAGGTCAGAGGTCAAGGAACCCCTTTGAAAATGAAGTATGGAGTTTGGAGCGTTATTTAGCCTCCTTCACAACAATTAGTAAGTATAAAAACAAATTTGTGTTAACGCGTTATTATCGCATTAACTTTGACAGCCCTAGTTTTTTCATATGAATTCATCCACTCTATGTGGAGCATTTTAATATTCCTGATATTTTGGACATAATAACAATTATAGCATTTCAGAAAGTGTCTTTTTGTTTCTCTCTCTCTCTGACTGGACAGTCTACAGACTCTGATGGCTGTGCAGTGGACAGAGCCGGAGCCTGGTGTGAAATGATCGACACCATCTACCACAGGTCAGCTGACTACCAACCTGCTGCACTTTGCTTCTCATTAATTCAGCCGGTTCTCTTCCTTTTTTTCTGTCTTGACATCTTTATCACTCCATCTCCTCTTTTGCCCACTTCTCTTTGTCTCTCATTTTCTCACACTCTTTCTTCCTCTTCTGTGTTTTAAGCCATCAGTTTATCTTTAATGACACAAGTGCTGCAAAGTGTAGTGTTTAATGACACAGACTAGACAGATACGGCCGGCAAAAAGGAAACAATTAGGTGCTATAGCTGAGTGACGAGTGACAATTCAGCTTGTTTGACTGCTCATACAATCAGACCGCCAATTAAATCAAGGAAATGCAGTATAATCATAAAGGATTCTGAGCAAGCAAATACACCACCATGACATGCATATGAAGTTAGCTATTGAGACCCTCACTTTCATACTTATAGCCATTATTTCTGCTAATAATTCACTATAAAGAAATCTGGTAGGAACTGACGTAATCTTGTAGCCACAGTAGAATAAAACGTTGGAAAGTGTTGACAACGGTCAGAAGCCAGTCTGAAGCCTAATGGTTTTGTTACAGGAAATACTTTTACATACGTTTACCTCATTATTTGACACTTTGGCCACGTTTAATATGAACATATGACATTGTAACGTTATATATATATATATATGACAGAAAATAAGGAAAAGCATAATAGTTCCCCTTTAAATAATTTACTTGACAGCTTTAGAGTCAACAGGAAGAGAACACCTGTCATCAAACAAGTGTTTAACCTTTAACAGTCATATCAAGTCCAGTTTAGTCAGTTAAAGGGTGGGTCCATTCTTTTGTCATTTATTTTAGGTTTGTATATCATTCTGTATCTTCCCAGTGGTGTTCCTTATGTATTCAAATACAAACATTTGCATTTTGGTCAAAGTATATTTTAGCATCAAAATGCTATTTTCCTTTCAAGCCCTCTAAAAACTGTTTCCCACATCGTGACCTGACGTAGGTTTCTGCATGACGACGAGGAATACATAACACTTTATTCAAACACAAGTCTGCAGGATTTCATTATTAGTGTTTGTCACATTGTCATTTGTCCAGTACTTTGAAGCTGTTTATTGTCTTTTGTGCAGATTGAGTCCCCAGCTGTCTCAGGAGGTGATGCTGGATGAGGTGAGTGACGCGGTCCTGGTGGACATGCTGTGGGAGACCCAGATGTACCTGTACGAGAAGAGGGAAAACCTGCAGTCTCTGGCAAAGGTGCTGCTGAACAAATGAAAGCACCAGAAACATCACACGGAGGAGGAGGCTGCGAAGAGCAGAGGAGATGGAGAATATGGAAGCTGACGGCAGAGACCCGTGAGCGGAGTCAAAAGATGAGCGAGCCATGTGATTCAAGATTGTAACGTCTGTGTTGGTGTGCTCTTTCTTTCAAACTCCTTGACCGCAATGACTCTCATATTTACGCTGAAATGTCAGGAGCAAATGTGTGAATCAAGATTAACGTAGCCTACTGAACAGCAAGTTATGTAGCATCATGCGACCGTATCACTGACCTTATCATCACTATAATGGTTCATTAAGTTTGTACATAAACCGGTGAAGGAGAGCGTGACGTTTTCTCATCTTTGATGTGTGAATACAGAGGAAATGTAGGAGGAAGTGGTGGTATCAAACTCAAAGTAGCACACACTGACTGCTAACTGTCAACCCCTCCACCCCCCCTCTCTCTCTCTCTTTAGTGTTGGGTTACAACTCTTATTGTTTGTGATTAAACTGTAACACTCCTCCTCATTCCTCCTCCTCTTGTTCCTCTTTTTAACCCACGTAAATACTAAGAAACTCATTATACAGACATGTCATATAAGGCCATATGATCAAGGGGACCTTGCAGTACTATTACACCATATGCAGTGTACATGTACTGTAGCACAGTGTGGATGGTGGTGACGATGAACCAGCTCTGCCTTATATGTCAGGGACCCACATTTGTACCATTTCCTTTCTTTTCTCCACAACACATTTCCAGGTCTTTACTATACAAGTTATTTATACTGACTTTAAACACAATACGCCCACAAATAACTTGCTTGCTCACTGTTACAACCTCTCAGTCTACTGTGTCTTGAGCGCATATTTAACACGTACTGGACTTAAAACTAGACTTGAAGATTCAATTTACTTGAAAGAGAAAGAAACAGAAGACCCACTGCTACTTGCACAACAAATGATTTCCTATGTTTTTTTGTATTTGGATTAATTACTGAAGTGTATACTTGTATGGTAATACAATATATTAATATGGACTTAAGTTGCTGTTTTGTTTCTTTGTTATAAGATAAAATAAGATAATCCTTTATTAGTCCCACAGCGGGGAAATCTGCAGGATTACAGCAGCAAACGGGGACAGTCCAAACAACAAGAGGCATCTGTAACAAACATAACAAAATCTAATAAATAAGCAAGTAAACAATAAAGATATAGTAAGTAAGTAAACAGTAAAAAACAAGATATAAAAAGTGACTGAATGAGTGGCTGGGTTCACATTATTTCACAGATGAATATGAAATGTTGATATTGTAGTCACACTTTTGCTTTAATATCTGGCGTTTAATTTAATCTTCCCTATATTTTATCAATGAATTAGTGTGGCCATTAAACAACTCAGAGCACAAGCATAAAACAACTTTATTTAAAGGTACAATCCATAATCCAATTACACAAAGGTTCACCCCATCACCAAAACTCAAAACAACAGGTAAGGACTTACTGTATGTTAGATAGATAACAACTAAAACTTAGTTTTAGATGTTGATGCTGTCTTTGTAGAATAAAATTAGTAAAATATCTTGTGTTTTCAGATAAGAAACACAAGATATTGTGGCAAATACATGAATAAACCTGTAACTTATATGGTCAAAACTTTACTCACAAGGCTTTCAGAGCCTGGTTTCAATCTAAAGATATATCGCTACACCCTTTAAATGTGATGATGAATTAAGTTTTGTTACGTAAACACTTTATTCATAGATTTATTTAAAGGTTAAAGGTCCATATCAACAGATGGAAGTTGTTTATGCTGCTTGAGTTGGACCCTCACTCTTTGTTAACGGAACAATTTGTTGTTTGAATGTCTTTTTTGTGTTGTTTTTGTCTTTAGTGCTGTCAACACGGTCAACAAGAATTTAAATTTTTGACAATTGAAATATATCATAAAGGCTTGTAATTGAATCTTGTATAATAAAGGGAAAAAAAGATGAAAAAAAGTACCTATTCTTATTGTGCAGTGACAATAAAGTTTAATCTAATCTAATAAAAAGCATCATACCCCAGTAAAGGGGTTGTGTCTAGAAGGAAGCCCCCAAACCGCGAAATCCGATCTGAGATCTGCAAAAACTCTCGCGAGATTTGCTGCCCGACGGCCCTATCCTAACTTTAACTATTCCAGATCAATGCCCAACATTAACAGTCTCGCGAGAGTTTCCCCGGTTTGGGGGCTACCCTCTAGCCTCTACCCAGAAAAGGCGTCACAGAGACCCCTAGCGGTCTTTCAGGAGACCGAAGAGGACAGTCAGTATTCAGCTAGCTGAAGCTTTCTGCTGCAGGTCACTGCTGTAACTCTACACTGTATAGAAGAAGGACGAAAAGCATTAGCTAGCTGCTCTTGAAAACAAAACAACACGAATAAAAGGAATAAACATTCCATCCTATAATAATTAATGCTACTACTGTCAGCTAGTGAATCTGCACAATTCTCAATTTAGAAACCAACCATGAACTGCTTTAGCTGCTAAGAAACACAGCTGTAGTTGGACACAGTAACTGGAACATTGTACTTCCATCCTGTAATAACTACGACTGTAAGTTAGTGAATCTGCACATTTCTCAATTTATAAATAACTAACGTTTATTAATATTATTAACACCTAAAATCAGCACATATTTTTGAGAACCAGTTTTTGTCTTAACTTTGTCAGAAAGGTGCTTCTCTTCAGTAGCTAACGCCAATTTATTTTCAAGATATTATCCAGATATTGTCTTGTTTGAATGCTTTGTCCTCTAACGTTATAGAACTGCACTGACAATGTCCTAATATATATTAAAAGATCCCTCAGGAAGATGTTTTATGATACAGTTGACATTATTGTGCAAGATGATGAATAGCCCTGCAGGGCTTTTTGTTTTAACTTTGATGAATTTTAACTAAGTTTTATAAAAATATTAGGTTATTTGTCTTAGGGTTGATTCTGCATATTGGAAAGTATGGTGTCCAATCCTTGTATTTTGACACAGTGAAAGTCTGCTGGGTTCAACAGACTGGACCATGAGTTAATCAGAGTAACTAAAAGGTTCTGGTTTCTCTTGCTACAACAGGTAGTGGGTGTCCATCAGCGCTCTCAAGTGTGCTCCTGAGGTGTCCATAAGATGCTGGATGTCTGCCTGCTGACTCACAGTAAGCTACTGTAGATAAGATCATCAATGAACTGAATAATATACAAGTTCTGTTCATCACTAAAGCAGGTGTGTTGTTACATTCAGTCTCTTTAAGTTTTTGTTTGCTGTGTTGTACAGATTCTAGGGATCCACTGCCTGGCCATCATGCCTGAAAGTAAAGAAAATAATGCTGCATTAATGTACTGTGGGTTAAACATGTAGCAAAGTATTTAAAATTACATGAAAAAACTGTCTTATCAGTTTATGCAGTTTCATTGCAAGGCTCACAATAACCTTTTAAATAAGTATGCAGTATCTGTAACCCAGTTTGTCACCCCTTCAAGTTTATGACAGATCAGTGTTGTCCCCTTGAATTTTGACTGTTAGTCATCATCCCAACATTGGATGTCTTTCAAGTTTTATCAAACTTGTACCTGTAGGATCTAAGATTAATAGCCCATCCTGTGATACGCTACATCATTCTTACAGTGTATCCCTCAACTGGATCCTAAATCAGTCGTAATAGCAAGAAATACTTACTCAGGGGTTGTGTTGGGTCTGAAGTTGACAACAGCGTAGGAGGTGAGATCTTGTTCTTGAGGCGGATGTGTCTGGACTGTGCTGTAGAGAAGATCTGATTGGTTCTGAGGGAAGTGGACTCTGCTATAATGAAGATCATCCTGCTCTGTTGGTTGAGCTGAGATGTCGTCATACACAGGACCAGAGTTTACCTGATAAAGAGACGAGAGAAATTATTTGAATGTTACACGTAATTTAAATCCTCCTAAGTAGGCCTCTAAAGTTATTCCAACTAGAGCTCAACTGGATGGGAGGGTTAGCACAACGTAGCTGGTACTGGAGTAGTCTTGGATACCTTTAGAAGTGTTAATCAAAAATATGTTCATTGATTAAATAAAATACAATTGTGCAGAGAAAACCTAATTGTATTGCAGCTTTTACAGACTTATAAAGTGATAATGTAATTGTCATCAGTGGTGAACATCAAATTTAATGGTGTGTGTTCACACCAAGAACTTTTCGCGCGGTGCGATTACATACAAAGTCAATGCAAAGAGGTGAATAGAAGCGAATTCGCACTAGGCACGAGGGAGTTGAAATATTTCAACTCAAGTGAGAAATTCACGTGACGATGTGTCGTGAAAGCCTATCGGCGTTGAGAATCAACGCCCTGACGTCCTGACCTTGTTGAATCAGAAATGGAGGAATTAAATCTTGTATGTGTCTGTGGTCACCCAGAGCTACGATAGTACATCATATCTGTACAGAGACCGGACCAAACTCTGTGTATAAATATATGTGTATAAACCGCAGACTGTCTATGGTAGAAACAACAACGTCGCTGCTGTTTTTATGTCTAGATGACTTTGTGTTGAGTGTTAATAGAGCAGCTGCTTAGCCTGGCACTGATCGATCCAAACTCCATTCAGAAAACAAGCATTTTAAAAGTTGTTTTCTTGTCGTCTTGCGTACAGACCTGACAAAGCATGAATTCAGACTTTTTACAAATCAACATCATTATACAGTTATTTCGGCATCATTTTGATCTGTTTAATCAATGCAATTAAATCACAGCACAATCTGTTTATTTTGGGTTCATACCGCAGTAGCGACGTGTAGTTTGCTAGATACAGTCAGTACAATGGCATTGTATGTGAATACAGCTCGCCGCCGGGTGATGTTATGAACACAGACACAACGGTGTTTGGTTTTCTGTCATATCTGGGACTTCTACAACATGTACAAAGCAGCAAAAATGGTTATTTCTTCCATGGTTGATGGTGGAAAGAAAAGTTGTTGGTATCTATGGACACAAGCTCCTTCTCCTCTCCTGCGTGTTCAGAGCGAATGAACACAAATGATACCGACGGTCCAACTCGCGTGAGTAAAGCAAGATGAAAATTCTCTTCGCTTTTTGCCTAACACAGCCTAATGTTTTACGAAACACTGATTGGCCTTATATGGACTGCAGTGGAACAAGATTTACATTGCACATTATAGGACCCATTATGGGACAACATGTTTCTATGTCACCAGAATAACAGTGTTGAGTTAAGAAGGAAGAAACAAGGTACAGTAGGGGGAATGATGTTGTGATTTTAGTGAGGGAGAAAAATCTGAACATTTGTGAGATGAAGCTGTTGTCGGATGAAAGAATCATTCCTTCTGCAGAGAACCAGGAAAGAAGACGGTGATGTTTTTCTATTGTAGCAGAATAAATTAATTTCTTTCTTTTACCTGCTCCAAGTTGTCTGATGTTTCAGTTCTAGGAGATTGTCTGGAAGTCCTCTTTCTTCTGGTTAGAGAAATGAATGAATGTAAATTAATAAGTGATTTCAGGTTAGTGTGTGAATGTCATTCCTCTGAAACAGAGGACAGTGTTGCTCACCTGATCCAGCAGAAGACAGAGAGGGGTATTATAACCAGGAGAGCAGCACAGACTCCTGCAGCTGCTGCTGGTGTCCATTTCCCCCTCATACTCTGGACAGTGAGAGTCTCTTCATGAGAGCTGCTGTTGTTGTGGGTTCTGACAGCACAGGAGTAGTTTCCTGCATGCTGACTTCTGACTGGGTCTAGAACCAGGTGTTTGTTTTGGTTCTCTGTCAGGGTCAGAGGTCGACTGTTGAAGAACCAGATGTAGTTTGTGTTGTCAGTCAGAGGACAGCTGGTACTGCAGGTCAGTGTGACTCTCTGGTCCTCTGTCACCACTGCAGAAGGACTAAACTGAACTTTCAGACCTGAAAGATGGTTAGAGCGGTCAGTAAATCCTCAGTAAGTCCTCATACCTAAACAATAAAATAGGTTGTTTGTCAGTGTCTTCTAAAACAACCCACATACTGTAAAAAGACTAATATATGTGGTAAGTTAGGTCTGGTTAAGTTTAAAAACTATAGTACGTAGTTAAGGTCAGAGAAAGATCTCCTTCATGCTATAAAGTAACCAGTATTGTGTGTTTGTAGGAGATGGGACGTGAACTGTAAACTCTAGTGTCAAAGTCGCATGTTTTGTACACCAACCACCTATCCCAACCTTTAGAAGACAGTAGAAGAAGCAGTAGATTGAATGCAGCTCTTCTAATTGAGACCAAGTTGAATTAATGAAAGGCTGATTCATGCTTCATAGAATACATGAAGCATTAATCGGCCTTTTATTGTGCTGACTGCTGGTAGTACATGGTGTGGAAGTCAGTAATTCACTACACAAAAATAATGTATTTAATCTAAAGTATTACCTGTGACAACTAAATACACTCCAGGTTTCTGGAGTGTGAATATGTATTCTGCTGAGTCATCCTTCTTCAGGTTATTGATTCTCAGGATGTGGTGATTCTTCATGTTGTCATGATACGTCACACGACCTTCAGCCTTCATTCGCTCTTCAACTCTTTCTTTCCCACTTCTCTTTATTTTATGCCATAATTTATCTTTAGGCTGCTGGTTCTCAGGATATTCACTAGAAATGTTCACTGAAGAACCTTCCAGAGCACAGATTCTCCTGCTGACATAATTCACACTCAAGCAGTTGCTGTTATCAAGACCTGAAATATAGATAAGAGACAAGAGGCAGTTTCACTTCAAGTACCTTCTACAGATAAAAGATAAAGATATTTGAATCATAAACAGTGTTGGAAATGAACTTTTTTGTCCACCTGTCACTGTGGCTGGTGGATTCCAAAGTTATGAGTGAGAAAAAATCGATTCACGTATGTATCGCACTTTTTTTTTGGTTACAATTTTGAAATTGATTTTTTTTAATGCCAGAATCTACTGTATATATTTGCTTAATTTGAGTCTATGTGGAGGTAGAAGGAAGTTAACGCTTTTATTGTTGTAGTCTGAGTAACGTGACGTCATATCTGTTCCGTATCTGTCAACCAAAACAAACCGCAGCGAGCCAAAGCGAGAAAGTAGACAATGGTGGAGGATCGGTGAGGATACGACCTGTGCTCTCCCATTTAAATCCAGCGTGGTAAACACTACACATCCAGTAAAGTATGGAAACACTTTGGGTTTCACACATTGACAGGAAAAGCAGAGCTAGACATCACGGCTAAAGCTGCATGCTAACTCTGTCATGGACAGGAAACGTTATCGTATCGTGGTAACATGCGGTCAAGCCAGTCATCACTCTCATCTCCGTGGTCAAATGGGCCGACGCTACGACTGTAGAGCACCCATATACTGACATTTATGTTAAATGCATTCAAACGGCCCCGATGGAGCTGAACATGGATGTATAAAGAGAACGGAGCTGACGGGAGAGCTAGAGACGGACTTGGAGAAGTTAGAGGAAGTATACAGGTGGGACTACGTCCGTTTTTCAAAATAACGTGTTAACAAAGGGAACTGTATGTACAAAGTACATATATAGAAATAAGATTAATAAGATTATATTCACCAGAAGTATAAAACATTACATGTCAATACCACTAATTTGTGAGGGGAATGTCTTTATTCTTTGATTTTTGTGTTGCTGGAAAACAATTAATAAATAATGCCTGACAATGATTTGACTTCAGGACATCTCTGACTACATACATGCTGAAAATCAAACATGTTTACTGTATTAATTTAGATATTTTTCAAAGTAATAATCCCTAGAAGTGAATGATTCAACTTTTCCCCATGGTCAAGTGTTAAATCACAATAAATCCTAATATTGAGATGCAATACTTATAGAATTACTATAATTAAAAATCGCACTACATATCAAATCGGCACCCAAGTATCTTGATAGTATCGAATCAGGAGATAGGTGTATCGTACCAGCTCAATCCAAAATCTAGCAGCCACTCAATAGAGTATCATGTTTTTTTGGCTGGTGAGTGAAGCAAATCTAGCAGCCACTTGCATATTTTACCAGCATTTGGCTGGTGTTCATTTCCAATCCTTATGAATACTACAAAAAAAATGATTAAATCAATCAATCAATATTAAAATCATCATATTTCTCGTTGCCATTTGTAGACCATTAACACAAATATCCCATTTTATAAGTTTATAAATTGGTTCGTACTCACAGACTTCAGCAGAGCGCAGATCCTCATGGCCTTTTACAGCACAGGAGAAACTTTCAACAGAAGTGTTGGAAACTGTAACCTCTTTTGTTATCACTGAATAGCTGCTCCTATACCATATAAAGGCAGTTGGAGGACAGCTGGAGTTACAGGTCACTCTGACATGGTCTGGTACGGCTGCAGGACTCATTTGAACATTTACTTCTGTTGGGAGAAGATAAATACATTTTTCATCAATTGTTCGATTAAATAAATGTATTATATTATATATAAACTCAAAACATGATTGATCCAGGAAGAGAGAAGGTGTAAAACTCTGGTTATTGTGCTTTTAACAAAATACAAATTAGAAAAGAAAAAAAGTAAAGATAAGAATGCAGTGGCCATTTTTCAGAAAAAGTCAAAATCAGTCATCCATCCAACCAATCATCATTCTGATGATTTATTTATCCAAAAGCAAGCAAGCAAACAAAGCATAAAGAAAACGTGGATGTTGCTGCCTCTCTTGTTCTGGTAAAAAACCATAAGCCCACCCAGGTGCATTATGGTCCTACCTGCCTACCTACTTATATAACTGCAGGTACCCAAAGAAAACAAAATACTAATTACGCAAAAAACTAAATATACTAAACAAGAAAATAGTTAAACTCAACAAATAACTTTTAAAGGAGAACGCTATCAAAAATCGAATCTCAGTAAACTCCTAGAATAATAAATCAAACAATACTACTTATTATTAGTAAAACAACAACTAAATACTAACAACAAATAAAAAGCTCTTACAATGAGTTTAAAGGATTAGAGGTGTGGGGATGAGGAAATGTTTATGTGAACTCAACCTGTTGGATATGTGATGGAGCAGGGCTCATTCTCTGATGTCTGCTGAGAAGAACACATCCTCCCTTTAGCATAGGTCACTTTAAAGCAGGTCGATGAGACAGAATCTGGACAAAAAGAAATGGTGTCAGTTTTTGGTGAATTTAGTCAATTAATTATTCTATTTCAGGAGCTTTATAATTTAAGGCTCTGATGCATGAATAATAAAATCATTCTTGAAAGTACAACACATTTATCCAGATGTTTCATCATATAATAAGGAGCTGATGGTTGTCACTCACCCACTGAGACTTGAGGGGCTCTGAGGTCCTCGTAGCCTTTGATAGCACAGGAGTATGTGACTGCTTCCTCACTGCTGACCAGCTGTTGGTACCAGGGAGACCAGTCCTGATAGAGGAACTCTCTGTTCTTGTACCAGATGTAGACTGCAGGGTTTTCAGTCAGAGGACAGCTGGTGCTACATATCAGTGTTACTGTCTGTCCCCCTGTGGTGGGAATCACCTTCACCTGCAGGTCTGGGATGATGATGATGTGGAAAATAAGAATTCATATACTGATATTAGTTTTAAAATAGTAAAATACTGACAGCCACTGTACCTGCAACACGGAGCCAAGTTCTGTTTTCCCAGCAGTTTTCTGGTTTGTCAGTAGTTTCACTGCAGCAGTAAAAGTTTCCATCCCTCTCTGTCAGATCTTTGATTGTCAGAGTGAAGTTACTCTCTGCAGACATGTTGTATGTTACACGATTTCCATCTGCAGAGATCTCATTCAGAGTGTACTTGTTGTTGCCAATCAAGTGTCCAGTGTACCATTTCCTGGTTGAAGTGGGATGTTGAGCTGAGCAGGGCAGATCCACTGATGAACCTTTTAAAGCACAGATGCTGTTTGCTCGTACCTGAACCCCTTTAACAGAAGATTTCATCAGCAAACATCTGGACACATTTATACTTCTTGTAACATTCTTCTCTTTGCTAACTGGTCAATGATAGTAGTATGATGCTGTAAAGGATCTTAATGATGTACTGTAATACATCTAAAGAGCTCGTAACAGCAGAATATGTGAAAACTTGATGGCTAACATTTTCTTTTGAATCAATCTGATTTGTCAACAAATCAACACATACTGCAAACTCTGTAAAAAAAGATTTAGTTTTTAAACAGATCACAATTAATTATTATTATATAAGAAAGGATAAACAGTCATTCATACCTGAGATGAACAGGATGAAACCCATAAACACACATCCAGCTCCTGATATCAACATGGCTGCTGTCGTCTTTAGCTTCTAATCAGAAATGTGATTCTATAATTTAATGACCTTATTACAACTGCTGTGTTTATAAAAACTATATAAAACATAAAGAATATAAACGGATGATGAAAATCAACAGCAGTCTTCTTCCAGAGACAGAATGGACTGTTGGTCAGTGTGAGGGCGGCTGGAAGACAAACTGCAGCTCTGACACCAAACAGTCACTTCCTTCCTCATTATTATTCTTAGTCAAATAGAAGACTTCCAGTGAAGAACCTATATAGCACAGTAGTTATTTGACGTCATATTTTGTCATTTAAGAGGTGTGAGAGCAGAGACATGTGAAGCCGTCTGTGGATGTTTTGTGGTGGAAAAAAAAAAGCTGCAGCCACAAGTAGCTACGATCTTTTAGTTCACCACATCACATGCAGAGCACCATATATTTTTGACTGTAAAAACTGTTTAACAAAAACTTTTTTTGCAGTCACAGCTGAAAATCCTCCATAACATAACACAACATGAAATACACTAGAAACTGCCACACAGTGATGCAACAAGCTTTTTTTGGCAAAGTGATCTGTGCTATAGATTAGATGTGGCCAACCAGTCAGACACTGAGAGCCACGTCATCACAAAATGCACACACACACATTTCCATTAAGAATCAATAGTATTTTATTTTATTTTCTTGCATTTAGCTACAACATTACGCCTAGCAAAGAACGTATGTTGCTAAGAAGTGAAAGTCAATTGTTCGTTCCATTGCAACGTCAGCGCCCAGCAGCAAAGCTACGCTTCCGCCGTAGTGCCGTACAAAAGTAAAGCAAAATTATTTCTATTCTCTTGTCATCATTTTAATGTCTCTACTGAAATGGCCTGTGTTGAGCAGTAAAAATATTATAAATATACATATTATTATAACAATTTACTTACTTACATATTAAACTTTTTTACCCGGCTGCTTCCCAGAGGAGCATAAAGTGAGCGATGGACATAAATGGAAGTAAAAAAATGCAGCACACAGATTTTGAGAGCAATCTCAAACCATGGATGTATAAGATGTTGTGTCCTGTTCTTTTGCCCTGCGTGTCAGAAAATAGCCTACAACTCCATTAAACTCTGTTGATGTCATACTACTAGCACTACTAGCTACCGGCCGATAGCCGGTTGTTTTTGAACAGAGACGTTAATACATCCACCACGGTACAGGCTTACAGCATACAGCCCATGGGTGTATTATAAGATAATAAAAGTGATGAATTACAGCCAATATATCCATTATTACAGCCACATACAGCTAGCAGGAAGCTGGCAGAACCGGATATGTCATCTGAGCGTGCAGGGCGGTGCAGTCCCGTGGGTCTGATGCACGTTCATTATGCCGAGGAAAATAACTCTGGATTCAGCTGTTAGTGAATTGTAAAACTTTAAGTACATAATGAATTAAATGATGGATATTTAAGTGTTCGCACTGGGAAGTTGTTTAAGTTAAAAAAAAAAAAGATCCTCTGATTTACAGACGTCTCTTTATACATCCATGGACACAGACTCATTGGAGTTTTCAGTCCAAAATGGCTTTAGCACCATCTAGTGGCTGTTGTCAAAAAAAGCACCAGAGTTTAGTCTCTGTGCTTCTCCTCTCTTTGTCCCTAGTTGAGATGCTGATTCACCTGCCACTAATGGGGCTTTCAACTGATCTGATCTGTGGCCTTTTTGCTTGTAAAACATGGAATCTGTTCTCAAATCATTGTTGGGAGTTTTCACACAGTGTTGCATGCTGCAGTCTACTCGCTCTTAGCTCTTCAGCTGCTCGTCCACTTGCATCCTACACACAGGCAAAGTGCATCACACCTCCTATTTGAAGATGTGTCTTAAAGAGCTCAGGTTTGTTGGCATGATTGTGCTTGTGAAGCTCAGTACTTTTGGGAAACCTGAGGTCAACATTAGCATGGAGTGAACTGAAAAGCTGCTGAATTGTTACAGTGAAGTCTGCTATATCAGACAGAAAAGTTTCTCATTGCGTTCAGCAGAAACAAAGATGAACTTGCCCTTATGTTTGCACTTTGCTTTACACTTGTCGGTCCCTGCTATGTTACTTTAGTTATTCTAGTCACTTAAACCTTCAGGGGAGGGTCTCTTACAAAATACCATGATAACAAAGTTTTGTTTAGCGAGAAGGCTCTAGGGTGGAGTAGAGATCATCTGTGTGGTCCTCAGAGAAGTGGAGTCTGCCATAGTGATGGTCATCCTGCTCTGCTGATCGAGCTGATATGTTTTCATATGTGGCACCGGGGTTTATCTGAGGAGACAAGACACATAAAATGACTTTATATTCAAAAGTTTGGCTGATCCTCCTATCAGAGCATTATAACGTTCAACTACAGCTCAATTGATGAGAGTTTTTTGAAGCCTTTTTAGGTATATTTTGCAAATGTTTGGTGGCTTGAAAATGTGTTCACCTATTTAGTGTTTCATCCCAAAGGTTATTTTAGAATAATAAAATAAATTAATAAATACAATAAAAAAATCATAAAAATAAATACGTGAATAAATAAAAGTGGAAATTAAACAGAAGAGTTAATAAATAATGGAATAAATGCAAAGGTATATAAATAAAAAAAACAAATTGAAACAAATATCAATTTATATTTAATTTTATCAATTCATTAATGACTACATTTGTTTTTCATACATTTTTTGCTACTTTTAATGGCACATTTTTTCATTTATCGAATCATTTATCCATTTATTTTTTATTTTGGCAGGTTCCGTCCTCCATTGATATTATTTAATTAAGATTATTTTAGAAAAAGGATTAATGTATTGGCTCATTAAAACTGTGCAGTGAAAACACTATTTAATTGCAGGTTTTAAATACCTGTCCTATCAGTAGTGAACATCATGACTGGATGATGTCCAATGAATTAGAAAAGGCTGATATTTATGGACGACAGAACCTGCCAAAATCCAAAATAAGTAAATAACTGACTCGATAAATAAATATATTTGCCACTAAAACTAGAAAAAAATATGTTAATAATAACTGTAGTCCTTAATTAATTGTTAAAATATAAAACATAAATTGATATTTCTGTTTTAATTTGTTTTTGTATGTATTTACCTTTGCATTAATTCCCTTATTTATTTACCACTTTGTTTAATTTCCACTTTTATTTATTCATGTATATATTTTCATGAATTATTAAACCTATATATTTGAAAATAAATATAAAATAAATAAAAAATAAATGCCTGAATAAATAAATAAATATATAATAAATGCAAAAATAAATAAATAAAAATAAATGCAAAAATAAATAAATTTACTAAAGAATTCTTTAAAACAATAAAAAATAAAAGTGGAAATTAAACAGAAGAGTAAATAAATAAGGGGATTAATACAAAGGTAAATAAATTAAAAAAGCTAATTGAAATAGAAATATCCATTTATGTCACATTTTATCAGTTAATTAAACATTTATTTTTACTTACTTTTAATCGTATATTTATTTATTTATTTATCGAGTCATTTGTTTATTTATTCATTTGTTTCTTATTTTGGCAGGTTCTGTCCTCCATTGATATTAGCCTATTATATTTTAAAAATGTCTTACTGTAGCTATAAAATGTTGTTTATTAAACAAATAAAAAGCTGAGAGAAAGCGTGGAGCAGTGTAGCAGGAACGCGACCAGGTGATGAGCACAACTGAAGAGAAGTCTATAGGATTAGAGGGTTATGATTTAGGTGAGACAGATTAAAAGCTGAGAGGCATAAATTGAAGCTGCTGTCCTGACTGTGAAGAAATGATCAATACTTTTGAAGAAGAGCAGGATAGAAGACAGTGATGTCTCTCTAATGGAGCAGAATAATTGTATAAATCCTGTTTTTTACCTGCTCCATGTTGTGTGATGTTTCAGCTCTTGGAGATTGACTGGAAGTCCTCTTTCTTCTGGTTTATGGAATAAATGAATATGTGAGTGAATAAGTGATTTCAGGTTAATGTGTGAATGTCGTTCCTCTGAAACAGAGGACAGTGTTGCTCACCTGATCCAGCAGAAGACAGAGAGGGGTATTATAACCAGGAGAGCAGCACAGACTCCTGCAGCTGCTGCTGGTGTCCATTTCCCCCTCATACTCTGGACAGTGAGAGTCTCTTCATGAGAGCTGCTGTTGTTGTGGGTTCTGACAGCACAGGAGTATTTTCCTGCATGCTGACTGCTGACTGGGTCTAGAACCAGGTGTTTGTTTTGGTTCTCTGTCAGGGTCAGAGGTCGACTGTTGAAGAACCAGATGTAGTTTGTGTTGTCAGTCAGAGGACAGCTGGTACTGCAGGTCAGTGTGACTCTCTGGTCCTCTGTCACCACTGCAGAAGGACTAAAGTGAACTTTCACACCTGAAAGATGGTTAGAGCGGTCAGACTCATATACGTGTTAAGTTAGGTCTGGTTAAGTTTAAAAACTATGATACTTAGTTAAGGTCAGAGAAAGATCTCCTTCATGCCATAAAGTAAACAGTATTGTGTGTTTGTAGGAGATGGGACTTGAACTGTGATCTCTAGTGTCAAAGTTGCATGTTTTGTACACCAACCACCTATCACAACCTTTAGAAGATATTAGAAGAAGCAGTATATTGAATGCAGCTCTTCTAATTGAGACAAAGTTGGTAAGTTGAATTTCATTATTAACTTGTTTGAATTACTGAAAGGCTGATTCATGCTTCATGGAATACATGAATTATGAATCAGCCTTTTATTGTGCTGACTGCTGGTAGTACATGGTGTGGAAGTCAATAATTCACTGTACAAAAATAATGTATTTAATCTAAAGTATTACCTGTGACAACTAAAGTCACTCCAGGTTTCCATCCTTCATCATGTCTCTGGAGTGTGAATGTGTATTTTGCTGAGTCATCCTTCTTCAGGTTATTGATTCTCAGGATGTGGTGATTCTTCATGTTGTCATCAAACTTCACACGACCTGCAGCCTTCATTGGCTCTTCAACTCCTTCTTTCCCACTTCTCTTTATTTTATACCATAATTTATCTTTAGGCTGCTGGTTCTCAGGATATTCACTAGAAAAAAAAAAAGCACAGATTCTCCTGCTGACATAATTCACACTCAAGCAGTTGCTGTTATCAATACCTGAAATATAGATAAGAGACAAGATGCAGTTTCACTTTAAGAACTTTTTACAGATAACAAATAAAGATATTTGAATCATAACCAGTGTCGGAATTTTTTTTTTTTTTCCACCTGTCACTGTGGCTGGTGGATTCCAAAATAAGGAGTGAGAAAGATTCGATTCACCTATGTATCGTAATTCAAAAAAAAAAATTTTTAACTCCAGCGTGGTAAACACTACACATCCAGTAAAGTATGGAAACACTTTGGGTTTCACACATTGACAGGAAAAGCAGAGCTAGACATCACGGCTAAAGCTGCATGCTAACTCTGTCATGGACAGGAAACGTTATCGCATCGCGGTATCGTGCGGTCAAGCCAGTCATCACTCTCATCTCCGTGATCAAATGGGCCGACGCTACGACTATAGAGCACCCATATACTGACATTTATGTTAAATGCATTCAAACGGCCCCGATGGAGCTGACCATGGATGTATAAAGAGAACGGAGCTGACGGGAGAGCTAGAGACGGACCTGGAGAAGTTAGAGGAAGTATACATGTGTGACTACGTCTGGTTTTCAAAATAACGTGTTAACAAAGGGAACTGTATATACAAAGTACATATATAGAAATAAGATTAATTAGATTATATTCACCAGAACTATAAAACATTACATGTCAATACCACTAATTTGTGAGGGAAATGTCTTTATTCTTTGATTTTTGTGTTGTTGGAAAACAATGAATAAATAATTCCTGACAATGACTGATATATTTGACTTCAGGACATCTCTGATTACATACATGCTGAAAATCAAACATTTTTACTGTATTAATTTAGATATTTTTCAAAGTAAAAATCCATAGAAGTGTATGATTCAACTTTTGAGTTACTATATTGAATATTGAGTTGCAACACTTATAGAATCGCTATACTTAAAAATCACAATACATATCAAATCGGCACCCAAGTATCATGATAGTATCGAATCAGGAGATAGGTGTATCGTACCAGCTCTATCCAAAATCTACCAGCTCAATAGAGTATCATTGTTTTTTCGGCTGGTGAGTGAAGCAAATCTAGCAGCCACTTCCATATTTTACCAGCATTTGGCTGGTGTTCATTTCCAACCCTGATCATAACACTACAAAAAAAAATATTAAATCAATCATTCAATATTAAAATCATCATATTTCTCATTGCCATTTGTAGACAATTAACATAAATATCCCATTTTTTAAGTTTATAAGTTGGTTCGTACTCACAGACTTCAGCAGAGTGCAGATCCTCACGGCCTTTTACAGCACAGAAGAAACTTTGAGTAGAAGTGGTGGGAACTATAACCTCTTCCGTTATCACTAAATGTTTGTTCTTATACCGTATAAAGGCAGTTGGAGGACAGCTGGAGTTACAGGTCACTCTGACATGGTCTGGTACGGCTGCAGGACTCATTTGAACATGTACTTCTGTTGGGAGATGATAAATACATTTCTCATCAATTGTTCGATTAAATAAATGTATTATATTATATATAAACTCAAAACATGATTGATCCAGGAAGAGAGAAGGTGTAAAACTCGGGTTATTGTGCTTTTAACAAAATTAGAAAAGAAAAAAGTAAAGATATGAATGCAGTGGCCATTTTTCGGGAAAATCAAAATCAGTCATCCATCCAACCAATCATCATTCTGATGATTTATTTATCCAAAAGCAAGCAAGCAAACAAAGCATAAAGAAAACATAGATGTCGCTGCCTCTCTTGTTCTGGAGAAAAATCACAAGCCGAACCTATTTCATTGGTGGTCCTACATAATACTTATATAACCATGAGTACCCAAAGAAAACAAAATACTAATTACACAAAAAACTAAATATACTAAACAAGAAAATAGTTAAACTAAACAAATAACTAACAAAAGAGAACGCTATGAAAAATCATATCTCATTAAACACCTGGAATAATAAATCAAACAATACTACTTCTTATTAGTAAAACAACAACTAAATACTAACAACAGCTCTTACAATGAGTTCAAAGGATTAGAGGTGTGGGGGTAGGAGGTGTGTTTGTGGATGTTTCTGTAAACTCAACCTGTTGGATATGTGATGGAGCAGGGCTCATCCTCTGATGTCTGCTGAGAAGAACACATCCTCCCTTTAGCATAGGTCACTTTAAAGCAGGTCGATGAGACAGAATCTGGACAAAAAGAGATGGTGTAAGTTTTTGGTGAATTTAGTCAATTAATTATTGTATTTCAGGAGCTTTATAATTTAAGGCTCCGGTGCATGAATAACGAAATGATTCTTGAAAGTACAACACATTTATCCAGATGTTTCATCATATAATAAGGAGCTGCTAGCTGTCACTCACCCACTGAGACTTGAGGGGCTCTGAGGTCCTCGTAGCCTTTGATAGCACAGGAGTATGTGACTGCTTCCTCACTGCTGACCAGCTGTTGGTACCAGGGAGACCAGTCCTGATAGAGGAACTCTCTGTTCTTGTACCAGATGTAGACTGCAGGGTTTTCAGTCAGAGGACAGCTGGTGCTACATATCAGTGTTACTGTCTGTCCCTCTGTGGTGGGAATCACCTTCACCTGCAGGTCTGGGATGATGGCGTTGAATTAGACTTCATATATATTGTTAATATTCTTAAAGTATTAAATTAGTAATGAATTATTGACAACCACTGTACCTGCAACACGGAGCTGAATACTGTTTCCCCAGCAGTTTTCTGGTTTGTCAGTAGTTTCTCTGCAGCAGTAAAAGTTTTCATCACTTTCTGTCAGATCTTTGATTGTCAGAGTGAAGTTACTCTCTGCAGACATGTGGTACGTTACATGATTTCCATCTGCAGAGATCTCATTCAGAGTGTACGTGTAGTTTTCAAGCTGTACAGTGTACCATTTCCTGGTTGAAGTGGGATGTTGAGCTGAGCAGGGCAGATCCACTGATGAACCTTTTAAAGCACAGATGTTGTTTGCTCGTACCTGAACCCCTTTAACAGAAGATTTCATCAGCAAACATCTGGACACATTTATACTTCTTGTAACATTCTTCTCTTTACTAACTGGTCAATGATAGTAGTATGATGCTGTAAAGGATCTTAATGATGTACTGTAATACATCTAAAGAGCTCGTCACAGCAGAATATGTGAAAATCTTTATGGCTAACATTTTCTTTTATATCAGTCTGCAATTTCCTACAATTTGTCTACAAATGAACACCTACTGTACACTCCTGAAAAATATTTTTTCTTAACAGATCACAGTTAGTTATTATTATTATTATGATATAAGAAAGGATAAACAGTCGAACATACCTGAGATGAACAGGATGAAACCCATAAACACACATCCAGCTCCTGATATCAACATGGCTGCTGTCGTCTTCAGCTTCTAATCAGAAAGGTGATTCTATAATTTAAGAACCTTATTACAACTGCTGTGTTTATAAAACCTTTATAAAAATATAGAATATAAACGGATGATGAAAATCAACAGCAGTCTTCTTCCAGAGACAGAATGGACTGTTGGTCAGTGTGAGGGCGGCTGGAAGACAAACTGCAGCTCTGACACCAAAACGTCACTTCCTTCCTCACTATTATTCTTAGTCAAATAGAAGACTTCTAGTGAAGAACCTATATAGCACAGTAGTTATTTGACGTCGTATTTTGTCATTTAAGAGGTGTGAGAGCTGAGAAATGTGAAGCCGTCTTTGGACATTTTGTGGTGGAAAAAAAAAGCTGCAGCCACAAATAGCTACGATCTTTTAGTTCACCTCATCACATGCAGAGCACCATATATTTTTTACAGTAAAATCTATTTTACAAAAACCTTTTTTGCAGTCACAGCTGAAAATCATCCATAATGTAACACAACATGAAGAACACTAGAAACTGCCACACAGTGATGAAACAAGCTTTTCTGGCAAAGTGATCTGTGCTATAGATTAGATGTGGCCAACCAGTCAGACACTGAGAGCCACATCATCACAAAATGCACACACACACATTTCCATTAAGAAGCAATAGTATTTTTATTTTATTTTCTTGCATTTATCTACAACAACTCAGTGAATCTCCTTCCAAACTTTGTTTCCCACAATCCTTTTTAAATTCTGGCTCTGCTACGACCAGACAGATTAGTAAAGACAGTCTTCCACAATTCTAAGATTTAGATGTATTTGAAATGGTTATTTTATCCCTGGCAAAGAATGTACATTGATAAGAAGTGAAAGTCAATAGTTACTATAGCATCATATCTGTGCTGCTGTGTATCTGCAGGTAAACCTCCTCAGGTGGTGTTGAGCTCTGTGGATGTTTTTCGACCCTCCAACCCTCTGGAGCTGGCCAAGAGCTTCGTGGGAGCCAAGGAGCTGGGCAAGATGCTGGTGGACTGTGTGAGTACAGAGCCATATACGTATATAATAATATTATAATAATATAATCTGTTTTGGAGGGCGGTGGATTGCGCCCTCCGGGTTGGGAGTGAGTCACTGTCCCAAGCGAGCGTAAGTATCTCTGGGTTTTGTTCACCAGTGAGGGTAAACCGGAGCAGGAGATGGACAGGCGGTTCAGTTCGGTGCGGCGTCAGCAGTAGTGTGGGTGCTGTACCGGACCGTTGTGGTGAAGAGGGAGCTGAGCCGGAAGGCAACGCTCTCAATTTACCGGTCTATCTACGTTCCAACCCTCACCTATAGTCATGAGCTTTGGGTAGCATGTCTGTAAAGGGGATACTCGTGGGTACCCATAGAACCCATGTTCATTCACATATCTTGAGGTCAGAGGTCAAGAGACCCCTTTGAAAATGAAGTTTGGAGTTTGGAGCGTTATTTAGCCTCCTTCACAACAATTAGTGGTATAAAAACAAATTTGTGTTAACGCGTTATTATCGCATTAACTTTGACAGCCCTAGATTTTTCATATTAATTCAAATACTCAGTTGTTTTTTCCACTTTATGTGGAGCATTTTAATATTCCTGATATTTTGGACATAATAACAATTATAGCCTTTCAGAAAGTGTGTTTTTGTTTCTCTCTCTCTCTGACTGGACAGTGTACAGACTCTGATGGCTGTGCAGCGGACAGAGCCGGAGCCTGGTGTGAAATGATCGACACCATCTACCACAGGTCAGCTGACTACCAACCTGCTGCACTTTGCTTCTCATTAATTCAGCCGGTTGTCTTCCCTTTTTCTGTCTTGACATCTTTATCACTCCATCTCCTCTTTTGCCCACTTCTCTTTGTCTCTCATTTTCTCACACTCTTTCTTCCTCTTCTGTGTTTTAAAGGTCCCATATTATAAACAAGTGAGATTTTCATGTTTTTTATTATAAAGCAGGCTTAAGTCCTATATAAATACTGTGAAAGTATCGAAACGCTCAATCCACAAGGAAATACACACAGCCTGTATTCAGAAACTCTGCATCTGAAACAAGCTGTCAGGATTTCGGCCCATTCGTGATGTCACGAATATACAATAATTAGACCATTACACGGTTTTAAACGTAAACATTCTAAATGTGTCCCAATTTATTTCCTGTTGCAGTGTATGTGAATGTCATCAGCTGACAGGAAGTAAACATGGACCCAAGCTGTTGAATAGCAACGCAATTCTGTTGCAATTCTGTTGCAATTCTGTTGTAATTCTGTCAAAATGCGCTATGAGCATTTCAGACAGAGGGTAAACACAGCCATATTCAGGCTGACAGTATGAGGAAAATAAAGTTGTTTTTTAACATTGCAGCATGTAAACATGTTCTAGTAGAAACACAATACAAGTATAATAGTATAATATGGGACCGTTAAGCCATCGGTTTATCTTTAATGACACAAGTGCTGCAATGTGCAGTGTTTAATGACACAGATTAGACAGATACGGCCGGCAAACAGGAAACAATTAGGTGCTATGGCTGAGTGACGACTGACAATTCACATAATCAGACCGCCAAATAAATAAAGGAAATGCAGAATAATCACAAAGGAATCTGATCAAGCAAATAAACCTCCATGACATGCATATGAAGAACAAAGTTAGCTATTGAGACCCTCACTTTCATACTTTTAGTCATTATTTCTGCTAACAAGATCTAATCTTGTAGCCACAGTAGAAAAAAACGTTGGAAGCGGCCTGACGGTTTTGTTACAGGAAATACTTTAACGTACGTTTACCTCATTATTTAACACTTTGGACACGTTTAAAATGAACATCGGACATTGTAACGTTATATATATATATCCAGTGTTGAACACGTCACCAGGAAAAGCATAATAGTATTTCTTCATTTTCTGTTTTAACGTTAGTATAAAAGCGCAATGTATGTTGTAAATTGTATTTAATTTAGAGAAAGAAGTAGCTAGCATTAGCTAGCGTTAGCATGACTTCACGAGCTAATCATGAACTGCTCTGGTTGCTTAGCAACAAACACCGACTTAGCTTGTCAAAGCCGTTGATTCAGTTAGCAGCGAGCTAACTCTAGCTAGCAAATAAGAAATACAGTAGCTAACCTGAATCTGCACATTTCTCAATTTATAAATAACTAACGTTTATTAATAATATTAACATCTAAATCAGCACATATTTTTGAGAACCGGTTTTTGTTGTAACTTTGTCAGAGAGGTGCTTCTCTTCAGTGCTAACGCCAATTTTCAAGATATTATCTTGATATTGTCTTGTTTGAATGCTTTGTCCTCTAACGTTATAGGACTGCACTGACCAGCCAATGTCCTAATATACTGTATATTAAAATGTCCTTCAGGAAGATGTTTCAGTGAAGAGTCTTGTATAAGAGTTATACAGTTCACATTATTGTGCAAGATGATAATTAGCCCTGCAGGACGTTTTGTTGTAACTTTGATGAATTTTAACTAAGTTTCCTAAAAATATTAGGTTATTTGTCTTAGGGTTGATTCTGCATATTGGAAAGTATAGTGTCCAATCCTTGTATTTTGACACAGTGAAAGTCTGCTGGGTTCAACAGACTGGACCATGAGCTAATCAGAGTAACTAAAAGGTTCTGGTTTCTCTTGCTACAACAGGTAGTGGGTGTCCATCAGCGCTCTCAAGTGTGCTCCTGAGGTGTCCATAAGATGCTGGATGTCTGCCTGCTGATTCACAGTAAGCTACTGTAGATAAGATCATCAATGAACTGAATTATATACAAGTTCTGTACATCACTAAAGCAGGTGTGTTGTTACATTCAGTCTCTTCAAGTTTTTGTTTGCTGTGTTGTACAGATTCTAGGGATCCACTGCCTGGCCATCATGCCTGAAAGTAAAGAAAATAATGCTGCATTAATGTACTGTGGGTTAAACATGTAGCAAAGTATTTAAAATTACAAGAAAAAATAGTCTTCTCAGTTTATGCAGTTTCATTGAAAGGCTCACAATAACCTTTTAAGTAAGTATGCAATCTGTAACCTTGAAGTTTTATGAAAAGCAGATCAGTGTTGTGACGATGAATTTTGACTGTTAATCATCGTCCAAACATTGAATATCTTTCAAGTTTTATCAAACTTGTACCTGTAGGATCTAAGATTAATGGCCCATCCTGTGATACGCTACATCATTCTTACAGTATATCCCTCAAATAGATCCTGAATCAGTTGTAATAGCAAGAGATGCTTACTCAGGGGTTGTGTTGGGTCTGAAGTTGACAACAGCGTAGGGGGTGAGATCTTGTTCTTGAGGCGGATGTGTCTGGACTGTGCAGTAGAGAAGATCTGATTGGTTCTGAGGGAAGTGGACTCTGCTATAGTGAGGATCATCCTGCTCTGTTGGTTGAGCTGAGATTTCCTCATACACAGGACCAGAGTTTACCTGATAAAGAGACGAGAGAAATTATTTGACGTTACACGTAATTTAAATCCTCCTAAGTAGGCCTCTAAAGTTATTCCAACTAGAGTTCAACTGGATGAGAGGGTTAGTACAACATAGCTGGTACTGGAGTAGTCTTGGATACCTTTAGAAGAGTTAATCAAACCTTGTCAAATATGTTTATTGATGAAATAAAATAAAATAAAATTGTGCAGAAAAAACCTAATTGTATGTCAGCTTTTACAGACTTTGTAAAAAAGGCCATGCCTCTGCGCATGCCTCCTCCTACTATCTCCTGTTCGTGAGCATGCGCTGGGCATGTGTCACCGGTGTGCCTGCACTGAACAGGCTCCCCAGTACAGCACGGCAGAGTGGAACACAGTTAGGGAGAGGACAGTTGGACTTTTGGACATTCCTTTTTCGTGTGCGTCCATGCAAAATGTGAGTTGTGTTGTGTTTAATGTATTTGTATTGGACTGGCATAATAGTGATTGGTGGATCTGTATTTGAGCCTTTTTCTTTGTGGAATGCCTGTGTTGTTTTGGGCTCACTTTTTGTTGCTAATGTTTATACACTAGTAGTTCTAATCACTCTGTACTGTTGTGTTTTTGTTGTTACAGACCACACAGAAACCATTGTTTTGTTTACTTTATCTGCTGATAAACAGCCGTTACCATACACTTGGACTGCATCTCTTATTCATCTAAAATCACACCTGAGCACTAAATAGTGTCCTGACCCGACACCCTGAAGCGTTTGCTGCCACACTTACGGATTTCTAATAACACACACATTCTATCATACAGACTTAAAAAGTCAGAGAGTAATCTTCATCAGTGGTGAACATGATATGTAATGGTGTGTTCACACCAAGAGCGAAGCAAACTTTTTCGCATGCCCAGAGTACATACAAAATCAATGCAAAGAGGCACAAGGTGAGCGAGAAATACACGTGACGCTGTGTCGCGAAAGACCTTTCAGCGTTGAGATTCTCCCCCTGACATCACTGACGTCCTGACCTTGTTGAATCAGAAATGGAGGAAATAAATCTTGTATCTGCCTGTGGTCACCCAGAGCTACGATAGTACATCATATCTGTACAGAGACCGGACCAAACTCTTTGTATAAATATACGTATGTGTATAAACCACAGACTGTCTATGGTAGAAACAACAATGTCACTGCCGTATTTATGCCTTGATGACTTTATGTTGAGTGTTGATGGAGCAGCTGCATAGCCTGGCACTGATTGATCCAAACTCCATTCAGAAAACAAGCATTTTAAAAGTTGTTTGCTTGTCGTCTTGTGGACAGACCTGACAAAGCATGAATTCAGACTTTTTACAAATCAACATGATATGTAGTTATTTCAGCATCGTTTTGATCTGTTTAATGCAATTAAATCACAGCACAATCTGTTTTTTTTGGGTTCATACCGCAGTAGCGATGTGTGGCTTGCTAGATACAGTCAGTACAATGGCACTATATGAGAATACAGCTCGCCGCCGGGTGATCTTAGACACGACAGCGTTTGGTTTTCTGACATATCTGGGACTTCTTCCACAACATGTACAACGCAGCAACAGTGGTTATTTCTTCCATGGTTGATGGAGGAAAGAAAAGTTGTTGGTATCTATGGACACAAGCTCCTTCTCCTCTTTGGCGCGTTTAGTTTGAGTGAACACAAATGATACCGGCGGTCCAACTCGCGTGAGTAAAGAGAGGTGAAAATATGCTTCGCTCTTGGTCTGAACACAGCCTAATGTTTTACAAAAGACTGATTGGCCTAATATGGACTCCAGTAGATCAAGATTTACATCGCACTTTATAGGACCCATTATGGGACAACATGTTTCTGCGTCAACAGAATAATGTGTTGAGTTAAGAAGGAAGAAACAAGGTACAGTAGGGGGAATCATGTTATGATTTTAGTGAGACAGAAAAATCATAACATTTGTGAGTTGAAGCTTTTCTATTGTAGCAGAATGAATGAATTAATTTGTTTACCTGCTCCATGTTGTGTGATGTTTCAGCTCTTGGAGATTGACTGGAAGTCCTCTTTCTTCTGATTTATGAAATAAATGAATATGTGAGTGAATAAGTGATTTCAGGTTAATGTGTGAATGTCGTTCCTCTGAAACAGAGGACAGTGTTGCTCACCTGATCCAGCAGAAGACAGAGAGGGGTATTATAACCAGGAGAGCAGCACAGACTCCTGCAGCTGCTGCTGGTGTCCATTTCCCCCTCATACTCTGGACAGTGAGAGTCTCTTCATGAGAGCTGCTGTTGTTGTGGGTTCTGACAGCACAGGAGTATTTTCCTGCATGCTGACTGCTGACTGGGTCTAGAACCAGGTGTTTGTTTTGGTTCTCTGTCAGGTTCAGAGGTCGACTGTTGAAGAACCAGATGTAGTTTGTGTTGTCAGTCAGAGGACAGCTGGTACTGCAGGTCAGTGTGACTCTCTGGTCCTCTGTCACCACTGCAGAAGGACTAAACTGAACTTTCACACCTGAAAGATGGTTAGAGCGGTCAGACTCATATACGTGTTAAGTTAGGTCTGGTTAAGTTTAAAAACTATGATACTTAGTTAAGGTCAGAGAAAGATCTCCTTCATGCCATAAAGTAAACAGTATTGTGTGTTTGTAGGAGATGGGACTTGAACTGTGATCTCTAGTGTCAAAGTTGCATGTTTTGTACACCAACCACTTATCCCAACCTTTAGAAGATATTAGAAGAAGCAGTATATTGAATGCAGCTCTTCTAATTGAGACAAAGTTGGTAAGTTGAATTTCATTATTAACTTGTTTGAATTACTGAAAGGCTGATTCATGCTTCATGGAATACATGAATTATGAATCAGCCTTTTATTGTGCTGACTGCTGATAGTACATGGTGTGGAAGTCAATAATTCACTGTACAAAAATAATGTATTTAATCTAAAGTATTACCTGTGACAACTAAAGTCACTCCAGGTTTCCATCCCTCATCATCTCTCTGGAGTGTGAATGTGTATTCTGCTGAGTCATCCTTCTTCAGGTTATTGATTCTCAGGATGTGGTGATTCTTCATGTTGTCATGATACGTCACACGACCTGCAGCCTTCATTGGCTCTTCAACTCCTTCTTTCCCACTTCTCTTTATTTTATACCATAATTTATCTTTAGGCTGCTGGTTCTCAGGATATTCACTAGAAATGTTCACTGAAGAACCTTCCAGAGCACAGATTCTCCTGCTGACATAATTCACTCTCCAGCAGTTGCTGTTATCAACACCTGAAATAAAGATAAGAGACAAGAGGCAGTTTCACTTTAAGAGCTTTTTACAGATAACAAATAAAGATATTTGAATCATAACCAGTGTCGGAATTTTTTTTTTTTTTCCACCTGTCACTGTGGCTGGTGGATTCCAAAATAAGGAGTGAGAAAGATTCGATTCACGTATGTATCGTAATTCAAAAAACATTTTTTTTAAATCCAGCGTGGTAAACACTACACATCCAGTAAAGTATGGAAACACTTTGGGTTTCACACATTGACAGGAAAAGCAGAGCTAGACATCACGGCTAAAGCTGCATGCTAACTCTGTCATGGACAGGAAACGTTATCGTATTGCGGTAACATGCGGTCAAGCCAGTCATCACTCTCATCTCCGTGTTCAAATGGGCTGACGCTACGACTATAGAGCACCCATATACTGACATTTATGTTAAATGCATTCAAACGGCCCCGATGGAGCTGACCATGGATGTATAAAGAGAACGGAGCTGACGGGAGAGCTAGAGACGGACTTGGAGAAGTTAGAGGAAGTAGACTTGTGGGACTACGTCTGGTTTTCAAAATAAGGTGTTAACAAAGGGAACTGTATATACAAAATACATATATGGAAATAAGATTGATTGGATTACATTCACCAGAAGTATAAAACATTACATGTGTCTTATAAATTAAAAAGAAAATTCCACAAATTTATGAAGGAAATGTCTTTATTCTTTGATTTTTGTGTTGCTGGAAAAAAATTAATAAATAATTCCTGACAATGACTGATATATTTGACTTCAGGACATCTCTGACTACATAAATGCTGAAAATCAAACATTTTTACTGTATTAATTTAGATATTAAATTCCCACATCCCTAAAAGTGTATGATTCAACTTTTCCCCATGGTTTAGTGTTAAAAAAGTTAACAAAAATCACAAGAAGTCATAATATTGAGTTGCAATACTTATAGAATACCTAAAAATCGCAATACATATCAAATCGGCACCCAAGTATCTTGATAGTATGGAATCAGGAGATAGGTGTATCGTACCAGCTCTATCCAAAATCTACCAGCTCAATAGAGTATCATTGTTTTTTCGGCTGGTGAGTGAAGCAAATCTAGCAGCCACTTGCATATTTTACCAGCATTTGGCTGGTGTTCATTTCCAACCCTGATCATAACACTACAAAAACATATATTAAATCAATCAATCAATATTAAAATCATCATATTTCTCATTGCCATTTGTAGACAATTAACACAAATATCCCATTTTTTAAGTCTATAAGTTAGTTCGTACTCACAGACTTCAGCAGAGTGCAGATCCTTATGGCCTTTTACAGCACAGAAGAAACTTTGAGTAGAAGTGGTGGGAACTGTAACCTCTTCAGTTATCATTAATTGTTTGTTCTTATACCGTATAAAGGCAGTTGGAGGACAGCTGGAGTTACAGGTCACTCTGACATGGTCTGGTGCGGCTGCAGGACTCATTTGAACATGTACTTCTGTTGGGAGAAGATAAATACATTTTACATCAATTGTTCGATTAAATACATTTATCATATTATATATAAACTCAAAACACGGTTGATCCAGGAAGAGAGAAGGTGTAAAACTCTGGTTATTGTGCTTTTAACAAAATTAGAAAAGAAAAAAGTAAAGATATGAATGCAGTGGACATTTTTCGGGAAAATCAAAATCAGTCATCCATCCAACCAATCATCATTCTGATGATTTATTTATCCAAAAGCAAGCAAGCAAACAAAGCATAAAGAAAACGTGGATGTTGCTGCCTCTCTTGTTCTGGTAAAAAACCATAAGCCCACCCAGGTGCATGATGGTCCTACCTGCCTACCTACTTATATAACTGCAGGTACCCAAAGAAAACAAAATGCAATGTTATAATTATGCAAAAAACTAAATATACTAAACAAGAAAATAGTTAAACTCAACAAATAACTTTTAAAGGACAACGCTATCAAAAATCGAATCTCAGTAAACTCCTAGAATAATAAATCAAACAATACTACTTATTATTAGTAAAACAACAACTAAATACTAACAACAAATAAAAAGCTCTTACAATGAGTTTAAAGGATTAGAGGTGTGGGGATGAGGAAATGTTTATGTGAACTCAACCTGTTGGATATGTGATGGAGCAGGGCTCATTCTCTGATGTCTGCTGAGAAGAACACATTGTCCCTTTAGCATAGGTCACTTTAAAGCAGGTCGATGAGACAGAATCTGGACAAAAAGAAATGGTGTCAGTTTATTTCAGGAGCTTTATAATTTAAGGCTCCGGTGCATGAATAATAAAATCATTCTTGAAAGTACAACACATTTATCCAGATGTTTCATCATATAATAAGGAGCTGATGGTTGTCACTCACCCACTGAGACTTGAGGGGCTGTGAGATACCCGTAGCCTTTGATAGCACAGGAGTATGTGACTGCTTCCTCACTGCTGACCAGCTGTTGGTACCAGGGAGACCAGTCCTGATAGAGGAACTCTCTGTTCTTGTACCAGATGTAGACTGCAGGGTTTTCAGTCAGAGGACAGCTGGTGCTACATATCAGTGTTACTGTCTGTCCCTCTGTGGTGGGAATCACCTTCACCTGCAGGTCTGGGATGATGGCGTTGAATTATACTTCATATATATTGCTATTATTCTTAAAGTAATAAATTAGTAATGAATTATTGACAACCACTGTACCTGCAACACGGAGCTGAATTCTGTTTCCCCAGCAGTTTTCTGGTTTGTCAGTAGTTTCTCTGCAGCAGTAATTGTTTTCATCCCTCTCAGTCAAATCTTTGATTGTCATAGTGAAGTTACTCTCTGCAGACATGTTGTACGTTACATGATTTCCATCTGCAGAGATCTCATTCAGAGTGTACGTGTAGTTTTCAAGCTGTACAGTGTACCATTTCCTGGTTGAAGTGGGATGTTGAGCTGAGCAGGGCAGATCCACTGATGAACCTTTTAAAGCACAGATGCTCTTTGTTCGTCCCTGAACCCCTTTAACAGAAGATTTCATCAGCATACATCTGGACACATTTATACTTCTTGTAACATTCTTCTCTTTACTAACTGGTCAATGATATTAGTATGATGCTGTAAAGGATCTTAATGATGTACTGTAATACATCTAAAGAGCTCGTAACAGCAGAATATGTGAAAATCATGATGGTTAACATTTTCTTTTATATCAGTCTGCAATTTCCTACAATTTGTCTACAAATGAACACCTACTGTACACTCCTGAAAAACTTTTTTTTTAACAGATCACAGTTAATAATTATTATTATTATATAAGAAAGGATAAACAGTCATTCATACCTGAGATGAACAGGATGAAACCCATAAACACACATCCAGCTCCTGATATCAACATGGCTGCTGTCGTCTTCAGCTTCTAATCAGAAAGGTGATTCTATAATTTAATGATCTTATTACAACTGCTGTGTTTATAAAACCTTTATAAAACATAAAGAATATAAACGGATGATGAAAATCAACAGCAGTCTTCTTCCAGAGACAGAATGGACTGTTGGTCAGTGTGAGGGCGGCTGGAAGACAAACTGCAGCTCTGACACCAAACAGTCACTTCCTTCCTCATTATTATTCTTAGTCAAATAGAAGACTTCTAGTGAAGAACCTATATAGCACAGTAGTTATTTGATGTCATGTTTTGTCATTTAAGAGGTGTGAGAGCAGAGACACGTGAAGCCGTCTGTGGTTGTTTTGTGGTGAAAAAAAAAGCTGCAGACACAAATAGCTACGATCTTTTAGTTCACCTCATCACATGCAGAGCACCATATATTTTTGACAGTAAAAAATATTTTACAAAAACTTTTTTTTGCAGTCACAGCTGAAAATCATCCATAACGTAACCCAACATGAAGCACACTAGAAACTGCCACACAGTGATACAACAAGCTTTTCTGGCAAAGTGATCTGTGCTATAGATTAGATGTGGCCAACCAGTCAGACACTGAGAGCCACGTCATCACAAAATGCAAACACACACATTTCCATTAAGAAGCAATAGTATTTTTATTTTATTTACTTGCATTTAGCTACATCTCAGTGAATCTCCTTCCAAACTTTGTTTCCCACAATCCTTTTTAAATTCTGGCTCTGCTACGACCAGACAGATTAGTAAAGACAGTCTTCCACAATTCTAAGATTTAGATGTATTTGAAATGGTTATTTTATCCCTGGCAAAGAACGTACATTGATAATAAGTGAAAGTCAATAGTTAGCATAGCATCATATCTGTGCTGCTGTGTATCTGCAAGTAAACCTCTTCAGATGGTGGTGAGCTCTGTGGATGTTTTCCGACCCTCCAACCCTCTGGAGCTGGCCAAGAGCTTTGTGGGAGCCAAGGAGCTGGGCAAGATGCTGCTGGACTGTGTGAGTACAGAGCCATATACGTATATAATAATATTATAATGATATAATCTATTTTGGAAGGCGGTGGATTGCGCCCTCCGGGTTGGGAGTGAGTCACTGTCCCAAGCGAGCGTAAGTATCTCGGGGTTTTGTTCACCAGTGAGGGTAAAACGGAGCAGGAGATGGACAGGCGGTTCGGTTCGGTTTGGTGCGGCGTCAGCAGTAGTGTGGGTGCTGTACCGGACCGTTGTGGTGAAGAGGGAGCTGAGCCGCAAGGCAACGCTCTCAATTTACCGGTCTATCTGCGTTCCAACCGTCACCTATAGTCATGAGCTTTAGGTAGCATGTCTGTAAAGGGGAGACTCGTGGGTACCCATAGAACCCATTTTCATTCACATATCTTGAGGTCAGAGGTCAAGGGACCCCTTTGAAAATGAAGTTCGGAGTCTGGAGTGTTATTTAGCCTCCTTCACAACAATTAGTGGTATAAAAACAAATTTGTGTTAACGCGTTATTATCGCATTAACTTTGACAGCCCTAGATTTTTCATATTAATTCATCCACTCAGTTGTTCTTCACACTTTATGTGGAGCATTTTAATATTCCTGATATTTTGGACATAATAACAATTATAGCCTTTCAGAAAGTGTCTTTTTGTTTCTCTCTCTCTCTCTGACTGGACAGTGTACAGACTCTGATGGCTGTGCAGTGGACAGAGCCGGAGCCTGGTGTGAAATGATCGACACCATCTACCACAGGTCAGCTGACTACCAACCTGCTGCACTTTGCTTCTCATTAATTCAGCCGGTTCTCTTCCCTTTTTCTGTCTTGACATCTTTATCACTCCATCTCCTCTTTTGCCCACTTCTCTTTGTCTCTCATTTTCTCACACTCTTTCTTCCTCTTCTGTGTTTTAAAGGTCCCATATTATAAACAAGTGAGATTTTCATGTTTTTTATTATAAAGCAGGCTCAAGTCCTATATAAATACTGTGAAAGTATCGAAACACTCAATCCACAGGGAAATACACACAGCCCGTATTCAGAAACTCTAAACTCAAATTCTAAATGTGTCCCAATTTATTTCCTGTTGCAGTGTATGTGAATGTCATCAGCTGACAGGAAGTAAACATGGACCCAAGCTGTTGCCTAGCAACGCAATTCTGTTGCAATTCTGTTGCAATTCTGTCAAAATGCGCTAAAACGGAGCATTTCAGACAGAGGGTAAATACAGGCATATTCAGGCTGACAGTATGAGGAAAATAAAGTTTTTTTTAACATTACAGCATGTAAACATGTTCTAGTAGAAACACAAAATACAAGTATAATAGTATAATATGGGACCGTTAAGCCATCGGTTTATCTTTAATGACACAAGTGCTGCGATGTGCAGTGTTTGATGACACAGATTAGACAGATACGGCCGGCAAACAGGAAACAATTAGGTGCTATGGCTGAGTGACGACTGACAGTTCACATAATCAGACCGCCAATTAAATAATGGAAATGCAGAATAATCACAAAGGAATCTGATCAAGCAAATAAACCTCCATGACATGCATATGAAGAACAAAGTTAGCTATTGAGACCCTCACTTTCATACTTTTAGTCATTATTTCTGCTAACAAGATCTAATCTTGTAGCCACAGTAGAAAAAACCGTTGGAAGCGGCCTGACGGTTTTGTTACAGGAAATACTTTAACGTACATTTACCTCATTATTTAACACTTTGGCCACGTTTAAAATGAACATCGGACATTGTAACGTTATATATATATGACAGAAGATGAGGAAAAGCATAATAGTATTTCTTCATTTTCTGTAATGTACGGTGTTTTAACGTTAGTATAAAAGTGCAATGTATGTTGTAAATTTAATTTAATTTAGAGAAAGAAGTAGCTAGCATTAGCTAGCGTTAGCATGACTTCACGAGCTAATCATGAACTGCTCTGGTTGCTTAGCAACAAACACCGACTTAGCTTGTCAAAGCCGTTGGTTCAGTTAGCAGCGAGCTAACTCTAGCTAGCAAATAAGATAAACAGTAGCTAACCTGAACAACTTTCTTCCATCCTGTAATAATTAATGCTACTACTGTCAGCTAGTGAATCTGCACAATTCTCAATTTAGAAACCAACCATGAACTGCTTTAGCTGCTAAGAAACACAGCTGTAGTTGGACACAGTAACTGGAACATTGTACTTCCATCCTGTAATAACTACGACTGTAAGTTAGTGAATCTGCACATTTCTCAATTTGTAAAGAACTAACGTTTATTAATATTATTAACACCTAAATCAGTAATATTTTTGAGAACCAGTTTTTGTCTTAACTTTGTCAGAAAGGTGTTTCTCTTCAGTGCTAACGCCAATTTATTTTCAAGATATTATCTAGATATTGTCTTGTTTGAATGCTTTGTCCTCTAACGTTATAGAACTGCACTGACTAATGTCCTAATATATATTAAAATGTCCTTCAGGAAGATGTTTCAGTGAAGAGTCTTGTATAAGAGTTATACAGTTCACATTATTGTGCAAGATGATAATTAGCCCTGCAGGACGTTTTGTTGTAACTTTGATGAATTTTAAGTTTCACAGAAATATTAGGTTATTTGTTGAAGGGTTTTTGCTGCATATTGTAAAGTATAGTGTCCAATCATTGTATTTTGACACAGTGAAAGTCTGCTGGGTTCAACAGACTGGACCATGGGTTAATCAGAGTAACTAAAATGTTCTGGTTTCTCTTGCTACAACAGGTAGTGGGTGTCCATCAGGCTCTCAAGTGTGCTCCTGAGGTGTCCATTAGATGCTGGATGTCTGCCTGCTGACTCACAGTAAGCTACTGTAGATAAGCTCATCAATGAGCTGAATAATATACAAGTTCTGTCCATCACTGAAGCAGGTGTGTTGTTACATTCAGTCTCTTTAAGGTTTTGTTTGCTGTGTTGTACAGATTCTAGGGATCCACTGCCTGGCCATCATGCCTGAAAGTAAAGAAAATAATGCTGCATTAATGTACTGTGGGTTAAACATGTAGCAAAGTATTTAAAATTACAAGAAAAAACTGTCTTCTCAGTTTATGCAGTTTCATTGCAAGGCTCACAATAACCTTTTAAGTAAGTATGCATCTGAAACCTTGAAGTTTTATAAAAAGCAGATCAGTGTTGTGACGATGGGCGTAAGTACCCTTGAATTTTGACCGTTAGTCATCGTCCCAACATTGAATATCTTTCAAGTTTTATCAAATTTGTACCTGTAGGATCTAAGATTAATGGCCCATCCTGTGATACGCTACATCATTCTTACAGTATATCCCTCAAATAGATCCTGAATCAGCTGTAATAGCAAGAGATGCTTACTCAGGGGTTGTGTTGGGTCTGAAGTTGACAACAGCTTAGGGTGCGAGATCTTGTTCTTGAGGCGGATGTGTCTGGACTGTGCTGTAGAGAAGATCTGATTGGTTCTGAGGGAAGTGGACTCTGCTATAGTGAAGATCATCCTGTTCTGTTGGTTGAGCTGAGATTTCGTCATACACATGACCAGGGTTTAGCTGATAAAGAGACAAGAGAAATTATTTGACATTACACTTAATTTAAATCCTCCTAAGTAGGCCTCTAAAGTGATTCCAACTAGAGCTCAACTGGATGAGAGGGTTAGCACAACGTAGCTGGTACTGGAGGAGCTCTTGGACACCTTTAGAAGACTTAATCAAACTTTGTCATTTTTGTTTATTGATGAAATAAAATAAAGTAGTGCAGAGAAAACCTAATTGTATGTCAGCTTTTACAGACTTATAAAGTCAGAGAGTAATCTTTATCGGTGGTGAACATGATATGTAATGATGTGTTCACACCAAGAGAGAAGCAAACTTTTCGCATGGTGTGAGTACATACAAAATCAATGCAAAGAGGCACAAGGTGACGCGGGAGTTGAAATATTTCAACTCGAGCGAGAAATCCACGTGACGCTGTGTTGTGAAAGCCTATCAGCGTTGAGATTCTCCTCCTGTCGTCACTGACGTCCTGACGTTGTTGAATCAGAAATGGAGGAATTAAATCTTGTATCTGTCTGTGGTCACCCAGAGCTACGATAGTACATCATATCTGTACAGAGAACGGGCCAAACTATGTATAAATGTATGTGTATAAACCACAGACTGTCTATGGTAGAAACAACAACGTCGCTGCCGTATTTATCCCTAGATGACGTTTTGTTGAGTGTTAATAGATTAGCTGCATAGCCTGGCACTGATCCATCCAAACTCCATTAAAAAAAACAAGCATTTTAAAAGTTGACAGACAGACTTGACAAAACATTAATTCAGACTTTTTACAAATCTGCATTTCTATGTAGTTATTTCAGCATCCTTTTGATCTGTTTATTGATATTAAATCACAGCACAATCTGTTTATTTTGGGTTCATACCGCAGTAGCGACGTGTGGCTTGCTAGATACAGTCAGTGCAATGGCACTGTATGTGAATACAGCTCGCCGCCGGGTGATGTTATGAACTCAGACATGACAGCGTTTGGTTTTCTGACATATCTGGGACTTCCACAACATGTACAACGCAGCAACAGTGGTTATTTCTTCCATGGTTGATGGAGGAAAGAAAAGTTGTTGGTATCTATGGAGACAAGCTCCTTCTCCTCTTTGGCGCGTCTAGTGTGAGTGAACACAAATGATACCGGCGGTCCAACTCGTGTGAGTAAAGGGAGATGAAAGTTCGCTTCGCTCTTGGTCTGAACACAGCCTAATGTTTTACAAAAGACTGATTGGCCTAATACGGACTGCAGTAGAACAAGACTTACATCGCACTTTATAGGACCCATTATGAAACAACATGTTTCTGTGTCACCAGAATAACATGTTGAGTTAAGAAGGAAGAAACAAGGTACAGTAGGGGGAATAATGATATGATTTTAGTGAGGCAGAAAAATCATAACATTTGTGAGATGATGTTTTTCTATTGTAGCAGAATTAATTAATTTATTTTTTTTACCTGCTCCAAGTTGTCTGATGTTTCAGTTCTAGGAGATTGTCTGGAAGTCCTCTTTCTTCTGGTTAGAGAAATGAGTGAATGTAAATGAATAAGTGATTTCAGGTTAGTGTGTGAATGTCATTACTCTGAAACAGAGGACAGTGTTGCTCACCTGATCCAGCAGAAGACAGAGAGGGGTATTATAACCAGGAGAGCAGCACAGACTCCTGCAGCTGCTGCTGGTGTCCATTTCCCCCTCATACTCTGGACAGTGAGAGTCTCTTCATGAGAGCTGCTGTTGTTGTGGGTTCTGACAGCACAGGAGTATTTTCCTGCATGCTGACTGCTGACTGGGTCTAGAACCAGGTGTTTGTTTTGGTTCTCTGTCAGGGTCAGAGGTCGACTGTTGAAGAACCAGATGTAGTTTGTGTTGTCAGTCAGAGGACAGCTGGTACTGCAGGTCAGTGTGACTCTCTGGTCCTCTGTCACCACTGCAGAAGGACTAAACTGAACTTTCAGACCTGAAAGATGGTTAGAGCGGTCAGTAAATCCTCAGTAAGTCCTCATACCTATACAATAAAATAGGTTGTTTGTCAGTGTCTTCTTAAACAACCCACATACTGTTAAAAGACTCATATACGTGTTAAGTTATGTCTGGTTAAGTTTAAAAACTATAGTACGTAGTTAAGGTCAGAGAAAGATCTCCTTCATGCTATAAAGTAAACAGTATTGTGTGTTTGTAGGAGATGGGACGTGAACTGTGATCTCTAGTGTCAAAGTCGCATGTTTTACACCCAACCACCTATCCCAACCTTTAGAAGACAGTAGAAGAAGCAGTAGATTGAATGCAGCTCTTCTAATTGAGACAAAGTTGATAAGTTGCATTTAATTATTGACTTGTTTGAAATTACTGAAAGGCCGATTCAATTCACTATACAAAAATAATGTATTTAATCTAAAGTATTACCTGTCACAACTAAAGTAACTCCAGGTTTCTGGATTGTGAATGTGTATTCTGCTGAGTCATCCTTCTTCAGGTTATTGATTCTCAGGATGTGGTGATTCTTCATGTTGTCATGATACTCCACACGACCTTCAGCCTTCATTCGCTTTTCAACTTCTTCTTTCCCACTTCTCTTTATTTTATACCATAATTTATATTTTGGCTGCTGGTTCTCAGGATATTCACTAGAAATGTTCACTGAAGAACCTTCCAGAGCACAGATTCTCCTGCTGACATAATTCACACTCCAGCAGTTGCTCTTATCAGGACCTGAAATATAGATGAGAGACAAAAGGCAGATTCACTTTAAGAACTTTCTAAAGGTAAAAGATAAAGATATTTAAATCATAATCAGTGTTGGAAATGAACTTTTTTGTCCACCTGTCACTGTGGCTGGTGGATTCCAAAATTAGGGGTGAGAAAAAATTGATTCAACTATGTATCGCACTTTTTTTTTTGTTACAATTTTGAAATAGATTTTTTAATACCAGAATCTATATATTTGCTTAATTTGAGTCTATGTGGAGGTAGAAGGAAGTTACTGCTTTAATTGTTGTAGTCTGAGTAATGATCATGATGATTTAATGTCAGCAAGCCGAAGCGAGAAAGGTCTGGGGTGGTCTGCGTGGATACGACCTGCACCCTCCCATTTTAAATCCAGCGTGGTAAACACTACACATCCAGTAAAGTATGGAAACACTTTGGGTTTCACACATTGCAAGAAAAGCAGAGCTAGACATCACGGCTTAAGCTGCATGCTAACTCTGTCATAGACAGGAAATGTTATTGTATTGCGGTAACGTGCGGTCAAGCCGGCCGTCACTCTCATCTCCGTGGTCAAATGGGCCGATGCTACAACTGTAGAGCACCCATATACTGACATTTATGTTAAATGCATTCAAACGGCCCCGATGGAGCTGACCATGGATGTATAAAGAGAACAGAGCTGACGGGAGAGCTAGAGACGAACTTGGTGAATTTAGAGGAAGTATACATGTGTGACTACGTCCGGTTTTCGAAATAAGGTGTTAACAAAGGGAACTGTATATACAAAATACATATATGGAAATAAGATTGATTTGGATTGTATTCACCAGAAGTATAAAACATTACATGTCCCTTATAAATTAAAAACAACTAATTTATGAGGGAAATGTCTTTATTGTTTGACTTTTGGGTTGCTGGAAAACAATGAATAAATAATTCCTGTCAATGACTGATATATTTGACTTCAGGACATCTCTGACTACATACATGCTGAAAATCAAACATTTTTACTGTATTAATTTAGATATTTTCCAATATATAAGTCTCTAGAAGTGTATGATTCAACTTTTTCCCATAGTCTAGTGTTAAAAACATTAACAGAAATCACAATAAATCATAATATTGAATCGCAATACTTAAAAATCACAATACATGTCAAATTGGTATCCAAGTATCGTAATAGTATCGAATCAGGAGATAGGTGTATCGTACCAGCTCTATCCAAAATCTACCAGCCACTCAATAGAGTATCATGTTTTTTCGGCTGGTGAGTGAAGCAAATCTAGCAGCCACTTGCATATTTTATCAGCATTTGACTGGTGTTCATTTCCAACCCTGATCATAACACTACAAAAACAAGATTAAATCAATCAATCAATATTAAAATCATGATATCTCTCATTGTGATTTGTAGACCATTCACACAAATATCCCATTTTATAAGTTTATAAGTTGGTTCGTACTCACAGACTTCATCAGAGCGCAGATCCTCACGGCCTTTTACAGCACAGGAGAAACTTTCAGCAGAAGTGGTGGGAAATATAAACAGTGGTTTCTCATACTGGCTAGCTAAATGTCTGTTCTTATACCATATAAAGGCAGTTGGAGGACAGCTGGAGTTACAGGTCAGTATGACATGGTCTGGTGCGGCTGCAGGACTCATTTGAACACGTATTTCTGTTGGGAGATGATAAATACATTTTTCATTAGTTCAATTAAATCAATTAATAACTATATACATTATTAAATATAAACTCAAAGCATGGTTTATCCAGAAAGAGAGAAGGTGTAAAACCATGGTTGTTGTGCTTTTAACTTTTAAATACAAATTAGAGATGAAAAGAGCAAAGATATGTCTTAGAGGTGTGGGGGTAGGAGGTGTGTTTGTGGATGTTTCTGTAAACTCAACCTGTTGGATATGTGATGGAGCAGGGCTCATCCTCTGATGTCTGCTGAGAAGAACACATCCTCCCTTTAGCATAGGTCACTTTAAAGCAGGTCGATGAGACAGAATCTGGACAAAAATAAATGAGATACCTTATTTATATTTGTGATGGTCAGATGTATTGTGAGTTGTTGTTTCTCAATGATTCCACTTTTCTTGAAAGTGTAACTTGTTAAACTACAGGTTGTGTAACATGATGAGGAGCTGATGGTTGTCACTCACCCACTGAGACTTGAGGGGCTCTGAGGTCCTCGTAGCCTTTGATAGCACAGGAGTATGTGACTGCTTCCTCACTGCTGACCAGCTGTTGGTACCAGGGAGACCAGTCCTGATAGAGGAACTCTCTGTTCTTGTACCAGATGTAGACTGCAGGGTTTTCAGTCAGAGGACAGCTGGTGCTACATATCAGTGTTACTGTCTGTCCCTCTGTGGTGGGAATCACCTTCACCTGCAGGTCTGGGATGATGGTGTTGATTTAGACTTCATATATATTGTTATTATTCTTAAAGTAATACATTAGTAATGAATTATTGACAACCACTGTACCTGTAACACGGAGCTGAATACTGTTTTCCCAGCAGTTTTCTGGTTTGTCAGTAGTTTCTCTGCAGCAGTAATTGTTTCCATCCCTCTCTGTCAGATCTTTGATTGTTAGAGTGAAGTTGCTCTCTGCAGACATGTTGTACGTTACACGATTTCCATCTGCAGAGATCTCATTCAGAGTGTAGTTGTTGTTGCCAATCTGGTATACAGTGTACCATTTCCTGGTTGGAGTGGGATGTTGAGCTGAGCAGGGCAGATCCACTGATGAACCTTTTAAAGCACAGATGCTCTTTGTTCGTACCTGAACCCCTTTAACAGAAGATTTCATCAGCAAACATCTGGACACATTTATACTTCTTGTAACATTCTTCTCTTTACTAACTGGTCAATGATAGTAGTATGATGCTGTAAAGGATCTTAATGATGTACTGTAATACATCTAAAGAGCTCGTAACAGCACAATATGTGAAAATCTTTATAGCTAACATTTTCTTTTATATCAGTCTGCAATTTCCTACAATTTGTCTACAAATGAACACCTACTGTACACTCCTGAAAAACCTTTTTTTTTAACAGATCACAGTTAATTATTATTATTATGATATAAGAAAGGATAAACAGTCGAACATACCTGAGATGAACAGGATGAAACCCATAAACACACATCCAGCTCCTGATATCAACATGGCTGCTGTCGTCTTCAGCTTCTAATCAGAAAGGTGATTCTATAATTTAATGACCTTATTACAACTGTTGTGTTTATAAAAACTATATAAAACATAAAGAATATAAACGGATGATGAAAATCAACAGCAGTCTTCTTCCAGAGACAGAATGGACTGTTGGTCAGTGTGAGGGCGTCTGGAAGACAAACTGCAGCTCTGACACCAAAACAGTCACTTCCTTCCTCATTATTATTCTTAGTCAAATAAGAGACTTCTAAGGAAGAACCCATGTTGCGCAGTAGTTATTCAACGTCATATTTTGTCATTGAAGAGGGAGGAGTGAGAGGTGTGAGAGGTGTGAAGCCGTCTGTGGTTGTTTTGTGTTGAAAAAAAAAGCTGCAGACACAAATAGCTACGATCTTTTAGTTCACCTCATCACATGTAGAGCACCGTATATTTTTGACAGTAAAAACTATTTTACAAAAACTTATTTTTTCATTCACAGCTGAAAATCATCCATAACCTAACACAACATGAAGAACACTAGAAACTGCAACACAGTGATGAAAAAAGCTTTTCTGGCAAAGTGATCTGTGCTATAGATTAGATGTGGCCAACCAGTCAGACACTGAGAGCCATGTCATCACAAAATGCAAACACACACATTTCCATTAAGAAGCAATAGTATTTTATTTTATTTTCTTGCATTTAGCTACAACAACTCAATGAATCTCCTTCCAAACTTTGTTTTCCTAAATCCTTTTTAAATTCTGGCTCTGATACGACCAGACAGATTAGTAAAGACAGTCTTCCACAATTCTAAGATTTAAATTAGGGTTGTCAGTTGATTAAAATATTTAATCACGATTAATTGCACATTATTTATCTGTTCAAAATGTACCTTAAAGGGAGATTTGTCAAGTATTTAATACTATTATCGACATTTCACCCAACTTTACTGGGACGTCAGAAGAGATCTGGGAAATGAAGGTTCCCCTTTCTCGATCTGGAGCTCTAACAAACATATAGGCAGAGAAATAAACATGCATCTACCTGCTTACACGTAGCATTCAATTTCAATTCAATTCAATTTATTTTTGTATAGTGTCAAATCACAACAGAAGTTTTCTCAAGACGCTTTATCTATAGAGCAGGTCTTAGACCGTACACCATAGTTTAGAGACCCAACAAGATCCACCAAGCGCGCTGTGGCCAGGATAAACTCCCGATTACTGGGAAGAAACCTGGAGCAGAACCGGGCTCAGGGTGGGCGGCCATCTGCCGAGACCGGCTGGGGGTATAGAGAGAGAGAGAGAGAGAGAGAGAGAGAGAGAGGGAAACAGCCACAATAATAGCCCAGCAGCTGTAATAACTAATACAAGTAGGACTTATAATAACACACCAACTATCGGAATCGATATCATGGGGTCGTCCTTAGACGGGCTTTCAAGCGGAGCTTCCAGCTGTCTCAGTCCACCATACATCTGGCTAGTTCGCCAGCACTGTCCAGCATCTCTCCACAGTACGTCCATGTATGTTGGTGTGGGACGTCCCTGTGATCGATGCCCGTGCGTTGGTTCCCGCAGGACCAGCATGCTTGCTGGGAGTTCTTGTTGTCTTTAGCAGTGACCGAGAAGTCTCATTCTCCAGGCTGCCACTTTGTCACTAAGCCTTGGTAGTCCCTCGTACAGACGGAATTAATTAATGATGGTAGCAGTTGGTGTCAAGCAGGCAGCGGACGCGGCAGCATGAAGAGGTTTCATTTCCACTTAATCTTTTAGATCACTGACAGGAATATGAACTCTTCTCACCTCTCATGATCTCAGCAGGAGATTGTTGCAGTCAGTGAAACTAATTCGGAGGCACATTTTCTCAACTCCCTTGCAGAGTGTGAACTCAGTATTTGCTGATGTGATTAGGTTGATGGAAAATGTGTGTTAAGACCAGAGATCTCTCATCTGCAGCAGCTTATCAGATGGAGCAAATTATATAAATAATGCGAGATGAGGTTTGAGACCTATAACAGGTGTAGTGTGTGTATAAGTCTCATCTAAGAGAGTATATTGTAGGGGTGGGAAAAAACAATGTATTCACCTTTGTATTGCGATTTTGAAATATATTTTTTAATGCCAGAATCAATATATTTGCTTCATTTGAGTCTATGCGGAGGTAGAAGGACGTTACAGCTTTTACTGTTGTAGTCTGAGTAACGTGACTTCGTATCCGTTCTCTATCCTTCAACCAAAACACACAGAAGCCAGCCGCCGCGAGCCGAAACAAAAACGTAGAAAACGGCTGAGGTTCTATGTGGATACAACCTACAGCGGTGCCCTAATGAAAGTCTGTCGTTTTTTGACCGCCCCATCCACCCCGACCTCCTCCCTACGCGCCGTTCTTTATACTTCCTGGTTCACAATGATGCAGATTACATAAGAATTGACTTTGTGCTGACCATCATAAAAACAAATTCACAATTCCTATCTATGTACACATAACAATACATTCAATTTCATGACTACTTCATGAACTGCTGTGCGACTGGGCTGACTATTTAGAGTTCTTTTCTTTATATAAGAAGACAACAATCATTCATACCTGAGATGAACAGGATGAAACCCATAAACACACATCCAGCTTCTGCCAACAACATGTCTGCTGTCGTCTTCAGCTTCTAATCAGAAAGGTGATTGTAGAACAATTCATACAAGCTCATCCAAAACAAAAACAGGCCAACAGCAGTTGACTTTTACCGAGTAAAGGCTGTAGAGGACAGAATGGGCTGTTAGATAATGTCTGAGTGGTTAACACAACATGAAACTAAATGCAGACTTCCTTCCTATGTTATTATTATATCACTTCCTCACCTCATAACACAAGTTTTAAACCAGTTAAATGTGTCGGCTCTCATCAAAACATCACAACCTGCTAAGTGAAGTGCACAACTCTCTCTCTCTTCAGTACATCCAGAGCTTTTATCAGACAGAACGGACATACAGAAAATGCATCAGCTCACATAAGCCTGTGACCTCCAGAGGGCGCTATCATCACAGCACTATGCTGCTGAGGCATTTGGTCACTTTATCTCAGCCCCCTCACCAGTTGTGTGTATTCAGTAATATTTTCCACTGTTGGCTGATGCCGTTCATGGGAAATGTGACTGGAGATCTCTCCAGTTCACCCCCCCTGCTGTCGGTTTATGAAATGGAAACAATTCAACAGATAATGTTAGAAAATTCTTGGTACCCACAACAGGTGCAGTGTGTATGTGTGTGTGTGTGTGTGTGTGTGTGTGTGTGCGTGCGTGTGAGTGTGTGTGTGTGTGTGTGTGAGATTGTTAATAGTTAACACCCGACCATGGCTGCTGCCATAGACCTGCTCAGTGCCAGCCAGCCATAACATAGTGAAGGAACAGGAAGCATGAGCTCGTGAGACAAGGCCGTGTGTCTGTGTGAAGTCTGTACGCAGTGCTTTGTTAAATGCCTGGGAGACATTTTATACTCCTAAGTATTCTGACCATAATTATAACAATAACGTCATATGGAACCTTACCTAACGTTACTAATTTTAACAGTCAGGTTCATCATAATGAAGACAAGCATATACGGCTGTTGTAGCGACTAGTATCAATTAAAAAGCCGCTAAGAGGATGAAGTAGACTCTTCACCGTGTGACTCGTTCCAAAAAGTCCAAAAGTCTGGATGCGATTTACTGTTTATTAAATGAAAGGAATTACAAACAATAACGTGGAATAACTGGAACAACTAAAGTATGCAACATGAAGTGACGGTCAGCAGAAAATATCTCACCCTCTTTGTCTGATTCCCGCGGTCCAAGTAAACATAAAAAATAGGTGAAACCACTCCTCAATGCCAATTACCGGAAGTGATGTTAACCAAAGAACGTGTGCAGCTTAAACAAATAATAATAATAATAATAAACAACAGGCTAAATACACACTTTGGCTCCTACAGCTGTCAATCGATTAAAATATTTAATCGCATTGCATGATTTTCCATAGTTTTTATCTTTTCAAAATGTACCTTAAAGAGAGATTTGTCAAGTATTTAATACTCTTATCAACATGGGAGAGGACAAATATGCTGCTTTATGCAAATGTATGTATATATTTATTATTGGAAATCAATTACTAACACAAAACAATGACAAATATTGTCCAGAAACTCACAGGTACTGCATTTAGCATAAAAAATAACCCATTTTCATTCACATATCTTGAGGTCAGAGGTCAAGTGATCCCTTTGAAAATGGCCATGCCAGTTTTTCCTCGCCAAAATGTAGCGCAAGTTTGTAGCGTTATTTCGCCTCCTTCTTGACAAGCTTGACATGGTTACCAATGGATTCCTTAGGTTTTCTAGTTTCATTTGATGCCAGTATCTTCACTCTAGCTTTAAAACTAGCCCTTAACATCCCAGGATTTAGGGGGATGTATTGGCATCTATTTGTTTTTAGTGTATAATCACCTGAAGCTGAGGCTACGTTCACACTGCAGGTAAAAGTGGCCCGAATCAGATATTTTTGTGCATATGTGACTAACTATCTGTTTTTATCATAACACAAACACATGGAATCTGATCTTTTCAATTCTGATTTGGGCCACTTTCATACGTGGTCCTAAATCAGGCTCACTTCATGCGCAGACTTTTACGTCCCTCTAGATCAACATTCGTCACAATTCTGCGCTGTGAAGCCATTCATTCACCCACCACCAGGCTCAGACTCTGTGTCCACACACCTCCGTACAGAAGGAGCAGTCATTGCTCCACAAAAAGCCATCATTAAATATGTGTCTCTCTTTCTCCTCGTCCTCCTCGTTATCACCTGCTCACTAATTCGTTTGCATCAACTGAAACCGTAAACGCCAACTTCAGTGGCCTCCATGTTTACTTCTGTACTACGGCGTGCTGCTTGTGACATCTTTGTTATTGTTCTTTATGTGCAGAACTAAATCCTGTCGTGGATCTCATTGTTCCAGTGGACAACACTTGCATGAACTATAACTACTGGAAAATGAAAGAAGTCAGAAAGGTATGACACAGATTCCCTGTCTTATAAGTATTTATTGTTAGCAGAAAATAGAATAGAATAGATTCATATCGCCACTGACAGGCAGTTACTGTTTACCGTGATGACGCTGCCACCTTGTGGTTTCTCGGCATACACTCGCAATATGTGCGTACATGAGCAAGTTGCAGTATTTTTTCCATCATGTTATACAGTATAGCCTTCAGAATAATACCAATGTTTTATAAATGGCCGTTGTTCCCCTTTATCTTGAGATGCTCATATTTAGCCTGTTCCAGGTGCAAGCACTTCATGCTACTTCATCTCATTAGTTTCATGTCAGTGTTTGAATCTGAATCAAAGAAAACAGATGCATTCTAGATCACATGTGATAACCTCTGTTAGCTTCTGCTACTAACATGGAAACTTGACGTTATGGCAGCAGCATTTTGATTCATTAAACACAGTTGAAATGAATAACATTAATACTGGCTGCACTGCCAGGGCCCAGGTACTGTGCATGCTGTGCCATGCTGACCTCAGCACACCTGCATCTGTTTATACAGTCTATCAGGAACACATCTAATCAGTATTTCAAGGTGAACTTTTAATATCAAGAGGCCAGATGATAACTTCTTTAGATAAACTGATAATATCTCATGATAGTTTGTCAGAAGCCTTTCCAGAAACAGCTTAATGTATCCACACTTCTGTACTGTGAACCTCTTAAAGCTTTCTGTATTGTTACCTCAGTAATATGCATTAAAGAGCATAGACAAGACATGTAAACACGACATACTATCACCAGTTGATATGACAACCACCTTGTTATCACAGAGTGGCTTATCTACACATTGAGCAGACTCGTAGCAACATTAACATTCACGTGGAGTCATGTGTGTGTGGCCACCTGGTAAATGTAAGGTCATTATTCACTCTTCTTCTAGCTTTGTTTTGCTCTCCACAAACTCTTGAGGGAAATATTTGTCTCTTTTGCTGCTAAATGCTCCAGTATGTTGCTAACTTTGTCTGTCTGCCATCTGGTGCTGAGTGTGTAGTTAACTGTAGGTCTTTATGCTGCGTTCACACCAAACGCAAAGCAAACTTTTCACTCGGCACGATTACATTCAGATTCGATGCAAGAGGCAAATAGACGTGAATAGACAGGGTATGTGACAAGCGATGCAAAGGGCGCAAAATCCACGTCATTTGTGTGAGTTGAAATATTATAAATCGAGCAAGAAATTCACGCGATGCTGCGCCATTTCTCCTCCTGTCGTCACTGACGTCCTGACGTCCTGACGTCCTTTCCAACAATTTTGGAATACACTTTCTAAAGCCAGAATCAATATATTTGCTTTGTTTGCTTGGGGAGGTAGAAGGACCGCTTTTATTGTTGTAGTCTGATTAATGTAACGTCATATCCCTTGCATATCGTTCAACCATAACAAACCGATGACGAGCCGAACCGAGAAAGTAGAAAACGGCGGAGGGTCTGCGTGGATACGACCTGCACCCTCACATTTTAAATCCAACGTGGTAAACACTACACATACCCAAAGTGTATGGAAACACTTTGCTTTTCCCGCAATGTGTGAAACCCAGAGCTAGACATCACGGCTAAAGCTACATACTAACTCTGTCACGGACAGGAAACGTTATCGTATCGAGGTAACGTGCGGTCAAGCCGGCCGCCACTCTCATCTCCGTGGTCAAATGGGCCGACGCTACAACTGTAGAGTACCCATAAACTGACATTCATGTTAAATGCATTCAAACGGCCCCGATGGAGCTGACCATGGATGTATGAAGAGAACGCAGCTGACGGGAGAGCTAGACATTTGGAGAAGTTAGAGGAAGTATACACATGTGACTACGTCCGGTTCTCAAAATAAGGTGTTAACAAAGGGAACTGTATATACAAAATACATATATAGAAATAAGATTGATATGATTATATTCACCAGAAGTATAAAACATTACATGTCCCTTATAAATTAAAAAGAAAATACCACTAATCTGTGAGGAAAATGTCTTTATTCTTTGATTTTGGGGTGGCTGTACAAAAATGTAATGAATAATTCCTGACAATGATCCTGATATATTTGACTTCAGGACATCTCTGACTACATACATGCTGAAAATCAAACAGTTTTACTGTATTAATTTAGAAATTTTCCAAATTAAAAGTCCCTAGAAGTGTATGATTCAACTGGTCTAGTGTTTAAAAAAATCACAATAAATCGTAATATTGTATCACAATTCTTGTAGAATCGCAATACTTAAAAATTGCAATACATATCAAATCAGCACCCAAATATCTTGATAATAGAGTCAGGAGATAGGTGAATCGTCCCAGCCCTATAGTAAGTAGTGCCTCGTAATACCAGGGCAAAGCCTAATCAGCTTTTATAACTTTTCCTTCCACCCACTCATGTTCAGCCGCTCCAGCTCAGGCTTGCTGAGCACTTGTCTCTGTCTCATCCAGGACTTTTAATGATTCTCTTTTTCTTTTAATGAGATGTGGAGGATGATAATGAAGGCTGATGAAAAGGAGAGCAGAGCCAGGCTACTTCATGTCTCAACACAAGTGAGAAGTTCTTGTCTTCCCACCATCGCCTGCTGGTGAGTTGGCAAACAAGCTAATCACAACTCTGTATAATCAAAACATAAATACACTAAAGTATGCTTCAGTTTTGTTCGCTTTGCCAAAAATGCAATCAAAACAATACTGTCTCAGACTCTGCATTCCGTAAAATGTGAAATGCCTGTGAGCTTTATACTTTATTAAAAAGCCATTAGTGGATCAAAGATGTTTTGTAGACTACATACCTGTGTAACAAGCTGACAGGCCATTTTCATCCTGCTTTATGTCTGTTTCCCTGCTCACTGAAGTAAATGAGACATGTCTCTGTCTCTCAGTGTTGGAGTCACTGAGAGACAAAAACGTGAATGCAGTTTCAGGTAAAGAAGAGAAAACAAGCTGTCTTCTTTTATGACATTCGGGAGAGGCTGACAGCAGCCTCAGTAGACCAGAATGTAATGCAGCCACAACGCAGGTTCCACGTTGGATGTGACGCTCACTTGTTCTCATCTTTTCTCATCTTGCTCTCCACTTTAACAACTTTTGAATGCAACAAGGACATGTCTGCTCTGTTGTATATATGTATTTTGTATATACTGTTCCCTTTGTTAACACCTTATTTCGAAAACCGGACGTAGTCACACATGTATACTTCCTCTAACTTCTCCAAGTCCGTCTCTAGCTCTCCCGTCAGCTCCGTTCTCTTTATACATCCATGTTCAGCTCCATCGAGGCTGTTTGAATGCATTTACCATTAATGTCAGTATATGGGTGTTCTACAGTTGTAGCGTCGGCCCATTTGACCACGGAGATGAGAGTGACGGCCTGGCTTGATCGCACGTTACCGCGATACGATAAAGGTTTCCTGTCCGTGACAGAGTTAGCATGCAGCTTTAGCCGTGATGTCTAGCTCTGCTTTTCTTGCAATGTGTGAAACCCAAAGTGTTTCCATACTTTACTGGATGTGTAGTGTGCTGGATTTAACATGTGAGGGTGCAGGTCGTATCCACGCAGACCGTCCGCCGTTTACTGCTTTCTCATTTCGGCACAAAATTGTAAAAGAAAAAAAAAGTCATACGTAGGTGAATCAATTTTTTTCCTCACCCCTACAAAATAATGCTCAAAATATCACAGACTGAATGTATATAAAAGCCAACAAGTATTTGAGGTGAGTTTTATCTTCACAGTAACTTAAACACACTAATACAGGAGCAGCCTCTCTCTCTGTTCCACTCTGTCTGTCCTGCTGCTCATTACAATCACAGTTAATGCGATGCTTCCTCCTTCATCTGGAAGCCAGCGTGGCCTTCAGAGTGATGCCATGATGTCACTGTGTGTGTGTGTGTGTGTGTGTGTGTATATGTGTGTGTGTGTGCAGCACCATGTGTATCACATGTGAACACACACACACACACACACACACACACACACACACAGGGCAAACACTACCTCCGCTACTTCCCTCCATCACCCCTCTTTAGACAGCGCAGCATTGTTTCAGAGCCAAAATTACCACATCAGCAGCCCTCCAAATACACCCCACATCCTCCTCTCTCAACCCGGCGACAATGAGGGAGAAATCCTTCTTTTGGAAGAGCAGAGAGGGGGATTTCTTCTCTCTCCAGTTCCCAGCGTGGTAATAACTGCCGTGAGAGCTTTACTAATTGGCCTCTTAATCTTTTGAAACGGAAGCAACAGAGAATGATAGGAGAGAGAGAGAGGTTCTACCAACAGTGGGTATCTGTGTGTGTCTGAGCATACATGTATGCATACGTGGTTTCTGTGCAGCCTAGACACACAAAAAGGCGTGTGAATAACACAATAATGTGCAAGGCAAAAGTGTGCAATAAGAACGTAAGAACAGATCATTTTCACGGCATGTAGTCTGTACTGCCTGCAGTGTAATGACATACAATGTCATTACACTGCAGCTGATGGCGGGCAGGAAGGGAGGTGGACGCGTCCAACAAACACCGGACTTTCAACTGGGAGACCGGTGTTTTGTTTGGAAGTCACGTTAGTGACGGTTGTCCAGTCCGTTCTCCTTCCCAGGGTGTCAAATACCGAGGCTTTGTCATGGCTGTTGGCGTTCGATGCCGCCGCACAAGGCACACTTTACCCTACTGTTTGAGACGCAGTTTAGACCCATCCGCTGCAACAGTAAACGCTCGGAAAGTGTGCCGGGAGTGACTGTGGTGACGTAGTTTAAAGAGAGAAAAGACACACAGCGCGGGCGGGAGGGGAAGTGGAAGGGTCCAACAAACACAAGGCTTTCATCCAGGAGACCGCTGTTTGTGTCCCGTGTGTTAAGTTTCACTTTCACTTTACAATCAGCTGTTCGTTCGTGTCCCGTGTTCACAACATTCAGTTTCATTTTCATTGTACAGTACTGGTTTTAAGCCCAACCATGTAGTTCTGTCCTAAACCTAACTAAGTGGTTTTGTTGCTTAATCCTAACGTGTGTAATATTCACGCCTCTTCGAGGCAAAACGTGACACTGACACCCTGTCCTCTGGTGCACCGGCGGGTCTATAGAGAGGCGAAGTCACGCCCCTTCCAGTGGACCACCATGGGACCTTATTTCAGAAAAAATATGAACGGTAGTCAACGGAGAGAGACAAATATTTTTATGATCCAGTTTGAATTGCACCACGAATCACACATATGATGTTTGTCAATTTGAAAGATAATTTATCAAGTCTCAGTTTATCGTAGTATCATTTAGTTTTGTGTGAAACCGCTCAGTGAACTACATCTCTCGTCTCGCACAATATACGTCACCAACACTAGCCAGCTAGCTAACTTAGCTATGTTATCTGACCTGCTGTGTTTTATCCAGCGACTCCTGGTCTTTTTATCAGCCGGGAAGAGAAAGAAGGATCAGACCCGTTGTTGGTGTGAGTTCATCCCAGTTGACAACACACTGACATCGTAGAGAGACGTCACTATGACACTTTTGGGTGTGTCATCTTTATAATTACGTATCTTCACAGTCTGATACTTCAACAGTTTTACAACAAACTGAGACTTGTCTTGACTTGCAAAATTATCTTTTAAATTGACAAACATCATATGTGTGATTCATGCCGCAATTCAAACGGGATCATAAAATGATTTGTCTCTTATTTTTTCTGAATTAAGGTCCCATGGTGGTGCACCGGAAGGGGCGTGACTTTAATTCTCTGTTACACACTGAGGGGATATCAGGTTGCTCTGTGAGTGTGTATGTGTGTGAATGTGTTGAGCATGTGAAAAAATGTGCACGTACATGTGTGTGTATGTGTATACAGCATCTAAATATACTTGTGTGTGTCTGTTAATATGTAGGCTTTGCTCGCAGTTAGTCCGTGTGTCCTCCTTCATGTGTGTGTGTGTGTGTGTGTGTGTGTGTGTGTGTGTGGTCAGCGGGGTTCACCAACACTTCCTGATGATTCATCAATGGAAAACACAATTAACTCCCTCACTGCCTCCTAATTATTTCCTCAGAGGAGATTAAAGTCTTCCAACTGAAACGATGAACAATTGGAGACAAACGAACGTTTGAATCAAATGTTCCGCTGGTCAAATGATCCAGCGGCGCCTGTTTTCACACTCAGCGGTCATAGTTCCCAACAGCTGTCAGCTGGGCAGGCCTTGTCAATCCAAATAAGACTGTTTGTTTTTATTTGTTGTTATTTGTAGCTCGGCCCCAGCTGTGTCGATCAGGGTTGTGTTGATCATCACCTTATCAGATAAATCAATTGGCAAACATTGGAGGGAGAGGTGATAGAATTGGAGGAAGAGGAAAAGGGAAGAGGTGTTAACCTTCTGCTGCAGCTGGCTGGAAGTGAGAGACGGTCAGACTCAGGACACGTTACTATACACAATTAAAATCTAATCTTTTGGATTATCACATGCAGATTTCTTTGCCCTTTATTTGATAATGACATAAAGATGCTATAATCTCACTTGTAATAACACAACTGGTCATTCTGCTGACTGCTAAATTGTCACAGATCTCCGTGTGATCCAGGGCTGTGTATTGGTAAGATTCTGGTGATACGATACGTATCATGAAACATCGGTTACCTGTGGATTTTTAAAAATGGAAATGAATAACTGTTTTTTGTTTACATTTTCATTTTTATTTATCATTGTTGTAGGTCTATGGTACGACGGTACGACGGAGTATTAGGGCCACATTGAGGAAATAAAAAAATCTGAGATTTTGAGAATAAAGTCAAAATATTACGAGAATAAAGTCGTAATAATATGAAAATAAAGCCATAGGTTTACAAGAAAAAAGTCATATGGTATGAGAATTGTTGTTTTCTTTTTTCTCGTAAACTTATGACTTTATTCTGGAAATCTCAGATGTTTTTCCCTCAATGTGGCCCTAATACTCCGTAGTATATTGTCTCTTTGGCCCTCACTGCATTAGACTTATATATTATATACTTAGACTCTAAACTGTGTTACCTTCATCACAATGCTCAAATGATTTGCGGCTCCAGACAGATTGATTTTTTTTTGTTGCCTAAAATGGCTCATTTGATAGTACAGGTTGCTGACCCCTGACCTAGGGCATTCAGAGGATGGATGGCTTTCCTAGGTAGATTGACAATAAGGGGGTTTCTGAGCAGTTTACACAACAGAAGTGCTCGCCATCCAATCGCTAAAACATTCCTCTGCAATTCTTGCAGAAATCTCCAAAAGTCAAAAATATTTCATCCCAAATCACAGCATGGTTTTTTCTATGGTGTTTCTCAAGGTCTTTGTGTCTTCATGTGGTATTTTGGAGGGATTATTGATCATTTTTATCAATTCTCGAGTGGTAAAAAATTGTTAAATTTAGCACCAAATCTGTTGAACAAATGGTATCAACCCAAAAATTGTTGCAACAACTTATGAGACATAATACAGCATGAAGATGACCATCATATACTTCTATCATAATGTTCTAAACCATTATACACTTTACAATTAATTCTAAATAATAATCATTCATGCTTATTTCTGATTTATGACTAGACTAACTTGACACACAGTGCTGAGCTACATCTGAAATTAATCTTCAGGTTCCCAGCTTTCAGATGATGTACACCACTTCTATGTGACATCTACTGTTGACCTGCTATCTCCCCCTAAACACCCTCCTCCCCCCTTATCTGTTGTGGGAGTGTCATCGCCTCGTCTCTCTCTCTTCCACTTGTCTGCTGAACCAGAAATGTGGTCTTTGTCTTTACCATCTGAACACACAGTACAGGAAGTACTCAGGCAGTATCAGTGCTGGGATGTTTTGTCTCAAGGCTCCGATAAGAAGTCAGAGATATGTCCCTTCCATAGTGGAAACATTCCTCTGGTTAGTCCACATATTGAGGGTTTATCTGTTTATAATTTCACTGTTTATACTTCTTTGTATTCCTATAATGTGGTATGGGCAACATTATACGACAAAATGCTTTTATTTCTTAGTGTGTGTGTTTTTGTTTTTTGTAACTAACCATGAGCACTTTATCAGCGTCACACGGCCCGGCTTCACGTTCACACCTGGGATCTGCCTGTAAAAGCAGCGCCTTGCTCAAGAGCATATCAGTGGTCGTTGTTGAAGGTCACTGATTTATTGTTTCCTTCCACAATTTCCCAGCTGGCTGAGAGACTTGACCTGATGGTCACAGGCCTGGCTCTCTCTCCTTGAGGATACTGTTTCCACCAGAGTGTTGAGGGATACTACAGCGTGTGGTTAAAGTGTGCTTTAATGTAAGAGGTTTAGAAAGAGTCGTGCACTGAAAAACTCTGGAACATAACTAGTCAATCATGTAATCAGTAGGGCTGGGACGATACACTTATCTCCTGGTTCAATACTATCACGATACTTGGATGCCGATTCGATATGTAGTGCGATTCAGTATTATGATTTATTGCCATTTCTTTCACTTTTTTAACACTAGCCCATGAGAAAAAGTTGAATCATACACTTCTAGGGACTTTTACTTTGGAAAATCTCTAAATTAATACATCAACATGTTTGATTTACAGCATGTATGTAGTCAGAGATGTCCGGAAGTGAATGCATTTAACATAAATGTCAGTATATGGGTGCTCTACAGTTGTAGCGTCGGCCCATTTGACCACAGAGATGAAAGCGACGGCCGGCTTTACGGCACGTTACCGCTATACGATTACTTTTCCTGTCCATGACAGAGTTAGCATGCAGCTTTAGCCTTGATGTCTAGCTCTACTTTTCCTGCAATGTGTGAAACGTGTGTGAAACTTTTCTGCAATGATGCCAGAAAATTGTTGCCTACTGAAGCTTTAATTACTAAACTATGTGACCATGCACGAGCTGAGATACATTAAGATTATTGCTAAAGTAGCGTCGGTCCGATATGATCATAGGCTATAAACGATTTCACAGAATCAATTTCTTGCGCTGGGAGCCACTGAGTTGAAATAGACATAGAATGTGATATTTAATGCGAAAAAAAGGCAAAACATTTTGCGAGTGAACGCAAAAGTATTCCTTCCTCGCTGTGTCCCTTAAGATGCTCCGTAAAATTCGAAGTTTGTTCAGCATTTGTGGAGGTTTGCGCTCTCCAGTTGAGTCTTTAATGTCGAGTAAATCTGATTCAGAGTGGTGGGAGGTCCAGTACTTACTGTATGCCCTTTCCAGTTAAGCTGGCTCTCTGTCTTCATGACTATGAGTTCACACAGTACAAGGGCCCTGTGTTTTCCACTTTCCCAAACAGTCCCAAATAAAGCCTCCTCTCAGAGCCCTGTGGCCTGCGATGAACAGACGGCTGGTGGTTGGTGGGATGGGGGGGTGGGTAGCGTTACATATAGGTAAATGCCAGCATATTTGAGATGGTAATCCAGGATAAGTCTCCAGTTGGCTGATGACCAAACATTCATGCGATGCACAATAGGTTTTGGCAGGTGTCCAGTGGTGGACTTACTCTGGGTTTAACGGTGAAATCCATTCTGACTCTTTTTGGAAAAGGCTTTAATAATTAACGTTGGATGGAGTGAAGAGAGGAGGGGAGGAAAATGTGTTTAAAGGGTTGTTTTTTTTCCACCATGTGCTTGGTTTTGTGAATAAATTCGGGGATAGCCCTTAACCCCCACCCTGCTCGTAAAAGTTTTTATCCTTCGCTGGATTAACTTTTACTGCCTCTCTGTCTCGTAAACACTCACTTCTTCTGTAGCTGCTCATATCTTCAAACCTCTTATAGTTTCATCTTGCTTTAATCCCATTGGTGGCTTTCTCCTTTCCCACAGGACAGAAGCCTGTTCGAGCGAACCAAACACAGATGAAGTGCTTCTGAGCAAGGTCACCAAACCTCAATATGGTGCATACTGTATTTGCGTCAGTCTGCTTCTAAGAAAAGAACTGGAAAAGTTATAAAAACAAGTGATACAACAAGCTTTTCCCTGGGTTGTTATAAATAAGCTCTATAAAATATCTAATTCATGTGGAAAGTTATGTGGGAGAAGAAGACGAAGGAGGAGAAAGTTAATTCAACCATCTGCCTATTTGGATGAGAACTTTTTAACACCAGGACGGCGCTATATTTAGCTTGATTCATTTGTTTCACTGCAGAACGTTTATACAGCTTAACATATCACATAAAACAACTACATAAAATAAACCGTTGATATCATTATGAAAATGTTATCTGATGATGACAACGATAGACAATATCTGATAAAAGGAGATCAAATATATACACATATAAAACATTTAGCATAAACAAAATGTTACAAAAATCACTGTACTTACATTACCTTATATCAAAAATATGAAAACGGACACACAGACGGTTCACTCACTGTTGCTGGTGTTCAAAGTTTAAAAATTAAAAATACGCCCCCAGAGCCATATTCTAGACAACGTCGACCGATAACGGCGCGTTATCACCCCCGTATATCCCCACGTGGTAGATGTTGTGATTGTCCTGTCCGACTAGAAGAAGAAGAAGAAGAAGAAGAAGAAGAAGACGACTTTGCCTTTTGATATTCTTTAATTAAACATCGCACTTAACGTGGTAGATGTTGTGATTGTCCTGTCCGACTAGAAGAAGAAGAAGAAGAAGAAGAAGAAGAAGAAGAAGAAGAAGGACTTTGCCTTTGCCTTTGCCTTTTGATATTCTTTAATTAAACATCGCACTTAAAAACCCACAAGCACAATAAAACCTAGGAAAAACAAATTGAAACTACACACCTAAAATCAGCCCCCCTCGTACACCCGTCCACCCGTCCACACACACACCTTCACTCACTGCCTGTCCAAATAGAAGAAGGAGAAGAAGAAGAAGAAGAAAAAGAAGAAGAAGAAGAAGAAGAAGAAGAAAAAAAAGAAGAAGAAGAAGAAGAAGAAGAAGAAGAAGAAGAAGAAGAAGAAGAAAAAGAAGAAGAAGAAGAAGAAGAAGAAGAAGACACAACAGAACAAGTGGGATGCATCCGAGGAGAAGCTGCTGCCAGGAGGAAGTGACAGCGTCACGGCACGAGTGTCGCCATTCAAGATCCGAATCGGTTCTGACCCATTTCCCCTCCATCATTCCGGTTCTTTGTCTCTATGTGTGTGTGTGTGTGTGTGTTGTGTGTGTTGTGTGTGTGTGTGTGTTGTGTGTGTGTGTGTGTGTGTGTGTGTGTGTGTGTGTGTGTGTGTGTGTCGGGTGCACTGATGCCATTCAGTGGAGATGGAGAGGGAGAGACAGAGGTGGGTTTCTGTTGTGACGGTATTAGCCTCTGTCAGGCTAAATGGGCTTTAATTGGTGGAGTGTTTGGTCCAACACAGCCCGTCTTCTTTCATCCAAATAGGCTTCATCTCGGTATCAACCAGCTTCTTGTCGCTGCCTCAACTTGTTCCAGTTTTTCATCTTTCCTGCTCTTTCTCTCTTCCTCCTCTCCCGGCCTCTTCAACTTTGTCCTCACAGGAACCTGTGAGATTGAGTCAGATTAACGGTCGGTGTGGTGGGATGAAGGATATCGGGTAAATTGCTCTTCACGTGTGTGTGTGTGTGTGTGCATGGGAAAGTGAGACCGACAAAGAGAGAGTAAATGTGTATGTGCATGTTTGAATGCTGGAGGCTGGATTTCCAGATTCCAGTGCTGCTTTATGGAGCTTTAGCTCAGAAAAGTCATTCACGTTCCCTCAACAGTTCACTGACCCAAAGAAATCTGAAACTTAGACATTAAACATTAAAGAGCCGAGTTTACAATCATTAATTACAGATCACACAATAAGCCTCCACAGAACACCACAGCTCTGTTAGATTGACCTTTGATCCTTCACTTCAGTACATTACTCAGATGACCTTCCAGTGACAGACTGGTTAACTGTCCAGGGTGTGACCTGCCTCTCGCCCAATGTGTGCCGAGCTACAGCCCCTTCAACCCCGATCAGGTGGCGTAGATAACGGATGGATGGACGGATGGATGCTTGACAATGAACGTGTTCTTGAAACTTTCCTCGACCTTTTCTCTCCTAAACAGACCAAGTCTTCCCCCGACAATTATTTAAGAAGCCCACATCGTTTGCTGGACGCCACCTCGACAGCCAGCGGTGGAATGACGACACGATGCTAAACGTGTCATCACTGGTACTTTCCACCTTTGCCTCTGAGAGAGAGCAGTCATTATTTACAGGACCACCACCACATGAGGTTGAAGGCAGATACACATCAAATGATGTTCTTCTTAATGTTTGTTTTCTGATTATAGGTGATTATGGTGATCCTTTCTTTTCACTGTATTCAAAGATTCCTGTTGGCACACCCCAAGGGGAGCTCTTCCACACAAAAAGGGTTTCCCTCCCGGGACAGCCAGTCTCTGGTCTGGACACTTATTAATGAGCTTTATTACACAGCAATTAAACACTGACACGGTCACTGGTCTCTCCCACACTCACTCATAGTTTGGTTTGGAGGGACCACTGACTTTCAGAGTCACAAACGTTTTGGGTTATAAATTAGCCTCCATAAAGAGTTAATGATCACAGTCAGTATAACAAGTCCAACATGCTTCATCTGTCACTGAAAGCAGAGATGAAGTAAAAATGTACGTAAATGAAATTTAAAGCTCATAAAACATCACAGCAGCAGTCTAATCAAATGTTATTTATTTTTTTTTTTTTTCACTAATATGTTTATTGGGTTTTCTTATTTTCACAAACACAATAAAAAAACAAAACAACAACCAACACTGGTACAGCTCAGATCAAAAAAATGTATATAGGAGCTGATAGGAAATAGTCCATAGAGCAGGGAAGTCACAGGATATATGAGTTCATGTTCAAGAGACTCCTTGTGAGATAATGGAGGAGAGATCAGGTCCAATATAATTCAGATAGGGCTGCCTGATACTATGGAACTGATCTACTTTGGCATGTAGAATATTTGTGAGATATTCCAAAGTGACCATCTCAAATATGACTTTTCGCCAGCCTTGGACAGAGGGTTTCTCATCACTGATCCACTGTAGTAATATATGTTTTCTAGCAGCAAATGTAAGAATGTTATATAACCTTTTGTGTTGGCTGCAGTAATTATATTTGTACTTGGAATTCCTAAAATGGATTAATTTTCTAAATCCTTATCAAATATCTTTTCCATTTCACATAATATTTCAGACCGTTGCTTCTGTAATTTATGACACAACCAAAGGCAATGGGTTGAGGTACCTAGTTCAGTTTTACATTTGAGACACAGGAAAGTGAGGGGTCAAAAAAATGTCTGCGATTAGGGGATACATGTATAATCAAATGTCAGTTATGTTGTTTTCCAGTAAATTGCTCGATATAATTAGTCTGTAGTTGTAACACACTTGTGGTACACTGTAAAAAAAAGTGTAAAATAACAGAAATTTTCCGGCAGCAGGGGCGCCAGAAAATGTCTGTTAAACGGAAAAATACTGTCCGTTAATTAGCATAAATAAACTGTAAAAAAAACTGTAATTATCTTTATATAATTAGCCTTTATAACTGTAATATTACAAGAAATATCTTACTTTTAACATATATTTATTGTTAGAATAGAGTAATACACCGTAAATCTAAGAACATTTACATATAAATCACAAAATAAACGTAATTTTACGTTGCAAAAGCCCAAATTTACATTAACTCTCAGAAGTTTTGCAAAAAAATCTGTATTTTTACAAGAAATATTTTTAGAATTCCATGAAATCCTTTTCTTCTAACAAATTAATTGTTAAAATAGAGTCATAAACATCTAAAAAACAGAATAATTATCTTTAAAAATGATCAAGAAAAGCTTAAATACAGATAATTACGATTGTGATTACAAAAAAATACTGTAAATCTAAGACCATTTACATATAAAACACAAATGAAACATGTAATTTTAACATTTTTTTCTGACATTTTTGAAATACAGACAAAAAATGTAAAATGTCTTGAAAAAAAAAGAAAGAAAAAAAAGATTTTTTTTTACAGTGTATAATCAAATGTTAGTTATGTTGTTTTCCAGTAAATGGCTCCATATAATTGGTCTGAAGTTGTAACACACTTGTGGTACTGAGTTTGGTACTCTGAGTTTGAGCTCCTCCAATGTGCTGCAGAGCAAAGCGCGCTCACAGTTCAGTGCCACGCCACGGGGACGCGCACGGCTATAATATCCTGAGACTGAAAGCATCCTGACTTCATTCAGCCAGAGACTGACTACAGGAGACTACAGGACAGTTGGAGACTTCTCCTCCTCGTATGCAGGACAGAAGTGGTTCTTTCTAGAAGTTTCCATTTCAAGAATACACTCACATGTTTGCAGAGTGGCATGGTGCTGCAGGATGTGTGACTTTGAAGGGATTATACTGAGGACAACATGATGGATATTGTTGGATGTGTGCATGTTTCTTATTTTCTTTTGATGCTAAAACGAAGAACTGTTGGACATCTACTTGACCTCAGTTAGGACCTCCTGCAGCTCTGGCTTAAACCTGCTTTACAGTCACTCTGATATTATTCTGCTGCAGTGACTTTTGCACTGAATGCATCTGGTCTCTATTCTTTAACCGCATTTCATCCGGGAGTTTAAACATCACTTGAAGGTTTGGACGCGCCTCTCTCGTCGTTTCATTGAGCTCTTGCTGGTGGTGGCCAGTTCTCCCGAGGGATGTTTCTGGTCTCCCAGGACCAGGGAGCGACAGCCCGGCTCCTGCAGCTGACCTCCGCCTCGTCCTGGTGCCTCTGCAGCGGACCTGAGAGGAGATGAGAGCCGCGGTGTTCCTCCTCCTCGCCGGCTGCCTCTGCCTGTTGCGCACCGCTGCTGAGGTGAGCCAAGCGTGAAGTATCTCTGTGGTTGATGTTTATATACGCATATCTTATCCATCATTCGCTTTTAAAACATCATCTTTTTATCCATCATTCTTTTACTTCTATCTATCTACCTATTTGTATTTATTTTACTTTATTTTATTTTATTCTTGTTAATCTTGCCTTAAAGGTCCCATATTATAAAAAAGTGAGATTTTCATGTTTTTTTATTATAAAGCAGGCTTAAAGGGACTGTTTGTAAAAATCAGAAATGCTTGTTAACAGCGACACCTGTGGCCGTTAAGTTAACGAAAGTCAATGTCGGGCTCACGCTTGTGCTCGCTCTAAATGGACATGAATGAGCATCGCTCAAAACAGTGAGGCGCCACACGTCAGCTAAAACCACAATATCACTCTATATTTCAGCTGCTTAGCAGTAATGTTAGCTGACTAGACGAAGGTCTCTCCATGAATCACTGCTGATACTAGTGTTGGCTTTTCCTGCTGGCTGAAGCAGGAAGAGAAACGTTATTGTCACCCGACTGCGCCCGCAGGGAGACACCGGCAGCCGGTCGGAGACGACAACGTTTCTCGCTGCGGAGCCCCGTCACGTCACAAGACACGGAAAACCTCTGTTGGTCTGAAGGAGCTGCAGCATTTATTTCTGCACAAATGTCCACTGTACATTTACTAGATATTCTCAGAGCTACTAACTCTCCTGCTGTGTGAGTGAAGGCAAGCAGGCAGCGGAGCAGTGACTCCGGGATCCCGACCCGGTACATTTATACGCTTAAAAAGTTGCAAACAGTCCCTTTAAGTCCTATATAAATACTGTGAAAGTATCGAAATGCTCAATCCACAGGGAAATACACACAGACCGTATTCAGAAACTCTACATTTGAAACAAGCTGTCAGGATTTCTGTCCATTTGTGATGTCACAAATATACAATATTTAGACCCTTTACACAGTTTCAACGTAAACATTCTAAATGTGTCCCAGTTTATTCCTGGTTGCAGTGTATGTGAATGTCATCAGCTGACAGGAAGTAAACATGTACCCAAGCTGTTGCCTAGCAACGCAATTCTGTTGCAATTTCGTCACAATTCCGTCGAAACGGAGCGTTTCAGACAGAGGGTAAATAAAGGCATATTCAAACAGACAGTGTGAGGAAAATAAAGTTTTTTTTCAATATTACAGCATGTAAACATGTTCTATTAGAAACATAAAATACAAGTATGATTCTGAAAATGAGCACGATATGGGACCTTTAATTTGCACCCTGACTGACAGCCAGCTACCCCCCACCACCACTCTCAAGCGCACACACACAGCCACATGATATTGATCTTGCCCAGTTATGTTGACTTTTTTAGTTTTTTTTCTTTTTTTAGTTTTTCCTTCTTTCTTTCTTTCTTTCTTTCTTTCTTTCTTTCTTTCTTTCTTTCTTTCTTTCTTTCTTTATTTATTTATTAATTTTTAATTTTTTAAATTTTTTTCTTTCTTTAATTTATTTTTCTCTCCATTTTGTTTTATCCATATTTCTTTTTATTTTATTTTGTTATGAGGAAAAGGAAGAAGAAAAAAAAAAAAAAAAAACTCCTCAACTGGCCGGGCCATGTTGCCTCAACACCAACTGGGCTCCTCCTCCATCTCCTCTCTCCTCCCTCCAACGGTTTCTTAGGGATAGGAAATGAGCTATCAAACCAGGCTCACAAATTTACAATACGCAATCTGTTGTTGCATCTCGCACTGCGGCACATGCAGCAGATTAAATCACAATGCATAATTACACACAAACTTTCTTTTGGCGCAGATAGACACGAGTGCTGTTCCTTTATAATTAAATGCAACTAGTTGTCACTGAGTCTCTGCAGATTAGTGCTGCTTGCATGACTCTACATTGCCCTCTCGCTTTGTATCTCCATCCCCAATAAGCGGCTAACCGACTGACTTTTGTTCCCACAGGAGTCTCCTCTCCCCCGGGAGCTGCTGGAGCGGCTCTCCCGCAGCGAGATCCGCAGCATCAGCGACCTCCAGCGGCTGCTAGAGATAGACTCCGTAGGTAAAGCGCTTCATTATAATACAACTCTCTCTCTCTCTCTCTCTCTCTCTCACTGCCACAAGCTGGATTAATGAACTCTGTTTGTGATATGAGCATGATAACGCACAGCCTCCTGCTCAGCTGTTTTTCAGGGTAAAGGACTATTATGAGGATGGAATGTGAACTTTTTAATTAGGAATAGGGTTAGGGTCAATCCTATTTTAGCATTTCATAAACCCAAAAGAAAAAGAAATGTACCTGCAGCCTTGAAAGATGTGAGTGGGTTCCAACTCAACACAGTTAGTGCTGACAAACATCAGCCACCAGATGTGCTGGTCGGGGCCGCTACTCCTTGAAAGACTCTGGAATGAGGTATTAGTCTCATCTGGTTCAGTGCACAGTAAGAGGATGCTGTCCTCTCGCCTCATTACTGGGATGCCTCACCGGATGTTGCTAGGAGACCAGCAGCCCGTCTCGCTCTGCACTCCCTCCATGAACTCTGAGACAGAGTTAACTTTGTGCTCATCAGCCGCTGCCGACGGTCGACTAGGAGCGAGGTGTAGACGTGTGAAGAAAATGTTTGTTTAAAGGAGCTTTCCACCGATTTCACACATCAGAATCAGTTTACTGGTCGTGTTGAGTGCAGCTCAGTCTGTGAAAAGAACTGTGGTGAGTCACCGTGATGTTGGACACCTAAGCTCCAGTGGGTGTAGGTCTTCCTCAAACAAATAAAAGTCATTAAAACTATTGATTAACACAAGCTGTGGTGTCAAGTGATCAAAATCACATGACTTCTCAAATGTCCAATCGTAGATTAGGGCGGAGCAATCTTTAATCAGGAAGCACCCTGTGTGACGACCACCTAAAGGTCAGTGACAGAGTGTTTAGACAAACTACATTTTAAGGCCCTGACACACCACGCCAACGGTCGGCTGCCGGACAGATTAGGGCCGTCGGTGAGCGTCTGTCGGTCTGTGCCTATGTCGGAGGCTTATCGGCCAATTCAGCGCACACCTAGCGCCGGCTTAACTACGGCGACCATAGACCCACCTTTGGGAGGAAATCGAAGTCCCCGCACCAGGAAATAATCTAAACAAAAAACATTTTTCCCTTTAAAGACTTGACTTCTCTGTCTTCCTTTTTGTGGCATCTTTCCTAGCTGATGTAAAAAGGGGTTTTGTTCTTTTAACATTGCCTAAGTAAAGTAAATTAGCTCTAAATAACTCCAACATTCACCTTGAATACACACAATAGATGCCATTTCCCCTTACCCAGGTAATAAATCTGAATCAGTAAGCTGAGACAGGAGGAAATAACATTTATTGTATTTGACTTTAACTTCCTGCCACACAAACTTTCTCCTGTTCTGAACTTCTCTGTGTGAAAAACAGTTGATTCATTTTTTAGTGTGCGCAGCTCCGAGCGGTGCCACCATTAATCCTGGCATCATTGAGATGCAAATGGCGAGTGTGACGGCTCCCCGGCTCGGTGGGGGTCAAGTGGCTCTCTTCATTATGCTGTTGTCATGCTGCCCATTATTGGTGTGAGAGCAGGGCTCACTGGAAGGCTGCTGCGTTGCTATGTATAATTCATGCTCAAATTCCTGCATGTCAGGGCCAGAGAGAGAGAGAGAGTGAGAGAGAGAGAGAGAGAGATGTCGAAGGTGGACTTTGTTGTGCTTTAGAAGCACATTGTGTATATAGGCGGGCATGTGTGCGTGACCGCTTGCACACACACATGCAGGCGAGCGTGGCGGCTGCACAAACACACAAAGAACCAAATCCAAACCGTCCTGCTCAGACATCATCTACACTGATTTCTGGGAAACTTTCTCTCTTTTTTAACGCCACTCTCTGTGGATATCCAGTGGTTTGGCAGCGTTGGAATAGTTTGATGGCTCTGTGAACACTTTAGAAACGCTTGATTGACTTTTACAGCATCTCATGACACACACACACACACACAAAGGCAGAGCTCCGTATAAAAACTTGACTGTCGAGGTACAGACTAGAAACTTCACTCTACAGCTCATTGCATAAAATGTGTTTTCTATGATGCAATGAAATACGTTCACGCTTCTATAATAATATAATAAGTAACCCTGAAATAAACGGTTGGTTTCTGTCCCAGATGGGAAGAGACTTCCCACAATGTTAACCTCTTTATACAACCTGTTACAGTTCTTTACTATTGCTTAAGCACAATTTTGAAAACAAGTTCTCATTTTGTCAAAAGACTTCACACAATTGACACAACCACACACACACACACACACACACACACACACACACACACAGTGTGTAGCAGAACACCTCAAATCTTTTGCAAAATTAAACATTTGATTTAAAGGGACTGTTTGTAGCTTCTTACACATATAAATCATTGCGGGTCAGTGTCCCATGCACACTCGCGTGTGGCTACGCTGTTCAGACAAGACTCCAACACAAACTACACGGAAGCACCAAAACCGCAAAGTTCTATCTAGTGAAGCCCGTCTTGCAAAACAGTGTCAACTCTTCCTGCTTCAGGCCCTCGACCGCGGTCAGAAGACACAGGGGAGACCGTAGCTTTGGTCTCCAGGGCCGGAGTCGATGCTGTACTCTGCTCCTCTGCCTGTCTTCACTCACACACTGCGCTCGTTCTTACTCGCTCTCTCGCTCCACCTCTCATGTGCATGCGCGCACACTAAACACTGCAGAAGAGTTACGTTATCGTCTCCGACCAAAACTCCAGTGTCTCCCCCGTTCCCTCTGGCCGCGGTCGGGAGGCTGAGGCAGGAAAAGCCAACACTAGGATCAGCAGTGATTCATGGAGAGACCTTCGTCTGGTCAGCTAACATTACTGCCAAGCAGCTGAAATATAGAGTGATATTGTGCTTTTAGCTGACGTGTGTCGCCTCACTGTTTGGACCGATGCGCGTTCATGTCTATGTAGAGCGAGCACAAGCGCGGGCAACAGGACGCTGACTTTCGTTGACTTAACGGCCACAGGTGGCGCTGTTAACAGGCAATTTCGGATTCTTACATAGAGTCCCTTTAAAACCATAGAACAATTTATAAATAATCTGACGGTACTGTCACGGTATGGTACACACGTTACAGGATCTGATTCTGTTTGAACCCGTTACACACTGATGTGCTCAATACCCCTCCGAGTCAGGACCACAATAGCCAATGAGAGAGTCAAGCCAGAGCAGCTGACGGTGTTTTGCTAACTACGACTGACAGACACAACTAACTAAGTTAAAATCTCACCTCCAGTTCTCGCTGAAGAATAGACAACCTGTGTTAACGGCGTCTCCCCAACCATTTCTCATCCAGACTTGTTTATCCTTCTGCTTTTGTTTCTTTCTCACTGCAAAGCATCACTATAGCACCGTGCGTCACTCTCCGTTTTGTTTACATCTGCTTCCCCATGAGATCACGTGAGGCGATGCGTTGCTCCCTCTGGCACGATAATCTTAATAATATCCTGTAGTGTGTGATGCGGCGTTATTTTCAGATCTTGTAGTGTGTGCATGTTTGAGATTAGAGAGAAGAACATCTGTGAAGTTTCTCCTTATATACAATATGTGATTCAACCCAATTTCAAAATCAGTCAGGATTTGTATGTCGTACAAACGTTCTTATCAAACTTTCAAACAAAAAGTCATCAATAAAAGCTCAGTCATCCGTACCAGCACTCAGAAAGAAGGTCAGCTTGGTTTCACTTAGATTAGTGTCCTAAAGAACAAAACAGCATTTTCTCTTTACGACGACCCACCAGTGACCTCAGCGTGTCTTAATGTGAATTAGATTTAAATTATATCTGATCCACGCTGCTTCTCACTGGCCACATTTACATGCAGAGAACTCAGTAACCTGTTGACGGACATAAACTCAGTTAGAGTAACCGGGTTAAACTTGTGCTCTCATCAGGACAGACTTGATCAAGATGTTAGTCATAAACAACTCGCTGCAGCATGTAAACATCCTGCTCCTCTTCACTTTTATCAGTCATCAGGATGTCCTGATAACCAGATATTCCCTTCTTTTCCTTGACTTACACTTTGCTTCATATTTAGGTATCTTGACAACGAATGGGCAGATCTTTGTGAAATGTTTTTTGTGACCCCCTTGAACTTTTTCTTGGATAAAAATGTCATTTTGTACACGAGCAATCCAGTCTAATGAGAAAATAGCCAGTCGAACCTCTTCCATGTGTTTTATCCTTTAAAGCGGTGCCTGTGTGTGTTTCACAGGGCTCTGGGATTATTATGAATGGTGTTGTTTAACAGTGAGAGTGTGTGACGTTTGAATATGCGTGTTGTTTTGTCTTCATTCAGAGAACGAGGTGATAGAGGAGACCAAACACAGCTACCACAAGGACTTCTCTCACAGTTTCCCCGACCTGAAGAGAGACCACACACACACCAGACGCAGGAGGAGCACCGGTGAGACACACACACACACACATACACACCATCAAGGTCTCAGACACTGAAACACAGCGGCTAAATGTACACTTCGGCTGCGGTCGAAAAGTCTTTTTCTCTCAGGAAGGTTCCTAACGGAGTGAAATAAACCGTAAGTATCTCAGTAGCAGCCATGATAAGAGCTGGTTGAATTGTCTAAATGCTAAGGAAAGGTTCTTCAATGCTTCCTTTATTATCTCCTTTAGCATAGCATAGGATACACTGGAGCATCCTTTACCAAAGAAAAGGAGATAATGCCGTCCCACAATTCCTTGCAGTGAACAATGATAAATGGACAACCATTTAGTTTCACGTTATTTTTAATTATTTATTTATTTTGAACATGTAAAACAAAACAAGATTAACAAATACAATGAACAGTAAACATATAGTAAACTGTCAATAAACAAATAATCAACATAATTTAATATTACATTGGAAAAGGAGTAGGAAAAAGTACAGCCGACACATGGTCCTACCCCTTCTCTATAACTCGAACAATTAACTCAATATTTATCATATATTAATTTTTTTATTTCAATTTGAACCTTCCAAATAAATAAATAAATGACTCAATAAATAAATGAATAAATATGCTATTAAATGTAGCAAAAATAATATAAAAAATAAATGTAGCCATTAATTAATTGATAAAATGTGACATAAATTGATATTTCTGTTTTAATTTGCTTTTTTATTTATTTATCTTTGTATTAATTCCCTTATTTATTTAATCGTCTGTTTAATTTTCCCTTTTATTTATTTATGTATTTATTTTTATTCATTTTTTAAAATGTATTTATCTATTTTTACATTTATTTTTTATTTATTAATTTATTATTTTGCACTTATTTATTTATTTATTTTTTAATTATTTACATATTTATGCACAATTTTTTCTTTGCATTTCACCCCTTATTTATTTCCCCAAACTTCCTTTTTATTAATCATTTTTAAATTTATTTATCTAATTTTGCACTTATTTTTTATTTGTTCATTTATCTTCGCACTTATTTTTTATTTATGTTACATTCATTTTTAAATGTATGTATTTATTTATGTATTTCTGCCTCATTATGCAAAAGAGGAGGCTGTTACTCAACATGTGTCATCATTTTATCAATTAATTAATGGCTACGTTTATTTTTAATATTATTTTTGCAACATTTAATGATTATTTATAGAGTCATTTATATTGAAATTTTTTTTGAAACAGTGATTCTCTACTCTGCTGAGTTTCTGTAACCATTGACCTCTGTGTTCCCCTGCAGTGGTGGAGGAGGCCTTGCCGGCGGTGTGCAAGGTGCGGACAACGATCTATGAGATCCCCAGGAGCCAGGTGGATCCCACCTCGGCCAACTTCATCATCTGGCCGCCCTGCGTCGAGGTGAAACGCTGCACTGGCTGCTGCAACACCAGCAACATGAGATGCCAGGCGGCCCGCAAGCACCACCGCACGGTCAAGGTACAAAACAATAACCTGTTTCTACTGTTTATTATGTCTGACATAATCTGTCCAGTTTGAATGAAGTGTTTTACGATGCTCCGCTACGTACAGCTGATCTCTACATAAACAAAAATACTCGTGGATGATGGAGCAAGCTGAACCGAGAGGGGGGCGGAGGTCTGCGCCCTCCAAGTGCCATTCTAGTTTTATATTTGCAACCAGGTGTAAAACAGCGCCCCCGCCAGCACATCAGTAACAGTTCAGGTGGAGAGTGGTACTGCAGCACGGTAGACGGCGAGATGCTTCCTAAACAAAAACCCACAAAACGATAATAAATTCGGATGAAGTTCTGTGAGAAGTTGATGAGAGAAAATCTGCCAAAATCAGGAAGACACCACAGTAACTGTAGAAAGAGCTGTGTTGTGTTGAAGTGGTGTGAACAGAGAGAAGAGTCACTCTCACCGGACTGCTTTTTCCTCTTCGTCAATTCCACGTTACAGAGACACACGGTCAAATAATACTTTAACACATGCTCTTTGGTGGATTATGTGTTTGCCGAATTACAGGAGATGCTTGGACAGATTCAGAAAAGATGGTGAATCTAATTTTATTGGTCGGTAAAAAGAGTCGCGCTGTTATTTCCTTGTTTTTTTGAAGGGAGTTCTGCTGATAGAGACACCAGCTCAGAGCAGGGCTGTGCAGCCGGCGAGTGTTTCTTGACCTGCTTTTTGAGAAATACAGACTGAAAGGTGGAGAATGAAGATGGTATTAGTTGCCAGAGGTCGAGAGGGAAAGAGTGGAGGAAGAGAAGGAGAGTTTGATTCTCCATGCTTTGGCCTGCTGATACCCAGTCTGAGATGAAAGGACTTGTCCTCTGTCTGCTTACAGAGGAAATCAAAAATAAAGTCTCTCACATGTGCTGAGATCCGGCATTCAGAGGGTCAAGATGCACTCACACACAGCCAGAGGGGAAATGGCAGGGCCGAGGTTCAGGTGCTGTGTCCATGTGTGAGACAAAGACAAAGAGAGTTAGTATTAGCATTAGCATCTTAACCTCACCACTGTCATATCAGGCTGTGACCTCAGAGTGTCACGAGACCATTTCTTGGATACCAGTACTGGAAATGTGTCTGACACTGCCCAAAATTCTGTATCAGGTATCGGCGAATACGCCAGTCTATGCACCGATTCAATACCATCATTTATTAACCCAGAAAAAAATCAACTTGTTAAACCAGGAATCAATTCTTCACTGTGCTGTCAACCTGGATGTATCATGGCTGACACTGGCAACTATTGTTTTAGAGCAGCGAAGAAGAACTGACTGCAGGTTGTTTGTCACGTGACGACAGCAAACAACAACACGGATATTTTCACAGCGACATGGCCATCTGGAATGAAGCTAAGTGGTGGGTGAGGGTGGTGTGAAAATGGTTGGCAAACGCCGCTTTGTTTCATGTACGTGTCATAACGACGGCTTGTAAATCCGCCGTCCTCGGTGTTCCTGTTCCCCTTTTTGAATGATGAATACAGACTACCGCCACCTGCTGGTGTGGAGAGTTATTTCCTCTCATGCAGGCGCAGAACGGTACGTGCTAACTGGCTGTCGGCTCTAGTCTTTGCAGTGTGTTCGAATGCAACTTTTAGCGAAGACAAAGGGGACGTGAGGCGACGCAATAGTCGGCCTTCATCGCCGCTAGTTCTGTGATGTTGGTTTGGTGCGTCTGGGTCTTAAGGCAATAGCGAATAGGCGCCTTTTTTGGGCCAAAGAGCTTCGTGGTGATTTGTCAGTCAAGTCATCGTTGGATAATATAACACCGGAAGGGATTGGCTGCGAAAAAAGCATTTGCTTTACAATCACGGTAAAGCACCGAAATTTGTTTTTCGATAGTTCCGAAGTTGTCCGATACCAGGTAGGCCCGATATAATACCTCACCCAGCCCTGATGACCATCCACCCGACCTCTTCCCAGTCACTTCTGTGCAGCAGTGCAGGTCACACTTAATGGACTGCACAAGTGTTGCCTCTGAATGTAATCCAGGCAACACACGTTTCCTCCAAAACTACTTTGCAAAGCAAATTATCAGCATATAAAACATGTTTTGTGTTTGTCAGGGCTCACTCTTTCAGCAGCCTGCCTCCTCACCTCAACTGAACCTCCTGAGCTGCTGTTGTGAAGTCCGCGCTCGGCGGTCTCTGAGTCTGTTCAGACTTGAAACAGAGGTGCTTGTGCAATCAGACCTGGAGCTTCACTGACTTGACTGTGCGTCTTTGTTTTTTTACAGTATGCGCGGTACCGTTGGTACATATGCTCGCGGGTTTCTGTTTATATATCTGTGTGTTTCAGTAACCAGGCTCAGACATCCAGCGTCAGCAGCCAGTGTGATGTGTGTTGACACAAAACAAAAAAAATGCTTCACTTGGTGTCAGTGAAATCAGTTTCTCCTGGCAGCGTTCATGCTCTCTTCATTCATCCACACAAGAGCAGACACACCTGTGTGTTTACACAGCCACAGCAGAGACGCGGCTGTCATCGGTGAATAAGGAAGGCACTTTGTCTGCAGTACTTGTACTACATATTTACAGTGAGTCCTGTTTGAGATGGTGCATTAGGTGCTCCCTTAAACTCAGCAGACAAACACACTGTTCAATCCATTCTTAACACTTAACAGGCTGCTGAAGCTGGTTACGGTAGCTAAATTTAAAGCCCCCCTCCAGTGGATTTTGGCATTTCTATGATATTTCATATTTATTTGAGTCATTTCCTGACTAAGTTAATCAGCCACACTGTTTGCCAACGGGAATATGATGTATGACTATAGTAGAAGCTGCAGGTCAAAGGTCATCCTCCAAGCTGCAGGTGCACTCATGCTCGTTTGAGTCTGAGCAGCGACAAACCGATAAATCTGTTTATCTGTCTGTCAGTTTGTCTTCTAATTAGTTCACTACTGTAGTTAGATATGGTTAGCAAGCACAACTTGTTGCATCAGCTAACTGAAGGTTTTTATTTCATTTTTAGTTTCCTCTACCTTAAACTGACTGTTTCTCTCATTCGCTCTCTTCTTTACCGTCTCCTTCTGCTGGAGATAAATAAACGGAAAGCAGCCGATACCGGAGGTTTGCGGGCCTCTAACAGGGCCGGACGGCGAGGAACACACAACTTTCAGCCCGAAAGAAAACAAGAGAAAAGTCCCGATAATGAAATAAACTAATCACAGTGCAGCCTGGTGTGGTGTCGGTGCTGGGAGCTGAGGCGAGAGCGGCAGGTGCTGGTTGACGGTGCATCTCCAAAACGTACCGAAACGGTATTTCAAACAGCAGACCTCGGCAACATGTCAGGAGGAGACGCCAGTCCGGTAGTTGCTTTCAGTCCAAAATGGCGGAAGCGTAGCTGTGCTGCTGGGCGCTGATGTTGTGATGGAACAAACAATTGACTTTCACTTCTTATCAATATACGTTCTTTGGTATAGTTTAGAAAATGCCTTCTTTTGTGTGTCCTCCATGTGACTCTCTCTCTCTCTCTCTCTCTGTCTCTCTCTCTCCCTCTCCAGGTTGCGAAGGTGGAGTACGTACGGCGGCGGCCCAAGCTGAGGGAGGTGCAGGTGAGGCTGGAGGATCACCTGGAGTGCATGTGCACCAACAAACGCCACATCAGCCCAAACTCAGACACAGACAATGGTGAGCATACAGCTGTGTGTGCGTGATTGTGTGTGCTGCTCCTGTCTGAATGTGTCTACTGACACCAAAAGGAGCTGATAAGAGATCTGAGGTATTTACTGGGTTCTTCCTTGAATTAGTCCTCCCTCAGGGTAACACCCCCTCACACACACACACACACACATACACACGCGCACACACACACACACACACGCACACACACTCCTAATTATCCAAATCCCTCTCCTGAATCTGAGCCAACTACAGACAGCGGAGTTGATAAAAATGCTCTTTCCCAGTTCCGACATGTATTAAAACCGGGCTGAATGTTGCAGCTTTGCATCTGTGACATTAAAGGGATAGTTAAGGTGTTTCTCAGTGTGGTTGGATGAGGTTCTTCTCCATAGTCAGTGTGTATTACCTACAGTAGATGGAGTTTGGAGAAGCAGACAGGAGTACCAGCACGGGAGCAAAGCAATGTACTGCTGTGGACGGGGCCAGCAGCTAAACGCATTTTAGACACCTAAACAAATCTATATCAGTTTAAGTGTACGCTATATTTAGAATATTTTCACGTCTTTACCTTGCCGTAAGACAGATATACAGTCCATGTTTCCGACAGGGAATTGAAGACGTTATCGATGCTCTCACCGTAGATACCAGACTCCATTGACAAAAACAGTAATTTTATGTTGCATAACACTGGAGTGGACTGCCTCAATCAGTTAAGCTAAGTTCACACTACACGACTTTCAAAGTGGTCAGATTTCAGTGCTGTTCACACTACACAACTTGCTGTCTTGTAATCGGGAGTCTTTAAGTCGTTGTGGTTTTCACACTACATGACTAACCGGCGACAGGAGGTCACACACTACAAGATCTTTTACCAGTAGGAATCCCAGATGAGGTCAACAAACTACGTTTTGTCACGAAAACACGCGAGAATTACTAATCTATCCCGTGGGCAGATGTTAGAGCTTGTGGATTTTTTGTTTATCAGTTCATCTTGTTGCCTTTTCTCCGTCCATTAGTGTTCTTTTTTTTACATTTTTGTACAGTTATTGTTACACACTCTCCCTACACTCGTATTTTGTTTGTAATTCATTTGCCAAAAAAGAGACAAAACGCACGATAAACAAAGCTGAAGATGAATTTGACTGATAGAATTACTTTTTAAATTTTCTATAGATATCACCAGAATATCGTTATCATGAATTCTTTTGGCCACGATAATCTGATATTGTGACTGCCCTAGCACTCAACAATGGTCATTATTTAATATTCTTATAATCTTTTTTCAGTGTAACATCTGTCCAGGGACCGAAGATGAAAAATATAATGTGGGCTAACTGGTGTCAAATAAATTAATAAATAAATAGATAAGGCTTCAACAACATGATAAGACAGGAAATATCTGTTTTTTATCAACCTCAAAGAAAAAAAAATCGTAATTAAGAAATAAACAAGTTTGACTGGGTGTGAAAAGTAAATATGTTGAAGGATGAGTTGGTCTTTCATCTTCTCCCAACAGGCATCAGGTGAAGAGAGATGAAGGACAGGAAGAGGAGGACGACCTGAACCAGAGGACGAGCACCTTCATCGCCACCTGCCATCAGTGACTGTGACAGGTTTGATGGAGTATATATTTAGACCAGTGACCTTTGGGAGGTTTAATGGAGGATAACTGACTCATACAGGACTTTGAAACGTTTGAACAAACTGCCAGAACAGGCTGACGGTTTCCTCGCTGTGGTTCCTCGATGGAGGACAGATGCCGACAGAAGTGAGGTTGATTCTGGGATATCAAAGGACTTATTCTCTGCGTCTTGTTCCTTCTCCGGAGTATAAACCGCTCAGCGACTCGGATTATAAACTGGGTGGAATCCTTTCAAGAAACAGTGACTGGGATTAGGTTTTTGTACTCTTCCTCCACAAAACACACACATGCACGTATATCCTCTTATTTTTTATAACCTCTCATTTTCTATTGCTGTCTGTTTGTATTTCTGGTATGTTACCTGCTTAAAGAATGGAGGGAAACACATCCTCCTGACATGTTACTGATACTAATAAACTATTTATAAGAAAACAAAGTGAGCGTGGCGATCATAAAAACAGCTTTTGAAGCACAAATTACTCTATCTAAACCTGAAAGAGGAACTGAGCAGGTTTGTGAGTGTGAGAGAGAGATTATCTGGAGGATCATAATACTGAAGCTAAAACCCTTTGAATGTAGAGTAACGCACACGCATACAATAGAGGGAATAGAGATAGACGTGTATGCCGTTAACCCGGTGGAATATATATATATATATATATATATATATATATATATATATATATATGTAAACAGCTAAAAGGTGATTTTTTTCAGTGTTGCTGCAGAGCTTCTGTTGTTATTTCAAACTGAGGAAATGACAATTGACTCAGTAAAGAGGAAGGTAAATGTTTTGAGGGATGACCTCACAAACGCTGGACGGCGTGGAGGAGACGGTGACCTCATATCAAAACACAGCACATCCGTCAGCTGCTCAGGAACTCTCTCTGTTTCACCCTCAATTTTCACAAAAATTCTATTTAGCTCCCTCATCATGGAAAAAATCATACGTGATGATGCACAATGGACTGGTAGTAATACTGCTAAAAGGACCAGTGTCCAGAGACTGACAAGCTAGCTAGCTAATGCCTGCTCTCCTCCCAGCGGCGAGGAGTGAGGCAGAGGGACTGTGACCCGGCGCTGTCCGCTGTGCGGCACATTTTCTGTAGTATTGTGGAATTTGCAAGGTAGCTAGCTAACTAGCCGGCCTCTAAACGAGTAAACTTTAACAACTTAATGCTTCATCCACGCTCTCTTGTCACGCTGTAGGAAAGCACAGTGCTATCGCCACTTTGTTCGGATCATTTTCTGTGTTGCATGACAGCATGGCGGCAGCGCTGTAAAGATAAATTGAGGGCGTATAAATCTTTGGATGCCTTAGTTAACTATCCTTCAGTAAAGTCAGTCAAAAAGAGAGTCGTACGATATCGCCGAAGCGTTTCAGAGATGGAGAGAAAGGGTTGCTGATAGTTTAGACTTCTGCCACCTGCAGCTAACGGCTCACGGCTTCGGTTAGCAGAAGACTAAATATTAGCGACATTTACTCTACATCTCTGAAACGTTTCGTTGATATTGTAGCTCGCTCAAAATGTCCTTGTGATTTCTGGATTCTGGCACCCAACAGCACAGCAAGATGACATTTTAGATGTGTAACTTTAGCCCACTGCTAGTGTTAGCCTCCAGTCTTTCCTTTGTTTTGCCTCCAGCTATCACCGTGACGTCATCATGACGTCGACACAAAAAGGCTCTTTCGGCCTTGAAGGTTGGATGTGATTAATTATTCACTGACTGATCGTCTTGCGTTGGGCTCTTGGTGATTTCCTAGTTATCAGTCCTCACCTGATGCTGAGTATTGTAGTGACTGAGCTTCTATGCTTGTGTTCTTTGAAAGAGGTTATTAGTGGGTTTTCTGATGCTCCAGACAGAGACGTATCTACAGTACATGCTGAAACAGATGCCAACTCATTGGAGCATGGAGATTCATCCTGAATCTTGTGAACATATCTGTGATAAAATAATCTAAAGTCAAGCTGTAACATGTTTAGACCAGAACCATCGCTGCTTTGTTTCATTCTGCAACAGTAAAATAATTCTTATGTAACAGCTTCTCTGGTTAAAGAGAAAATTGTAGGGTTTGTTTTTGTGGCGGTGAAGCCGTGGAGCCGAACCTTGTACCCATGAGGCCATTCCAACCCCTGCTGGCATCCCACAGTCCTGCTGCTATGCTGCGGTTCCACGCCGCTCGCAGCCGTCTCAAACAGCTCTTTATGTCTCAGACGTGAAACACTTATTGAGACATGCTTCAACAGCTGACTGCATTTACAACAAGCAGAGGACAAAACAAATGTTTGTTGGTTGTGGTGGTGAAAAAGCAGACAAGGCAGACAGCCGGGTGACTTCATGCAAGCTTGAGGCCGCTTGGCGTAACTCGCTGGCGTTCTGCTCTTGGAGGAGCGGGTGTAAACCATGCTGGCCAACGCTGTAACCAAAGCGGGCAGTTGGTGTAAATACATAAAATTTATAATTGAGTGGTTCTAGTTGAGCTGCACAAAGACGACACTGTGCATGAAGACCTAATAAAAAAAAAGCTTTGGTTTTTGGTTCCAATCTGTGAAAACTGCAGCAGCGAGACGCACGCTGCAGATTCATCTGCGTGTTCTCAGGATGCAGCTAAATATCCAACATGTGATATAATATATAATAGTTTATAGAACGTATAAAAGAGAAATTAAGGAGGATGGAAAGCAATGAAAAGTTGTGTTAGAGGGAACAAGAGACAGATGGGGATAAGACTGTGTAACCAGGTCTGAAAGGTGAGAGAGGAAATGAAAACAGACGTGTGTGTGGGTGTGTCGTGTGTGTCTGGATTTGTGTGTGAAACACAGAGAGAGAAGCTCCCTCTCTGTAAAGCTCAGATAAGCAGATTAACAACATGCTAGCTAAAATGCTGAACGCTCCGCATGGTCAAGTACAACCTGATATAAGCTGATGGAAGTCAGCTACAGATCTCGGATCAGATTACTAAACCTCCGTCTCCCTACACCCAGACACTGAGAAGGTGAAAGCAGATCTGACTCTGGGTCAGCAGAGGTTCAATTCATTATTTCAGTCATGTTTCATTCAAAAATTCTCATGTTTCAACTTCTCAAATGGCAGAATTAGCCTCATCTCTTTTCCTTATATCACAGTTAACTTTTGGGCTGGTGGTCAGATAAAACAAGACATTTGAAGACGTCACCTCGGGCTTTGCAAAGTGGTGATTTGCATTTTTTTCAAAACATTTTGGGCACAATTCGAGCTGATGGTTGCAGGAACATGCAGATCGATTGTCTTACATGGACATAATGTGGTGGAATGAATATAGGAATTTCTCAACGAACCGTTGCATTTGACATGTTTTTTCACTCTTTTTCCCCTTTAATTTGTCACCTGTGCTCATGTGACCGTGGTGTAGTTAATTCATAGCCTAACGTTAGCTTTGTACTTCTGGCGATTGCACTCACACTTCAAAAACCATAAAGGTGGCGTTCATCTGTGGAGATTATCTTGCTGAACTAAACGTGTAAGTATCATAAACATTTGTTTGCCACAGAGCTTATTTTCTGCAACAATCCAAAACCCAATGGAACAATCCCATTGGCTTTTTGTCGAGGGAACCAGAGCGATGCTAACTTCAGCGTCATCGCTGGAGCACTCTATTCTCATCATCCTCAGCTGTACTTTGTGTTTTGTGCTAATTGGCACATGTTAACATGCTAACACACTAAACTAACGTGGTGAACATGGTAAACATACCTGCTGCATGTTAGCGGTGTCATTGTGAGCATGCTCAAAGAAATTTAGCTCAAGGTCTAAGTAAAGCCTCAGAGCTGCTGGCATGGCTGTAGACTCTTTTGGAGGTTACATAACACCAGTAACAGCTCCCAGTCTACATTATATAGCGTGTCTATTGGAAGCTAATGGACACATTATGTTATGTCTGTTATGTGTGGATTTGATCCACTGCTTTGCTGGATGACGTGTGCGAGCCCCGCGTGGTGTCCCATATTCCCCTGTGGAGTTATTTTCCCATGACCACTCATAGTTCTGTTTTAGGGAGGCCACTCACATGCAGGGCTGACCAGGAGGAGGTGTTGGGAGCAGGAGATCTGTAGCTGTGGTCTGGGAGGAATCTTCATCACATTGGCAGTGGAAAAAAAGACTGGGCCAGCATCCAGTGTCTGAATTTAAGGTCAGTGTATAACGTCATTATCAACTCAACGTCTGTCTTCAGTGATGTCAAACTCAGTCTTGATTAAAACTAAACAGTCTTGTTTTATCTCCTCTCCTCCCTGATCTCCTCCTCTCCTCTCTATGTGTCCACAGAGCTGCTTCATGAAACTCTCATCTTACCAGATAAACATGTCCTCCTCCCTCCCACCGTCTGACTGGTTCCCACCACTGGACACAGCAGGGACGGAGAGCAGCGGCGAGGTTTGGCATCACTGGACGAAGATTTACTGCTGTGCTGTTGAGGCTGATGTTCTGGTGCTGGATCCTGTGTAGAGGTTAGATTTAATTCCTATGATGTGAATGATTCCTGTCCAAAATGAAAACAACTTTACATTCAGAGAGAGAGCGAGAGGAGCCGAGGTAAGAGGTAGAAAAGGATGTTTCTGACCTCCCATGGTATTACCTGCTATCCTATGATGCCAATTTTCATATATCCAGCTGGTCCAACCCGATATCACGCCAAAGTGTGTAAAAGACCCACCTCTCCATCAGAGGATAAACAACGTAACAGAGGTACGGAAAACACGTCACAAACGTTCCCTCAAAAACACGTCACAAACGTAACATACAAAACAAAACCGTGGTCTGTTTAAAGTCCTGTGTTTGTTGGACCCTTCCACCTCCCTTCCCTCCCTCCATCAGCAGTCTCTATCTCTCGTTTTTATTCTAGCTCTGAGCGTAGCATATTCATGTTTACATTGTAGACAGTACAGACCACATGGCGTACACATGACACGCCTAAAGCAAGAACGGCATTGTCATTGCACGCTTTTGCCTTGAGCATTATCGTGTCATTCATTCGCCTTTCTGTGTGACCGGTCTGGTTAGAGGTGGAAGAAGTACTCAGATCTTTTAGTTAAAGGTCCTGACACATCAAGCCGATGGTCGGCTGTCGGACAGTTTGGGGCCGTCAGTGAGCGTCTGTCGGCCTAGTTTTTGCGGTGTGTCCCGCACCGTTGGCTCTAGTCGGCCCGTGTCTGAGAATTTCTGGCTGATTCAGCGTGTTGAATCGGCAGCGGAGCTCGTCGGTGAGAGAAATCACTCTGATTGGCTGTTCAGCTTAAATGAATCAGTGCACGAGAAGAGAAACGGATGTGAGGAAAGCAAGCCAACGAGAAAAGATCAATAATCTATTAGTTACTACTTTGTATTAATGATCTTAATCTAATCTTCTAAGTAACTAAAACATCAGTGCAGTGCAGCAAAAAGTACAATATATTTCCCTCTGAAATGTTATTTAGTTAAAGTGTAAAGAAACTGGAATTACTCACACAAAGTGAAAGTACCTCAAAATTGTACTTTAGTACTTCAGTAAATGTGTTTAGTGTTGTACATGTTTGTAATGAAGCCCAGCTGTCTCAGAGTCCGTTAACAGCGTGACACCCTGCAGGGTGTGACAGTACGTTCTCGTTGTAATGGAGCGTAACAAATTCATTTCTACTTGTTGGTTAAAGTCATTTCCTGTTTTCCTCCTGAAGGACCTTCATACACACAGAGGACAGATAATATGCTCAAGTTCCACATGTCAAGTTTAGAAGAGAGCAGAGAGAGGACGATAATGAGATGCTTGTTGGCAAACTCCTAAAAATGACTGGAAGGAAAAAGAGACAGAGATGTTTGTTTGCAATCTTTTGGATTTCATCTGAAATTTTGATCTTAACCATGTGTTTGAATTTCTACATGATGAACCTAATTTTAACATTCATTAGCCTACAGCTTAATAGGAATTTATGACGCTGACTTTGAAAACAAATTGATTGTATTTGAAGCCAGTTGATGCTCTCGTGTGATGCAGCGTCATGTAGCCAGATGGGTTTAGTAAAAGTGTATCAGATTATGCAGACAAAGGCGGTCAGTTTGGAGCTCAACAATGACATCACATGATGAGTTCCCTAGCAACAAATGTCAGGTTTAACAACCGCTGCAGTAAGAAGTTATTTTTAGTTTTTTTTTTTTTTTTAATTTCTTTTTATTTCTATATTTTTTTCTACTTTTAGTGGCATATTTATTTATTTATTTATTTATCGAGTCATTTATTTATTTATTCATTTATTTTTGGCAGGTTCTATTTTCCCTATTCAAGAAATACACAAAGCCAAATCATGCATTAGTTTTTAGCTGGAATGACATGATGACCTTGTGTTTGTTCCTACGTGAAGCATTAACCCTGCAGGTCTCAAACAGCCTTCAGGGCAAACAGCTGCCTGATCGCTATCAAATGTTCCTTAAAACACCCTCTCAACCACACACCTCCTGCTCTGCTATTCACTGTTTGACTTCAGCACAGCTTTTTAAAGTCATAAGCCTCTTCTACACAAACACAAAAAAAAAAAAGCCGCCCTGCTGTCAAGCACTCCAAATCACTCTACAGAATAAACCCCCTCCTCCTCCTCCTCCTCCTCCTCCTCCTCCTCCTCATCGTCGTCTCCATCTCCTGCAGCTCCACCATTGTCTTTGGTCGGGCCGAGCCAAAGGCCTGCTGCTGCTGCTGCTGAGTGTTTGTAGAGACACAAAGAGAAAAGCAGCAGTGTGGCTGAGCAGGGAATAAAAACAGAGGGGGAATGAGCGTGGGAGGGGTTAAGTGCTTTTTGATGGACTCACTGGAGGAGGGAGCTGGATTGTTAAAGGATAAAGGTGTGAGAGTGTACGCTCTCTACGCCGGAGTCAAACCCAGCTGAAATAATGTCACGCAGTCATATTAAGCCCCGTTTCCACCGCAGGAATTTTCTCCTGGAACTAGGAACCTTTTGAGGAACTCATTGCTTTTCCATTCTCAGGGACCAGGGTCTAAATAAGGGCATTTTCAGGTACGATTGATTCGTACCGTGCCCGAGTACGATTGCTCCCCCCTCTCCGCTCAGCTTTCACATAAGTAAAGTTGTTCCGTACCCGAGTACACTTGCGTCATCCCTCACGTGTATTTGTTTATGTTGAGATCAGCTGTTCTAGTGGCGGAGCATCGTAAAACACGTCGTCATTAGTCTTTCCAACAATCACCATCTCTGGTTTGGTTGAAATAAACTCTTATTTCACAGTTTGATGAGAAAATATCGTCTCTCTCTCTCTGCTGAGCGGCTCTCGTTCTTCGAAGGCAGACCATTAAACTAGCAAAATAAAATAACAAACATCGCCCGACCCCATCGCCTACTATTCTCTATATTTTAAGGACCGTCTCGCCTGCCTTCCTGCTTTATCACCTAGGCTACCGCCGTACAGTTCAGAGGATGAGATCGGTGCATGCTGCGCGCATATACAGACATGGATAAACAGTTTTATATGTAAACAGATTTCGGAGACAGACGGCGTTGAAAACAGCCTGTCCTTTCAAAACTACTCGCTGACTGCTAACGTTACTCGCCTTAAATAGCAGTCCACTTCTGTGTTTCGGTACGGTTGGCTTTCACACCTGATGCGAACCGTACCCGAGTACACATGATCCGTGCCCAAGACCACCTTTTCAAGTGGACTCAGGTACAGATCAACTAACCGTGCCCGAGTACGGTACGGAGCGTTCACACTAATCAAACGAACTGGACTTTGGGGTGAAGTGTACTCGGATCTGGGTCCGGGTCCCTGATGTGAAAGCACCCTAAGTTCCGTGGACATTTTACCCCCCCAAAAAGGTCCCGGTCCTGACGAGGGGAGAACATTTCTCTTTGTTTCATATAGGGCTGTCAATCGATTAAAGTATTTAATCATGATTAATCGCATGATTGTCCATAGTTAATCACGATTATCAATTTGTATCTGTTCAAAATGTACCTTAAAGGGAGATTTGTCAAGTATTTAATACCCTTATTAACATGGGAGTGGGGAAATATGCTGCTTTATGCAAATGTGTGTATATATTTATTATTGGAAATCAATTAACAACAAAATAATGACATGTATTGTCCAGAAACCCTCACAGGTACTGCATTTAGCATAAAGCAATATGCTCAAATCATAACATGGCAAACTGCAGCCCAACAGGCAACAACAGCTGTCAGTGTGTCAGTGTGCTGACTTGACTTTGACTTGCCCCAAACTGCATGTGATTATCATAAAGTGGGCATGTCTGTAAAGGGGAGACTCGTGGATTCATTGGGTTTTTTAGTTTCATATGATACCAGGATCTTCACTCTACCTTTAAAACTGAGTCTGCTACAATCTAAAAATCACAAGCTGCGTGAAAGAAATTAGTGGTTAAAACGAATTTGCACTAACGTGTTATTATCGCGTTAACTTTGACAGCCCTACATGTAACATTAAACATCTTCCTCAGAGAGCTGTGACTCTCATCTAACCTATTTTACAGGAGCCGTGCGCTGAGATTAATCCCGATGAAGTCACATGTAGCTGTGAGCAAAGTCTGTGTATCGTCGTTATTTTTATGTTCTCTCTCTCTTTAATCCCTCAGCGGTTGAGTTCTCATTTACCACAAAGCCATTAAGAGTCATTGTGATACCAGAGGAGAGCATGAAAGATCATATTTATCTCCTCTGGAATATTTATATATTTTGTGGATGAATATTACTGTACATGTGAGACCTGCCGCTCTCTTGATCCCTTTCATATGCAGCACATCTATGCATGTACATTTCTAACTGCTGCACACTGTGGCGACTCTATTAAAGGGTCATAGTGAATTAAAAAAAATGCATTTGCTTTGGCATTATAGTCACCTAATTAGGCACCTTTTATTTATTGTTTTTGCACTTTTATATAATATAGAAAAAGGAAATGGATGTGTTTCGCTCTCAAAATAAATCAATAAAATAAAAATGACTTCCAGTGGGAATTAAACATTTACGCTTCATTAGAAGCGAAGTTTGACTTCGTTTCATGTTTGCTTGACTCCTGAGAATTACATTATGAGAAAACCTAATTTATTCCGAAGAAACAATTGGCTGTATATTGTTGAGTAAAAGCAATGGGAGGAATCTCGCTTTAAAAAACTAGAACCAGATTGATGAAATCCATTTGCTGCTGTAACAAGAGGATTAGCTGGAGTTTGCATGCAGGAATGAGGTCAGTTTATGAACTCTGCGAGGCTCAGGAGATGATAATCTGGGGAATTATGGAGAGTGGGAGACAAGTTGACAAGAAGTTTAAAGAATGGAAGATAGTGGTGCGCTCGGCTTGGTGGAAATGTTTAAACAGTAACTAAAAAGCAGAGTCACTTCCTCAGGCAGGAGCCATGTGAAGGTTATAATGAAATACCTTCAGTAGTTACGTAGCTCGCTTGTGACGCAACACGGGGAAAGACATTTTTGAATGACATCAATTTTGTACAGATGTTCACGGTTCCCAGAGGATGAATCCTGATGATGTTGGTGAACTTTTCCTCTCTCACCCAGATGAGGTCGACATTTAAGATGAGATAAAACTTTATTTATCCCGACGTTACATTTTTTTTATTGAAATCATCTCAATAACTATGCCATGAAATTTGGTTCAGACATTCAAGTCCTCCTCAGGATGCACTGTTATAACTTTGGTGATCCTTTCACTTTTTTTATGTGGCGTCATCATCAGGTGAAAAGTGTAATTTTATGCATGTCAGCATAACAGTAGTCTTGTAATGGTGTGTTCACACCAAGAGGAGAAGAAGCTTGTCTCCATAGATACCAACAACTTTTCTTTCCACCATCAACCATGGAAGAAATAACCACTGTTGCTGCGTTGTACATGTTGTGGAAGTCCCATATATGTCAGAAAACCAAACGCTGTCGTGTCTGGGTTCATAACATCACCCGGCGGCGAGCTGTATTCACATACAGTGCCATTGCACTGACTGTATCTAGCAAGCCACACATCGCTACTGTGGTATGAACCCAAAATAAACACATTGTGCTGTGATTTAATTGTAATAAACAGATCAAAATGATGCTGAAATAACTACATAATGATGCCAATTTGTAGGAAGTCTGAATTCATGCTTTGTCAGGTCCGTCTTCAAGACGACAAGCAAACAACTTTTAAAATGCTTGTTTTCTGAATGGAGTTTGGACAGATAAGGGCCAGGCTATGCAGCTGCTCTATTAACACTCAACATAAAGTCATCTAGGCATAAATACGGCAGCGACGTTGTTGTTTCTACCATAGACAGTCTGCGGTTTATACACATCCATTTCTACACAGAGTTTGGTCCGGTCTCTGTACAGATATGATGTACTATCGTAGCTCTGGGTGACGTCAGTGATGACAGGAGGAGAATCTCAACGCTGGTTGGTTTTCACGACACAGCGTCACGCAAATTTCTCGCTCAAGTTGAAATATTACAACTCCCGCAAATACGCAAATGACGCACATTTTGCATGTTTGCGTCGCATCATTCCCGTCTATTTGCATTGACTCTGTATGCAATCGCGCCGCGGGAAAAGTTATCTTGGCGTTTGGTGTGAACGTACCTTTAGTGTCCTCTCACTATTGTGTAACTGTTGCTCAGTGTGGTGACGCTCTGCTTGTTTTCACTGCTGAATTGAGCTGATTTCAGTTATGGAGCTCTCTGAGTAGATCCTAAAACTGAAGAGAGAAAGACGTCAATAGGCTGAGAGAGGATGGATATAAAGGCGGGGGGAGATGATAGTAAATCTGGTTTTATCATTGAATGAACATTAATAGACCAGGCACATGTTTCAGTGAATGAACCAGCAGAGTCAGTGACAGTTTGACCACTAACTGGCATCTTATTTAGTCCCTCTTAGATCAAGAACCGGATCCTCAAAGACAGCAACATGAATTCATCCACATTTAAAAAAAACACAATGAACACAGTAAAGAAGTTTTTAAAGCACCAGAAGAGGAATCTGGGTGAGACGTCCCGCAGCTACACACCACCAACATAAAAGAAAAAGATAGCCATCACATGACTGAAGCCAGTAAATGTGCTTCATTCAAGTCTGCATAAAGGAGGTCTGACTTCAGAGAGGAAGCCACGCAGTGATCTACAATGACTTCCCTCTTTATTACCCATAAACCATCCCTTTCTTTCTCTGAATGTGGAGCGCAGAGCACTTTCCCTACACTGGCAGACCCACGTGTTGATATTCATGTTCATTCTGTTGAATAAAGTCACAACAGAACAGAAAAACTCACTCTTTCACATTCCTTTCTCCTCCCATGACATAAACGTGTGGTGATTCACAAGAAAAGTTTGACTCAGTGGTGGTTATTATTATTTCTTATTACACGGCGTTGTTGAAAACCCGATTTTACCCGACTATTAGGGCCGCATTGAGGGGAAAAAAAATCTGAGATTTAGAGAATAAAGTCATAACTTTACTAGAAAAAATAGTAGTTTCCTCCTCCACAAAAGAGTCAGTTTCCCCATCTGGTTCTTTCTTCAGAATAAACACAGTTTCTTGAACAGTCTTTTCAAGGTCCTGATACTGATGATAATGTGGTGCTGATGTGCCAAAAGATGACGTATTTGGTTATTTGTGAAACCTAAACTAAAGTATAACTTCACAAGATGCTCCACGTTCCTCATTTTCACACAGGCGGCACGCTGCTCTATTTCATCTCTAAAATAACATGTCAAATTACTACTTTATAATCTTCTGACTTTATTCTCGAAATCTCAGGTTTATTTTTTTTCCCTCTATGTGGCCCTAATACTGGTCGTACCGTCGTACGTTTCTGATTGATCAATCACGGCATTCTACGGTCTGCTATTTCTTTATAACAGACCGTTGCTATGGGCGCAGTTCTGATGTCGGACTCTGGCGGACTGTTTTTGTGTCAAATTATTGATTTCTTCATTAAGTAGCCGTGTAATGAGCGGGATAATGTACAGCTAGCATGTCATTGTTGTGAAAGAAACCCCCTTCAGAGCACTGAGAGACCGCTTCAAAACCGTACTCCACAGACCAATGGGTGACGTCACGGGGACTACGTTAACTTCTTATATACAGTCTATGATGCAAAACTCGCTAAACTAAGATGCTGAACATGGTAGACGTTATACCTGCTAAACATCAGCATGTAAGCATTGTCATTGTGAGCATTTTAGCATGCTGACGTTGTCATTTAGGTCTGAATACAGCCTCACAGTCTTGTTGAAAATTAAACATGGAGAAGATGAGACAAAATGAACAAGGCGCTGGAAACATGCAACTGAGTTCATCAATCAGCCAAGAAGAAAGCAACCGCTGCTCTCCTGCTGCCTCCCAAGGAGCTAGACGGTTAATAAGTAGGAGACACAACGATAGAAGGTGATTCACTGGTTTTCCCCTCTGCGTCCACGTCACGCCTCCACTCCCGACCTTTGACCCACAGCCTCTTGACCTCGGCTTTGTCCGGCCGTCAGGTGCCAGCTTGCCTTCCGCAGGGATCGGGATTCCTTCAAGATGCTCTCACCGGAGGGGGTTCGGTATTGTCTCTGCTGGACAAAGAAAGAAATATCACCAATCACACTCCCGTGGCCATGAACAGCACTGCTGGTTTTCATCAGGACTCTTCCCTTCTCCCATCTCAGATCACATGTCTCTCCTGGCATGATGACTGCCAGACAATCTCAGACAAAGACATCAAAACATTTGGAGGAAAATATGAAATCTTTGTGCCTCCCTCTTCCCCTCCTCTTTGATTTGTAACATCTTGTCAGAGATCAAAGTGCTGCCGCTCTCATGCAGAGATATCAGTCTTTTTAAATCTGTTGCAGGTTGGCTTTGGTATGGCTGTCCTCCCCAACAGGAATTCATATCACACACGCCTCCTCCTCCTCCTCCTCCTCCTCCTCCTCCTCTCCTTCTGTTCTTCATCCCTCTCTCATCACGATACATAATAACAGCATCAAGCCATGGGGACGGAGTCGAATCATCCCGACTTCAAAAACAGAAGATATCCATCTTGGCAACAGTGAATTTACTCCTTGTTTTCATCCTCCTTTCTTTCTCCACCTTGCTCTCTCTACCTACCAGAGGAGCTCAATATGTGAGATCAAACAGGAAGTGAGGAGCAAATTGTCTCTCTGTCTCCTAAACTCAGAGAGGAGCCAGGAGACATCTGAGGAGGAGTCATAAAGTGTGTTCATGCCTGCCGGGTGTAAAGACAGAGAGATAGAGAAGAGAGGAGCAGTGAAGATGCCAGTTAAAGGCCCAAACACACCAACCCGACATTGAAGAGCTAGCGGCGATGAAGGCCGACTGTTGCGTCACCTCACGTCGCCTTTGTTTTGGCCGACACGTTGCACTTGAACACACCGCAAAGACTACAGCAGACAGCTAGTTAGCACGTACATTCTCAGCTGTCGATTCAACATGCTCAATCGTCCTAAAACCTCCAACACGGGCAGACTAGAGCTGATGGTGCGGGACACACCGCAAAAACTAGACCGACAGACGCCCAAACTGTCCTACGGCCGTCGGCTTGGTGTGTCAGTGGCTTAAAGCCTCCCTTCAGCCAGTTTTACTTCCTGTTTTTTGGTTAATGTTCTTTCTCAAACAGAGAACGGGGGTTTTGTTAATAGTCAGACGCAATTCATTACCATGGCAACCAGATTGCATTGTTTTTCAACCCAGTTTAGATGAAACAAGTTTAGATGAATTTACTGTTCATCAGACCACAAATGAGACAAGAATTAGCGCAACATGCCGACTCTCTCTTACTCGCTCTCTTCTTTACCATCCCATGATGCATGTACAAACAGATAAACCAAACCAAAAATACAACCTCCTTGGCGGAGGTAATTAACTGTATGTTGACCTGATGTTAGCAGATGTGTTTTCTTGTTGAAATGCGATGGTGAGTGACGGGTTGTTAGTGGGTTCAGCCAGGCAGCTGCTGTCCCCTCTTCCTGGTACAGCGTACTGGCACTGAATCCTTTAGTGGTGGTAGAGTACTGGATCGTACCGGCCAACTTTCACCCCTGTAACTAACTGCAGGAGTCGGTGGGTGAAACTCTGACCTCTATGAAGAGAAGTATGTGTGGAGGGTGAATGCAGACATTTATCTCAAGTTATCATTTTGCTGTTCAGGTCAACAATACATCTTTTGGCTCAGGATATCAGCCTTTTATTGGTGTCTGTTGTAACATTTTTAGGAGGCTCTCTCAGCTCACATGGCTTTCCTTTACCTGAAGTTAAAATGTCTTTAGGTTTACATATTGGTAAATTGTAAGTGGATGATCATAATCCTCTTCATCGTCTTCAATCTCAGCTCTCGGTGATGTTGTCTTTCTCGACGGCTCTTCTCCTTCTTTCAAAATGACTCTTTATCTTTTTATCTTCGCCGTAATCCCTCTCTCATCTCCACTCAGCCTCCTCTCCTTCAAACATCTGGTGCCATTTTAGGGCTGCCTCCACAATTTGAATTTATTGAGGCTATTTTTCATGCAGCACTTTACATTAGAGGAGATCATCTACTTCATTCCTCTGTTGAGCTGATTCAGGCCAGCGGCTCGATAAACACAGTTTATATTGAACAACTTTAAGATAATACTTATTAAAGGAACAGTTCAAACTCATAAGACGATAAGTCAATGCATCATATTCAAACTATTGTCGGAGGGAAGTGTTGCATAAACTGATCATTTTGCCAAGTGAGATTATATAAGTGACAAAACAGAATAAGTTATACTGTATATGTTACTGATATTTTCCTTCTAATGCTAAAACAAAGTCACTCATAAGTCTCATGCAACGATCGAACGCCCAGTTGGAATGATTACATTAAAACTTTAGAACAAAAAACTGAATGAAACAATTCAAATAAATATCGCCAGTAAAAAAGAAAACAATAAGGTGCTTATATATATTTTATATTAACAATGCAGAAATTGACTGTGTAAAATGTCAGAAAGATTCGCTCGTAGTGATGAACCTAGAGAGAATTATCACCCGACTCTGCAGTTAAATATTTAGCCTCTTTCAGTTGGTTTTGTTTTTTTTACGGCTCACGACTTTACTGCTTTGGTTCAGTCTCACCGCTCTCATGCTGTAAGTCAAGTTTCCAGACACAGCAGGCAGCTGTTTCTAGTTAAAAACTCTGATTAAACCCACTGTACTCTTCCTGTCTAGCACCAGACAACTCAGCAACAAAGATAGAAAACATAGTGGAGCATTTAGCAGCTAAAGAGAGTTCATAAAAGAGAACTGAACAGAGAGCGTTAACTTCATCAGGTGGACAGAAAGAGTGAATGCTAACGTTGTTCTTTATCAGCTAGGCAATTGTTTGCTAAAGGCCTAGACAACAAACTCCCAACATCAAAGAACTAGCGGCGATGAAGGCCGCCTGTTGAGTCGCCTCACGTCGCCTTTGTTTTGGTCGACAAGTTGCACTTGAACACACCGCAAACAATACAGCTGACGGCCAGATATCACGTACGTTCTGGCGTTCGTGGCTCTCCTTTTGCTCCTCCTCTTTCTCATTTTCAGTTGGGTCTCAAATCACGTACGCTGGTTTTGTCCACGACGTCTGAACGTTTGAAAAAGCCCATAGATACTGTATATATTACAAGTGCGTCAAACATCTTGGGCGATTTAGTTTGCCTTGAATATGCCATGGGATAGACCGGTCTGTATTGTTCTGATTTCTTTTCCCGCTTCGTTTCTTTGTCTCTTTCCATCAGAGTCGGTACGGGAAGTGCAATGCTGCCTCCCGTGGTTAAAAACAACAACTCTTTTGGTCTTTGCTGACGGAAATGATGTCTGTGTTTATTTGCATACAGAGCAGGGGGAAGTGATCCGATCACTGAGGACGCATGTTAATACCAGGTCTGAACCGGGCCTTTGTTCCACGCCTCTCTTAACTTCTTTCTGTTTTGTACTTCGGAGCAGCAGAAGCTCACAGTTCTGTACTTTTTGTGTTAACACTGCGCGCTGAACAATAAATGGCAGTGCTTGCCTGACTACATCGGCAGTCTTGTTGCCTCCCTTATCCCTAGACACCTACAGAGTTGTAACACTCATTTTCACACTTGGTCAAACAGGGGGAATTATGGGTAAGACTTAACCGTGTCACGACAACAATTCAAACTGACGGGGGAAAGTGTTGTCACATCAACGCCCAATCAGCCGGCTTGACAGCCTCCTTTTGTTCTGTCTTTAAACGTCCGTTGTTCTTCTTCCTGGCCATGCAGACTTCAGTCAGAACAACACAAGTCAAGTGTGCGATCACATCTTCACCTGTTGACAAAACAGCTCAGAGAGAGTAACATCCTGCCAAGTCTTTGTGTCTTCAACCGTGATCGTCCTCCCCTCACCGCACATCTCTCATCCCTCGCTACTGGAGCCGCGCCAGACACCTTTCCCAATGATAAAAAGGAGCTTTGGTCCCAGAGAGGAGAAGGAAGGGAACACAGAGACCTGAGCTCTGCAGTCTGTCTCTTTGTTTTTCACTTTTCCTTACAGGTGTTTGCTCTGTTGTTTGTCATGAGGTATAACGAATCTGACATGACCTCAGGAACCTCTTCCTCTGTCAACAATGAGCTGGTCATTCTAGCCAGAGGCTGCACTCAGGTGGGCCGAATGATTCACATGTCACCTGAGGGGAGGGGGGGTCAGACAGGACCGGCCTGCAGCAGGGCCGCGGTGTGAACAACCAGCAGGACTCTTTGTTAGAGAGCTGATGGAGCAGATAGATACTTCCTGGGAAACGGATGGTCAGAGGTGTGGGAGTGGTCTTACATGAACACTTTTACAAACAGAGAGCTGAAGTCACTCCCCTTCCGGTGCACCACCATGGGACCTCGTTTTGGAAAACAGTAACAGAATATTGATTCATATTTGATCAGCGCTGCCTCGTTTGACCGTTTGATCGGAGTTCGCGAGTGATTGATTCGTTTCTCTCATAGACGGCAGCTGGATGGCAGACTCCAGATCGGCTCTGATTGGTTGTTTTCCTCCGGTCTGTGAAATCTTGCAGATGCCATTAGGAGCACCGGAGGACACAGAGGCACATGATTTTCTTTTTCAGATTACCTGTCTCATGCACTACTGTCAGGATATAGTGACCGTTTTAAATCATATTTGCTCCATTTCTACCCACTGCAGCTTCAAGTATCTCCATTTTTGATTGTACAGCAGTTCATCCAGTTGCTCTGGAAGCTATTTATAACATCATTATTATTTTTGGGCTCCACTTCTCTGTGCTCTGAAGAAGGCCTTGTATTGCCAAACTGTCAGCTGATGTCATACATATTATGCTGCGTATCTATCACTGTATAGTGAATCTATATTTATATATATTCTAAATGCAGTTACAAGGAAATGTATTGTGTGAGGGTGAAGTTTACACATAGAAATCTCCAACATCAACCCCAGCAGAGCTCTGTGGACTGACTGTGTGTGACTATGAAGCAGGCTGAAAACAAACGTGGAGCCGACATGATTTACTGAACGTAGCATTTTAAAAGTATTTGATGAAGTCCATAACTACCTACCGTTGGGAGTCTTTATGAAAAACAGCTTGAGAAAGCACATTAGTGTTCATTAATAGTGCAGGTACAGCATGTTCCCAGGATCAGGATGGAGCCGGGTTAAGTTTGGCCTGGTTAAGAGTCCTGGGACCGGCCCAGTCCGCACAGTCTCTGAGTGGGTGGCCTCTTCCAGATCTGCACATGGTTTCATCTCCTTTATGCATGAACATACAACACACACACAAAACATACACTGTGTTCCACTTATTGAGGGCTTTTATCAGTTAATATGAAAATGTTTTCCCCGCGGAAACCACAAAAATGCTCCTCCAACTGGAAGTCCAACCGGCAACCGCTTTGAACGATCAGCCGCAAGACGTCACAGCGCCGTTTACAGAGCTTCAGGGCAGATTGAGAGGGATAAAGTTTGGTGGAGTGATAGAGGGCTAAAAACAGAAACAAGGAAGGAGGGAGCTGGGCCAGCGGAAAGATAATGACTTTCCATGAGGTTTTCATTCAGTCTATGAACTATTTTTATTTAAAGGTCGACTCCATCTGCATTTTTTTCCATTTTTTTCCAAATGGAAACGTCCACTCAGCCGTTAGCAGAAAGCAGTGACGTAGGTTACCACAGTTAGCTAATCAATAGGGTTATGAATAATGTGAACGCGAGGCACTAGCTCGCTTTACCTCGCAATCAGTCAGCTCTTTCTTACGGGGAACTGAAGCCGTTATATCGCTCTCTTCAAAGCCACCAGACTCCATTCACAAAAACAGTAATTTAACCTCTCAGAACACGGGAGTTTCTGGTCTACCGCTGCATCAATCGGTTAGTCTGTTTGTGTTATTGTGTGACTTTCTGATCTGAACTAACGTGGCGTCCACAGCATTACGTTAGCTTAGCTTCCTGCCGGTCCTCCTGTCTGCTTCTCCAAACTGGGAGCACGCCGACCGCCATCTAAGTTACTGTATGTAACGTTAATACACTGACTATAAGAATGTATATATATAAACTGTACATGTAGCAGCGTCATCATACAGAAACCTACGTCAGGTCACGATGTGAGAAAAGTTTTTAGAAGGACTTTAAGGGACATTAGCATTTTGAAGCTAAAACATAGTTCGACTAAAATTTGAATGTTTGGATTTGAATATATAAGGAACACCACCAGGAAGATACAGGATGATATAAAAACCTAAATAGGTAATAGCTTGATTGATGGGTATCTAACAAAACATAACACATTCAATGACAACTTTGGCAACGTTTTTAAAATACCAAGTTATGGCACAGAAAGTATGTTTAAAGCAGGTATAATCATTTTTTTAGACTATGACACCAGACTACAGTTCTTCTCAGCTCTCCAGAGTTTTATAGCGTCTTTCAGCTCATTATTTTGGTTTTCCAGCCGGCAGCTTCACTGTTTGGTTCAGCTCTCATCAGCGCCGTTTATTCAGCTGCAGCTGTTTTCAGTGAAAAAGCAACACTGCCTCAGTATATTGGTGGCAATAATTTGCTGTGGGCCAAAACCCCAAAGTCCTACCACTGGAGAGACTCTCCCTCTCATTTGAAGCAGCAGATATCCATCAGTTACACACTCACACACACACAGAGCTGGGCTTGGGGAAGAAGAGAATTAGAGGTAACCACCAAGACGTTTACGAGCAGCCCCATGGCAGCCGTCCGCCAAACAGGACGGCTGCCACAGAACCACAGCGGCAGAGAAACCCTCTGTCTGTTGACTCTGCAGATTAGTGACTTAATATAACCACACAAAGACGGCCTTTCTCTCCGCTGCTCTCAGGGAATAAATGCTGAAGAAGGAGCAGCGCTGGTTACATAATCTATTTTCTTTACTTCCAATCTCAATGTAGCTGCACTGCAGTTTGTTCAACTTTAACAATGAACATATAAAACGTGTGAGAACCAGACGTGGAGGTGCTGTTATCATCACACACCCCATCCAGAATGTTACAGCAGCTCCAGGTGTATTGGAGAGCTGCCAAACCAACCAGGGCGTGAAGCTTTTACACACTTTGTAGCCTCGAGGCAAACACTTTTGCTCTGTGGTTTAATAGATGTGTAAAGACATTTAATTTGTTTATCTTAAATTGATTTCGTACTCTGAGAACCCACACACAGCAAGGTGCAGTCCATCGAAATTAAAACATGTTGCACAACTCTTGTCCAGTCCACCGTGATGCTTTATTCAGCAAACCTTTAGACACACTTGTTAAAGTTTAAACACATGTACTCTTACAGAGAGGCAGGTATTGACCCAGCAAACCCTCCAGCTCTTAACAAACAGTCTTCTCTGTTTGTTTCCCCGTCAGTAACTTTAAGGTTGCTACTCCGTTTGTTGAAACTACATGTTTACACTGAGTGAAATATTGGAAATGAATATGTGATTTTTAAAGCTGATCCATTTCATCAAATGGACATATTTAGATGTCTTGTGCATCATTTTATAACATTTCCTCAAAGCTCAGCCAAAATAAAGTTCTGTGAGTCTGAATAATGTTTGGCTGAAGAATATGAGTAAAGACTGACCCACTTCTTCTTAAGGGATTTAAATTGCTGGTATTAGTTGTTTTTTTTAATGGACAAAACCTCAGAAATGCCTGGATTAAGTATTTGAATCATATATTAATTCAGTTTCAGGACCATAGACTGTATATAATAAGTGGACGTAGTCACCGTGACGTCACCCATAGGTTTCTAAAGTCCAAGCTCATTTGCATAATGAGGCATAAATGCATAAAGATATGCAAAAAGAAATGTATAAAGAAAAGAATACAGAAATAAATAAGGGGTGAAATGCAAAGGGGAAATTGTGCAGATATAAATAAATATATTAATGCATAAATACATACATTTAAAAATAAATGTAAAGTAAGTAAAAAAATAAATGCAAAAATGAATGATAAATAAAAAATTTTTTAAATAAATAAATAAATTTAGAAATGAATATAAATACATAAATAAATAAAAGGCAAAATTAAACAGAAGAGTAATTAAATAAGATAATTAATACAATGATAAATAACTAAAGAAGCAAATTAAAACAAATCATGTCATCATAATCAATGTATGTCACATTTTATCAATTAATAAATGGCTACATTTATTTTTAATATTATTTTTGCTACATTTAATTACATATTTATTTATTTATCAAGTCATTTATTAATTAATTTTTTATTTTTTTATTTTGGCAGGTTCTGTCCTCCATACTGAAGAGCGGTTGTCGCCATCGCCATCGCCATCTTGGCAGTGACGACTCCTAAAGGCCTTAAAGCACCGGTGCATTTATTTTCGTACGATTAATTTGCATGTCAATATGTTTTTTTGAAGTGATGTTTTTGTCATGAATACTTACAATTCACACAAAATACAAATATTACGCGGCGAAAAAGCAACTTCACATCCTGAGAGCCATCGGGTTGCTCGCATAAACCCGTGGACTAACGATTAACAACGCCATCATTTGCTGTTGTTCTCCATCATTCATCGCAGCCATACTGATGAAGGACAAACCCTGAGCCATGTATATAAGCCCCAGTTTCTCACAGTGCGTTTGCTTTCACATGCTTGGGCTCCACACGTCCTGCAGTCTGATGTTATGATTCAACACATGAGCTCATCACTGGTTGATTGGCATTTTACGCTCGGCTTAGGCAGCCGGATGAAACAGACGTGATTAAAGGCTGGAACAGGGCAGTGTAATCCCAGTACTCCCAGAGGGAGACTGGACTCATATTAGTGAAGGAGTTATCTAATAAAGGAGGGGACCACCTACAGGGCAGTTGGGAGGATACAATATCTCATCCAACATCCGCTCACAGAGAGTTACTGGCACATTATGAGACAGAAGGAGAGAAACAATGTAGTCAACAGTGATATAAAGTAGCTGAGTCTGTTGAGTATCAAACTCTGATCTACTGTAGGTTTGAAACATGAGTTTGATATTAACAATATTTTGGACACTTCCTATAACAACTCTTAAAGGTGCTCTAATTCATGTTTTACATTAACAATGGATGAAATGACTCAACGGCCAAAAACCAAGATGGCGACGTCCAACAACCAAGATGGTGACGGCCAAAAGCCAAGATGGCGGAGGCCAAAAACCAAAATGGCGACGACCAAAATCCAAGATGGCGACAACCAAAAACCAAGATGGCAAAGGCCAAAAACCAAGATGGTGACAGCTAGAAACCAAGATGGCGACCGCCAAAAACCAAGGTGGTGATGGCCAAAAACCAAGATGGTGACAGCTAGAAACCAAGATGGCGACCGCTAAAAACCAAGATGGCAACTGCCAAAAACCAAGATGGCAACGGCCAAAAATCAAGATGGCAACAGCTAGAAACCAAGATGGCGATGGGCAAAAACCAAGATGGCAAAGGCCAAAAACCAAAATGGCGACGACCAAAATCCAAGATGGCGACAACCAAAAACCAAGATGGCAAAGGCCAAAAACCAAGATGGTGACAGCTAGAAACCAAGATGGCGACCGCCAAAAACCAAGGTGGTGATGGCCAAAAACCAAGATGGTGACAGCTAGAAACCAAGATGGCGACCGCCAAAAACCAAGGTGGTGACAGCTAGAAACCAAGATGGCGACCGCTAAAAACCAAGATGGCAACGGCCAAAAATCAAGATGGCAACAGCTAGAAACCAAGATGGCGATGGGCAAAAACCAAGATGGCAAAGGCCAAAAACCAAGATGGCGACAGCTAGAAACCAAGATGGCGACCGCCAAAAACCAAGGTGGTGACAGCTAGAAACCAAGATGGCGACCGCTAAAAACCAAGATGGCAACGGCCAAAAACCAAGATGGCAACAGCTAGAAACCAAGATGGCAGAGGCCAAAATGCCATTCTCGAGGCTTCAAAACCTAGTCAACAAACCAATGAGTGACGTCACGGTGACTACGTCCACTTCTTATAAACAGTCTATGACAGAAACACAAGTCCAAATGAATGTTAACGTTGCTCCGTGTCCACTGGATGTGTAAATAGGCAACATGTTCACCATATTAACTTTAGTCGGTGATAATCAATGCTGTGTTTACAGCTTCTTGTGCCGCCCCATGTGGGACGAATATCACATTGTTGCTTGATTTAAATAATGCAGTATTAATGATCAGAAGCTTAAATACTCCGTAGACGCTGCTGCTTCCTGGCTGCAGGGTAAAGTCACACACAGAGAGAGATAGTGTGAGACTTCAGTCAGTGATCCAGTGGCCCAGTCTGTAACCATAACAGCCACATCATCTCCACAACAGAGGGGAGTGTGTAGCGTCACGCCGGACATGGTTGGACTTCTCTCTCTGGCTGTTAACGCGCTCTGCCCTCCGGCGATATCAGCAGCTGTGTGCCTCTGAACCATGAATGGGATGTTCAGTCTCCGCCGGCTGTGACATCATTTTGTCGTCACGATCTGGACACACGCAAACCTCAAGTAGCAGAACGCCAACCGATTAATGTTCAGACGGTTTATCTCTTCATCTCTCTGATGTTTATTCGTGACATGAAAATGTCAGCGGCCACGGGGGGGGAGGATGGGACATCCCATGATACCACCTCTTCAGTCAAAACAACCAGCAGGAGGGAGAAGGGGTGCATGCTGGGAGGCATAAGGCATATGTTTCTTTTACACTGTATGCACAGTATGCAACACATACAACACTAAATATCAGTGGTCTTAACGTTATGGCTGATCGGTGTATATACTGTATATAGTTTTGACGCGTTTGTTGACGTTGTCAGATATGGCGGAGGTCGTGAAGTTAATTTTTCGGTGCATAATAAGTGAATATATATTTCTCTTCTGTCATTATGCCTTTGCATTTCCTGCATTATGTTACCCGCTTGCTAACGTTCTAAATTGTTAGCCTCTGTGGCTTCTAGACGCCGACAGTAACCTTAATATTGCCGTTGCTTAGCAGCGGTGTTCTCACCACTTAACCACTTGAATGCCAAGCACATCGTGAACACGACTTCCCATGTTGTAAACACAAGCTCACAAGTTTCATTTGAAGGCAGCAGTAGTTGTGATCAGCACTGTTGACATCAGATTTTGGCCCGTGTGGCTCATGTTGCACAACTTCTTCTTGTGCGTTTCTTTGAGCTGCACAGGAGCGATGTGCGTCAGTGGTGTTTTTGGTCGTGAGGTGATGAAGCAGTGAGGCTGATTTAAGGAGCTCTGCTACCATCACTCATAACCCCCAACTCTCTAATTACAACCACAGGCTCACAATGAGCACTGGTGCTGTGAACCGGCACTTTATGACAACACGGTGGGGTACTAGGATCATAAGTAGCAGAGTAAAGATTGACACCTCTGCCCCGCCTCCCACTGATGGGATGACTTGACCTCAGACCCTCCATCTCATAGCTGGAGAGATTAAAAAGCAAAGAATGACCCGAAGCACCGGCTCAAACAATCCAGTCACACGTGATGATGAGACACAAACAACACTCAGACACGTCAGTATAATATGTATCTGAATATTTAGAGGTCAGAGCATCTTTACTGAGATACTGCTCACAGTGATATTCACATTACTGGATGGCAAATGTCAGCTGGTAATACATCCCACACACACACAGCTGGGATGCTGTTATGCAGGTCGCCGTGGAGACGGCGGGGAATGAGAGAGAGATGGCGGAGAAGAAGGAGGGGAGCGCTAGCTTCTCTTTCATCAGGTCACACACACACTGACATCCATTCAACATGTTCGCCGCCTTATAAACCCTGTGACATAATGCCAGACACCAAACTCTTGATCTTTCTGCTCGTCCTCTGTCTCTCGTCCCGTCCTCCTGTCATGTCAGACAGCGTCTCTTTGCTTATGTGGTGTTAAGTAAATATGAGAGAATAGTTTTGGGTTTCTAGTATTATAATTTGACTTTATAGCTTTTAGAAATTAAACCTCATGACCCTGAAACTCTCTGACCTCCTGCACAGTTCTCTGGAACCAGTCGTCTGCCTTTTAGCTGGTAAATTGCTGCATCTCGTTTTTTTATTTTGGTCACTTTATCTCCTTTTTATTGTTTTTATCGTTTGTCTTGTTATATATTCTGCTTCCATTCCATCTTTTCTGTTCAGTAAAGCCTATAAATATAGCTTTAATAATTATAAAGGAGAGTGGACGAATGTCAACTAGTAGATTTACATGTTGTGTCATACTCTATACTTCTACTTTTGAGCATGAACTGAAATCTAATGAGTTTTTTATGGAAATAAAAAGTTACATTCTGTCATTTTATGCAGAAATGTTCAATCATGAAGCTCTACAAAACATGTCTGACCCCGGTCTTGACTCCTGACTGATTCGGAGGAACATCTCACCACCCTTTCGGTGACCTTTGAACCCTCATCCTACAGTAGGATGCAAAATCAACGTCCCATCACAGTTTTCAGATTGTTAGATTAGAGTCTGACTGCAGCTGCAGGGAACCGAGTCTTATCAAACACAAGTCATTCACAGCTCTGTGATGCCATCTACTGTCTCTGTGGTGCATGAGGAAGGGTCTTCATCAGCAGTACAACTGCATTTCAGTCTCTTAAATATAATTACATTTCAGTTAATTCATTCTCTGAACACATTTCATGAGAATGAAATGCAAAACTACTGCAGGTTATTTCTGAGTCTCATGAAATGGTGAGAAACTAAAACATCTTCTAAAAAAAGCAAAATAAAAATGCTGTTCTGGATGTATTTTGCACTATTTGTATTGTTTACAACTTACAGAACACTTGACATGTATATAGACATTTTAATTCTTATTTTATTGGTGCTTTTATATATATTTAGTTATCTAATATTTATATATACACCAATTTGTGTTCACTACTTGTGTGCATGACAGTTCTTTCTTTATTTGTCCAGCTTTGTTGTCCTTGTCCCTCGCTGTTATTTCTATGTACTAAATTGAGAGAAATGCAAAAAAAAAAAGTCAAAGTCCCTGTTTGTGCACACGTACTGGACAAATAAATCTGATTCTAATGACCTTTGACGTCAATTTAAGGGAGCCAAAGATATTTTTATTGTCCTCTCAAGAGTAGAATGTTAATTTTATTATTTTTTTAAAGATTAGAAGTTAATTCCACATCTAACTATGGTATATTTCTACCCCCTAAATTACATTCCGCCATTGCAAATAAATGTAGTACAAAAAAAAAATGCAATATTTGCTTCTGATATATAGTGGAGTGGAAGTATAAAGTAGAATAAAATGGAAATATTCAAGTAAAGTACAAGTAGCCTACCTCAAATTTGTACAGGAGGATACTTGTGTGTAATCTACTTAATTACATCCAACCATTGCAGATAAATGCAGTACAGTAAAAAGAATATATTATATATGTATATGGTATACGTAGGAATTCCATCTGAAAGTCTAAAGTAGCACAACATGGAAATAGGTTACTTAAGCACAAGTACACTGTTTAAATAGTTTTTATTTCAAACTGTCAGTATACAGAGTAACAGAAGGAAACATTACTCACATACAGATGAAGCATAACAAAAACATGAACAAAAAGACAGCAGTGCCAAACATAAATGAATGAAACAAATCGAACATTAAATAAATAAAAAATAAAAACACGAGAGTATGACAGTTAGTTCCCTTAAGATGTTGTATACGTTCATTGTTTTCATAGCTTTTGTGTTTCATGAGGAAGAAGTCGTTGACACATATTGTTCTATTTCCATCATAAATACAAAAAAAATTAGGCTTTTTTTTTTGGTAAATTTACATTTGTGAATGTGGAATTTAGCGAGAATTCAATATTTTTAGATTAATAAGGAAAAATGCATTACTGTGTTTGTCATTGTAGACATAAAAGCCAAATATAATATTTCTATAGTTTTTTATTTTTTATTTATTTGCACATATATATAACTGCACAAAATCCAGTCAATGAAAAAAAAAAAAAAACAGTGTCAGGAGAGGTCAAGAAGCCACAGGCTTATACAAGATCTAAACTAACATAATAATTTTAAATTTTAAACAACAACAAGAAGTACACACAATTTTATATATAATATAAATATAAATATAAATAATATTTCTATATTAAAATGCAAAATCTGAGAAAATGTTGTCAACTATAAAATTATTAACATCTTTCCACAGTCCATATGTAAATTTACAGGACCAAAATAAGTGAGAGCAGAAGTACAAGCCCACTTTTTTTTTTTTATTATTATTATTATTTCAAAATTACAGTTTACATAGTAACAGCAGAAAACATTAAAAACATTTACATACAAAAGAAGCATAGCAAAAACATAAACAAAGAGCTGTGTCAAACATAAAAGGACAACAGAAATGAAACAAAACCAACATAAAATAATAAAAAAAAAACACAATAAAAAATAAAAAATAAGTAGATGATAATAAAAAAAAGACCACGCGAGAGTATGACAATAATTTCAATTAAAAACATTAATGATATTGCATACATTCATTGTTTTCATTGCTTTTTGGTTTTGTGAGGAAGAAATTGTTGACAGATATAATTCCATTTCTTTCATAAATACAAAGAAATTAGGCTTTTTTTTTTAGTAAATTTACACTTGTGAATGTGGAACTTTGCGAGAATTAAAATTAAATTAATAAGAAAAAAATGCATTGCTGTCTTTGTCACTGTAATCATGGCATCCAAATATAATATTTTTATAGTGCAGTGCAAAATCTGAGAAAGTGTTAAGAAGTATAAAATTATTGACATCTTTCCACAATTCACATGTAAATTTACAGGACCAGAATAAATGAGAGCAAGAATCAGGATGTGATTCGCAGCAGGAATAATTTACATCTATGTCACTCTTTAACTTCTGTAAGAAATGTTTCACTGGATAGAATCTGTGGATGAATGTAAATGACACCTCTTAAAGAACAAGTCCACATGGTGGTAGGCTGCTTGAGTAAACAAACAACCCGCACATGCGCAGAACGACCAGCAGACACCGGAAGTGACGTTAGAGATGGCGTCCCCCGCTGCCCGGCTGACTGCACGCTGGTTCTCTACCGGACACCGGAGCGGTCGTTTCCTCTCAGTCTCCTCCAGACATGCAGCAGGTTGTTCGGGGACGGTATGGCAGACCCACCGGGGAGGAGCAGCGGTCAGCCGGAGCTCCTGTTCACCTGGGAGAGACGTGACATTGAGAGGACTGACAGGTGAGGACAGGCTAACTGTTAGCATCACAACATCATCAGGTGGTTCTGACATCAATACAACAATATACACTACAATATAACAACAACCGTCTGTTTCAATGTACCAACACCGTCCTGCAGGCTGCAGGGAGTCTAACGTTACAGACACATAAAGGCTGGTTAAGATAGTTAGCTCTGGTACAACTAGTGTGATGTAACTGCTCTCTGCTAGTGTGTGACAGTATGATGACATCACTGATAGCATGATGACATCACTGAGAGTATGATGACATCACTGAGAGTATGATGACATCACTGATAGCATGATGACATCACTGATAGTATGTGTGATGACATCACTGATAGTATGATGACATCACTGATAGTATGATGACATCACTGATAGCATGATGACATCACTGATAGCATGATGACATCACTGACAGTATGATGACATCACTGACAGTATGATGACATCACTGATAGTATGTATGATGACATCACTGACAGTATGATGACATCACTGACAGTATGATGACATCACTGACAGTATGATGACATAACTGATAGTATGTATGATGACATCACTGATAGTATGATGACATTACTGATAGTATGATGACATAACTGATAGTATGTATGATGACATCACTGATAGTATGTATGATGACATTACTGACAGTATCAATTCAATTCAAATCAATTCAAACTTCATTAATCCCTCTAGGGGCAATTGGTTTGGAGCAGCTTGTACATAAAAAAAACTTAGATAAAACATAGTGACACACAACAAAACCAACAACAACAACAACAACAACAACAACAATATATGTAAGCTAAAAAAATAAATATAAAAAAAGGACCCAATAGTATGATGACATCAGAATGATGTAAAACGAATCATATCAAATGTGATTGTAAAATAGTCATTATACATTTTGAACATAATAAATGTAACATTGCATTAATTGTAAACTTAGTGATTATATATGGTGAATTTTAAATTTTATATAAATATGTATTAAAGAAAAAAAAGTTACCACCCAATTTCACTGAATTTTTATGTGAATTTAAAATATAAATATTAAGACTCTAAAACTTATAAACACAGAAAAAAGTAATGAAACTGTCAATAAAACACACTTGATAAAAATAATTTCAAAATCAGTACCCATTTTTGCAGCATGCACATATACATCAATGAACATAATGCATGTTTAATTTGCTTAGTATAATTTTTTATTATTGAAGTTTATTTATCACAATTCTATTTTTTAGAAATTATTGTAATTTATATTTATTTGTTTAAATTAATATTCTTGTTTCTCTGTACCATTACATTGAGTACATGTCTGCAATGTTTTTCTATTTGAATGTTTTTTCCCTAAAGATGAGTGAAAGATTGGTGTATGTATTGTGTAAAACTAATCATAATATCAAAATTGGTTAAAGTTTAACAACCGTTACCTCCAATTTCACTTGATCTTTATGTGAATTAAAAAAATATACTAAGACTCTCAAACTTATATACACTAAAACAAGTAATAAAACTGTCAAACTGTATGACTCTTTAAAGAATAATAATAAAAATTAATAATAATCTGTATTTGTTTAGCACCTTTCATACAAGAAATGCAGCACCAAGTGTTTTACAATAAAGGAAAATAGACTTTAGAATGAACACAAAAACAGGGAAAATAAGATGGAAAATAATTCACACTTGATAAAATAAATAAATAAAATAGAATTAAATAGAATATGTATAACACAAGATGGAAAATAAAACACACTGAATAATAATATTTTTTCATGTAGGACCTTTGTGTTAAATGGAGTAGTATTCAGTTGTAATTAGAGCAGTTTATCCATTTTAGTGTGTTGTGAAAACACCCCAGTGATCCTTCATACAGCATGGTACACTGCAGTGCAACAGCGTCCTTTGTGAGTATTATAATGGTTAATATCTAGTGTCTGCTGACTGGAGTACAGTCAGGAACTTTATGTTTCTTGCTGGCATGTTATGGGTCCATAAATGATGTCCTGAGGGCCGAAATGCAATAACTGGACCATGTTGATGATTAACAGCGAGCTTCTTTATGCTTTTCTTGGCTCTGTGCACAAAACAACTCCTCATATTAAACATTGCAGAAGATCTGTATGTACAGTTAGTACTTCCTGATCACAACAGTCTCCTTTTTGGATCTTTTCCTCTGCAGGCTGGAGATGTCCTCATGGCATCACCTGCCACTCTTTTCACACCAGCAGCAGGTCGGCCAACAAGCAGGACTTCTATGAAGTTTTGGGCGTCTCCCGCGCTGCGACGCAGAAGGACATCAAGAAGGCTTACTACCAGGTCAGAGACACACTTTAGTTTGGATACCTTAAGAAAGATGTTGAAAACTCAGAGTGTTTCTCAAAGTCAAAGATGCTTCCTTGGTAGGACGGGTACTTCCAAGTCGGGTCCTACAGAGGCAAGACTCCTTCCTAGCGAGTGCGCTGGTGTACGGAAGAAATGGATGTGGTATTTTTTTTTTACTTTATTTAGAACAATTATCTTACAATTTCTAGTAGGAATATTGATTTTCCTCATTCCTCAAAATGATATACACATATTCAAAACATGTAGGCTTATTAACAAATGAATAAAATCAACAGGGATTTGGACAATTATTATTTATTAACATACAAAACATGCAATTAATATTCTCTCCTCAAAGCTACCGGACTCCATTGAAAAACAGAGTAATTTTACCTCAACGATTGTAAAACACACTTCATTCAAACTCGACAGAAACAAAATAGAACTCATCAAAACCGTCTTGGTCACCAGCTCTGGTTTGGTCGAAATAAACCCTTAATCCACTGAGTTAGATGTGAAAAGAAACAGCCCTTATGCTCTTCTCCAAACCACAAGACTCCCTTGAAAAACAGTAATTTCACCTCCCCGATTGTAAAACACACTTCATTCAAATGAAACTCATCACAACCGTCTTCGTTAGTCTTTTCACCATTCCAACAATAAACCCTTAATTAATTCACCACGTTAGATGTGTAAAGAAACAGCCGTTAAGCTACCAGACTCCATAGAAAAAACTGTAATTTCACCTCACCGATTGTAAAACACCCTGCAAACTCAATACAAACAAAATAACACTCATGAAACCCGTCTTAGTTAGTCTTTCCACTGTTCCAACAACCTTTAACTCTGGTTTGGTCAAAGTAAACCCTTAATTCTCCACATTAGATGTGAAAAGAAACAGCTGTTATGCTACCAGACTCCATTGAAATTTTTTTTAATTTTACCTTGCTGATTGTAAAAAAACACTTCAAACTCAACAGAAACAAAATAAAACTGATCAATCTTGTCTTGGTTAGTCTTTCCACTGTTCCAACAACCTTTATCTCTGGTTTGGTCAAAATAAACCCTTAATTAATTCACTGAGTTAGATGTGAAAATTTGCTGGCTCTACATGCTGTCTCTCTCTGCTGTTCATGTGCTAATGTTACTGGGTTAGCTCGCTGAATGAGTCTGTCGCTGAGCGATGAATAAACTTTTGAATTAGGTTATTAGATCTAATATGAGTATAAGATTCAGCAACTGGATTGCCAATTTCTCACCTCAAATTTGTTCAGAAACAGATTTTGGCGGACTGCTGAGGTGAAATAACTGAAAGTTTACTATCGTATTTTCAGTCTGGGGACAGGAAATGCATCGCGCGCATAGGATTGTGGGCGTTTTAGGAGCGCGGAGGATACACATCCTTAAAAACCGTCTGAATGAAAGGACTCAGTCCTCGGTATGATTTGAAGGATCCTCAACATTGGAACAGTCCTTCGGCGGGATTCAGTGACGTAGCGTCCTTGAAATTCAGCCATTGAAGGATCCGTCCTGGACTTTGAGAAACGCCCAGAGTTTCTCATTCTCTGCCTTCATCTTTCTTCTTACTTTTTGTGTCTCTCCAGTTGGCTAAGAAGTACCACCCGGACACCAACCCAGATGACCCAGATTCCAAAGAGAAGTTTGCCAAGCTGGCTGAAGCCTACGAGGTACAAAGTTAGAGATAAAGTGCATCATCAAATTGTGTTATTCAAACTCACTCGTCGTTGTTGTTGTTGTTGTTTGTGTGAAGGTGCTGAGCGACGAGGTGAAGAGGAAGCAGTATGACACATACGGAGCGGCAGGCTTCGACCCGAGCCATGCTGGGTCAGCGGGCCAGCAGCAGTACTACCGGGCCGGGAGCACCAACATAGACCCCGAGGAGCTCTTCAGGAAGATCTTTGGAGAGTTTACTGGAGGAATGGGCTTCGGAGACATCAACAACATGTTCGAACAAAGGCCCGAGGTAAACCGTAACCCTATATGGAGGTCTTTTTATGCAGCTATTCAAACCTTTTCAGCGTTATGTAAATTTAAGAATTAGTTAAACATGCGTGCATTAACTGTGACGGGTCATTGAGGTGTGAATGTCAGCGGTTTCATTGTAAAGTTTCATCTTGAATTTCCCTCGGGATCAATAAAGTTATTATCTATCTATCTAAGAATCATTTTTGTCTTTCCACAGTTTGTGATGGAGCTGACATTTACAGAGGCAGCGAAGGGCGCAAACAAGGAGCTGAATGTGAACATTGATGACGCCTGTCCGCGGTGTGACGGGAAGGGCAACGAGCCGGGCACCAAAGTGTCTCAGTGTAACTACTGCAACGGTACAGGCATGGTGAGTCTCAGACCGACAGGTGGCAGCAGGGTCTTTGACTAGGCTTGTCGCGGTAGTCGCTGCTACCGGTGTTACCCGGTGGTCGGGCACACACCGATTACATTACGTACCCACCGTACCCACCGTACCCACCGTCGTTTTGCTTTTTTTTATAGAAATAAAACCCATTTAGTTAATTTTGGTGTATCAGCATGTTATCGACAGATAGTCAGACGACGGACCCTATAAACTGACAGTGAATGCATCTGCTCCGTAAGGAGTCTCAGCTCAGAGTAGCAGGAGTCATATTTCACACGCAGGACGAGAGAGAGTTAACAGACGAGACGATGGCGAAGGATTTGGTGTCGAAGTGAAAAGCAAACGCGCCTATTTGGCAATATTTCTGATTTAAACCCAATACTATAAGGGAGCAATAATGGTATTGAGGCAATCGCCACGAAGAGGACGGAGTGGTCACAGCCGGTGTACGTGGCGCAGCGGTGCCAGGTAACGTTAGACCCCTGCAGCCTCGCAGCAAAAGCTCTACCGGAGAGACCAGACACACCGCCACCCGACGCTAAAAATCAAAGTAAGCGCGCTACACATATTGATCGTCATCTTTTCTTGTAAAAGGTCCGTAGTAATCGGTAACACCGGTGTTGTAACAAGTTTATAAACTGGTGGGAAAATTTCCTCACCATCGCATCCTTATCTTTAACCTGTGGAGATATCTACAAACTCTTTAATCTGTCCTTTAGTTTCCTGTCATCCCTGCAAACCCCACCCTGGAAGTTCCTGTACTTTCAGAAAGTACCCATCAACTAGGGCTTTTTAGGGGGATCAAATGTCCCCAGAACTTAATTTAGACCCTGGTCCCTGAGGTCAAAATTTGAGTTCCTCAATTGTTCCTAGGTCCTGGAGAAAGTTCCTGCAGTTGAAAAAGGAGTCTAGTCAGCCATTAAACATGATATCACTGTCTGTGTCACCTCCTGCAGGAGTCCATCAACACGGGTCCTTTTATGATGCGCTCCACCTGTCGACGCTGCGGTGGGAAGGGGTCGATCATCAACACGCCCTGCGCTCTGTGCCGAGGTTCAGGACAGACCAAGAAGAGGCAGACGGTCACTGTACCGGTACCGGCTGGTAGGTTTCACATTCACACATCTGTTTCAGAATAGATAGTCCGTTTATTTCATCTTGTGCCAAATTGTGAATTTATGTTTTGTGAGATTTGGAAAATGTTATAATATTTTTTTGTGACCTTTTCTCACAGGAGTGGAAAATGGTCAGACAGTACGCATGTCAGTGGGGACAAGAGAGATCCTGATTACATTCAGGGTGAGTATTTTTAGTATTCAAGGACTTATTGATTTGTCGCAGCGTGTTGGAGTCCGATGTGTTTTATCTGAAATGTCTCGCTGCAGGTCCAGAGAAGTCCGGTGTTCAGACGTGATGGATTCGACCTCCACTCGGACGTGTTGATCTCTGTAGCTCAGGCCGTCCTGGGGGGCACCGCCACAGCACCGGGTCTCTATCAGACCATCAGCATCATGGTGAGGAACAAGGACAGTATACAGCATCACTCCATCTCCCCATCAGAGTTGTGACTGTTCTTCCTACTCAGAATACACCGCCAAACTGATATTTCTTCTTTTAGAAGAGTCAAGTGTGAGTTAATTTCATGCTGAATTAGGACCAGTCTCCTTTCATTCAATATTCCTGAATGAAAGTCAGACCTGGCAGTAGACATTAATCCCTGGGCGGGCATTCGGTTTCTGTGAGCGAAGCGTAATCATAATAGGCAGCACCGGTAGCGAGTGTATTGATATAAGCACATCCTCCCGATCCAGGGCCGGCTTAAGGCCATGTAGAAAAATGATGTCGCTTTTTTGCCATGTAATACTCACATTCGATGTGAAAGTATTCATGACAAACACAGTTTGATGTGCGAATTAATCGCAAAAAAAAAAGGCCTTCAGATACATTTCATTACACAGAGTTTCAGTAGAGCAAATTTCTGTCTGTCTGTTTGAAAGTCATCTGTGTTTTCAGATTCCTGCCAGCTGTCAGGCCGATCAGGTGATCCGGCTGGAGGGAAAAGGCATCCGGAGGATGAACAGCTACAGCTACGGAGATCACTACGTACACATCAAGATCAGAGTGCCAAAGTAAGACCCACATATATGTGTCAGTGTTGTTATTAGATAGATAGATAGATAGATAGATAGATAGATAGATAGATAGATAGATAGATAGATGGATAGATTAATAAAATATCACAATACCAGAAATTTAGTAGTCGATACCAATACTAGTGAAATTCCACGATTCTTGATACCGATTCGACACCACAGTAAAAAACAACAGTAAAACAATAAATCCCATGTTGTTCAACATCCACTCCTTTATTACCGTTGTCAAACTGTTTTTTGTGAGGAAGTTAAACAGCTCATAATTCTCTCTAATATCTATTTTATATTGCTGTGAAAACATCTCTTTCAAACAACTGGATTTATTCAAGTGTTTCACCAAAAACTACATTTTACGAGATTACATTTGAACACATCATGATAACATTAGAATTGACCTTCACACAATACTCCTTTTTACAGAATAGAGCCTGAACTGAACTGAACTGAACTGAACAGAACATCATAACATAAATTAATGGCACCTCCTGTGTTGAAATCAGCAAATTAGCAGCGCAGTCCTGCACGGAGCTAACAGCTAACGTTAACTAGCTCTCTTCCTGTTGATTTCAACTCAGATTTTTTTATTCTTCACAATGCAGCATTATCAGGGAAAATATAGGGTGCATCCCTTGGACGCATTGATAGTGAGTTTACTGCATTCGGAATACTTTTTCTATCGTCCCCGGGACAATGGGATGCGGTTAGTCTTAAGCCCTGACGGTACCTACGGTACTGTAGAAAATGAGTACCGTCATGTGTTCAGAATTTTGGCATCGACTTGGTACCGGTTCTACTGACATCCCTAAAGACAATTGTTTTGGCAAATCACGACAATAAATGACTGTTATTAGTTCCAGTTATTGCAGTAACAAAATAATAACAACTGAATTATTAGCATTTTTAAATCAAATCTGATTCATTCATTGTGGATTTAAAAAATATTTATGTCAAATTAAAACTTGTCTTAGGTTTGTCTTCACACCGTCATCTCCTTCTGCCTGTTCTCTTCATTTTAAACACTCTTTTCACTTTATTTAAGTATTTATTTTTATTGTAAATGTCTATTTTATGTTTTCTTTTCTCTTTCGTTATATATTTTTTCTCTTCCTCTGATAAATCTGTTTCTGACGTCCTTACACTGTGAAGTGGTTAAACAGTTAAACAGGATTCAGTGTGTGTCATTAAACGGTGTGTCTGGTCTGGTGTTCCTGCAGGAAGTTGACTCGTCGGCAGCGCTCTCTGCTGCTGAGTTACGCTGAAGACGAGACGGATGTTCAGGGGATGGTCAACGGTGTCCAGCCTTCTGCAGGTCAGTGTTCCTTCAGTAAATACATCAGTCCAGTCCAGAGACACTCAGCGATGTCAGTAGTTGAGCTGATGCAGTGTGTGTTTGTGTCCAGCAGGGGGCAGCAAATCCTCAGGTTCTGCTGAGAAGACGACCACCTCAGAGGAAGAACAGAACCAGAACCAGAACCAGCAGCAGCAGCAGGAAGAGGAAGGTTTCTTCTCCAAGATAAAGAAAATGTTCAGCTGACACCCCGGCTGCAGGTGGGACCTTCAAACAGTCACAGAACATCTGACTTCTGACTAATGTTCTATAAGCTCGGATACACTTTCGACATTTATTTTGATTAATTCATAAATTTTTATTTCAGATTAATGACTAGAACAACTTGACACACAGTGCTGAGCTGCATCTCAAATTAATCTTCAGGTTCACAGCTTTCAGCTGATGTACACCACTTCTATGTGACGTCTACTGTTGACCTGCTATCTCCCCCTAAAGACCCCCTGCACCCCCCTAAAAAAGACAAAAACGGCTCTATGATAAAGAGTGCTGGAGTGGAAAAGGTTAACAGACTTTCTTTCGTGGATGTGTAAACCTCTCAGAGCTGGTGGGTGGACTCTATGAGAAACAGCTCCAGTTATGTGTCAGACTTTAACTCGCCCTCTCTTCTCTCTCCAGGTAGAAAACCTCGGTAAACACGGTGAAGGAAGAGAATAAATCCACCCACGGGCCCTCCACGCTGTCCAGAGAGAGGCGGAGTGGTATTTGTGTTGACACAGTCACACATTGTTGAGGCTGCGGTCGGCAAACAGACCACGTAGACGCCAGGTCCACCCACACACCCACCGACAGACAGACAGGTGCTGAGCTGAGGAACTCAACAACAGCTGGAGGAGAAACAAGGTGGCGACCACAGAGGACTACTGTGGTACAGCTCTCATCCCTGCTTAATGTGAACCTGCACTGCTCATCAGAGACAGTAACTCTCTATTAAATAAAACCACGTGAAAAGACAGGACGACCACCCACAACACTCAGATGACTTTATTGTCGACACCGACATTTCAACTACAACTTAGTTTTTCCAAGGCACAAATGTTGGTGATTCTCCTATGCAGTCACCCTCTCTCTAAATAGGACACTGCACCTACGATTTTAGTGTTTCAGTCACCACACAACTTAGTTAAAAGAATGAAACAGACACTGCGCTTTTCATTATGCTAACGTATCTCCTCGCTTCCCTCACTCACGTCTTCCAGCGAGGATGTGAGAGAGAGACGTGAGGAGCTGAAGCTGCCAAATGAGAAATCCTTGGTTCCCTAGCGTCAGTTGCTTCAAACTGTGTGCCATCATTTATACGTCATTTATACGTAATTTATACGCCACGCCACTTGATAAAATGTAGAATACACCTGTGTTTCCTCGCTCTAAGCTCCTCCAGTAGCCTCCTCTCTCCTCGTCTCCATGAGTTGTATTTAAAGGCAGGGTGGGCGATCTTGAGAAACCAGCAATAATACACTAGATTTTTCAAAATGATCCAGCTGGAAAAAAAAAAACAGCCCAGTGTTGCCAACTCCTATCCAATGAAAGCAGCACTAGCTCCAAAAGTCAAGGTTCCCTCAGAAAAATTTGAGTTTCAGAGACTTTGTTTCCTGCATTCTGGTGACTTGTAAAGAATTAAAATAACAAACTAATAAGTAAACTGCAACAGCATTTTTATGTAAAAAAATTTAATTTTACTTTTAATTCTCAAGAAAGAAAAATGATTACTTATTTTATTTATTCCAGTCCTGCGACAGCCACAGATACTGGATTTTTTCTTTTCTTTTTTTGTCAGAGCATTTGATTGATTGCTTGCTGTCGGGAAGTAATGAGAATTTCAACTAATATAACAAAAAAAATTCCAAAATCTTTACCAACCCTGCCTTTAAGGGATTGGAAGATCCTCCATGATGGCGGAGGAGGACACGAGGAGAGAGGACGCGAGGAAGCACAAGTTAGCGTAATGAAAAGCAGAATAGTAATTGGTAAAGCAACAAAGTTGTAAAGACGGTTTAGTTTTTTTAATCAATCTGAGACTCACTGGATGTTAAAACTTCCACAGTACACTAAACACCCAGTTCTGTGAAATGCATTGGGAGAATATTCTAATATTATAGCAAGAAATAAAAGCAGGTAGAGACTTATAGATATACTCGGTATGATTTGTTGTTCTGTGTGGCAACAAAACTGTAATTTAATAAAATGCTGAAGCAAATCATTTTCTTTAAGTTTCATTCTTTCATTTTTTTTTTTTAAAACTAAGCTTTAACGTGTGCTGTAATACTAAAAGTCAACAGTAGATGGCGGTGTGAGACTGGATTTGTCCTTGTTCAGTGCTGAACAACCTCCTCCAGCCCTCCACTATGTGTCTTCATCCTCCCTCTTCATCCCCGTGTGCAGCGTCTGAACAGAAGCTGAAGGTCACAGAGGTCACTCTCTTCAGACGGGGTTTTCCAGCTGTGGTCAGACTCAAAGTGGTCAGTCTTCCCCAAACAGGACATGTTGTTGTGACCTGATGTGAAGTCTCAGTTACATGTAGAACAGGCCGCTGGCTGTGTTTCATCCCCTCACTGTAGTTTCTGTTATGTGCTTTCTTATTCCTTTCCTCGCTGAGGAGACAGAAGTAGGAGTAATCGTCACGTCGTCTTGTATGTTTTATTTGTATTTTACAGCAGACTAACAAAGCAGTTCAGGATGGTTATGGTGAGGTTGACTCAAGGAGCTTCTCATTTCTCAATTTGTACAGCCTCCATTCCTCTCCTTGCCTCCTCTCCTCACGTCTTAGTCCCTCCCACCTGAGATGTGAGCGGAGGAAGTGGGGAGAAGGAGAGAGGAGTCAAGTTCAACAGGCATTTAACAAAATGAGACATCGTTGACTCGGATCCGTCATTTTAAAGTCAGTTAAATGTGGAGTGTGGCTCAGTTGTCAATTGTTTTGTTATACTACTGTATTTTATGTATTCACAACACGGCACAATGTGACGAGAATGTGTCATGCCTCTTTTATACGTCGCAGGTCCATCCTAGCTCTTCCAGATGCATTTATTTTTTATAGTTTTCATCACTTGTTCTTACTTAATGTCCTTCCTTATAAAATGATATATGTATCTGTTCTCTTAATACATCCAGAGTTTCATCCATTCTCTTAATACGTCCAGAGTTTCATCCATTCTCTATATATATGATATAAAATAATATTAATATAATAATATTCATTTTTTACATTTTGCTTTTTTAAATTTCTATAATATTTTTAAAATATTCAAGACAAAACATTATTTTAAAACAGGGATTTTCATGACTTTTTCTACACCCTGACTCACAATAAATACTTCAGGAGAAACGGTCTTCACCTTGTTTTTCTTGATCTTGAGGGTCACCTATCTGGGTGACCCAACCTGTCATCCATGTGTTCACTTGCTAACTTCTGTTTCCATGGAAACTAGATTTGTTTGGCTTTGAATATAATATTATTAATATAATATTTGTGCAGTGTCGGGGTCAGGACTCAGAGGTGTGGTGGGAAATGAAAAAAATCATATAAATGATTTGTAAACAAAAAAAATATTTTTATATGGTGTTAAATAATATGTATATGAAACAATTCCATTTGAAATAATGTCATTGTAATTGAATTAGCTATTTTTTTTGTATCTCAACATGTAGGAAAAGTGGTATTTGGACCCATAAAATGCTGCATAAATTAAATCATTGTATTAAATCATATTATTTAGTAATTATTTTGTTATGTCAAGATGCGTAATAACACTGAGTATATATTTATCAAGCAGTGCACTGCAACATTTCATTGCTGGGACTTAAAAAAAAGTTTTTTCCAGTCTACTAGCCCTCAGGGAATAACTGAGGCTCACACTCCAGCCAGCAGGTGGCGCTAATACACCTTTAACGACCGCTGCCACCCGCCATTAAAACACACGAAGAAGAAGCAGATGATTGACAGCTGTGATTGATAGCTGCTCTAAGTGAAGTCGTCGCAGCCGGATGCTCGAGAGGAGACCTAACTATAACTTTCTATAACCGCCACTAGTCTGAGTGAGTCAGTTTGATCATAAATGTAGTTCTAAAGATGTTATTAGTTGTTAGTTGTTGTGTTTCTAGCCAAACAGCTAACGTCGTGCTAACGTAGCAGCTAGGTAACTAACGGTAACAAGCTGCGGCCGTGCTCGGCTCCTGATTGGCTCAGGCGGGTGTGTGGGCGGGACAACTGACTTTTCTTTTTTTTTTAAATACTTTATTACAATATATTCACATTTTCACATTTTTCATTACAATCCTGAAAAAATATTTTACAGTATAAAAATAATATTAAAAAAAATTATAAATTGTACAACAAATAAAATGTAAGGAAAGGAAAAGATGAATAAAAGTAAAATAAAAAACAAACAAAAAACATTCGGGGTCTGTTAAACAGTTGAAATAAATTTAAAATGTCTAAACAATTCAATAGTTTTAGTCAATTTGGAATTTTTCAGTTTTAAGTTATCAATCATGGTCAAATATGTTTTAGAATCAGTATCTTTAAAAATAAAAAAGGAGGGTATTCTTTTAAGCCATATCATTTTATGTATGTAATATTTAGCTAGGATAATAATCAAATTAATTATGTAAATCTCATCTGCTGAAAGACTGGGATTGTTGACAGTGAGTAATATCTCAATCTTTGTTAGTATGATGTTTTTTTCAAAATATTTTCTTCTGTAAATGAAACCAAAAAGAAGTAGCATGAAAACAATCTACAAACATGTGTTCAATAGTTTCCCCAATAATTGACTTTCACTTCTCACTACTGCGCAGACTCTGGTTTCAAGTGACGTCAAATTCTGAAGATGGCAGCTCCTGTATCCGGGATATTTTGGCTTCACTCTTGTACAGCGGGAGGAAGAGGAGACACGTCGTCCATCTTTATATCCAGTTTATGGTCCTAACGTAGAGGGAACTTTATGAAGACGACTCCCTGAAACAATGAAAACCCTGCTCTGTTCTCCAACATGGCCTGTCCCTCTACTATGAAGCACATTGGATACTCTCACTTCCTGCCTGGCAGTTTGGACCCAGGACCAGCAGGTAACCTGGTTCTCATGCTCACAAACATTTCTTTATTCCAGTAGTGTGAATGTTGACAGTATGCATACTGAAATGAGCACAAATGTTAGCAGGTTAGCATGCTAAACTCCATGTGTTCACTCTGCTGATTTGTTGCGAGCAGCTCTCGTCCGCCGGTAAAAGACATTTGGTGTATCTCGATTGTTGTCTGGGTGGAAACAGCAGGGATTATGCACACTGTACAGCACCAGAAACAGGTTGAGATAACAAAAAGGTGTGAAGGTGTGAGATAGGGATGCACTGATACCGATACCAATATCGGGTATCGGGTCCGATACTGTGCTCATGTACTCGTACTCGCAAAACCGCTCTGATACAACGGCACCGATACCACTTAAAGACAGCGTGACGTTAATCTATCTTCATCATCTTTCGGGTCCTATCGTATGCGCTCACGCTCCACCTCCCCGACGGTCCACCTCAGCCGGCGCACGCCGGCCCTCACTTTCATTGCGCCACGGGGTTTTACTTTCACCCTCTGACTCGCGCGTGCGTTAGACTCCTAGCTCCGTGATTCAAGACGGGTCGGGTGGGTTGCAGACATCGCCGCAGACCCCTGGCGCCTTTTACGTGGGCCGAGCCCCGCCCTGGGGCACGACGCGGTTGGGGCGCACTGAGGACAGTCCGCCCTGGTGACAGTCCGCCCTGGTGACACTTTGGCCACGGCCACAGGAAGCACCTTCGCCCCGAGCCTTTCCAAGCCGACCTAGAGCCGGTCGTGGCGCACCGCCTCGTATGCGGGACTCCGCAGCCTGCCGTGTGTCGCTCACACCCTCCAGTTGGCTGTTAACGAGGGTCTTTGGCCCAGAGAAGTACTCGTATCGGTACTCGTATCGGCGAGTACCCAAATGTAAGTACTTGTACTTGTTCTCGGTCTGAAAAAGTGGTATCGGTGCATCCCTAGTGTGAGAGAATTGTGACCCACGGAGGAAACCGGGAGAGGGCGATGAAAAACGTGAGTCTCCCAAGAAAATCAGGAAGGTTGGCAAGTATGAGAATAGCTGCTCTAAGACACATTTGACTTTTATTTAATTGAATGCATGCTCCTCTGAGGGTACATGTGACCTTTGACCTTTTTGGGCTGATGAAACCCAAAACAAAGATCGACACCAAGTTAAAAACAAGTTCCTGAAAAGCTGACAGCTAGGAGGTCTGGGAGGCTTTCACTCAACAGCTCGCCATTCAAATCCAGAGCTGTACATTATGTTAAACGTTGAATGGGACCTTTACAACATGATGAAGTGACACATTTAGTCCCAGCCAGACTGACTCTAACAACGTTTATAAAAGCTAATTAAATGTTGGACAGAAGTACCAACTTAAAGACTTTATTTTGACCTCGTCTGGCGGTCATAAAGGCAAAGACCCCGTATAGACCCTCGGCTATACAAACAGATAAAAGCTTTCGTCTGCCAATCACGCGTGACTGACAGCTGGTTGCTGGGAGTAACTGGGAACAGTGGGAAGGCATCATGGGGAGTGACTACAGTACAAACACCTTCTCACGGGGCTGCACACTAAGGTCAAAAGCTGAGTGTGTTCTCTTGTGTTACTGTTGCAGGCTGATGGGTAATTATATTTTGACCTCAAGAATGGTGTCTGTGTGGACAGAAAGGCAGCGACTGTTTGTGACAGGAAGCTTTAGAGAGGATGAATGTATGGACGTCTCACAGCTGGTGACAGGGAGAGATTTAGTGCCCTCCATGCATCCTACGCCTGGTTCACCGGGATTATTCAGCCTGTCCACTGGGAACAGGGGTGTGTTTTATGTGGAGAGCATCTAAGCCTGGGATTTGTCCATGTTCCCACTGGCTTCTCCGGGTCTCGAGGAGGACACTTGAGGTTATAGATGGGGCCTAAAGCTCCTCATCCCTGGAAGGAAGTGAGGCGCAGGGGCTGAGACCTGGATGGTGAATAATCCTTTTATATAGTGGATCGCCCACAAACCAGAAACTTTATGTGGATGTACAGAACACAAATCATCAGGGGTTTATCTCTGAGCTCCTACAGTAGAAGCTGACTTGGTTTTCATTGGTTCATCTACAGAGTCTTACTGCACAGTTCACGAGTTAGGGGGTTAGACCAGCCTGTTTATAGCGTCAAATATTGACGGTATCTGTCATGTGTGTGTGTGAATGAGTTCATTTACATTTAAAGATTTGTTCAGTCATGTACTGAGCATCTCCAGCTCAATCCCTAAAGCCATTTGATGCTTTACTGTCTTTTAAAAGTGGCCTCTGAGATCTGTTGTTTAACCCCCTGAGACCTGACTGACTTTACTGTCTTTCAGAGGCTCTAGTAGTTTTAGGGATAGTGAAGCTACAGATATCATATGAAACTAGAAAACCTAAGGAATCCATTGTCACCAATCCATGGCATGCTACCATGTTGGGAAGGAGGATGAATAACGCTCCAAAGTTGGGCTAAATATTAGCGAGGAAAAACTGTCATCGCCATTTTCAAAGGGGTCCCTTGACCTCTGACCTCCAGATATGTGAATGAAAATGGGTTCTATGGGTACCCACGAGTCTCCCCTTTACAGACATGCCCACTTTATGATAATCACATGCAGTTTTTTGTGTTATTTTCTCCTATTCTAAAATGGTGTGTTTGATTATTTCTGCATACTGGGGTCCTTAAACAGTCTAGAATTACATAAATTGGGTCTCACAGTAAAGCTGAGACTCTTGTGGATCCAAAGAGCCCAACTGTATTCATGTGTGATGATGTTGAGCAACTGAGCAGCATCTCAAATTAATCTCCAGGTTTCCAGCTTTCAGATGATGTACACCACTTCTATGTGACATCTGCTATCGCCCCCTAAATACCCCCTGTATCTCCCTAAAAGAGACAAAAACGGGTGTATTGTGGGTTATTATTATTTGTTAATCTCTACAGTATGCTATGTAATCATGGTGTGCTATAGATGGTTCTGTTCGTTTCTCTGTTCTAATATTATACCTTTACAGGCTGGCTGTAGAACAACAACATCACTGTAATGCTAAAGGACTCTTGTGCAGGATGGACGCCTGCCTCGATGGATCTAGATCCTGGTTCCTCCTCTTCCTCGCCACAAGGCCCACGTGTCCGCGCGGAGAACCTCATATTTAAGGTCTGACCTCTTAACCTCCTCATCTGTTCTACATGTGATTTCTCAGGATAAACGTGTCAGCTCTTAAATTCTATAAAAGGATCTGACTTATTAAACCTTGAGTCATCTCTAGAGAATGAACAGCACAGAGAGGCAAGAGTGAGTAATCCCAATCAGATTAGCCAGTGATTCATTCTGTGACCACAACCTCCAAACTCACATGTCTCTGGACCAACGGGTATTGGCATCGAGGGACTGGAGGCCTTAATCACAGGGGATACATGTGCACCGAGCAGCGGGCCAACTGAGAGATATTTCACTGCTGATCCAGTAACCATCATTCAGCTGTACTGTGTGTGTGTGTGAGGCTAAAGGGTAACACTGGTTCCAGCCTGTTTCCCATTTCCCCTCAATCAGAAGAACCTCAGGTCCAATTTCACCCTCCCCTTCCTTCCACCCCACATCCTCCACTAATTAGGGCTCCAGATCGCTGCCACATGCATGTGGGCCGACACCGCCGTGTGTGTGTGTGTGTTGTGTGTATTTACGTCCATCTCAGGGGTCAAGGAGATGTTCCTCTCCTCACCTACTATTAAAAGGTTGACCCCAGATTCAGTATCAGATTACCAGATTGCCAAATGATTCCCATATGGTGGTTCCATATCAATCCAGAGCTGACTGGCTGATGTACTGGTTTGGCCCCAGTCCCTCCAGCTCTCACCCAGCTTCAGAAACACAGTGACACACACGGAGCACACTAACGGATGACCTCATGCCTGGTAATGTTTTTCAGATTTGTAACGCTGTTCACTTTCAAACCCAGCGACCACTTTGCCCTGCCTGCAAAAACACACGTTTTTAAGGTTTTGGGTTTGATTTATAGTCCTGCTGGGAGAGAAGAAATATCACGGTGAAAACCCGTAGTTGGATAATTATTCCATAAAACCCCTTTGAGCTGACAGTCTCTGGGAGACCATCCGTTTAGCCAAAAACAAAATGTGCTGAAATGGTTTGGAGCTGGAGCGTTGCAGCTGTGTGTGTAATGTACTGTACGTTCATTTCATCCAGCGTTTCATACCTGGAATTTATTCTAAATTAGGGCTATCAATCGATTAAAATAGTTAATTACGATTAATCGCAAATTACTCACACATTTTTTTATCTCTTCAAAATGTACCTTAAAGGGAGATTTGTCAAGTATACACGTGTGACTACGTCCGGTTTTCAAAATAAGATGTTAACAAAGGGAACTGTAAATACATACAGGGAAATAAGATTAATAAAGTATAAAACATTATATGTCCCTTATAGATAAAAAAAAACAACAACTCTAATTTGTGAGAGAAATGTCTTTATTCTTTTGATTTTTGGGTTGTTGCAAAAAATATTTAATAAATAGTTCCTGATAATGACTTCAGGACATCTCTGACTACATACATGTTGAAAATCAAACATTTTTACAGTATTAATTTAGATATTTTATAAAGTAAAAGTCCCTAGAAGTGTATGATTAAACTTTTTCCCATGGTCTAGTGTTAAAAACGTTAACAAAAATCGCAATAAATCGTAATATCGCAATACTTAAAAATCACAATACATATAGAATCGGCGCCCAAGTATCTTGATAGTATCAAATCGAGAGGTAGGTGTATCGTCCCAGCGCTACTGTACATACATTTGAATGTACCCACTAACCATGATTATATCCATTGTGGATTAAAGTGTTGGTGTACTCTGTGGAGAGTGTTCTGAAGTTCATGTAGTCATTGTATACTGTGCTGGACATGCATGCTGTCACATGTGAATGTGTTAGCTTCATACTTGTTTAAATGCAAACGCATGTGCATGTGTGTTTTTACATACACCTCTGCATGTGTCAGGATCTTATCATCATCAGGCTCTCGGTCCCTGAGAGAAGCCGACCGGACTGCACACTAAATCATTCAGTGAAGGAAAGTCTCTCCCACCCACTCGCTCCCCCGGCCAGGCTCCTCTGGTGGGTTTTGACGGCCTCACGGCAAACAAACCCCCCGCTATAAATCACACAGTTTTAGCAGCATGGTCAGCAACAAGCACAGCATGGAGTATTATTACTAACTGCAGCCACTTATGGTAAATCTGACTGCCGTTTAAAGGCGGGAGGACTGAGTGTGTGTGTGTGTGTTTGAAGAAGAAATAAGGCAGAGGGAACAGTTGAAATTTCAGTATTGTTCCATGTAGAGCAGCTACTTAATGGACTTTTAAAGAACGTTTTAGTAAATTCACTCATTTGCCTTCTTGTCTGGAGTGAGATGAGTAGATTGATAACTTCTCTGTAAAGTAAATATGAAGCCACAGCCAGTTTGCTTAGCTTAGCATAAAGACTGAAAACAGGGGGAAATAGCCAAAGGTAACAAAATCCACCTATCAGCCGCTCTAAAACAGGGACAACCTCCAGGTCTTAGAAGTGAAGCCAATGCTGAAGTGCCTTAAACCTGCATTCTTTCTAACAGCCAGCAGGGGGCGACTCCTCTGGTTGCTTAAAGAAGTCTGATTGTATAGAAGTCTATGAGAAAGTGAGCCTACTTCTCTCTTGATTTATTACCTCAGTAAACATTGTAAACATGAGTTTATGGTCTCAATCACTAGTTTCAAGTCTTCTTCAATACAGCATGATGTTCATTTAGTAAATTATGGTCCCATTTAGAGTCAGATAGACCATATAGCAGGGGATGCTTTAGGGCGGGGCTACCTTGTGATTGACAGGTCGCTACCACGGTGTTGTCCGGTCTGGGAGTTGTGCATGTTTTTGACTTACAACTTTAACCCTTTTACAGTGTGTTTTCACTTCATCAACGTTAATTAAAACCTTTTTGGTCGCCTAAAAATGCCTTATTCAGTGTTCAGTTGTACTTAGCTCCACCCTCTCCTGTCACTTCTGGTTGTAAAAAAACGAGAGGGCGACGGCCAAAAGCCAAGATGGTCAAAAACCAAGATTTGCGACGGCCAAACCAAGATGGCGACGGCTAAAAACCACGATGGTGGCTAAAATGCGAAACTTGAGTCTACAAAACTGTAGTCCACAAACCAATGGGTGACATCACAGTGACTACGTCCATTTCTTGTACAGTCTATAGTCTAAACTTGCTAATTTACACGTTATATCTTGTTTTTTTAATCCATACAAAAAAGAGAGTGTAAATCCAGTGTTTATGTTAAGCTAAAGCTAACCTTCTCCTGGCTGCAGCTCATATCTTCTCATCTAACTCTCAGCAAGAAGCAAATAATATTTCAAAATGTCAAAACTATTCCTTTCAAGGTTGGATTGTTTTGTCAACCAGTATTGTTTAATAATTTTTGAGGGAATACCTTTTTTTTCTAAATTAAAACTTTGTGTAGCCTTTCAGCTGTGTGTAATAATTTAAATCACAGATGATGCAGCTTCGTCAACTGTGTTCTTATTCACAAATACACTCCAGCCAATCAAAACTGAGGATTCCCCATAGCCACGATGCTATTTATGCTTTATTTATGTGAAACTCGATAAGCTGTCAGTATGCCTCAACAAGGAAGATCATCTTGTTTATTGCTCTGGCTGCATTAAGAATATCTAGATAGACGCTGTAGTCACAGTATCTCAGAGCTGCCAGATAAAAGAAAAGGCCGAGAGCAGAGAGAGTTAGCTGACCGGCGGGTGGGTCTGTTTGATTTATCACCGCTGCAGCGAGCCAGAGCTGTTCTGTTGGGTCAGGAACGCAACCCAACCCGGCTGATTGTTCCCATGCTGCAGGTGTGGTTCTGGTCCAATCTGCTTCTCAACATTTATTTAACCTTTATTTAACCAGGACAGTCAATTAAGAACAAATTATTTATAATGACAGTCTGGCAAGAAGCGTTGGGGGAGAAAATGGGACAAAGAAAATAGACAAAAGGAAAACAGTCGACTGAAGGATTTTGAGACAGAAAATATGATTACAGCCAAGAGAAATGAAAGAAAGAAAGAGAAGCTGGTGGTCATTTTACTGAGAGATAGATGCTCCTTTGAATGTATTCAATAGGATACTTGATGGTTGGGAGGAAAATTAAATTGTCCACTCTGAGTTTTTCTTCTTGACTTATTTGAAACTCATTTATTGCGAGCGGTGAAGTGAAACGGAGAGGAACCGAGGGAGTGTTTAACTCTGTGGAACTCTGGCAGGAAGGTGAAGTAAACCTTGAAGCATTTCTGTCTGGATTTGAGCGCTCTGAGACGCAGATATTCATGATTTAAATAAAGCCTCGTCTCCAGCAGTCCCCATCATAAGTGGGTGGAAAAATCACATAAGAACTGGGCGTCTGAATCACTTCATTTAATAATGCAGCTTGGTCGCACGAAAAGGCGTATGAATGAAACGATAATGTAAAAGCAGAAAGAACGCCTTTCTTGCTTTAGGCGTGTCATTTCTACACCATGTAGATCCACGTGAATATGCTACGCTCAGAGCTAGTGACGGAGAATAAAAAGAGAGAGAGACTGCTGAAGATAGAGGGAGGGGAGGTGGATGGGTCCAACAAACACAGGACTTTAACCAGGAGACCGCTGTTTAGTTTTATCAGTTACGTTAGGGACATTTGTGACGTGTTTTCGGTAGTTATGTTCCGTTGTTTCCGTACGTATTGTACTTAGTTTACGTACTTATTTTGAGCCCAACCATGATGTTTTTCCTAAACCTAACTAAGTGGTTTTGTTGCCCCCTGCTGGTACTGCACCTTCATACGTGTGTAATATTCACGTCTCGGTGAGGCAAAATGTGATACTGACACGTTATTCTCTGGTGGACAGGCGGGTCTATTACAGGCTTTGGCGTCATATCAGGTTTAATAGCGTTATGTTGATGGAACAGAAAAACAGCCTGAAACTACCTCCCCTTTGTTGAAGCAAGAATTAGTTTTGACTCAAGAATCGATTCTGAATTAAATCCTGACGATAAGAATTTAAATCGATTTGTGAGATTTGCAAAAATTCCCACTTCTTGTTCCCGTGGTTTCCAGGCAACCAGACAAGTGCTGTACCTGCTGTACTTTTGTCCTGTCAGCTGTTGAACTGTGTGTCACTTTAGGGTCTATTAATTGGTAAAAGAGTCAATTAAGTCTAAAGAAAAGTGGGATTTGACCAAGAGATGGCTGGTTGAACATGAACCACCTGGAAAACTTTGCACAGGTAAATGAATGATTAACCTGAACAGGAAGTCTTGAGCTTGGATTTGGATATTAGAAATTTAATGCGTTCTCAGTCGGGCTGCCTCCTGAAAGTTGATACGTTGAATCATCGTCAACTTGAAATTCTTTTAGAATTTATTTAGAGGCTAGATCTATGAAGAACTGTATGCACAAACACATTAGTTGCATAGATATGTATGGTGATGAAAAAAAAGCAAAAAAAGTCACACCCAAGCATGGTAAACGAGGCGGGGTCTGTGTTTCAACATGGGTTGGGTGGTTTGCCGACATCACCGCAGAGTCAGATCCCTCGCACTGAGGACAGTCCGCCCCGGTTGACAGTCGTGCCAGGAGCCCCGTCCCTCTCCGCAGGGAGAGAGGGCGCTGCAAGCACCACGGCCCCGGGAAGCAACGAGGTCGGGGTAAGGGGCGCTGAGCCACCTTCACGGACCCCCCAGTTTGAGAAGTGGAAAAATATTTTTGGTTCATTATGAAACTGTGGCGGACCTCATTTGACCGCATTTGAATATGTTAACGTGGTCAAATCATCACTGAAACTCAGGCCAATGGATTTTCTGATTGTCAGATCGTTTATATGAAGAAAAAAAAAAAGGACGAATAGTCAAATCTTGTATTGAACAACCAAATCTGAGTCAAAACCAAAATTGTTTTTTCGGTTATAGCCCTAATTCAGAAACACTCTCTGGATAAATAAAAAAGTCTCATGTTTTCAAGAAAAGAAAGTCTTCTCTATTTCAGTAGCTCCATCTTTCTGCTTTGGGCTTCCCTCCATTTATCCATCTAGTGATAATTACTGGACTCAGACAGAAGCAATGTGCCAGTCTAACCAGCGCTTTGCGGCCTCGCGTCCAGAACGGATGGGAATCTTCCTCACTTTGCCCCCGCTTTGTCTTTAATTACAGGAACACACAAGCGCAAAGAGCTCCGGCTCTGTAATTACTTGGAATGGAAATAGAGTCACTTTGTGTTATTCAGACGAGATTATTTAAGACAAAGGTGTCAGAATGCCCAGTAGAAAATAAAGTCCTCTCTTACTTTCTCATTTTGGTATCTGAACTCTGTCATTTAGCGGTCGGGCGTGTATAAATGTTTAAGTTGCTGAAAGGGTCACGAGTTTAACTTGTCAACATGGTGTCCAGCGTCTCATGTACAATGTTGGTATTGAGATGTCCTTTTAGGTTTCTAAATGTTCTCTAAATGTTCTCTCTTCGGCTCTCTGTTTCCTCAACAAAATACCATAATATATGGGATCTTGTAGGGGTATTTTCTTCTTTTTCTGTTGCCAAATGGGAGGTCAGAGGTAAACATCACCTGCCGAAAACTGTGATGACTGACTAACTGAATGAAGTTGAAGACACTTTGTGGTCTGAATAATTCTTCATTTTGAATAAACCCAGCGTTCGGGGGGGCGTGGGAACCATACTAGCTTTACGGGGCAATGTGGCCTTGAACAACCTTGTAACCCTCAACATGACCTTCTTACCTCTGACTCGTTGTGTCCTGAGTTGTCGTACATCATGGGTTGTAGTTACTGGGAAAAACGAACCTCGCCAACACACATCAGTCACGTCCAGAGGCGCCAGCAGTTTTATCACTAAATGAATGTGTACATGAACCTTAAAACAATATTTTAAATAAACTCAGTATTTTTTCCAAAATGTTATATAGCCTCCAGAATAGTATCAATGTTTTAAAAATGGTCGTTGTTTCCCTTTAACTCAAAAACCCAGAAATATGGCCTATTTAATAGGCTACATAGTTATGTTGTGGGCTTTTTTTGTAATATTTCGAAATTATATTAAAGGGACTGTTTGTAACTTCTTACACGTATAAATCATTGCGGGTTGGTGTCCCATGCACGCTCACGTGTGGCTACGCTGTTCAGACTCAGACTCCAACACAAACTACATGGAAGCACCAAAACCTCTTGGTTGTATCTAGTGAAGCCCGTCTGTTAAACAGTGTTGGCTGCGGTCGGAGGACGTGGGGGAGACCATAGCTTTGGTCTCCAGGGCCGGAGTCTCTGCTGTACTCTGCTCCTCTGCCTGCTTGCCTTCACTCACACACCGCATTCGTTCTCGCTCGCTCAGCTCGCTCCACCTCACGTGCATGCGCGCACACTACACACTGCAGAAGAGTTAGTTTAGATCTGAGAATATCTAGTGGACGTTTGTGCAGAAATAACTGCTGCAGCTCCTCCAGACCAACAGAGGTTTTCCGTGTCTTGTGAAGTGACGGGGCTCCGCAGCGAGTAGCGTTATCGTCTCCGACCAAACCTCGGAGATCCCCTGTTCCCTCCAACAGCGGTCGGGAGGCTGAGGCAGGAAAAGCCAACACTAGGATCAGCATTGATTCATGGAGAGACCTTCGTCTGGTCAGCTAACATTACTGCCAAGCAGCTGAAATATAGAGTGATATTGTGGTTTTAGCTGACGTGTGTCGCCTCACTGTTTTGAGCGATGCTCGTTCATGTCTATGTAGAGCGAGCACAAGTGCGAGCAACAGGAAGCTGACTTTCGTTGACTTAACGGCCACAGGTGTCGCTGTTAACAAGCAATTTCTGATTCTTACATAGAGTCCCTTTAAAATAGTATTAAAAAAATAGCAAATGTTTGGATTTCTTTTTCTTCCTTCATTTTGGGAGCCCCTATGAATGGATGGTGCCCCTTGCATTTGCCTAAACCGTCTATGCCTATAGCGCTGGCTCTGCACCTACCACACGACAGGATGTCAGTTAATGCTGTAACAAAGTCAACTTCTTGGTATGTTGGAGGCTTAATGGCGAGTCAGCCTCCTCCTCTGCCTTCCGTGACCATAATGTTTAGACTGTGGTGCAACTACCAGTCCTCTATTGCCTCTTTAGTCACTATGGCATAGAAAACACAAACACTCTGAGCTCTTGTGGTTTTAGTGTTTACCATTCGGTGTGTGTGTGTGAGCACTCTAAATGTCACTGGTGTAAATGAAGGGTGTGAGTGTTTCTTTCCTGTGTGATCAAAGTGTGTGTCTATAGCAGCAGTATGAGTGGAGGTTAAGAGGGTCCTGCTCTCTCTCTCTCCCCTCCTGTCAGTTTAACAGCAGACGCCTGCCTTAATCTCGGCTCTGCGGAGCGCTCGGTGCAGCTTTTGTTTGGGTGAAATGTAAACAGATGTTGACACGGCGGTGTAAACACAACTGGACTGGCTGTCCAGAGGGGGTCGAGTCAGAGAGGAGAGACTGCAGCCGCTCCACTTCAAGCTGACAGTGTCTTTTACTAGAAGAACTATCCTACTTTACATTTACAGTTACACACATTCACACCTGGAGCTACTGGGCTACTGCTCCACTGGACCAGCTGGGGGTTAAGTGCCTTGCTCAAAGGCAACCCGATAGATAGACGCACACTCATTCATTTTCCATCTGGTATAAAAAGTCAAACTCTCTTTTGTCTGCCTTGACTTGGGACTTGACTCGGGACTTGTCTGTCTTGACTTGGGTCTTGACTTGGGTCTTGACTTGGGACTTGACTTGGGACTTGTCGGTCTTGACTTGGGACTTGACTTGGGACTTGTTGGCCTTGACTTGGGTCTTGACTTGGGACTTGTTGGTCTTGACTTGGGACTTCCTCTGTCTTGACTTGGGGCTTGACTTGGGTCTTGACTTGGGACTTGACTTGGGACTTGTCGGTCTTGACTTGGGACTTCCTCCGTCTTGACTTGGGGTTTGACTTGGGTCTTGACTTGGGACTTGTCCGTCTTGACTTGGTTCTTGACTTATGACTTGACTTGGGACTTGTCGGTTTTGACTTGGGTCTTGAGTTGGGACTTGTCGGTTTTGACTTGGGACTTGACTTGGGACTTGTCCGTCTTGACTTGGGATTTTACTCGGGACTTTTCAGTCTTTACTTGGGACTTGTCGGTCTTGAATTGGGACCTGACTTGAGACTTGTCGGTCTTTACTTGGGACTTGACTTGGGGCTCGTCAGCCTTGACTTTGGACTTGACTTGGGATTTGTCGAACTTGACTTGGGACTTGACTTGGGACTTGTCGGTCTTGACTTGGGACTTGACTTTGGACTTGCCAGTCTTGACTTGGGACTGGACTTGGGACTGGACTTGGGATTTGGCAGTCTTGACTTCGGACTTGTCGGTCTTGTCTTGGGACTTGTTTTAGGACTTGTCAGTCCTGACTTGGGACTTGTCTTGGGATTTGAGGGCTACTGTACTACTGCTTCACTGGACCAGCTGGGGGTTAAGTGCCTTGCTCAAAGGCATTCTGATAGACGAGGCAGTCTTTTTTTTTGGTATAAAAAGTCAAACTGTCCTCTAAAACGGTTTCATTATTTCTTAGAACAGAAGTTTGTAGCGCGTTGCTCTGCAGAGCACACCAAGTCAAAAGAAAATCAACACTGACTGCTCACTGTTTCCTTCTTCTGGCTTTTACAGTTGTGGAAAGTGGAGCAGTAAAAACCCAGAGAGTACTGTAATGAGTGCGGTACTGATGATGTGGAAATAAGCAACCAAGAGTCTGGATTCTGTTCCAAGTGGATAAAATAAGCAGTTAGTTACAGAATACCTTTTTATGGCTGCAGCCACGAAGTTGGTATTTAACAGTGTTTCTTCATCATGGAACAAAACAGTTTCCTCTGTTGTTGGCTCAAGACATTCATAACATGTTGTTGTTTATTGTAGCATCATACACAATGGAGGATTGTTGAAGTTGGGTTTATTTAAATGCCTTTTGGTGCAACATGAATAAATGTCAAGCATTCGTCTTTTTTTTTACATCCATTGTATTGCTATAATTACCACATCGGTGAGACCATGATGGAGACGAGTAGTAGCTTCTATCTAATGCCAATGTCTTCTTAAAGGGACAGTGTGTAAGATTTAGTGCCATCTAGTGGTGTGGTTGCAGATTGCTATCGCCATCTTGGTATTTGGCTGTTGCTATCTTGGTATTTACGTCGCCATCTTGGTTTTTAGCCATCACCATATTGGTATTTGGTCATCGCCATATTGGTTTTTAGCCGTCGCTATCATTGTTTTTAGCCATCGCCATCTTGGTATTTGGCCGTTGCTATCTTGATTTTTATGTCGCCATCTTGGTATTTGTCCGTCACTATCTTGGTATTTAGTTGTCACCATCTTGGTTTTTGCCGTCACCATCTTGGTCAAAAAGATAACAATTAACTTTGATGAAGTGAAAACAAACCTGTGAAAGAGTTAAAGTTGTAAGACAAAAACAACGACAACTCCCAGACCGAACAACGCCGTGGTAGCGACCTGTCAATCACAAGGTAGCCCCGCCCTAAAGCATCCCCTGCTTTATGGTCTATTTGACTCTAAATGGGACCATAATTTACTAAATGAACATCATGCTGTATTGAAGAAGACTTGAAATTAGCGATTGAGACCATAATCCCATGTTTACAATGTTTACTGAGGTAATAAATCAAGTGAGAAGTACGCTCATTTTCTCAAAGACTTCTATACAATCAGACTTCTTTAAGCAACCAGAGGAGTCGCCCCCTGCTGGCTGTTAGAAAGAATGCAGGTTTAAGGCACTTCAGCATTGACTTGGTACCAAGGATGGAGTGGTTCTATTGGTACCAGCCACAACTTTTGCTAATGGAGACGCTAAAATAACCGTTCTAATGTGTAACAAACTGGACTGCTTGGTGGAAACGTGCCATTTGTCTGCCTCTCTGTCTCTCTCTGGTTCTCCACTGGACTCCCACGCTCGGCGCTCCCTCTCCCCAGGCTTGGGTCAGTCCTGTTGGGCTGTGAGGTTCCAGACGTGTAGCCGGTCTTGACCGGAAAAGGTGAACTCAGAGCAGCGCTATGTCAGCAGGGGGAGGAAGAAGCTTGCGTCTGTCGTGTGCTTTATGTGAGCCATGTGTGTGCTTTTGTGTGTATTATGAACACATAATGACGACTACTGACCCTTTACGTGCACGAAGCATGGAGAACCTAATTAGCTGCAGTGTGAGTTTGCATGTGTTTAAATAACACAAGATGTGTCTGGAAACGCTGCTCATACTGCTGTGATTCTGTGTTGGCAGGAGAGACGGGGCCTGTGGTGGAGGGGAGGGGGAGGCGGTCGGGGAATAAGCTCTGAAACCTGGCCCAACATTTCAACATTTCTTCATCGCCTCTGCCGCTCTGTTTTGGGGCTTGTTAAGTGAAACAGAAGAAGGTGGAGCTGGGGGTAAGAAAAGAGAGGGAAGCAGACAGAATGAGTGGGAGTGAATGAGTGACCGGTTGAGTAACGGAGTGAGATGAGATGAGGGAGAGAGGGAGAGAGTGAGAGAGGGAGAGCAGGCTTGTGTTGTAGTGTTGCGCTGGAGCTGATTACAACATCAGTCTCCATTTCCTCCAGAACAGAACAGAACAGAGCAGAGCAGAGAGAAAACACTCAAACATCAGAACAAGAGTTCAGGTTGCAGCCAGGCATCTATGTATATATCTGATTATATGCATACATTTAGAAAGTAGTAACAGAATACTTGGTGTTGTTAAGTTAAAATAAAAAAAATAAGCAAGTGTTCTGGTAAGTCCTTTATTTATTAACTAGTATAGACTTATTTCTACTTTTTCTCTCACTGAGAGTTATACAAGAGGATAAATTTGATGGTACTTAAAGGGACATTTGTCAAATATTTAATACTCAATATCAACATGGGGTTGGGCAAATATGCTGCTTTATGCAAATGTATGTATATATTTATTATTGGATATCAATTAACAACACAAAACAATGACAAATTGTAACAAATCATAACATGGTAAAAGCTGTCAGTGTGCTGACTTGACTATGACTTGCCCCAAACTGCATGTGATTATCATAAAGTGGGCATGTCTGTAAAGAGGAGACTCGTGGGTACCCATAGAACCCATTTTCATTCACATATCTTGAGGTCAGAGGTCAAGGGACCCCTTTAAAAAATGGCCATTACAGTTTTTCCTCACCAAAATTTAGCGTAAGTTTGGAGCCTTATTTAGCCTCTTTCACGAACCATCTGAGAAGCATTTTGGATTCCACACCAGTGATGGAAAGAAATGTGGATAAGGTGCGGTTTTGCTGACGTTGTAAAATGCAACCGTCTTACAGTAATGTTGTCACTAAAGTGAGGCGAGCAAAGAATGAACGGAACAATGTGAATTCAACAACGTAGTTTTGGATCAACCCCACATTGCTTGCACCTTTTTATAAGAAAATAAGTGCGTATAAAAAAGCTATGTATGTGAATGCATCACGTCTTGAACAAAAAAGCACAAAGTAAATAACTTGATGTGGAGATGAAAAAGAGAGAGAGAAAGAGAGAGAGAGAGAAACAACAGAGGAAGAGAGAGATGTGTTGCATTGTGGACACAGAGGGGGTTATTATTTTTCGTCTCTGTTGTAACAGCTGTGGTCGTGCGGAGAGAAACCATCAGCACATATTAACACTGCACTGGGCATTTTATATGTTACGAGTGTTGATTATCCTGATTGCATGAGGAGGGACACGCATACAGAAACACACAGTTTGCAATTTAATGTTTATACGGAGCACATTCCTCCAACTCCCAGCAGCAGCAGAGGACTCTGTCTCTGTAAATGGAGCGTGTAAAGGCTACATGTTAATTACTCAAGAGGACGTCAGAAGGAAAGAAAGACTTATCAACTCCCTGAACTACGTCTGCAGCTCAAACTGGGCTCTCCTACCTCTCTCTGTCCATTTTACACTCCCAGCTCAGACTGGTGCCAAGTTCTGCCTCGAATCACTGGGATGAAGATTTGTTGCTGCAATCAAGAGATGTGAATGTGAGATTCCGTTGGACGCTCGTCTCCCTGAAGTCATAAGATCTTTGGACATGAAATGCCTTTCCACTTTTGGAAAGCAACACGAGATTTGGCCCATAATGTAACATTTTTTTTGTTAATTTTTTCTGACTTTAGTGTATTTAGCGGCTCCAGATCTCCTGCTGCTTCATGCATCATTGTGCGTCCAAGATCCAGTTCGTATTCTCTAATGAGAAACATTCGTGTGTTATGGAGGTTATAAAAATAGTCCCTGTTTTTACACTTTTACCTCTCAACTTTTGAAAAATGCAAACCCAAGTACCCATAATTCTGCTGTGACAGCACGGAGAGATGGATTAGTGTGAACCAGCACTCGGGACCAGATTGATGTTTAACAGTCTGGACCAAGCTGTTTTTCTTTTTAAAAATAACATCTGTTTGCAATGTGACCTATTTTGGCCACTTGACTGAAACAAGAAGTCTGCAAAAATGGAGATAGCTCAGCAGTGCTTGTTGCTATAGTGATCAAACCAAACCTCCTGTTTATGGGATGAACATCTTCCTCTTTCCAGTCAGCTATAAACACCAGGACACAACAGTTCTCACAGCATACTGAAACGTTTACAACACCTCTGTCTTTGTTTGCTTTGCCCACATGGTGCCATTGATGGCCGACCACACGCAGGTGGGATTCATGATGGAGCGGTAACAGCGTCTATCTGAGGTGTCTGTATGTTTGCTGATGACGTTTTATGATTTCCTTCAGTGGATTTGCAGGTGTTTGGTCTGCGGTGTGTAAAGTTACAGATGTTTTAGAGACAGAAGGAGGCTGATGGTCCTTCAACAGATGGGATTGTCGGAAAGAGGAACTAGTAAAAGAGAAATTCACAATAAGGCGGAACGAGTCAAAGCTGTGATAAATCGTTGTTTCCTCCAGCGGTAGAAGAAGTACTCTGATCTTTTACTTCAGGAAAAGTATGAATACCACAGTGTAAAAATACTCTGCTACAAGAAAAAGTCCTGCAGTCAACATATTACTTAAGTAAAAGTACAAAAGTATTAGCATCAAAATATACTTAAAGTGTTCATTATGCAAAAAGGCTCATTTCAGAATCGTATATCTTATATCACTTGATTATAATTACTGATGGTGGAACTACTTTCAACTACTTTCTATACTGCTGGGTAGCTTAACCTATAGTAATACATCATAATTATTAGTTAATTATATATTAATAATATAAATCTGTAAAGTAAATAGTAACTAATGTTGTCAAAGAAATGTAGCCGAGTCAAAAGTACAATATTGGTTTCCAAAATGGAGTGCAGTAAAAGTATAAAGTAGCATAAAATGGAAGTACTCAAGTAAAGTTCAAGTACCACATAATTGTACTTAAGTACGGTACTTGAGTAAATGTACTTAGTTACATTCCACCAGCATGGCGGAATTAGCCAGCTAGCTAACTAGCCATCTGTCCGCTAGTTAAATAGCTAGCTGGCTAATTCCACCATGCTTTAACGCTACACTGGTTACAGAAAATGAGCCTGGCAATAGCAATGTGCTTTCCTACTTCGTAACGTTACTACCCCACTGGTCATTTAGTCGTTACTGCAGAACCTCACCTCGGCGAGTCCACAACTTGCCATAAATCGGTTTAGTTACCGCCGGACGCCGTCCGACTTCCGTAGCTCCTAAAGCAGTGTTATTATGGTAAGGATGTTAACGGCGTTACCACAGTTTTACACTTGGCGGCTCACGTAACCTCAGTCTTGTAAAGGGAGGAGTGAGCGGAGAGGTACTCGGTTGGTTGCAATCTGCAACCACACCACTAGATGTCACTAAATCCTACACACCGTCCATTTTAAGGAGTTAAAAGGCAGGCCACATATTTAAATTGGTGTGAATGAATGTTATAGCTGAATCTTTCATGTGGCTCCAGCCCTTCACACACCAATGAAACCGAAACATTAACAATCAAACACCAATCAGGGAACTGGCTGGAGAGTAGAGTTTGACAAAATCCCTTTGTTTTTATCCGGGCATCTCTCATAAGTGGCAACTAATTCGGAGGTCGGTTTTAATGTTTCCTGGAATATACAAAGGCTTGACCCTGATCTCTCTCTGAACTCCTGCTGAACCGAGAAATCCTCAGGGAATCTCTCTGAGCATGAAAGTATTACAGTTACAGCAGGCTCTGTTTATTGTTTGGATTGAATGATGATGAATATATTGTATGTAGATTTTTAGGATTTAGAGAACATGATGTGGCTGAATGTCAAAGTATTTGTGTGCATGCGTCAGAATATTTTGGACATTTATGCAAGGACTGTAACAAAAACACGTGAGTGAGACCTCCTGTCGCTGCATCCATTCCTCTCTTCATCACTAACTCTGACCAGATGTGACCGCTGCCCTTCACCGCTGTTCGTCTCATTCCTTCTCTCTCTCTGCCCATCTTTCTTTCCATCTTTGGTAAACCTTCAGTCTCTCATCACCTTTCCCTCATGTTAACCTTACCTGCCACCTTAAATCATTCTCACATGGCAGAAGCACTGAGACGTATAATGTACAGAAGAGCACTCACATACTCACCTACACCAGAGGTCCTCAACCTAAAGATAGAGAACATACCGAGAATATACCGGGGACCTGTCATGTTTGTCCCTTGGAATAATTTGACGTAGCCTATTTTTTTACATTTCTATAGTTTTCGTTATGTGAAAAAACAAAACGAGAAATTGATTTGAAAGATATTAGATGTATATTAAACATATTTGCAGATTCTAAGAGTTATAGATTTGTTCGATTAGAACGTAATCTATGAACTATTACACCAACCCATTCGTCAGAAAAAGTTTTGGTATTGTACGTTTCTGAAAACCACAGGATACGTTGAATGTCGATGTTTCTGAACCCCAAAAAAAGTCTCATAAATACGCTTCGAATCAGCCTCGCATCACGCTTGCAGAAACAAATGCCACGTTGTTAACGTTTTGAAACGATTGGTGAGTTTAAGCAACAAAAGTACTTAATTATGGTTAGAAAAAAGATCACGGTTTGTGTTAAAATAAAAATGTAATAATGTAACATAACTAAGTAAATAAATAACAACCACCCTGAGCGGACTTTCTTACTTGACGTTACGTAACAAGCGTAACAACTTTAAGTAAAACAATGTTACTAAAATAATGTTACTAAAACATTTCGTAAAACGTTACATAAAACATTACGTTAAAATAACATAACATAACGTAATGTATTAAGTAAATAAATAACAACCGTCCTTAGCGGACTTTCTTCTGTAACGATACGTAACAAGTATAACAACGTTATTAAAACAATGTTATTAGAACAATGTTACTAAAGTAACGGTGCGTAAAACAAAGGTGTGTAAAACGGTACGTAAAACAACGTTACGTAAAATGTTACGTAACAAGCGCAAAGTCAACATTTTCTTTTGGTTTTACACGGGACATGAACAGCGGTCTCCTGGGTGAAAGTGTAGATTTAAAAATGTAAATATTTGTTGAACTTTGAAGCCTTTTGTAAAAAATAATAACATAATCACTGAAATGATTGAATGTGAAAACTTTTCACGGACTCCTTGGCAGAGTGCCACAGACCCAACTTTGAGAATCACTGGCCTACAATAAAATATGCATATCACGGTTCAGTAATGAGAGGCATGTGTTAGTGACCCAGTTGAAAACCTCTGGCATTAGATTTTGATTATAGTCTGAATGTGTGTGTGTGTGTGTTTACACTGCGCGTTCCCGTGGTAACAGGTCTGTTGCTACGACTGATCCAGCTCATTTCCTCTCCACAAAGATTCATCATCTGTCATCTGATGAGCCAGGGCTCATCGCGTGTCTTCTTTAAACATGTAGTCTGTACAAGTGTGTGTGTGTGTGTTTAGGACTGCAACTAACGAGTATTTTCACTGTCGTTTAATCAATCGATTATATTCTCGATTAATCGATTAGTTGTTTGGTCTATAAAATGTCAGAAAATGTTGATCAGTGTTTCCCAAAGCCCAAGATGACATCCTCAAATGTCTCTCAAATGTCAACTCAAGTACTGCACTGTACAAGTACTGTAGTAGAAGTACAACATTTCCCTATGAAATGCACTATAACATTGAACTACTCAGTCACAATTCTGAGGTACTTTACTTAAGTACAGTACTTGAGTAAATGTACACATAGAGAAGATGTTAATGAAACAACAATACGTGTGTAAATCTGATTTAGGTGTTGATGACATGACTTGTTTTGGCAAGAAGCCTCTTGACCGTCAACACAGGTGTCCCAGATGCCTCACTAGAGGACGTTAATGGAGCTCACAGTGTGACGTCTGCTTCAGGAATAATAATATATAACAATAATAATAATAGAGTGAGATAAATACGTCCTCCTGCAGCTCAGTGGCTGACAACACAGCGGTGTCTCCAGGAGTTAAAGTGTGGAACATGTGAACTGTATGACAGCAACAACACATGATGAATGATGAATTAAGGTCAGACCTTAGACCCGCGATCCCGACTGACTTTACATTCTTTGAGAGGCTCTAGTAGGTTCAGTTTTAGGGCTAGAGTGAAGACACAGATATCGTATGAAACTAAAAAATCTAAGGAATCCATTGGTACCAGTCTGGCGAGGACAAACTGTCAGGGCCATTTTCAAAGGGGTCCCTTGATCTCTGACCTCAAGATATGTGAATGTAAATGGGTTCTATGGGTACCCACGAGTCTCCCCTTTACAGACATGCCCACTTTATGATAATCACATGCAGTTCTTTGCATGCAGTATAAATGTGTTATTTTCGCCTATTCTAAAATGGTATGTTTGAATATTTCTGCATACTAGGGTCCCTAAACAGTCTTGAATTACATAAATTGGGTATCACTGTAAAGCTGAGACTTTTGTGTATCCAATGAGCCCAACCGTATTCATGTGTGATGATGTTAATCCCCATGAAACTTGACGTCACTGTATAAAATGACCTTTAGTGACCTCTAGGATAATCACAGCCTCATGAAACTTTACAGCCACAAACTAGAGACCTAGAGCATTCAGAGGATGGATGGCTTTCCTAGCTAGATTGACAATAAGGGGATTCTGAGCAGTTTACACAACAGAAGTGCTCGACATCCAATCTCAGAAAAATGCAATTCTTGCAGAAATCTCCAAATGTCAAAAGTTTTTGATCCGAAATCACAGCATGGCTTTTTCTATGGTGTTCCTCGAGGTCTTGGTGTCTTAATGTGGTACTTTGGAGGAATTATTTTGATCAATTCTCGATAGGTAAAAATGTGTCAGATTTAGCACAAAATCTGTGTAACAAATGATATCAACCCCAAAATTGCTGCAACGACTTATGAGACATATTAGAGATTAATTAATTCACGTTTATTTCTGATTTATGACTAGAAGAACTTGACACACAGTGCTTAGCTGCATCTCAAATTAATCTTCAGATTCCCAACTTTCAGATGATGTACACCACTTCTTTGTGACATCTACTGTTGACCTGCTATCTCCCCCTAAAGACCACCTGCACTCCCCTAAAAAAGACAAAAACGGGTCTATGTGGGCCTCAGAGGGTTAAATGGTTCAGTTAGTGGTTTCACCAGATCAGTGAGTGACGTAATGAACACTGTGCTGTTTACATCCCAGTGGTGGTCAGTGGTCTCTTTACTAAGACCTCTAATGACTTTAATTCATTTTAATTTCCATTTGGATCTTGTTGAGGTCATGTTTGGTGGTTTCAAACAGGAGACCACCCTTTCTCTCTCTTCAGCCACTAATTGGTTTCACTCTTTTCAGGCCTGTTTTCTGTTTCTATCTCTCTGCCTTTTATTTCTTTCTCTCTGGTTTTTCTGATGTTTCTTGGAAAATAGGAGATTTTGTGAAGCGTAACTTCTTGAGCTTTTAAATGACAAAGTTGTGGAATAATTTACTCAAGTAAAAGAACAGTTAATGAAATCCTACTGGCCAAGTCACTGGATATTTAGTAAATCCAGTATGTGATAGTTGCATCTTTCATACGTGTTTGTAGAAATAAGAGTCATTCCTGGTGTGGCGGCGTGAACTTGCACTGATGTTTGTCACTGTGTGTGCTTTGGCGCTACCACCAGGACTCTTCAAGTCAGAAATGCCAAAATCTAAACATACGTAGGGGCTTTAATTCCCTGTATTTTCCTGCCTAAATATTTTTCAACAGTCTGCATGTTCTTGTTCTGTAGCATATCTGATTTTGTTCCTTGGAGTTAACAAAGCCAACCACTTAGACCTTGGTTGGATTTCTACAGATGCAAGATACAGATGCGGATTTCAAAGTGTCTTTTTGCGTCACTCTCAACGCGACGCACAGCGACGACGTCAAATCCAGAGTGATGGAAGTGCTGAGCAGAATCCATGCTGCTACTAGCAGAGAGCTACTGTATGGAGGACAACAGAGGAGGGGAGTTTGTGGACAGTGAAATAAATTCTCTTCTGGCACTTTGGGAGGAGGCAAAGCTGGAGGACAATTTATCAAGAGATGTCTCGTGGCGTGGAAGAAAGGGGGGTTCCGTAGGTTGTGGTTGCAGTGCCAAAGAAAAATACAAAATCTGAAACTAAATTCAAGGAAATTGAAGATGGCAATAACTAAAGCGGATGATGGACCTCCATTTCTGATGCTTCTATGTTGGAAAGCGGCGTCACAAGCGTAGCGACGTAGCTACTGGCGCCTACGTCATTACCACAGCAACCCATGCAGATAGGTTGGTGTTGTCTGGACCAAGCCCCCAGGAAGAGAGCCGGTCATTGATGCAAATGTTCGTAGTGGCCAAACGGCGGTACTAAAACTTCCGTGTCCGTCACATGATGCCATTGGGCCTAAAATAACGCTGATAATTTTTTTTGAGGTGAATCAACTTCCGAGTACGAACACTTAAATAGTCCTTATTTAAATCCTTAGGTCCTAAAAGTTGTAAAACGCACTAATAGCTGAATCCAGAGTTATTTTCCCTTCCTCCCTTCATGTGAATGAGACCCAGACCGAGGCTGGAGCGAGGGCTGAGAGGCGGAGTTAGCAAGCCGTGACGACAGCGTTGCGGCTGTGACCCCGTGACCCCGTGACCTAGCCATATGACCGAGCAGACACTACTGCGCCTGCTCCGTGGGCCCAATGCATGCGGAAGATCCGGGTACTTTTCCACTCGGAAGTGGAGCCATTTTGGCTTCATATGCCACTGAGCAACTTTCATAGGAATGAATGGGGGCCCGCCTCCAACGCTGTATCCGGTTCTCTTAATACATCCATGGTTGGTGTTGTCTGGACACAAATATCTGATCTGATCACTTGCAAATAACAGTGTGGACAGAGTCAAGGCAAGATTGCCTGCAGTCTGAACGTAGCCTTTATGTGTTGCTTTTTTTAAAGGACCATTTAGTGTTTTTAACTGTCATTCATTTCCACAAACGCACACAACACACGAACAGTACTAGTGAGAAGTTGTTTCACCTGTTAAACATCTTTCATCACACATTGTGATAAACACTCTTTCACGTGAACCTCAACATCAGTGATTCAGCAGTATGAGGCTGGAGGTCTACTCTGGCGGGGGGGGCTCAGTGCCAACTGTTGAAAGACAACACCGGTGAGAACGCAGCTCTGGCGCGGCCCGCCGTATCAGCAGCACAGACCACCCGCCTCCCTCGACCCGCCGCTCTCATACCAACAGGTATTTTAGCAGCTTAGGGAGAAATACAGCCTGAGTCTTCCTCAGCTCGCTTGATTACTCAGTGTTGTTCCCTGGCTCGATCCTTCTCTGCTTTCACACACACACGAAGGCTTACGAATCATTGCGTCTTTATCTGAGAAGCAGATTACAGTTTAGTTACAAGCAACTGAAAAGCTGTTTTATTGGGAGTGATGCAGTATAGTGATGGGACGTCATGATTAGATGATGCAAGATGCAATTTTCATTCATTTGGTCGTCATTCTTCTGTGCTTCCACACTGTTGTTGTTACTTTTTATAATTCTACTTTAAAGCCCTCCCTCTGGCAGTGAGAGTAATTACACAAACACTCTCGACGCTGCTTATGACGTATGCCTGCAGGTGAGCTCGCAGCATCTCACCCGCTGGCTACCTTCTAGCCCAAAAAATTAATAAATAAATAAATGACTCAATAAATATATAAATATGTCATTAAATATAGTAAAAATAATATGAAAAATAAATGTAGCCATAATTAATAGATAAAATATGACATAAATTGATATTTCTGTATTAATTTCCTTATTTATTTACTCTTCCGTTTAATTTTTATTTATTTATGTATTTATTTTTATTAATTTTGTGATAGCCCCCTCATTTGCATAACAAGGCAGAAATACATAAAGAAATGTGTAAAGAAAAGAATACAGAAATAAAGAAGTTTAGGGAAATAAATAAAGGGTGAAATGCAAATGGAAAGTCATGCAGAAATAAATAGATAAATAAATAAATGCGTAAATACATACATTTAAAAATAAATAGAAAATAAATAAATAGAAAATAAAGGCAAAATTAATAAATAAATAAATATATAGTTTTTTAGAATTAATAAACATACATACATAAGTAAATAAAAGGGAAAATTAAACAGAAGAATAAATAAATAAAGGAATTGACACAAAGATAAATACACAAAAAAGCAAAGTAAAACAGAAATATCAATTTATGTCACATTTTATCAATTAATGAATGACTAAATTTATTTGAAATATTATTTTTGCTACATTTAATTAAATATTTATTCATCTATCAAATCATTTATCTATTTATTGATTTATTTTTGATTTTGGCAGGTTCCGTCCTCCATAAGTATCAAGTAAGCAGTCAGTCACCACACACAGTCTGAAACACACGTCTCCTTCTCCAACAATAATAAAGACAGGCCTTGACTCACTTCTTCCAGCTTCTCCTCTCTCTTCATCTCCACCTTTCGGGACTTTCCCTCGTCCTCCTCCTTCGTTCCAAACGCCGTCCTGGTTTATGATAAATCTCCCCTCTGAATCTTTCCACCCACACAACCTTTCTCCACCCAATCGTTCCCCCTTTTTCACCATTTTTCTCCTCATAGGTCATTCATGATCTGCGGGTTGGAGCTATAAACAAAACTAATACATGATAGATTTAAAAACTGATGTGTCTTGAATATATAAAGTATGTTTCCACGTGTCCCTGCCCAACATGTCAGCTCAACCCACGGCTGGAATAAGTCACATCTCACTGACTACTTCTGAGCTCAGCAGGTTCGACATGAATGCCAACTAACTCACCAACTTATAATAGTCCACTTCTTTCCTGAACCGCAGCCCAAAAAGGTTTCTGGTTCCAAAAGCAACACGTTGTGGGGAGAGTTAGTCAGTTTCCAGTGGTTTGCGTCTGAATCCCACTTTAGCTACTGGACAGAGAGAAGCACTTAACCTGTCTGCCTCAGTAAACATCCCAGTGTTTCCTCTCTAGACTCTAGCACAACAATATGAAGCTGAAAGTCACCCGAGGTCTGCTGGAAGGCAAATAAACCCAACAGACAGCTGACGCGCTACTGTATCTGAGCAGAAATTACCAAGAAGTTTGACACATGTGAGTGAAATGAAGCAGTAGTGGTGAAATAGTGTTGCATGGTGTACCGATACTAGAAAGGTATTGCGATACCCTGCCGTTAAAGACTGCACGATACCCCGTTATATTAGTACCGGTACTTTAAGAATGACAGTGTCTTAACGCGAGCTGTGAGTTGCGTTGATGTGCGACCGCATGTGTGTGTGTCTGCAGCGCCATCAGGATTGGGATCCAGTCAAAAACTAAACTGTAGTGATAACCAGAAGGATGGAGTCAACAAGTGATGTTGAAAAGAAGATTAAAGCAGGTCATGAACCGCTCACCGGCTGCACAATCCTGCTCAAACTGGTGTCTCTATCAGCAGAACTCCCTTAAAAAAACGAGGAAGATAACAGCGCGGCTCTAATTACCGATCAAATGTACCGATAGCATCAATCATCTTTTCTGAATCTGTCCGAACATCTCCTGTAACACATAATCCATCAAAGAGCAAGTGTTGTTAAAGTATTATTTTACTGTGTGTCTCTGTAACGTAGAGGAAAAGCAGTCCGTTGAGAGTGACTCTTCTCTCTCTTCACACTACTTCGACACAACACAGCTCTTTCTACAGTTACTGAGGTGTCTTCCTGATTTTAGCAACTTTTCTCTCATCAACTTCTCACAGAACTCGTTGTCTTCCGTGCTGCAGTACCACTCTCCGCCTGAACTGTTACCGATGCGCTAGTGGGGCCGCTGTTTTACAAAAAAAAAACAGAATCAGAAATATTTTATTGATCCATGGGGAGAAATTACAGTTGTTCCATTTCAGAATAAAAATATATATAAAAATAGAGAATCAGAAAAATATACGGATATAATATATGTGTACATTCTCAAAAATAAATGCCAATATAAAATTAACTATCAAATAAATCACATAAACACAAGTATAGAGAACATCAGATTACTGCATACCATTTTCATTTTTTTAATTAATACATTTTTGATTTTAAACTTTTCTTAATTTAGAAAAAAATAATTTTAAGTTCCATGTTCTGTCATCTATTGTTCCATTACTTTTCCTGATGTTTTAGATTTTTGCCGTGGTATCGTTTCAGTATCGGTATCGAGATATTTAGGCAGGGTATCGTATCGAAGTCAGAATTTTTCAGTTAAATTTAATTGTTAAAGGTCCTATACTTCTTTTCCACTGTGCGTCCTGGACGGATGTTGAAAGTGGACGTTTTATTCAGATTTGTACCATATCATGTATCGTAGTGTCATCACTGTATTTGCCGTTGAGTAGCTCCGCTGGAGTAATTATGTCACATATTATCTTTTATTATGTCATCTCTTTTTTTAGATTTGGTGTATGCACCAGTATCACACTGTTTTATAGTTAGAATGTTATCAGTCATAATATAGACGGGGGGAAGGGTGATGAGCTGGAGCCAGTTAGAACAGAGATGAATGTGTGAAGCCAGCGGCTCACTGCCAGTGTTTGAGTGTGTACAGTTAGTGTGTGTGTGTGTGTGTCTGTGTGTGTGTGATCAGGGGTGAAGGACGACTCTCGTCCTCCTCCCCCTGCTGGCTCCATCCCAGATAGATCGTGGGAAGATACTCCTGCCTGAAAACAAAAACAAACAGATAAATAAAATGAGATGGAATAAATAAACCAATTCATCGACTATATTTAGATACAGATGACGAAGGAGACCGTCCTCCTCCTCCTCCTCCTCATCCTCATCCTCCTCCTCCTCCTCCTCCTCCTCCCTCTGTGTGTATTTCAGTGTTTGTAAGGAGTATTTGTATTTCTGCTGGTTGTTTCAGATTATCGACTATTAATACATAATATAAACAGACTTATATACAAATTCTCAGCACAAGTGTTGGAAAAGTACATCAGTGGCTATAAAGTAAATAAGTTGAGGCCCGACACTAAAAGATTTTTCAAATCAAATTCAAATCCCCACACATAACGACATGTTCTGTTGAATGTATTAGTTTTGTTCCTGTAGTGTGTGGAGAGCAACGATTTGGCCAAAACAGCCAAAACACCACAAACTAACAGTTTCATGCATGAACAACAAGAGTCCCCACTAAAAAACGGATCAAACGTGACTTTAGTGTAAAGAAACATGGCGGACGATGAGCAGGAAGAATTAGCGATGTTAGTTTTGACTTTGTACTGAAAATTGACGAAGGATGGATGGATGAAGTCATGGAGACATGTTGAGTAAACACTTGTGTTGTTGCCAAAAAAACAACAAGTTGATCCTCCATTTCTGAGCTCCATCTTACTACTACTTTATGCTTCACGTTTAGCATTAGCTCATGCATTAGCCGCGGCCGCCATGACGACGGTGGCTCTCCTTCCTTCTTTAGTCAGCTTGGTTCTCTATTGGCTGTCGTTCTTTCCCACGTAACGGCGTCATTGTCTGTCCTCGGGGTTCCTTTACACACAGCAGGAGATCCCATCATAAATACTGAACATGTTTAATATTTACGATTTGAGATCAGTGCGTCCAGGATGGACTTCTGAGCCGATCGGGGGATGTAAAAAACACTTCTAACATCTGCACCTCACACACAAGAAACATCTGGAAAGATCATCTTTAGAACCATCAAACAATCAGGGCTTTGCTGTTGATTATCAGGAGGAATCAGACCCAAAATCAGCTTGATTCTCGTGTAGTGTGTACCCGGCATTAAGCGCTTCATTTAAAAGCTATATAAACAACATTCTTCTTATGTAAAGAAGCCTTACTGTAGTTCTGTGTGGTCATGTGTGGCCCAGACCACCTCTGAATGTGGTTTGAAAGATCCGATCTCAATGTGTCCTCAATGCGTCTCGAGTGCGTTCACACCTGTACTTAGAGCTGTCCACTTGAGATTCGATCACTGAGGATGCATGTTAATACCAGGTCTGAACAGGGCCAAACAGATGACTGAGATGTCCCATTACCACCCACAATGTTTGATTGACAAGTGGTCGACTGGTGGGAAGTGCAGCGCGTAAACACGAAAGAGACTTTGGCACCAAAGATGGAGATGGAATAACAAAAAAACTTTTATGGACTGCCACTTTGAATTTGTAAGACAGCATCCTGTAGGAACCCTCAGCTCTGCCTCTCTCTCCACCATTCATCCACAGAGAGAGGTGGCTGAAAACAACACACTACTAACTGGAGACAAATGGTGTTTGGTCATAGAGTGTTTCTGTGTGACCGTGCGGTGGGGAAGGCGGGGGCGTCGGAGCTCGAGGGGAGTGGGACAACTCTCCAGGGTAGTGTACCGAAGTTAAGTGGGGGGGAGGAGAAAATGAGGGCAGAAAGTGAAGGAATACAGAGAGAAAGAGAGAGGGAGAGGTGGCTCTGTGGGTCCAAGTGTAAACAGTGAGCCAGCGTATGAAACGTTGTGCGGGGGCGCCGGGGTGAAACGGAGAACGATAAGGAAGATGGAGGGATGGAAGGAAGGAAGCAGAGAGAGAAAGTTAGGAAGGTTTATTATACAAACAGACCTTGTCCTCATTTTCTCTCTCTCTCTCACATAAAAGATAACAGAGTTATGAAAGTTAACACAAACTGACTTTGTACTCGGTCTCCGTCTAACACACACAGTGGATGCCACACGCCTCCTCTCAGTGGGCCACACACCACCACATGCCGGGTCCACATGTGTGCTGAGAGAGTCCAGAATCCAAACCATCCACCTACACACACTCACACAAAACAAAAACACTCACAAATACCTCGTCCACAAAAGCCAGCACCTAAATACACACACCGGCAGCCAAGCTCAACACACACACACACACACACACACCTCCCCACATACGGTACGCTCATGCTCCCTGTGTACACACTCGGAGGCCCAGGACGGAGGACGAGGGGATTTCCAGCCTGATGCTCCCCAGCTGCGGGACGGCACCCAGCGCACCGCCAACCTGACGCACAGTGATGACCTCGCCGACTGGGAGGAAACTGAGAAAACAAACTGCACACGATCAGAAGCACAACTTTGACTTTGAGCTTTATTCTGAAAAGACGAGAAGAAGAAGTAGATGATACAGATGTAACATTTCCACGTAAACGTGCTGCGAGAAAAAGAGGAGTCCTGAAAGCTTAGTTATTTTACATTTTCAAGATCCAAAAACATTTAAAACATTCATTTTTTTGGTTGCAAACTTCAAAGCAGAGAATAAGCTAACATTACTGTAAACTGTGACATAGATTTGGTGATTAAGATGACAAGACAACAGGACTGAAGGATTATTAGCTGATTGAAAGAAGACTTTACATTTTCTGAGATGAGATTACTGTCCTTTATTCCAACCCTGGTCTCCCAGGGCGTCCAATACACAAAGACGCTTGGTCAGCATCCTTGGGCGTCATCATACCAACGCACAAGGCACTCTTTAGCGTCTGTACGAGATGCACCAGGCTTTCAACTGACTCCAACATAAATCCATCCGCATCATTATTAGGGGCCGCACACATGCTGCATCTAAAAACGTGTGGAAAACGCAAGCCGTGTCGCTTTCATCCTTTTATCCAAGGTGCTTGGGAGGTTGCGCTCCTGTTGCGCCTGGAACCAAAAGTTGAGTGATTTTTACTGATGACGTTATATCACGTGACGCTACATCAGTGAGTCACATGACATTATATCCGAAGCTTAGGTTACGTTACAAGCATAACCTAAGCTACAGATGTGGCGTCGTATTTTAGTGTATTTTAAGTCAAACCATGATTTTCCTAACCCTAACCAAATAGTTTTGTTGCTTAAACATGCCACCATTTCACAATGTCATACATGCATGAACCTTCAGAGTCAAGATACTACTCAAAAGGCTGCCCCTGGCAAAAATATGATGAGTAGGGATGAGATTGCGTTGTTGTGAAAGTTGTTTTATCATGTTTTTCAAGAGAGCACACGCCAGGTACCTTGATTAATACTGTACTAGTTGGATATTACATTGTCTTACATTAATCCCTAGACGTCTACACTAATCGAACCCAGCACAGTCCGCAACAACTATGTCCATATTGGACGATTCAGCAACTCATTTAGCATTTAGTGCAGGAAGTAGTGTTTACCATCATATGGCAAGACAGATAGTAAGGATGCTCATCAGACTTTCATGCAAGACAAGTACAAACCCTTCGTACCCCGTAATGCACATTTAAATGCACATATTTCTTTGCTAAGTGGCTGTAAAGAGTAAAAGCACAGCGAGGACCCCCGTCAGACATCAAAAAAACTATTAAAGGCTGCAAATCAATCAGTCGGTGTGCTCCAGTCGCCTTCATTGCCCCTCAAACCTGATTCAGCTGCATACCGCTGGAAGACATATCTGTGAGACTTTGTCTCCAGATATCTCCCTCCCTAAGTCTCTGAACACCTCCCCTGCAAACTTTCCCAGGTCATTAAAGAGAAAATACTGTGTTCTGAATTATTAGTGAAATGGGAGAGAGGGAATAACACGTTTTCTCTTGGTGGTTGTGATGATTCTACCTTTCCTGTCAGCAGGGGAGCGCTCAGCTGCCAAATAAACAGCTAGCTGTGTAATATTTCACCCCAGAACCATCTCCGCATCCAATATAAGGTCATCTGATGTAGAATAAAACTTCCTCCAATGTGCATCAACTAGTTTTTCATCATGAGGAGTGAGAAGAGTGTATTTCAAAGCATCTTGAAGTCATCATTAGTCATTTATCCTCTTGGGTCAATGAATGTCTTCACTAAATGTGTCATGGCAATCTAAGTGTTTACTTGAGAGTCCATTGCACATTTTTAAACTTTTTTTTGTTTACAATTTAATGAATAAATAACAGGAAATAACTGGGCTGGCCCACACAGAGATTTATAAAAATCTTAACAGATGTGTAAAATGTGAGAGAGCCCACACAAAACCACATGTAATGATAAATCTAACAGTTTTGTTCCTATAGTGTGTGGAGAGCAATGAGTGTGATTTTGCCTCCGTGGCTGTCTTCAGGGTTTCCCCCTCACAACAGGATATCGGTTCATATATATTGAACGTTTTTAATATTTAGATTGGGGGATGTAAAAAACGCTCTTAACCTAATCAACCTCACATCAAAGGAAAATCTGGCAAGATAATGTTTAGAACCAAAAAAAAATAATTGTAGCTTTGATGACTGTTGATTACAGGAGGGAATCGGGCCCAGGTCCTTGATTTGAGTCGTGTGTACTCACATGAGAGACTTTTCCATTTTATTTATTTATGTATTTATTTTTATTAATTCTTAAATGTATTAATTTATTTGTACATTTATTTTTAATATATTTTTGCATTTATTTTTTTCATTAAATACACATATTTAAAAATAGTTATAAAATAATTAAGAAATAAATGCAAAAATAAATTAATATTAAGTGGATATTAAATTAATATTAATATTAATATTCACAGATATGTATTTATTTTTATTAATTCTTAATGTTTTAATTTTTTTTGTGCATTTATTTGTTATTTATTTTTGCATTTATTTTTTTGTAAATACACATATTAAAAATAAATATAAAATAAACATAAAATAAGTGCAAAAATAAATGAGTAAATAAAAAACAAATGCAAAAATTAATTAATTTATTTAAAAATTAATAAAACAAATACCTCAATAAATAAAAAAGGGGAAAATTCAAAAGAAGCGTACATAAATAAGATAATTAATATAAAAAAATAATAAATAAGCAAATTAAAACAGTAATATCAATTTACAGTATGTCACATTTTATCAATTAATTAATGACTATATTTATTTTTAATATTATTTTTGCTACATTTAATGACATTTATTTATCGAGTCCTTTATTTATTCATTCATTTATTTTCAATTTTGGCAGGTTCCGTCCTCCATAGGTTTGGAGACGCTTTGGATATACAGACGTAGGCAAAGTTGTTGGTAACGTTCCGTTAAAGAAAGAAAAACCAACAATGGTCACTGAAATAACTTGAAACTGACAAAAGTAATAATAAATAAAAATTCACTGAAAATGAACTAATGAAAATCAGATATTGTTTTTGAATTGTGGTTCAGCAGAATCATTTAAAAAAACAAACTAATGAAACTGGCCTAGACAAAAATGATGGTAACATTAACTTAATATTTTGTTGCACAACCTTTTGAGGCAATCACTGCAGTCAAGTGATTTCTGTAACTCTCAATGAGACTTCTGTACCTGTCGACAGGTATGTTGGCCCACTCCTCGTGAGCAAACTGCTCCAGCTGTCTCAGGTTTGAAGGGTGCCTTCTCCAAACAGCATGTTTCAGCTCCTTCCACAGATGTTCAATAGGATTTAGATCCGGGCTCATAGAAGGCCACTTCAGAATAGTCCAATGTTTTGTTCTTAGCCATTCTTGGGTGTTTTTAGCTGTGTTTTGGGTCATTATCCTGTTTGAGGACCCATGACCTGCAACTGAGACCAAGCTTTCTGACACTGGGCGGCACATTTCGCTCCAGAATGCCTTGATAGTCTTGAGATTTCATTGCACCCTGCACAGATTCAAGACACCCTGTGCCAGATGCAACAAAGCAGCCCCATAACATAACTGAGCCTCCTCCATGTTTCACATTAGGTACAGTGTTCTTTTCTTTGGATGCTTCATCTCTTCGTCTGTGAACATAGAGCTGATGTGACTTGCCAAAAAGCTCCAGTTTGTCTCATCTGTCCAAAGGACATTCTCCCAGAAGCTTTGTGGCTTGTCAATATGCATTTTGGAAAATTCCAGTCTCGCTTTTTTATGATTTGGTGTCCTCCTCGGTTGTCTTCCATTAAGTCCACTTTGGCTCAAACAGCGACGGATGGTGCGATCTGACACTGATGTACCTTGACCTTGGAGTTCACCTCTAATCTCTTTGGAAGTTGTTCTGGGCTCTTTGGTTACCATTCGTATTATCCGTCTCTTCAATATGTCATCAGTTTTCCTCTTGCGGCCACGTCCAGGGAGGTTGGCTACAGTCCCGTGGACCTTAAACTTCTGAATAATATGTGCAGCTGTAGTCACAGGAACATCAGGCTGCTTGGAGATGGTCTTATAGCCTTTACCTTTAACATGAAGGTCTATAATGTTCTTTCTGATCTCCTGAGACAACTCTCTCCTTAGCTTTCTGTGGTCCATGTTCAGTGTGGTACACACCATGATACCAAACAGCACAGTGACTACTTTTCACCCTTTAAATAGGCAGACTGACTGATTACAAGTTTGAAGATACCTGTGATGCTAATTACAGGACACACCTTAGTTTAATATGTCCCTATGGTCAAATTATTTTCAATCTTTTCTAGGGCTACCATCATTTTTGTCTAGGCCAGTTTCATCAGTTTGTTTTTTAAAATGATTCTGTTGAACCACAATTCAAAAGCAACAGCTGATTTTCATTAGTTAATTTTCAGTAAATTTTTAGTTATTATTACTTTTGTCAAGTTATTTCAGTGACCATTGTGGGTTTTTCTCTCTTTAAACGGAACGTTACCAACAACTTTGCCTACGTCTGTAGATGGTTGGTACAGAGGTTGGATTTGAGTTGAATGTGCTGAGTGTTGGAGGATGAGAGCAGGATTCAGGGAAGATGAGGAAAGAAAAGGTCACTGAGGAGAAATCCTCTGCATCACTGATGTTATTAAAGCAAATAATCCACCAAGAACCAGTTAAATTCCAGTGAAAGGAAAACATCTCTCACTTCTCAGATTGCTCTTGACAATTCAATCCCCTTTTCATTTCTCATCTTTCACAGCCCAGTGCCCCTTGGCCTTACTCAGCACTTCTTTTTATGAAGTCTCTTTCTCGCTCTCTCTGCTGTTTTGTTTTCAGTCACTGCACTCAAAGAGCTGCCAGAAGCAATTTAACTACTCTCATATGTCCAGCTCAAGATGTCCACTTCTCACTGTGGGTTGCTCAACTATTTCACATTGCATGCAATCTGAAGCTGATCTCCTCCATCTGTTACCGGGCTTATCCAAAGAATACACACTTCTGAATAACAGTTTTCAGGTCAGCTAAAAGGTAGACAATTAAAAAGGGTAGAGGGGTTGTTACCGGAAGATTGCACCACTGGGTGAAGCACTTAGATCTGTATTAATCAATAGTTTTATATTAATAATTGATTACATGATTAGATGTAATATAAACGCATGCTCACAGAGAGAGATATCACTCACTGGGTAGCCGACTAAGTGAACGCAGAAATCACTGTCGGAAGGTCCACCACGAGCATTTTACCATGTTATCCAGACCTACATGCACCTATTCGGGATACAACATCGTAGGTGTGTTTGATTTGTGTCACTTAGCGTGCTCGCCGGGTGGAGCATTAAACCAGTGCCTTCCTGTGGCCGCAGACAAACCAGCAGCTTCTTCTCAACTGCAGCTGATTTATCTCCTTTCTGTCTTCTGTTCCATTCTCTCACATTTTATTTTGTTTTTATTCTGTAACGGATGCAGCTTGAAATGTTGTGAAGTGCATTGAGATAAAAAAAATACTAGTATAAGATAATAAAAAAAGACTTGTTATAGTAACACAAAGAAATGTAAGTTGTTGCTTCCTCCCTGGCAAATATGTCAACAAATGTAACACATCCAGCAGACACAGAAAAACATTTTCACTGATTTGTTGTCTCCTTTTTGCTTTTTGTTCACCAGGTTGTTGCTAACTTTTGCTGGCTGCTTTTGGTGGACTGGTTATACTGGGACAGAGAGGCTGAGCGGACTGGTTATACTGGGACCAGAGAGGCTGCATAACATGCGTTGAGATAGAACGAGCAGAGAAGTTGAACCAGAATCAGATTGAGGAGGACTTCAGACCGGTGAGTACAACAACACGCTCATTGTACCAAAGCTTTTCTTTGTGCTGTGATATGTGTGTTTGTGGCTGCATCCGCTGTGGAGTTAATATGGTTTAAACACGTCGGTGACGTCGGTGACGTCAGATGGAGGAACATAGAGGTAGAGGGAAATAAGGTACCATGGGGTCCACCAAAACCCCGAGTTTCTCCAGAGTAGAGCTTCAGTTGCCAACAGTAGAAGACTGTGGTGCACCGGGCAGCTTCCGAGTGTGAATTTATCAAATTGTATGAAGCAGTATGGTGCTAAAACAAGCACGCATACTTAGCAAAAACTGTTCCTGGAAAATGTAAACCCCAAAAACATGGTTACAACACCACAATTGCTTTTTGCGTGAAAAGAGTTGGGTCCTCCGCTCCTGCAAGAATCAAACCGTCGGCCTGATGCCAGAAAGTTTTCCACTCTACAGCATTTAGCAGCCATTAAGACGGGCCCTCGCTATGATCAAAGTGATTATCTGGGCCCCGTTGTTGTCTTTGGCCAGTGGTTTCACAGCACATTGAGAATAATGCTCAGTCTGGAGAAGCCATTAGGAGTCAGCATCAACAACCTCAGGACACAGAGTCTGACTGAAGCGAGCAGAGCTGAGTCAGAAAAATATACCAGGTCTGTTGATGGAGGCCGCATGAAAGGATGGGGGAGATAAAGGGGGGAGATGAAGAATACAGAGGAAAGAATAATACGTGAAAGGGTTGGAGAGAGGGAGAAAAAGAGCAACAGCTTTAACAAGTTACTCCTCAGAGATCAATTTGCAGTTTTGTTGCATGTTCTTCTTCTTCGTGCATTTTACTTTCTGCTTCTTATTAAAGGA